>NC_071388.1:91787234-92387234 GCF_022682495.2 Desmodus rotundus | reverse complement strand
TAGACAAAATGTTATATGAGTAGAGTAGAGGAAATAAATGGTTATTATTTATTCTGGACCATCAAGGGATAACATGACATTAACAAGCAGTCCACGCAGAGGGAGTAATAAAAATGAAAGATGAGGGAACAGTGAGTAGTAATGTTGTGATTTGAGTGTAGGATGCTGGTTGAGGACAGTGTTTTCCAAAGTGTGGGTTGCAGCCCATTCACAGGACATGAAATCAGTTTAAAGGATCAGAGTCAATGTGCTTTTAATGAAATAGAATCAAGGGAAAAATAATTTATAAAAACTTTGTTACATATTTTAAGGTAATAACTATAAAATAAATATAGTATTTGTTACTTGGAATCATGCCACCAAAATATGAAGGCAAATCTAAAGATGATAGGTATTTTAAATACTCAACACATGTAATCCTCACTAAGGAATAATATTATTTTTTGCCTTCTTAGTATGAGAAGATGGAGGGATTAAGCTATTTGTTCATGTCATACAATAGGTAAATGGTAGGATAGGATGTGAGTATGTCTGTCAAACTCCACATTCATACTCTTCTCATGATTTGACACTGCTTTTCAGCATTGCGTGACTTCAGTTATTTCCATATTGATAACGGACACGTTTGTATCGCGAGTCCTGACATCATTCCCAAACTCCAGTCCTAGATCTACAATATCCTTATTTAAATCTTCCACAAAATACCGTACTGGTTTCTCAGAGTCAGTATATCAGCATTGAATTTATCTGCTTAGTTGAAAATCATTCTCCTTTTGACTTTCCTAATTTTCTTCCCCCCAATTCTCCAGGTCTCTTGGATCAAAATACTTTTTTTTTTTTTTGCCTCTTTCATCTCCCTGCCTACTCAGATGTCCAATAAGTGGCCAAGTTTTGTTAAAATAGGTTCTTTGGGACCTCTGTCCTAGTCAGGCTTTTATGCTTTCTTGCCTATAATAATCTCCTAATTGGAAGAGACAGGAAAAGAGAGACCAGCTTATCCTAAACACTGGTGCCCCATTAGGTTTCCTGAAGCAGGAGCCCCAAGACCATGTCACCATTATTCAGACAAAACTTTAGTAATTCTATATTAATTACCAAAAAATTCTCAACCAATATTTATGTTATTGTAAAACCTAATTCTTACTCCATTTCTGACTTTCATCTTATGGTGTAACATATCATAAACTCAGGCCAAATTCCCTCATCACTTGCATTAGTTTGATAGGTATTGTTTGTACTAATTCCATGAAACTTTCCTTCCCTGACCTGGTCAGAAATAGACAAACCTCCACTAATCACCAAGCTCAGCACCAACGAATTGACTTTGGACTTCTAGCCTTCAAATCTGGGAGAGAATAAATTTCTGTTGTTTGAAGTCAACAAGTTTGTAGTAATTTGTTATAGCAGCCTAAGAAACTAATAGAGTACTTACCCACACTGGTTTTTGAGACATGAATTATTTTCTATATTTTTAAACAATATTTATGTGCACACCTTATATATATTTTTTAAAACTTACCAAAGGATAGGTCTTTTGTTGATTTTAGAGAGAGAGGAAGGGGGAGAGAGAAAGAGGGAAAAAGAGAGAGAAACATTAGTGTGAGAGAGAAACATTGATCATTTGCCTCCAGTATGTGCCCCTAGTGGGGATCAAACCCACAATCCAGGTATGTGCCCTGACTAGGAATCGAACCTGCAACCTTCTAGTGCCCGGGATGATGGTCCAACCAACTGAGCCACCCATCCAGGGCCACACCTTATCCTTTTAACTAGAAAGTAAATTCTTTAGAGATAGAGTCCATATTTAATTAATATTTCTAAACCCCACGGAGATACCATAATAGATCATTAAGTCATTATTCAATCACGTTTAAACCTAGTAATATAGAAATAATCCTTTAGTCCTGGCTGGTGTAGCTCAGTGGATTGAGCACAGGCCTGTGAACTAAAGGGATGCCGATTTGATTCCCAGTCAGGGTACATGCCTGGGTTGCAGGCCAGGTCCTCAGTAAGGGGTGCGTGAGAGGCAACCACACATTAATGTCTCTCTCTCTTTCTTTCTTCCCCTCTCTAAAAATAAATAAATAAAATCTTTAAAACAAAGAAATAATCCTTTAGACTGTTACAGAATTTATAGTCTCCTAAGGGAATCAGACATTAAATTCATGAACAGATAATTACAAATCATAAATTATAGTCCATTAAAAGAGCTGATAGGTAAATAAAACAATAGTAGATGGGAAAACCTATTATATTGTCCACTTGGTGCTCAGGAAATAATTTTCAGAGAAAGTCTCATTTACATTGCAAGTTGAAGGACAAGAAGTCCAGCCAGGTGAGAAATCTGGGATGGGGATGGAAATATGTAGGGGAGAGAAAGTTCCAGGCAGAAACAGCATGGACAAAGCCCTGAGGCATGGACAAACTGTGCGTTCAAGGAAATAAAAGGATTTGAGTGGTCAAAGCAAAATGAGGTCAGAGAAGTAACCAGAATACAATTTAGATTGTGTTCTGAACACTCTCAAAAAATAGGGGACCCCCAAAACAGGAATTATTTTCTTGAGGGTGGGCCCCTTGCAGTACAGGCTTCCACTGCTAGGTGAGTGTTCTAGGAACCCATCTGTATCAGTGTATCAGCTGGTGGTGTTGTGAGAGGCTACATTCAGCCTCAGTGAATTTTTTTTTGAAGACTCTTTCAATGTGTTTGCCCATTTCATGATGGGTGATTTATGAATACACCTGCCTACACCACGATGAGTGTTCAGCAGTTTTTGACCAAAAACGACATGACCCCCATGCCCCACCCTCCCTATTTACTTGATCTTGCCCCAAGTGACTATTGTTTTGTTTGTTTCCCTGGATGGAAAAAATCCTCAAAGGGAAACGTTTTGCTAATGTGGAAGAGGTGGAACAAAAAAGGGCAGAAACACTAAAAGGCATAAAAATCTATGAGTTCAGAAACTGTTTTGAGCAGTACAAAAAACATCTTGATAGGTGTATGGCATCAAATGGAGAGTACTCTGAAGGTGACTTGAAGTTTAAACACCTAAGAATAAATACACAATTTTTTATAAAACTTCTGGTGTTTTGGGGGCGTCTCCTCTCATATAGTGGATGTTTAAGTATAGCTCAAGAATGAAAACAGATGAAAATAATTCAAAGCTAAATAGTACGCACAAGCTCATATCATCCACACATTTATTTTGAATTCTCATTGAGTATTTACTTCTGATTTTGAGGAAGGCTTGAACTTCTGAAACTGAGGTCTAATAATTCACAAAATATTTATTTGTATAACCAAAGTAGATCTCAAGATAAGGCAAAGTTAATTTTATTTCCTTTGTGCTTAATAATTATTAAAATTCTGTTGGTTAGTGGATCTTTTATTTTTATATATTTTTAAATATTTATTATGTAAGATAGGAATGAGTACTAAAACTGTGTTTTTCTCATAGAACACATTTTTAACTGTTAAATCTTAACCTTATTTTTATAGTTGGTGTATTTTATCATATACAATGACCAAGGGCCTGGAGGCATAGAAAGCCTTGAAAATGAATCATCATTATCCTCATTATTACTACTTACAATTTTACTGAATTTCTGGATTAAAAACAATCCATGCTGTTTTCAAGTGTGATGCATTACAATCCTGGAATGTCACTAAGTCAGAATAGAGATAATGGTTTGTTTGCAAAGTGATGGAAATTATCCCCTTTTACAATTAAAGGGAAAAAAAAGTAAAGAGAATGCAAAAATTAAACCATAGAGAAGTAAGTTAAGCTCTAAAGACATGAGGAGTTATTTGCTGTAACTTAGGAAAAAGACACTAGAATCATAAAATATTGTAGCTCCACAGAACCTTAGGAATTATTTATTCCAGCCTCCTCATCTTGGAGATGAAAAAAAAATTCAGACCTAGAATTCTTATCCATCATATTTTTAAATCTTAGGGCTGGAACTATAACTCCAGTTCTTAGGAGCTAAGTTAACACAGCCAAACCAGCTAATCAGTGATCAAGGCCTCCACCATAATAACCCTTTCAAGGTCTTGGGTGGAAAAAGGGATATTTACTACAGGAAATCAGTCTATGTAAGCAAGCTTTAATTAATAAAAATCTGAACAATATATATTACCCACAATCTGTTTACTCAAGGTACCAGATGCTTTATAAGCATTATTTTAATCCTTGTTATTACACTCAGCCACCTCTCCACAAAGTAGGAATCATTTCCATTTTATAATGAGAATACTGAGCTCCAGAAAGATTAAGTAACATTCAAGATTGCAAAACCAGTGAATTTGTATTGATGCCATCCTGTTTCAAACTCTGTACTTTCTCCTGCTTGGTGTTTTTATCAATTTCATTTTGTTATCACCTTAGCTCACATAGTCACAGAGGTAATTAGTACTTTAATAGTGCAAATGTGTAAAAATCTTTGAAAAAAGTTAGGAAGGTAAGGAAGAAAGTTACATTTAGCGTGTGCCAGCTTTGCATAAAGCTCTGTTCATTTAATTCTCACAACAGTGCCTCAAGATAGATGTTATAATCCTTAGTTTACAATTGAGGAAACTAAGGCTTCAGTGAGATTAAATTGCCCCACATATCTGTGTGACCCCAAATGCTCTTATATGCCACCCATCTCCCTGTCTGCTCTTCTCCTGGATGCTAGTTTGTCTCTGTGGTCTGCACACCTCAGCTTCTTACGTGACAACATAGAATTGTAATGCACGCTCTCAAAGACATCCCAAGAAGAAAGAGAGTATGTCAGGTGGGTGCTTTTATCTAACTAAGTTATACTATGCCACCTGTATGCTTTCTTCTTTGAGAACTGAGGAGCAGGGAAAATTAGTGAAATTCAAGACATTGCTCTTTCATCTCTATATCCTCTGTGTTTCTGTGACCAACACCCCCATCATGTTAGATAGTGGTGCCACTAACCTGGATTATAGGAAAACATTTGAAAGTGAGAGAAGTAAAATCATTGCGTTTATTGGGCCAGTAAGAAGTGATAAGCCTTGCATTTTCCTGCTGAAGTCTTAACTCATTGGAAGCCTTATAAGCCTGGTCAATGATGTAGGTCAATGAGAGCATTCGTCATTACTGCTGCTAAAAAGGCCAAACTGAAAATCCAAAATACTTAAGAATTATGAGCATTGTATCGTAATTAACACTGAGGACTACATGAGAAGTGAACTCCTTGGTGAACACAGGGCAGGGTGGGGGGAGAGAGAGAGAGAGTTTTGAAACATTTGTTGATGGCAGGTTCCACTGCAAACATGATCCTGAATTTTAGCAGCACTGCATAGATACACCTCTGTTTCTGCGTAAGTCATTTTCTGTTATTGATACACTTGAACAGTTATTCTAAAACCAAACATCACCATAGAGTAGTACCTGTATACATAACAAGTTTATGATAATTAGAACAATGCCTGCTTGTTATGGTTCTGGAGTTTTTTTCCCCTCTTTACTTCCTGAGTTTGACTTCAAGTCTTTCTGTGTGAAAGCCCTCATCCATCCATTCAAGTCTTCTAAAGTAACTCGGGGAAAAACATCCTTCCTTGCTGCACAGAAGGAACTTCATTCATTCTTTAGCTTAGCCTTGCTCTTTGCAACACTTATGTTGCTAGTACCCCCAAATCAGAAAGTGCGTTAATATATCCTTTGAATTTCTGGATCTCCTCAAGAGAAAAAAAAAAGTTTTCAAAAATCTTACAATATTTTGTTTAAAATCCAATTCTGGTTCAAAGGTTTGTTAGGAATTTTAAATGAAGAAAAAGCTTTTGTAAGCTTGAGAATGCTTATGTAATCTCTTCAAGACGGATGAGAAGCAATCAGGAGACTTGTGACTCTTTGAAGCAGTAAATTTCCAGGGAATTAGGCACATATTTCTCAAGAACAATAAAGAGAGTCACACTCCAGGTTGCAGCACATTGGCTCTAAATGCACCCCTTCTTGTATCCCACATGGCAATTGGAAAGCATCGTTCTTTGAGTGAACTGGAAAAGGGAGAAGGCCAAGCTGAACTGCCATTCTTTCAGCAGGTCATGAGATATTAAATGCAGAATGAAGTCAGTCTTTTGGTTAGGATCAGATTCTCAGAGTTATAAACCTCTTATGATAAAATGTCTTCAAAAATGTCAGAAAGTAAGTTTACATATGTAATAGTTTCTGACTATTAGAAGATTTAGATTTAGCAAAGTCATGTATTTGTTTATAATTTCACCAGATTGACCATGTGAAACTTGCTTAGCTTTTGCTACTATTTCATGGAAATGTTCTTTGCTTACCTTATTTGAATATTATAGGACTCTATCTAATAAGCAGTGTATGTCTAGCATTGTTATCATTGCCATTGTAATAGCTGTAAACCTGGGTTACCCTTTTTACTTTTTTTTCTTAAGATTTTATTTATTTATTTTTAGAGAGGGAGAAAGAGAGGGAGACAAACATCAATGTGTGGTTGCCTCCTGTGAGCCCCCACTGGAGACCCGTCCTGCAACTCAGACATGTGCCCTGACTGAGAATCAAACCAGCAACCCTTTGGTTCACAGACTGGCACTGAATCCGCTGAGCCACACCAGCCTGGGTTACCCTTTTAATGCAACATCTGCTTTATCCTCTCATAGCACTGGAAAGTGGAAGTTAATGTATAGGCATTTCACCTAGAAAATGTGTCAGGCAGTTTCATTTATAAGCCCTTTTAGCAGATAGAGAAATAGTTTGTATGATAAGCTCTTGCTTTTTTTAAAACTTTTTTTTTATTATTGTTAAAGTACAGTTGTCTCCATTTTCTCCCCATCACTCCCCCCCACCCCAGCCATCCCCGCTTCCTACCCTTGATCCTACTTCCCTTTGGTTTTGTCCATATGTCCTTTATATGTGTTCCTGAAAACCCTTCCCCCTTGCCCCCCGTTATCCCCTCCCACCTCCCCTATGGTTACTGTCAGTTCTTGCTTTTTGAATAAGAACTTAATTTATCGTGCTATGTGAGACTCTGATTAATGACATAATACAATACTATCCACATCATCACTGCAGTTACCACTAGGGATGTAGCAAGTGTAATTGAGAGGAAAGAGCATGGTGCTACTGTCTTGATACTTGAGTCAGGCATTCCCAAAGTTTTGTCTTAAGGTCATTTTCCTGATCTCTAGGGGACATTTTTCTCTATCTTACAGATGTTATGCAAAGAAGTCAAATTATACACATACACACACACACACTCATATGCATATGTATGTGTATATATATGTATATATTTAGAATTCTGTGAAATAAAAATAGTTCAAAAATACAGAACGAAGTCAGTCTTTTGGTTAGAATCATGTTCTCAGAGTAAAAATAGAGTACTAGTAGAAGTATCTATTACAGTAAAAACCACAGTATTAGTAGAATTGTAAATCACTTGTAGGACCTAGGAGTAAGATGCTTCATCTGATGTCTTAGTGGGTAGAAATTAATTTGGTTTTGAGTTACCATATAGGGAAATACTCTGTTGCTACTAAGTACTGTTCATACATTGGAAACAATGACTAAGAATGAATTGCTATTGATATATTACTTCTTTTAAAGATTTATGTTTTTTTACTATAAATTCTCTGAGCTGGTTTTCTCAAATTAAAACAAAATTATCTGTTTTATCTACCACAACAGTTAATTTCTTGATTAAAGAATTATGAGTAATTTACTAATATTCTCAGTCACTGAAACTGGTACCACATAGGTGTTCAGTAAGTGTTGAGTATTCTGATTAAAATTTTAATATTTTTTAAAAAGATAATTAATCAATTTAACCACTTGCATATCATGTGATATGGACAGATATTATTGAAGATTATACAGCCACTAGAAAAAGAATCAATTATACCTTTGCTATTGACCTAGAAGGATGACCATAATTATTGAATGAAAAGAGCAAATTTTCATGGTAGTGAATATTTATGAATAAATATGTTATTACATGTTGGTATGAACATGAGAGAAGTTACAGAAGAATACATACCGTATTCTTCACAGTGATCATCTCACAGGAAGATTATTACTGTTTTTTTAAATATGTTTTATTATTTCATTATAATTATTATGTACATAATATCTATTAAGTATTTATTAAGTATATAATGAGTATCTATTATAAAAGTAAGTTTGAAAATGAATATATAAAATTATATTTTAAATTACTACCTTTTATTTTTTAGAAAAGTAGTCTGAGAAAAATATCACCACACAGAAGTTTTCATTGTATTGTCTTAACTTCCATAGTAAATAAAGTATATATTCTAAATAGATTGATTCATTCAATCAACAAATATTTTCTAAGCAAGCAAAAGAGTTTTGACCCTGTACCATAGCTTCTCTGAGTACATAACCTACAAGTGCACAAAAAAACCTTAGGAATTTCTTATTTTTCCATCTCTCACATCCACATGTATCTCCCCTTTACAACTACCCCTGATGTTTCTCTTACCTTTTCCTTACTGTTGTTCTCTTCAAGAACTCCCACTAACCCTCCTTGGTCCAGGTCAATTAATTTTTTCTACTCACTTCCAAACTCCTTGCTGGGTCTGTCATATTTTCTTTCTGTTATAAATCTCACTGGACTTACTGGCTCCTATTTCTCTCATTCACTGAGGTGTGGGGCAGGGGGAGTGGCTTTTGTCAGGGTTTCAGGACTATATTCCCAACAGAAAATTTGTAAGAGTTTAAGGAATTAACGGGGCAGCCCAAAATCCTTAGCTTAAAAACATAAAAGGTCCCCTTTAGAATGCCCTTGAATAGTCTTGAGCTAATGACATGGGCAGAACATCCAAACTGGAATCAGGCAAGAGAGGACCATACAGTTTGAGGGACTTTATTTCCCAGAGCTGTTACATTCTAGATCCCACCCAGAGTAGTCCTGACAATGAACCCAACTTTGTAGATGGAAGACAGAAGCACTGCAAGCTAAATTTAAAAGACAGGCAAGTTCTTGCCCTGCCCAGGTGGCTCAGTTGGTTTCAGCGTCTTTCTGCGCACCAAAAGGTTGCAGGTTCCTCACCAGTCAGGGCACGTGCCTAGGTTTCGTCTGTGATCCCCTACAGGGTGTATATGGGAGGCAACCCATACAGGAGGAAACACCAGGAGAAACACTGGTGTTTCTCTCTCCCTCTCTCTCTCCCCCCTGCCCTTTCTCTCTCTCTAAAATCTATAAACATATACTCAGGTGAGGATTTAAAAAAAATAAAATAAAAGACAGGAAAGTTCTAGTATGATAACCTCAAATAGTGCAACTAGTGATAAACAGATATACTTTACTTCATGTTATAACCAGTTATGATAGAGGCTTTAAGAAAAAGGAGAGAGTGGGGGAGGGATCCAAGGAGAGGGGAGAGAAAGAGGGAGAGACAGAGAGAGAAAGAGAATCCCTTCTCCCAAATGAAAAAAGGGAGAGGAGGGTGGAAGAGTGCAAGAAGGTGGTTGGTTACAGGAGTAGAAAGCATGAAGAAAAAAAATGTATTTGGACACCTCAGTTCTTTCTTTACAACTGCACAAGTCTTCCCTGATTTGTTATGAGTCCTACCCTGGGTAGGCTGGGTCTGTTTGGCGCTTCCAGCCGGCCAGCTGTCCTCTCCTTCCATTTACAGGGTGCTGACTCAGAGTGAATCACGTACAGTTGTTGGAAACTCTTTAAAATATGCTCACAATTATGTTCATTGCTCTTAACACCAGGGGGTTGAAGAATAAGCAGCTGATGATGGCAAGCCTGCCCAAATATGTAGGTGTCCTTCTCTACCCTGTGCCTTTAGTTTAAGAGATTTATGCATAAAAAGAATGTAAATTCTTTTTTATATTCTCTGACCCCTGTCTGTGCACCAGTAGTCTGGTGAGAACAGTAAACTCCAGCTAGAAAAATATGAAATACAGCAGTATAGTTAGAACAACAAATAATGTTTATGAAAATATTTTAATGAGATAAAAATGCTTATATTTTTAACAGAAAAAAGCAAGGTACACAACTTACATAAAATATTAAGCGTTTATTTCTGGGTAGTTAATGCTTATTTCTCTTCCATTTTTTTCATTTTTCAAAAGAAAGAGAAAAGGAAAGGTGGTATTGGGTATCCTTCCTTTTTTGATTTGTTTGTTTGTTTGTTTGGTTTGATCAATGAATTAATTTTAATGGTGGCATCTCATAATGAAGAGATATCACCTCAAGTTTGAATTATATTTAATTTTTTTTTGTTTTCCAGTTCAGCTGGCATGCAATATTACATTAGTTTCAAGTGTACAACACAGTGATTAGACATTTATTTAATTTATGAAGTGATCCCTTGATAAGTCTAGTACCCCCAACACTATATGTAGTTATTACAGTATTATTGACTAATTCCTATGTTGTACTTTACATCTGTGTGACTGTTTTGTAACTGCCATATTGTACTGCTTAATCCCTTCATCATTTTTACCCACCCCCAACCAACCGTCCATCTGACAACCATAAGTTTATTCTTTATCTATTAGTTTGCATCTGTTTGTTCATTTATTTTGCTTTTTACAATCCACATATAAGTGAAATCATATGATATACTTGTATGTCTTTCTCTGTCTGATTGATTTCATTTAGCATAATACCTTCTAGGCCCATCCATGTTTTCACAAATGGCAAGATTTCACACCTTTTTATGGCTGAGTAATGTTCCATTGTATATATGTACCACAGTTTCTTTATGTATTCATGTATCAGTGGACACAGGTTGCTTACATATCTTGGTTATTGTAAATATTGCTGTAATAAATATAGGAATGCACATGTCTTTTCAAATTAATGTTTTAGGTTTCTTTGGAAAAATACCCAGAAGTGGAATTGCTGGGTCCTTCTTTGTCTCTTGTTATACTCTGTATTTTAAAGTCTGTTTTGTCTGATATCAGTGTTATTACCCTAGCTTTTTTCCCCCATTTTTTATTTGCATGATATATCTTTTTTTTTTTTTGCTCATTTACTATCAGTCTATTGTCTTTTGATCTGAAGTGAGTCTCTTATAGGCAGCATATGAATGGGTCTTGTTTTCTTATTCATTCAGCCATTTTATATGTTTAGTTTTTTGATAGAAGTATTTAATCCATTTACATTTAAAGTACTTATTGACAGGTCTATAGTTATTGACATTTTATTATTTATATATTTGATCTTTTTCTTCTTCCACCTGCCCCCTCCTCCTCCTTATTTTCTTCCTCATCGTTTTCTCTTTCTCCACCTTCCTTCTTCTTCAAGTACCTCTGATATTACTGGTATAATACTGGTTTGGTGGCAATGAACTCCTTTAGCATTTTCTTGTCTGCAAAGCTCTTTATCTGTCCTTTGATTCTAAATCAGGGGTGTCCAACCTTTTGGCATCTCTGGGCCACATTGGAAGAAGGAGAGTTGTCTTGGGCCACAAATTAAATACACAAACTCTAATGAAAACTGATGAGCAAAAAAAATGTCCGTGCATAATTTTTGTGATATTTGCCACCATGATAAGCAAAAAAGTCCTCACATAATAGCCCTAATTATGCAGCAGCCCTTTCAATAATCTTTTAAAATCATCAAGCAGGTCCCAAGTTTGTGATCACTAATGTAGAAAATGCACATATCTAAGTAATAAAATGTCATTGACTTTTGAAAAATATTTTTTATTATAAAAGTAAAAGAAAAGAGGGTAACGTAAAATGAGTGGGATGTTTGACATTGTATTTGAGAAACTAGTACATCAATACCTGGTTTGATAGAAGTAGTTGCATTTCTCAGTGAGTCCTCAAGGTGCTCATCAGATAATTTTGGTTTTAATTTTACTCTTAATGTTTTTCTTTCTTAAAATAGTTGCTCACAAATGTAGATGCTGCCAAATAGTGATGACATGAATAAGGTGTGACTGTGAAGCAAGGGATATTTCTCTCTGGGAAGATAGGACCTATGAAAGTCCAGTAAAGAGACATGATCAAATTTTTCTTTAAGTTGAATGTCAGATTTCAGCTCTATGCATTCTATTTGAAAATTGGCAAGTAACATATTTATGTCAACTGAAAATGGAGTCACAAATATAACAAAATATTGATTATTTTCCCAGAAATCTTGAAATCTGTTTTCAAATTCTTGTATCAAATCGAAAAGTAAGGCTGCATTTTTTTTTGCTGTTCACAGGACTGTGTTTATTTAGCAACGTGTCTAAATGCATAAAATTGTTTGCCTTAATTTGAGCTTGCCATAATTTCAGTTTCATTTGGAACAATGTTATGGTTTGAAACATGGTATTGATAAGTTGGTTTTCACCTTGAAGACACATGTTTAACTCATTTAAGTGAGTGGTTAAAATCTACTAAAAATGTTAAATCGATAAGCCAGTTTTCATTGTCAAGTTCCAGCACAAATTTGTCTCTTGATACCATAAACAACGTGATAAAAGTCACAAATCATAAAATCTTTTCAACATTTGGGCACAACTTCACCATCTTACTTTTGAAAAGTAAATGATGTCACCATAGTCAGCATCAATACTTTTAAGGAATTCCTGGAATTGGCGATGATTCAATCTCTTGACCCTAAGGAAATTCACAGTCTTGATGATGATTTGCATGATGTTATCAACTTTTAAAGCTTTTGTGCATAAATTTTCTTGATGTACTATGCAGTGATACTTCATCAGATGTGAGTTTTGGGTGGCAATTGCATCATCTTCTATTAATTTTATAAGTCCTTTTTTACCTGCCATCGCCAGGGCACCATCAGTAACAACACCAGGTATGTTGACAATGGACAAAGAAAATCACCTCAACATTTTCTTTTACTGCTTTGTATAAAACTCTTGATTTAGTTGAGCCTTTTAATGACACTAAAGAAGGGACATTATATTTATCATTATATCCCTCTAATAAAAATGGCAAGTTGAGCTCTATCTGTAGCATCAGTGCTATCACCCATCACCAAAGCGTAAAATTTAAAATTCGCAGCTTTACTCTCCAAATGTCTTTTGATAGATTTTCCAGTTTCTTCAATTCGCCTGGCTATAGTCTGGTGAGGCAAACTGATTTTAGAAATATCCTCCTTTTTTCCAGGGTACAAATTATATCTGCCACGCTTTCTATATACATTGCTTAATAAATTCACCATCAGTATATGGGTTTTGGTTTTTTTTTTGCTATTAAATAGGCTACCACATAACTAGCTTTTACAATGGAACCCACCCGAGGTATAATTTTTTGAACAATTTTTTTTTGAGAAGACAGACTTGTTTTTCAGTTCCACTACTTTGTTCTTATGACACAACTCTGCATACGCATTAAATTTGGCAACATGTTTTTGCATATAATGCCTTTTCAAATTATTGTCTTTGAAAAATCCCCTACAAATTAAGCAGAGTGCCTTACTATTTGCCTTGACAAAAAAAAGTAGCCTTCTGTCCACTTTTCATTGGACAATCTTCTTCATCCATAAGTTTTCTTTTATGGGGTTCTTTTTTCTTTTGAGTCATTGTAGAAGCCATGCTGGTATTAAGAAAATAAAGATAGATAAAAGACTTTATTTACTTTTATTATGAAAATTAATTGACAGGAAGATAGAAACAGGGTTTGGGCCCTTCCACAGCTTACTTGGCAGCTGATGCAGGGAGAGCCAGAGGGCCAATTGTCAAACATGGTGGATGATGTGTGAGGTGCCTCTGAGGTGTGGAAGTACCTTTAATAATCAAATAAGAATGCTTACCTGACTTCTAAATAACATTAAATGCCTAGTGTTGCAATGATAGGTTGAACTATTATTGATAATGGCTGCCTCACTAAGTCACCGCAAGCACACGTAATGTCTGATGGTGTCAATTCTGTTGTCTGCGCTTGGAAGATAAAACACTGGAAGCTGCACGCCGCCATAAAACTGAAGCCACACATGCGTACAAATAGCAAGAGCATACATGTGTTTATTTTATGACATTGTGACCATAATCACAAATTACATCTCATAATATTTTAAGTAAATTTATGATTTTGTATTGGGCTGCATTCATAGCCATCCTGGGACACACGCAGCCTGTGGGTCATGGTTTTGACACCTCTGTTCTAAATGATAACTTTTCTGGGTATAGTAATCTTGGTTGTAGGTCCTTGCTTTTCATCTCTTTGAATATTTCATGCCAGTTCCTTCTGGCTTACAAAGTTTCTGTTGAGAAATCCGCTGGAAGTCTTATGGAAACTCCCTTGTAGGTAACTGACTGGTTTTCTCTTGATGCTTTTAAGATTCTTTCTTTGTCTTTAATGGCATAGTTAAAATCTTTGCCATTTAATTATGGGTCTTTTGGGGTTCATCTTCTTGGGTACCCTTTATGCTTCTTGGACTTGTATGTCTGTTTTCTTTGCCAGAGTAGAAGTTTTTAGTCATTATTTCTTCAAATAGGTTTTCAATACCATGCTCTCCCTCTCTCTTGTCCTTCTGGTATGCCGATGATGCAAACGTTATGCTTGATGTTGTCCCAGAGGTTCCTTAAAGTATCCTCATTTTCTTAAATTCTTTTTTGTTTTTTCCTGATTGGGTGTTTTCTGCATTCTTATCTTGCAAATTGATGATTTGACCCCCTGCTTTATCTGCTATTGGTTTCATTTAATGTATCCTTTATTTCAGCTATTGTATTTTTCATTTCTGACTGTGCTTTTTTATAGTTTCTATGTTCTTATGTTTATATCTCTTTGTTGAAGTTCTCACCAAGTTTATTTTTCCCCTAAGTTCTATGAACATACTTGTAACTAGTGTTTAGAACTCTGTATCTGGTAGATTGCTTACCTACATTTTCCTTACTTGGGTTTTTTATTTTTTATTTTTTGTAGTCTTGTCCTGTTCTTTTTGGGGGAACATATTTCTTTGTCTCCTTATTTTGGCAGCTTCTCTGTGCTGTTTCTACATATAGAGTACATCTGTTATATCTCCCAGTCTTAGCATGATAGCCTTATGAACTAGGTGTCCTGCAGTTCCATACAGACACAGTCTCCCTGGTCACCTGAGCCAGGTGCTCCAGGGGTATCCCTTGTGTGGCTAGTGTGTGCCCTCCTGTTGTGTTTGAGTTATTTAAACATTGGTGGAATTGGAATATGGAGGCATAGGTAAACATGGCTCACCTCCTCACACAACCATAGTAAAAATTACAACTAAACTACAGAACAGCTATCAGAAGCATCAGAAAATCAAGCTCTGTGGAAGTCTGACAACCAAGGAATTAAAGAAATCACATTCATTCAGATGGGTAAGAGGGGTGGAGTCATGTGGACACAAAGAACAGGCTGGTCCCACACCCTCACCTGTGGTGGATAAAAATTAGGAAGGATATCTCGGGAGTGAGTGATTCATGCCCCACACCAGACCACCCAGCTCAGGATTCTAGTACTTGGAAGATATGTCTCCATAACTTTTGGCTGTAAAAATCAGTGGGAGTTGGGGCTGTGGAAGAAATTAGAATTCTCAGGCATCTCCCATTAAAGGGCCCACAACGGACTTATGCAGACTCAATGCCTCTGGGCTCCAGCACCATGGCAGCAGTTTGAAGGGCACCAGAGGCATACTGGGAAGAACTGAAGTGCCTGGCATCAGGGAGATAGCTGGGGAATAGCTTCCTCCCAGACAAAACTCCAGAGGTCAGGCAGTGGCCATTGTTCCTTTTCAGAGCCCTGCCCCCAAAAGAGCCACAGTGTGGTGGCACCATATCTGAGACTCCATCAACCTGGTTCACATATGTTGCCCTGCCATGATGATTATGCAAGGCTCAGCCCCATCTAACTTATGGGCCCACCCAAGTGGGTAACAGTGGCTTTTCCACATTAGGCCACACTACTAAAACAGGAAGTCAAAACAGCTCTGCCTAATACATAGGTACAAACACAGGGAGGCTGCCAAAATGAGGAGACAAAGAAAAATGGCCCACATGAAAGAACAGAGCCAAACTCTAGAAAAAGAACTAAACAAAATGGAGGTAAGCAATCTATCAGATACAGAGTGCAAAACACTGGTTATTAGGATTCTTAAGGAACTCAATAAGTACTTTAACAGCATAAAAATGATCCAATCAGAAATGAAGGTTACACTAATTGAAATAAAGAAAAATTGACAGGGACTCAACAATGGAATGAATGGAGCTGAGTATCACATCAATGACTTGGAACGTAAGGAAGAAAAAAATAACCAATCAGAACAACAATAATAAAAAAGAATCCAAAAAAAACCAAGGATAAGATAAGGAAACTTCAGGACAACTTCAAATGTACCAACATTTGCATCATAAGGATGCCAGAAAGAGAAGAGAAAGAGCAAGAAATCGAAAACTCATTTGAGAAAATAATGAAAACATCCCTAATTTGGTGAAAGAAATAGACATATAAGCTCAGGAAGCACAGAGAATCCCAAACAAGTTGTACCCAAAGAGGCCCACTCTAAGGTACATTATAATTAAAATGCCATAGGTTAAAGATAAAGAGAATCTTGACAGCAGAAAGAGAAAAGCAGAGTGTTACCTACAAAGGAGTTCCCATGAGACTGTCAGCTGATTTCTCAAAAGAAACCTTACAGGCTAGAAAAGACTAGAAAGAAGTATTCAAAGTGATGAAAAGCAAGGACCTACAACCTAGATTACTATATCCAGCAAAAATATTCATTTAGAATGGATGGGCAACCAAGGAATAAAGTGCTTCCCAGACAAGGTAAAGCTAAAGGAATTCATCATCACCAAACCATCATTATATGTAATATATAAGGGACTTATTAAAGAAAAAGAAGATCAAAATGATGAATACTAAAATGGCAATAAAGTCACAACTATTCAATTGCTAGTGAATCTAACAAGCAAACTAAGCCAACAAGCAGAACAAAAGCAAAATCATACATATGAAGATCATTTGAATGGCTACCAGTTGGGAATGGGAGGGGAGAATGGAGAAAAGGTACAGGGATTAATAAGTACAAACTTGTAGTAACAAAATAAGTAGGAGAATGTTAAGAAAATGTAGGAAATAGAGAAGCCAAAGGACTTACATGGATGGCCCATGGACATGAACTAAGGGGAGTTTGGGGGACGCTGGTGGAGGGGGGTAATGGGAAAAATTGGGACAACTGTAATAGCATAAACAGTAAAATATTTTAAATAAAACATGTCATTAAAAAATAAATAAACATTGGTGGAACTGGATGACTGGCCATACTATAGCAGATGGACTGTTATGTGGGGGACTGACCCTGTTGAGTGGTATTCATTGTATTGGGGTTCTGGTGCTTGCTATGTCCACCCTTGGGTATGTTGTTTATGGAGCTAATTGGGTGGTTCTGTGGTATTTGTCTGAAGCTGGTCACTGGGTATGTTGATTCCAAGGCCTCTTGGGAGGAGATCTGGTGCAGGTCCAAGTCAGCCACTGCCTGTGCCTGACCTGTGGCCACTTGGTAGGATCGACAAAGTGATCTTCATTTGCTAGCTGCCGGTGCCTGTTGTGGAGGTACCTTGGAGGGGCTATGCTCTCAACTGAGGCTGGCTGCCACTAGTGCCATGCTGGGGGCTGCTTAGCAAGAGGTACAGGGTGTACTTAGGCCAACTGCTGTTTTGGGGGGTTTATTGGCCTGTCAGAGATTTTAGAGAAGTCCACAGCATGGGCTAAGGCCAGCTGCTTGTGAGCCACTGAAAAACATTCCATTCTGTGCTATTAGGGTGGGCATATTCTCTATTCTCAAGGAATCATCAGGGTGTGGCTAGTTTGGTGGAATCTCAGATTTAGCACTTGACTGTGCCTAGAGGCTGGGTTGGGGAAGAGCTCAGCAAAGGAAGAAAATGGCGGAGACAGCTGCCTCTCCAGCCACTGCCCTGATGCCAGACAAGTTTAGCTCCTCCCTGTATGGTCCTGCAGCTTTTCAAGCTCCTTCCCAGTGATGAGCTTAGAGTAAGTGCATCCATCAATGTGTAAATCTGTGCATGGGCCCTTTAAGAGGAATGTCTGGGACTCCAGCAACCCTCTGTCTCATCATGATGGAATCTCTCTCTGTTGATTTTCACAGCCAGATGTTGTAGGGACTTCTCTTCCTGGCACTGGTGGTCTGAGCTGCGTAGCACCGTGTGAGGCTTGGACCCTTCATCCACCACTGAGATACCCCTCATGATTCTTAACCAATACTTGTGGGTATGCAACTAGCTCATTTCATGTCCTCATCCCTCCTAACCAGTTTCAATATGTTTCAACCAGTTTCTTTATATTCTTGGTTATAAGAGTTCTGTTCAGTTAGTTTTCTGGTGGTTCTCAAAGGTTGTTATTGTATAATTTAGCTGTAATTTTGATGTGGTTGTGGGAGGAGGCAAGCACAGTGTTTTCATACTCCACCATCTTGACCAGAAGTTCCATGATTTGATATTCTTGATGAGAATTTTCTTTCTTTATAGACTGCTACTATGGTGTAGTGGTCTGGTCATTTTTAAGACCAAGCAGCCCTTCAGGTGTGGTGGAATGATTGAGGAAATGGGCTTTAAGGCATATAGATCATTATTTAATTGCTGATGGTGGATTATTGTGGCTCAAACAGAGCTCTTGTCACTTCACATATGATTAGCTAAGAGAAGCAAGGTACATCCGTGGGTATATTCAAACTGATTTTGTATATTAAATAAATATTTAAGATGACATATTACTTCACATTGTACTTATAAAGATCTGTTAGTACATACTTGTACATTTAAATGGAACAAAAACTATATACATTCAAAAAGCTTGATATTTCCAAAACTCTGAACTTTTTCTTCTAAATATTTACCCACTTGTCTTATTCTCACCTTATAACTTTCTCAAACAATTTTCATGGCTTATGTTGTAGGTTCTGCAGCTCTTTAGAGTCTAGATGTTAATTATCCCTACCCGGGCATACCTTGCAGATATTGTGGGTTTGTTTCCAGACCACTACAGTGAAGTTGTAGTATTTTTCTGGGTAGAGGGTCTTGCCTTTAATTTGTAAAAACCACAACATCTGTGAGGTGAAATAAAGCGAAGCACAACAGAATGGGGTTATGTCAGTAATTGACACCTTTTCTGTGTTTCTCTTTTTTAAGTATATTTTATTGATTATGCTATTATAATTGTCCCAATTTTTTTATCCCCTTTATCCTCCTCCTCCCTGCACCACCCTCCTCACCCTCCAGCATCCCCCCCACCACAGTTCATGTCCATGGGTCATACATATAAGTTGTTGGCTTCTACATCTCCTATACTATTCTAAACCTCCCCATCTACATTGTACCTACCTATTATGCTTCTTATTCCCTGTACCTTCCCCCCACCCCCTCCCCACTGATAACCCTCCATGTGATCTCCATTTCTATGATTCCGTTCCTGTTTTAGTTGTCTGTTTAGTCTTAGTTTTTGTGTTTTAGGTTCAGTTGTTGAAAGTTGTGAGTTTGTTGTCATTTTACTCTTCATAGTTTTTGATCTTCTATTTCTTAGATAAGTCCCTTTAAAATTTCACATAATAAAGGTTTGGTGATGATGAACTCCTTTAAATTTACCTTAGCTGGGAAGCACTTTATCTGCTCTTCCATTCTAAATGATAGCTTTGCTGGCTAGAGTAACCTTAGATGCAGGTCCTTCCCTTTCATGACTTTAAATACTTCTTTCCAGCCCCTTCTTTGCCTGTAAGGTTTCTTTTGAAAAATCAGCTAATAGTCTTATGGGAACTCCCTTGTAGGTCACTCTCTCCTTTCCTCTTTCTGCTTTTAAGATTCTCTCCTCATCTTTAATCTCTGGTAATGTAATTATGATGTGTCTTGGGGTGCCTCCTCCTTGGGTCCAATTTCTTTGGAACTCTCTGGGCTTCCTGGAATTTCTGGAAGTCTATTTCCTTTGCCAGATTGGGGAAGTTTTCTTTCATTATTTTTTCAAATAAGCTTTCAATATCTTACTCTTACTATTCTCCTTCCAGCACTCCCATGATTCAGATGTTGGAATGCTTAAAATTGTTCCAGAGGTTCCTAAGCCTCTTCTCATTTTTTTCAATTCTTGTTTCTTCATTCTGCTCTGGTTGAATGTTTATTTCTTCTGCTCCAAATTGTTTATTTGATTCCCAGTTTCCTTCCCTTCACTGTTGGTTCCTTGTATATTTTCCTTTATTTCGCTTTGTGTAGCCTTCATTTTTTCCTTCATTTTGTGACCAAGCTCTATCAATTCTGTGAGCATCCTGATTACCAGTGGTTTGAACTCTGCCTCAGATAGGTTGCCTAACTCCTCGTCACTAGTTCTTTTTCTGGAGTTTTGATCTGTTCTTTTATTTGGCCTATATTTCTTTGTCTTGGCAAACCTGTTATGTGGTAAGGGGTAGAGCCTTAGGTATTTACCAGAGCGGGGCAACCCTCTTTTCTGCCCTGTGGCACTGTCTATGGGGGAGGGGTCAGAGAGGGCACAATGTGGCTTGCTTGGCTCTCATCCCACTTTCCATCACTTCCCTAGCTTCCCACAAGCGGATTTTGCCCTTTCAGGTGCTGATCCGCAGGTGGGTGGATTTGTGTACATTCTAGGACCCTGTGGGTCTCTCCAATGAACTCTCTTGTGAGGCTGGGAGTTTCTCCCGCCACCACAACCCCCCATAGATTTTTTTTACAGCCTGGGGTTTTGAGTCTTTAGTTTCCCCATGATGAAACCCTGGGTTTCACAGTCTGTCTCGCTCCCTCTTTGTTCCCCCAGGCTTGTCTGCTCAGGAATGTGGTATTGCCCGTCCACCAGCCACTGCCTTGCCACGTCCTCTCCACCCGGTAGCCCATCTCAGCCCCTCCTACCATCTAGATGAGTGTGTCTTTAACTCCTTGGTTGTTGGACTTCCATGCAAAAGATTTTCTCATAGTTCCGGTTGTTCTTTGTTTTTAAATTGGTTGTTGTCCTTCTTTTGGTTGTTCGAAGAAGCAAAGTATTTCTGCTTATGACTCTATCTTGGCCGGGACCCTATTTTTCCTCTTTTCACTAAAAGGCTGCTTAATTTCTTCAACATGAGTGTTTCTGCTGCCCTTTACTATTATAAATTTCTCTTCCCTTCATCTCTGTATACTGCAGGCCCTGACTGCCTTTTATACTTTCATTTGTTTAGTCTTATTTCCCCCTAACTCAGATCTCTAACTGTAGCTCAGATTCCTAATCTGGGTGTACATTAAAATCACAGATAAAGTTGGGATTTTTTTGTTTGTCTGTTTTTTAATAAATAAATATCACTGCATTGGCCCTACCCTAAATAATTTGCTTTAATTAGGTATAAAGGTTAGTTAGCTACGTGCTAGACCCTTACAGGAACTGAACTCTTATTCCATCTTAAAAATTTTAATTAAGTTTAAGTTGCTGCTTCACAATAGAAAATCATGTTTTTAGACAATGACTACCTTCTTAACCAGCCAATAATAAAGTTTTAACACTATGTATAATACATCTGTCTATATATCATCACACAAACATGCATGTGGCACACACACAAACATACACATTAGCTAATGACCAAACTTGAACAAATATTTCATAAATATAGAATTGGTATTACTATAATAATTAATTAGAAACTAAGCATAGCTGACCACCTTTTAAAAGTTCTCCTTAAATCTATTGTAAATGAAATGTCTTGCATTGCTAAACAGATCAGAATATACCTTGAGAAATCAGATGAAAATCTAATGGGCTTTCCTTTATAGATTGCTTTCTTCTTTTCCCTGAATCCCTTGAGTTCTTTGGTTTTGTCATTAATTTTGGTAGTTTTAATACACTGGTCCTTGGAGAAGTCCTTTAGGTTATCATCGGACTTCTCAATAGAATCCCTGTAAGTTAGAAGAGAGTGGAATCAAATATTCAAACTGCTGAAAGAGAGAAACTAGCAGCCAAAATTAATATACCCAGCAAAATTGTCCTTTTGATATGAAGGAGAGATAAAGACTTTTCCAGACATACAGAAGCTGAGGGAATTTACTACTAGAAGACCTCCCTTTCAGAAAATACTCAAGGGGTTTATTCTACTTGAAAGAAAGAACAAAAAGTCACAAAACTACAAGTAAGATCACCAAAAAAGTCAACATACATAAGTGGGGATTGTTTATGACAAAAAAGCATCAAAGGGAAAGGGGTTAAGGTCTGAATTTGCAAAGGGAGGTGGATATTAGATGCAATCCAAAGAAAAGGGACTAGGTAATGTATATATGAAAATATATTTTATATAAACCTAATGGTAACCACACACAAAAAATCCAAAACCAAGACACATAACTTTAAAAAGGGGGGGAAACAGAAAAAAAGTATGGAATACCATCAAACAAAAACAGTAGACAGAAACAAAGGAAAAGAACCAATGGAGGCACAGAGCTATCAGAAAACAAGAGACAAAATAGCTGTAGGAAATACGTATACATAATAATTACCCTAAATGTAAATGGACAGAAGAAGTTAAGAACTGGAAGCAACAAATGAATAGATAAGAAAAATAAACAGGCAAAACTCATAGACACAGAATATAGTATGATTACCAGAGGGAATGGGAGATGAGGAGGTTGTAAGTGTAGAGGGGATAAATACCGTATATGGTGATGAAAGATGATTTGCCTTTGGGCAGTGGGCACACAGTGCAATATACAGATCATGTAACATAGAAATATACACTTGAAACCCATCTAATCATATTAATCAAGTCACTTCAATAAATTTATTTTTAAAAATCTTATACATAAAAAAAAGAATATGCCTTGAATCTGATTTGTGGGGAAATGGTGGCTGACAACAGGGTCCAAGGGATGTACAATTGATAGTGAAAAGGTGGAAAAAATCCAGACAGAAATAGAATAGAGGTTACCAGGGGCTGGGAGGAGGGAAGAGTTGGGATTTAATTGTTTAATGAGTATAGAGTTTCATTTTGTGAAGACTAAATAGTTCTGGGGGTGGACGATGGGGATGTTTCCACAACAGTGTACTTAATACCACTGAACTATGCAACGCAAAATGGTTAAAATGGTAAAATTGTTATGTATATTTACCACAATAAAAAAGGATTGTATATTTAAAAACTTTTAAGAAATTTCAGTGAAACTGAATTGCACTTTAAGGGTTCAGAGGCACAATTGAACTGAGTAGCCTATTCACGGGATCATTATGGCTTTATTAAATATAATAATGTATTAGTTTAAGTAATAGTTTTTGCTTTGCTATTGAGGCTTGTCATACTTGTGAAATTTAAGCACTGGTATTATTCTTGATTTACAAGCAGTAATGACTGTAATAAACTACAGAGACCAAATTTTAAATAAACAGGATTATTATTAAATGCTTGTTGGTATATTAGAATTCTCATTTTGGTTAACTGATGGCAGAGGCAGAACTGCAGGTTTCTTTTTCACCAACAATATCTTCTTGATGGGAAAAGCTAGGGTTTTGTATGAATCCATATTTTTCAATAATTCAATATATAAGCTTGTTGCTTCCCTTTTTTCCTGAAAATGTTGAACATTTTTATTGACTTTTATAAATGTCATGGTTTACCATTCTATGAATTTTAACACATGGGCAGATTTGTGTAACAGTCACCACCATTATCAGGATACAGAGCAATTCCAACACCCA
This sequence comes from Desmodus rotundus, assembly GCF_022682495.2. Lineage (NCBI taxonomy): Eukaryota > Metazoa > Chordata > Mammalia > Chiroptera > Phyllostomidae > Desmodus > Desmodus rotundus. Next base: position 92,363,640 of record NC_071388.1, on the reverse strand, counting down.
AAAAACTTCTTCATGCTCTCCTTTTGTCTCTCGTGCAACCACCAGCCCCTGATAACTACTGATCTCTAATTTATCACTATAGTTTTGTCTTTTGGGGAATTGTCATATAAGTGAAGTCATACAGTATGTAACATTTTGAGGCTGCCTTCTTTCATTCCTCATAATGCATTTAAGACTCATCCATGTTGTTTTATGTTTCAAAGGCTTGTTTCTTTTTATTGCTGAGTTGTATTCTTTCGTGTGACATATCACAGGCAGTTAATCCATTCACCCACTGAAAGACATTTAGGGTTTTTTTTTTCCTAGTTTGGGGCAATTATGAGTGTAACTGCTGTAAATATTTGTGTACAGGATTTTTTGTGAACGTAAGTTTTCATTCTCTAGGGTAAATACCCAGGTGTTAGATTACTGAGTCGGATACTATATGTAAATTCAATTTTATAGGAAACTGCCAAAGTGTTTCGGTGAGTGGCTGTGACATTTTGCATTCACATCAGAAATATGTGAGTTCCCATTGTTCCACATCCTTGTCAACACTTGGTATTGTCAGCATTTTATATTTTAGTAATTGTAATAGGTGTGAAGTGAAAACATTCTTTTTATTTTAACTACATTTTTAAAAGCTGTAGATGATGATGTGATTCTGGAGCCATAATGTTTTCTGACTCCAATTTTTAAATATATTCCATTCCTATGTGCTTTTTTCCATAGGGAAAAAATGTGGCCCATATTGTTATATTTCTGGATAGTGCATTTAATTTTTGAGAAATTTCTTTCTTGAAGATCTAAAACACTACTTCTCTATATTGAAACTCTAATGTAGCTGAAAATAGTGTATGTACACATATAAATGCTAAATAACAGGTGTAAAATATTAATGTACTCATTCCATAAGTTTTATTGAATGCTTGCTATATCTTGGACAGTTAGGTGAAAAATATATGGTACAATGGGAGAGGGCAGTCTGAAAAATATCAAAGTGTAGTTCTGTTTGCATTTCTAATGTTAAGGTGAATTATATTGAGGGTGTGGTAACTGAAACAAAATTCTTTGAGGTGTGCAATGAGTCTTGGTTTCTACTTTAAAATAACATTTTGGAAAAATGAAAATAAATGTATATCAATGAATGCATGTTTTCTTTTAGAGAAAAGAGCCCTGTTCTGGGAATTAGAGACCCACTTTTGCCATTTTGTAACTTTGGAGCTCAAGCAAGTTATTTTACATTTACAAATTTGTTTCCTTGTCCATGAAATTAGAAAGTTGGTCTAATCTCAAAAATTTCCTCCAATTTAAAAATGTTTAACTTACATGTTGTCTTTCCAGGATTTACATCTCACTACCAATGATGGCAAGAAAAACAATGTTCTTATTTTTAACAAATATTTGTCTTTACATCATAACATAATTAACTAATTTTTAATTATTCTTCTGTGCCATAGTACATTGTCAGTACCCTGATAGAGGCCTATTATCACCTTTTAAAAATATATTTAAGTTTTATTTTTCAGTTCCATTTTACAATCAGTATCACCTTAAGCTCTTCGAAGTATTTCATATGTAATCTAATCCTTTTTTTCCTTTTTTTTTTTGTAATGATATCATCATCCCTTGTCTTCTAGACCTCTTTTTCTCCTATTTTACTTATTTGTCAGTCTTTTCAATTAGGTCCCCCTTCTCTACTCCATTATACACCATAGAGAGCTCATTCAGTCCAATAGCTTTAAATACCATTTATATGCTGGTGACCCCAGATTTTTATCTCAAGTTCAACCTTAACCTATCACCTAAGCTCCAGGCTTATAAACACAGTCATTACTTGCTGTCTTCATTGGACATTCACTACCTTAAATTTTTTGATTCCCCACCCACCTCTGTGAGGAGCATCATCATTCTGGAAGAGTTGTGCTCCAGTTATGCTATGTCTCATCTCGTTTTTTATTCTTATGTCTTTGGCAGTACAGTACCCTTAAAAACTTAGCTGGCTTCTGGTCCATTTGTTTCAGGTCATTTCCATATATGAGTAACCACAGGAAGAATTCTCAAGTAGGCATAGGTTTTAAGCCTGATAATTGTGTTTATTTTTTAACTGTCCCCATGCTTTTCCCATCCCCACCTTCTCCAATTTAATAGTGGCTCTCTGGAAGCCACTGGAAACAATAGGCAATATGGGAAAGTATACCCTCAATCTGCTCTTGCTCAGAGCAGGTTGCCATTGTCTGTCTGACAGATAATACTTGAAAAGAGAGGCTTATCTTCTGCTAAGGCTGCCACTTACTTTAGTTTGTGGTACAGAAGAAGTTGGTTCTGTGTTAAACCTTCCTAAAGTTAGCCCTTTACAAGTATTACCCTCCATTGTCTGGTTCCAAGCCCTCTGGATACCACTTAATGTGTCCCCTGCAGCTAGATTAGTCATTCCTCTCTTCTATTCCTAGAAATGATTTATTCTGAGTGAAGATGGGCAGGTCCCCTACTGAGAAACTTTAAATGACTCCTCATTGTTCTTAGAAGTGCAATCCAGCACCAAAGTGTGACAATTCGGCCTTTCATTATCGCACCATCAGAATTTCTATATATATAACAACCCTTGTGCACTGAAATGCACTAATATATTTAAAAAGCATATCACACTACCTAGAATATTAAGTGCTAAGTAATAATAATTTTATTTACAAAATTACTTGATATTTTAAATGTTTAGAGAATTCTCCTTCAAAAACACTTTTAAAGAATATATCTTAAGATCTAATAATCCATTTCTAGTAATCTTTCTATAAGAAGTACTTGCACGTATATTACAACAATTTTTATTGCAGCTTTATTCATAATGGCGAAAATTTCAAAACATGCTACATTTCCAGTGGTTTAATATATTGTCACATTAGACTACATTTGGCTAATACAAAGCATAAATTAAATCCACATATACTGCTTTGAAAAGAATCATGTAGTATATTTTAAGTTTAAATAAGAAGTCAGTAAAGGTAGTTCTCTTACCTTACACTGACACAGAGCAAAATCCTCCTGTTTCCAAAAATGGGAAGAGTGTACTCTGAAGTGCTTATCTTATGGAGTGACTGAAGAAGATTATAGGGACACAGGGTGGTTCTTTCACTCCTTATTAAATTCATTTTTAAGTGGTGGGATTGTTTTCAATTTTTTTATACTTTAGTTTGCATATATTTGTGGGGTGAGGGATGGTTTTCAGTATTTATGAGTTAAGCAAATTTGTAAGTTATAAAGGCCCTTCTCAAAATTAAAGATGTGGCCTTGAAGGAGCAATTAGGAGCAAACAGCATGAATTGATTTGTTTATTTGTGCTTACCTTGGAAAATAAAGTGCAATGTACTGGCAAAATATAAAATAGAATTTGGAGAACGGATTCTTGAAGACTTAACTGTTTTACGAGGACCAACTTTATTTAGAACCCTTAAGGTGTTTGTGTGATGCACTATGTTTCTATAAAGTCATCCAGAATTGTTTGTTAATTTTGTATTACTTTGACAATTACAAATTATGCCTGTTCAAATATACCTTAAATAACTGATATCAAGTTACATTTGACCTAAAATGTCAAAGCGCAACTTAAAAAAAAATTTTTTGAGAAAGGGCAGTTGAGTGTAAATGAATGCAAGCCAGTAAGTTCTTGATATTTTTATTCTAAGTAAGGGTGAGAACATTCTTCTTTCTGTGTTTTTGAAAAGATTCTGTAAGTGCTGGAGGCCATCTGCTTTACTATCTCCCATGAAAACTGTCCGTGAGTATGGAATCTTCCTGAGAAATTCCAATGACTGACTATAGGAGTTTCAATAATAAAAAATTAATAAATTAATAAATGATAATAATAATAATAACACAGTATAAAGGCCAAAGTCTGCAAACCCATCACTGATATACATGAAGTGTGAATTTAGACCATTAGTTTAAGGTACTATATTATTGGCATAGAAATATGGAATTAAATCATGTGAAGATTACATACCACTTCAGTGTGCCTTTTCAACAGAAGGCTTGTTCTTTGGTGATGACATTCAGAGGCCTGTAGAAATTCAATAAAATCTAAATTGTCCTAAGAAAATTACAAAAACAATAATCTGCAAGGCAGTTATAAATATTTGATGCAATAGCTATATTCATTCAATTATTTAATTATTAGAGTATATGGAGTATAGGGTTTACAGATTTTATTTTTTATCTAAATGTACTGAAGGCATTGAAAAATCAAAATTATTATGCTTATAAAGTAAGATAGTACCATGAAATCTTCAAGTTGGAAGAGTTCTCAGAATTCATTTTATACAGTACAGTGTTGTCGAGATCAGAGGTTGATAGTTTGGAGCTCAGGGACCAAATCCAGCTTGCTGTTTCTTTTTGTATGCTTGTGAGGTAAGAATGGTTTTTACAAATGAACATTTGAAATTCATTTCATGATAGGAACACTGTCTTTGGAACCCAATTAAGCAAAACACTGTGCTCTAAAAAATAATTCTGTTCATATTAGTAGACTTATATGGGAAAATATATATATATTTAATTATTATTTTTAACTGTTGTTAATGAAATAGCACTGTGATGTATGTTAAATAAATACTTTTATTTCAAATTATATTTTTAAATTAAATAAGTTTATTTCACAAAGTATAATGTGAATTTATGGTCTGGCTCTTCATAGAAAAGGTTTGCTGGCCTCTGTTCTACATGAAGACCTAAAGTCCAAAAAAGCTGAATGCTGTTCCCACGTCACTAGTTAGATCTCTTTCATCTTTTTGGGTCAGAATATTCTAATATTGTATGGGCTCTAGAATGTCTAGTTTGAATTTTAAATTTACCTTTCAGTAACCTGTTGATCTTTGGCAAGTTACTTAACTTCTCTTTGCCTCAGTTTCCTTATTTGTAATGTATCGTTTTTATAAGCCTTAAATGACATAATATACATATGTAAAATGATTATAACAGGGCTTCACACATGGTTAGTGCTCAGTAATTGTTAGTTATTGTTATAATTAGTGTCAATATGTTTAATTAGTAGATTATCCTAAAGAGAAGGGATTAATCCACATTTGATCCTATCTCTCATTTTCCTATAAACTAAATGATAGTATCTCACCTCAGGTTTGGAGAAGAATTGGCATTTATTTACATTCTTATTTTTCCATCATAATTTGTTTATCCTTCTTTACAATAGCTCCACAAGTTAATCCAAGATATCATGTACTTCTAAAAATACAAACCTGCATACATAATTTATAGTATTGATGGGAAAACTTACACAGCACTTAAATGACAACCACACAGCATACCTGACCTGACTGACTCCCAGAGGTGAGAGTGAGACCCTTTTCTTCGCTCATCCTCTATGCCCTGGTACTTAACACTACTTGAACTGATCACATTTCTTTCAGTGATAGGATAGAGTCAGCTGCTGGTTTTGTTGCTGCTTTTAATAATTATACTTAATTGTATTCTGTGCAATGGAGAACTGTTGTATTTCTGTGTTCATTGTTTTCTATGTAATTCACGTAAAACCTTATTTGCTGAGGTTATTGATGCTCTTCATCTACCACTTAGACTACAGAGCCATGATCCTGAACTAGATGAAATCCACCAAGATTAATGTCCTACGTAGGGGATCATTTAGTATTTTAGCCTGTTAGTCTTCTCGCCAGTGGCAGCTCTAGTCAACTATACTTTTTCATGAAAAGAAAAAAAACAGTTTTATTTCTCTCTAAGAACTGAAATGAAGGGGGACAGCATGCTTTCTGCTTTAATAAATCTAGAAGTTTAGTTTCTAAAGCAGACCCACTGTGCGGTTTACAATTTTGAGGAAATATTTGTTATAAGGATATAGACTATAGTTTGTGTCTGAAGAAGAACCACAACAAAAAATGTCAATACAAATGTTTACTTATTCAAATAATAGGGATTTGTGTTGCCCATACCTACTTCCTCTGTGACTCCTATGCTGTTTTTGTGCAGTTTACTGGTCCAAACAAGATTTTACTTTTCTCATCCCTGTAGATATAATCTCATGAAATAGAGCATATTTTATCTGTTTCATACATCATCACCATTGCTGTCATTTATAATAAAAGATGTACCTTAACAGAAAAAGAAACACTGAGGTAGGAAAAATGCTGTCATGTTTTGTCTTTAAAAAGTTAACAGAATAAATGTGTTTTTGTGCTTGATGTGCCTATCCATAATTAGATAGGTTGTGCAAAAGGCAAAATTTTAAATAGCAAAAAGTATATATAATACACACATATGGCAATCTACTCTGAAGATAAACAAAACCAAATCAGAGGAAACCTCAAGGTCAATAAAAACTACTAGCACTTGTATTGTCCAAATATAGTTCTGCCATATTTCTAGAATGAGTTAAGTATAAATAGCTTACAAGTATGTCTTCCCATAACATCGAGTACCTCACCTAACATAGAATGTATTGCATTGTAATTATTAAATTAATTATCTGAATCTACTTCTTGGGCAGAGAGCTTATTTAGTCTTCATCACCTTGATATCCAATGTTCTCAGAATAGTTCAGAATCTGATCACAGTCAGTAGGTCCTAATATTAGATTGAAAAAAATTAATGCATGAATTTTTCTAAGGGGAACTCTTTCTTGTTTTATTGGACCGATTGCCATTATAGGGACAGTTTATCAACTAATAGCCAGCCATTCATATATATTAATACTTTGATTTGGGAATGCCTTTAATGTTTATGTCACCCTTTACAGATATTTCAATTTATGTCTGCACATCAATCAATTTCCAAATTATGGTGCAATACTCTGTCCTCACAGATTTAGATTATTTGCATCAACATTTAGCTCCAATGTCACTCTCCACTAGAATTACTTTGATTCTCCAGCCACAAGTAACTTCTTATTCTTTAATATCCCACAACACATGATTTAGGACTCTTTTACTGAATTTACTTCCAGACTTTGCAGTGGTTTTGCAATTGGATTATAGTTGTATCCCACGTTACGCTTAGTCTTTTAAATAGTTTCTCTACCTTATAAAGTGTTACATAGCAGATTCTTAAATATTTGTGAATTTTTTTAAAAAAGAAAGTTGTGTTTAAAAAAGTCACAAAACTTATACATGTTTATAAGAATGCTTACTGAGTGAATTTATCCCCAGCACAGAGATCGGAGATCGACTGCCAGTACCATAATGGCAAGTCACTTCCACCTCAACACTTCCCTCTGTTGCTCAGGAGCACCTGTGAAAGTCTTAGCTCTCTCTTTGTGAACTGCTAACTAGCCTCCCCTATTGTAGTAGCTGTTAGAATTAACTAGTTAAGTCATTCCCTATTAGTAAATATTTTACTGAGCAACTATTAAACCACCATGTATAGAACGGTTTTTCTTCTCAAGTAGATCACTGTGTAATAGGAGAAAGAATATGTAAAAAATAATTGCCTGGTAGAAGGTTAATTACTTTGAGACCTGAGTAAGATACTGTAGGCTCATATAAGTGGGGCATTTGATTACTGGAGTCAGTACTTGTACTTTCCCTCTCTAAGTGTTCTTTCAATTTCCCCAACATAAGAAGACATACACATTTTTCTAAGCATTTCCTGCTCCCTTCTTTCCTTCTTTGCTTTTTAAGTGTCACCTCTCAGTTGCTATTAGCCAGAAATGAGTGCCACCTTTTAGTTTATTCCTTTTAAAAGGATGATAAACATGGATCTGGCCAGGTAGCTCAGGTAGTTGGTTAGAGCATCCTCCCAATTTGCCAAGGTTGCAGGTTGAATCTCTAGACCAGGCACATATAAGAATCAACCAATGAATGCATAAATAAGTGGAACAAAAAGTCAGTATTTCTTTTTCTCCCCACTCTCCCCTTCCTCTCTCTCTTAAAGCAATACAATTTTTTAAAAATAAATAAAAATATGATAAACACACTTCAGCAAAAAAAATGAGGTCTTCATAATATTTCATTATTCGTATTGAGATGAAATGTTGGCATGAGTTAAACTAGGGAACAAATTGAAAGAATACTAAAACAAGTCTCATTAATGAGATGTTTATATTTATAACCTTTCCCTTGAAAATATTTAATAGGCTTGTGCATATTAGTAGTAAGTGCTAACATTTATCGAGTAATTACTATATGCCAGTCCTTGTTCTAAGAGGTTTACATGTAAAATTCTATCATTCTGCTCTCATCAAAACTCTTTTGTATATTCACTATAGTTATCCTAATTTTACTGGTGAAGAAACTAAGGCACAGACAGACATAAATTTAGGCAAGGTCAAGTAGGTGACAGAGCCAAGGTTCAGTCCCAGAAAGTGTAATTACCAAGTCTGCACTTTTAACAAGTTAACCAACTCTTTAGTAGCAAGCTTCCAGATTATAATTTATCTTTATATAAATCTAAAAAGGTTTCACATTTTCTCTGTTTTAAGGAATTATCTTTATTTTTTTAAGATTTTATTTATTTATTTTTAGAGAGAGGAGAAGGGAGGGAGAAAGAAAGGGAGAGAAACATCAATGTGTGGTTGCCTCTTGTGTGCCCGAAACTGGGGACCTGGCCTGGAACCCTGGCATGTGCCCTGACTGGGAATCAAACCACCAGCAACCCTTTGATTGACAGGCTGGTGCTCAATCCAGTCAGCCACACCAGCCAGGTCGGAATGATTTTTATTTTAAAAGAGATTTTAACAATGGCTACAGTGTTTCCCTTCAATTTGCAAATGCTGGGGAAGTGAGAGGTGATTATTTGTGATTTCCTAGAGGTAAATGTCTAAACTGTTTATATGTTAATAATCTATGCAATTCTTTTCAAAAAAATGAGTGCTTTTATCTTTGTAGTATTTAAGTCAGTGTCCAGCAAAGACATGGATGCATATTAGAGAATACATCTCAGCTTAGTGCTCCACATCCAGAGAAAAAGCCTTACTTTTTCTTTTTCTTTCTCCTGCATTACCCTTCTGTTGTTCTTTTCTGCTTCTCTCTTCTTGTAATAGTCATTTTGTCTCAATGCAAATCTTAAAGTAGGCTTTATTAAAACACTCACATATTGTTTCTTCATCTGTAAAATGAGAGATTGGATTAGATGATCCTAAAGTCCCGATGGGAAGACTATCTATATATATGATCTATCTATATATTTGATGAAGATCCCATTTTATTAAGAAAAGCATATATACAGTAATCCATAACCAACGCACATATAATAGTCACGGATGTAGAAACTTTTAAAAAAGATTTACTTATTTATTTTTAGAGAAAGGGGAAGGGAGGGAGAAAGAGAAGGAGGGAAACATCAATGTGTGGTTGCCTCTCACATGCCCCAAACTGGGGACCTGGCCTGCAACCCAGTCATGTGCCCTGACTGGGAATCAAACCAGTGAAATCTCTGGTCCACAGGATGGTGCTCAGTCCACTAAGCCACACCAACCAGGGCTGATGTAGAACATTTTAACCCAGCATTTAAAGTCTAGTTTTATTCATTACAGATTTTTTTTAATTCACTAAATTGCTTCAAAGGAGAAAATACTAATTTTACTTTTTTGTGTATTTGTAATTTGCCTGTGTGGAAGTTGCTGTATAAATGTAGCTCTCTGGAAGATCGAAGTGCATAATCAAGGGGTGTTTATTGGAAAATGTATACTATCTGATAACCTGGGACTTTGATTAATGCAAGTCCCAGAAAGATGATAACTAAAATGCTAGAGACAAGTCCTTGTTCATTTAAAAGGTATCCAAGTATATACTATAACTTTCCAAATGTCCTTGATTCTTGATTTTTAAAGCCCGATTCTTCTCAACCATTTCTCCCTCACTGCACTCTATGTCGTACAAAACTCATCCTCCTATATTTGTTATGGTAACAGCATATTTGTTATGGAACAGTGCAGATTATGAGCTTTCAGGATCATAATCTATGCTAAAGGAGTTAAGACATTTTTGTATTATGATTTTTAAAACTTTTTTATGTTTTATCTCTTTAGCACTCAATGTTTTATTACAATGTTTGCAGAGCTAAATGGGCCAATTTCCACTTATCTTGGCCACCCAGTCTTCTGTGTCTTGAATTATCCATCAACTAGTTACTCCTTAAAAACTTACTGGGTGTCAAAGCTAAGAGGAGCGAGTTAAAAGAAAAACGTGTTCCCTGATATCTAGGAAATCATAGAAACATGTGGGATGGTAAATATGGGATGTTAACAGTTGCCTTGTGGGTTGTTGGGAGGGTTAATAAATAAGGGTAGTTATATGGTTAATAAATAAATAAAACTATAATTATATAGTACTATGAAAACCTACACCACATTCAAAGATATGCGTTCTGTCTTTCCAAAGATGAGGTGTACCTGGTGTTAAAGCAAATAAAACAATGAGGCACTGGAATATGCAGGTAGACTTTACATTGACTACTCTTAACTCCAGATAGTGAATCTTTGAAGGCCTGAGACCTTGAATGGACTTAGGTCATGCTACAGCTGATGGTCGCAACAAATGGAAAGCGCAATATGATAAGATTATTATTATGCCTGTTTTTCTAAATGTAAGTGCATGGGGATAAGTACCAGTTTTTTAGCTTCCTGATAATTTGAATGCCCTGGGATATATTTCTTCTGTGTAATAGTTGTATTAATCATCAGTTTCTCATTTGTTTATTTTGTTAAAAGTCGAGTATTGTGTTCTTTCTGTTATTAAAGCTACCATCAAATGAATACTCAGTGTTAATGATACGAAAGTAGCAAAAAAATAAATGACCATCGTTTATACATCCTGCCACTGGAGTATGTCTTCAAAAGGAAAACTCACTCTCGATTTACTTTTCAAACATAGATTCCATTTCTAGAAAATAGAGTCAGCATACTTGATTTTCTCTGTTCTTATCTGCTGATTAATCCAGAATCACTTTCGGCTGCACAGAACCTCATTTCTTCATCTGTATCAGTGGTCTAAGTCTACCGACCTAATGCTGGTAATATAGAGTAATGGTATGGTTGTTGAAAAGCCCAATAGCTGAAAACAACTATAGGAATTGAGAAGTCTTTCCTATCCTTTTTATTGATGCAGATGCTATAGATTTTTTTATGGTGAATTAGACAAAGTGATAAACTGGGTAGTTTGATCACATAATTTTAATTTTGTTATTGGATTTTCCAGGTTTAAGGGTTTTTTTAATACATGTATTTAAGAATTTTGGGGTTGAGGTGCCCAGTTATCTTTGGGTTAATCTTTAAAAATCAATTGTCCTTCAATAGCTATGGAAAAGTTGCCTCAAGTGCAGACAGAGGATTTTCACTTTTATAGCATGGTATACATGTGCCAAATATGGCATGTACATGCCAAATCAGTTGTCACTGAAGTTCATTATATTGACAGTTGATTTATGGAAAACAACTGGCAATGCATTATATGTAAACATTTATTTCAAAGGGAAAATATGATAGATTTGTTTTATTTGATAAAATATGCAAACTAGTCTTAGAAAATTGGAAATTTGCATTCTCAATCTGTATAATCTACTAAAATCCCTTATTCACTCTCTTTGCCCTATTTATTGTCATTTTCATCTTGCTGTGGATCACAAGTTTCATAAGGACTCCTGCATGTCCACAAAAACTTTGTCTTTAAACCTTCGCACCCTGTTTTCCATTCTCCCCTTCCACTCCAGCAACCTAGGACTGGTGATTTGATTTCAGGAATATGTTGAACAGTGGTGTCTTGATAATGATCTGTATTAGTTTCCCATGGTTGCTTTAAGAAATTACTACAAACTATTGGCTTAAAACACCAGAAATGTATTTCCTCACCATTCTGGAGGCCAGATGTTCAAAATCACTATCACTGGGATGAAATAAAAATGTTAGCAGGGCTCTGTTTCTTCTGCAGGCTCTAGGAGAGAGTTTCCCTGCCTCTTCCAACTTTTGGTGACTATCAACACTTCTTGACTTGTGGTTGCCTCACTTCAGTTTCTCCTTCAATAGTCACATTCACTTGTCCTCCTGTGTCTTGTGTGAAATCTCCCACTTATAAGGATACATGTGATTACATTTAGGGCCCATCTAGATAATGCAGAATAATCACCTCACAATAACTTTCTCACAATCCTTAATTGCATCTGCAAAGTCCTTTTTTGCCATGCAAGGTGATATTAATAGGTTCCAGGAATCAGGATGTAGATATCATTTGGAGGGAACAGTGTTCAGCCTAGCACACCACCTCAACCTGTGTGCCTACCCTCCATCTTCTGCCTTGTCTTTCCTTATCATTTCTACTAGCACCCTCAGCCACACCAAGAAAATACATGAAATGTCCAAAGATTTTACATTTCTCTCCAGTCTTTGTACTTTAGATGGAACAATTGGACAAGTGGCATAACAGATCCAAGCATTAAGACTTTATAGGATTGTATAAGGCTCATCCATGAACAATGGTCTGCAGATTTGTATATTTTCTTTGGCCTGGCTCACATAATTTCTGCCCTAATTCTGAGGACACTTGCCTAAAAAAACCCAGTTCTTCTTTCCTCACTGTTAACCTTTCTCTGTCATTGTGCCTAAGGCAAGGAGAACCCAATGGCTCAATCAAATGTCAACTCCCTGTCACACTCCATTCAGGAGAACTGTACACCAAAGCAGTGGGTCTTCAGTGTTTATTCTTATGCTACATAATGAAGAGGGACATTCAGAAAGGTGGCTGTGGGGAAAACATCTGGAAGAAATAAATTTCCTAGGATCAAAGGGCTCCGTGTGCAGCCCAGAGGGCCCTCAGGGTGCTCCTCAGAGCAAACAAACAATTCTCTTGATGAGTCACTGCAATTTTCTTCAGCAAAAGCCTCCATGTGTTGTAAGATCTCAAGGAAAAGGGGTGGAGTAAGGAAAGAGAAGGAAAATTAAAGGCAGCAACAAAAGTGGTTTTAAAAAGATCTTAACCTTAAGAATAAAAGAAATTTCAACATGATTACAATTCTCTAATATACCTAACATCCTCATTGTATCACTTATTAATTTAGCAGAGTAAAATTGAATACAACACAGTATTTTTAAAAACACAAAAACAGAGATGCAAAGAAAGGATATTGGGCAAGAACACAACACTCTAAAACAACATTTTGTTTTGGGTTTTTTGTTTTTTTTTTTTTGTTTTTGCTCTAATACATGAAAATTGGCAGAGGAAGGTAAAGCCCAGGACTATGTCTCGAACCCTCGCCAGTGGCATTTTACTGAGAAAAAAAACGTTACTTATGAATCAGTACAGCCATGCTTTGTTCTGCATGAGTGTTTTAATAGAGCGAGTGTAATATAAGGATCAGGTGGGCTCGTGGGAATGGAACAAAAGGTTTTGTAAAATTAAAGCAAAATAATTATAGCTCTAGGTGCAAAGCGAGCACACTCCAGCAGTTGATAGCAAGGACCTGCTCAGAATGGAGAAGGGAGGGGGCATGCTGGAAGTTTTTCTTTCTTTCTTTTTTTTTTATTCACTAACAAAGGCTTTTAATAGGTAACAGTTGTAAAGCGTCTTTGAAAGTAATTAATGCACCCACACAAAAATTTATTAAAATGAAAATTTAAGGAATTGTCTAAAATGAATTAATTAACCAAAAAAAAAAGAACATCATGTCCTTCTTATTTTTTAAAGAGGGAGAGAAGGTTAAGCAAAATAGATTTTTATGAGATTGCATTTTAAAATGTTATTGGTTTATTTAGTATCTGAATAGCCCTGAAAAAGAGAGTTGGCGGGGTTTATTATCATCCACCCCTTTAAAATATTAAAGTGGGACAGACGTAAAATGGGGATTAATTTGCTGTGCCTGAGACATAAAACCCCTCAGAATTATGGTATCTCTTTATAAAATGACCAAAGTTTTTTTATAAGTTTTTGGGGATCTGTAGGAAGTAGAATGGGGTGTTCAGAAGAAGAGAAAGGTGAGTGTTCTTTTTTCTCAAGTGGCCTTCTCCATCCCACACCGCTCTTAACTAGTCTGGTAGAACTGTTTCCTGTTTTGGCCTCGAGAAATGTAAAAAAGGAAAGCTGCTCAAGGTGTGGCATTAGCTGCAAGGAACATACAAAAATGTATTTTCTATCTCTACAGAAAAAAAAAATTCACTGCATTTATCCTGTTTGTAGAAGAATTTTTAATCGCCGTATTTGTTTTTTCTTCTATTTTCCTTTGTATTACTTCATACTGTGATACAGTTGTCAAGTGAAATATGTATAACCTGTTGAGAATTTACCCTTTAATGTGAGAATCATTTCCAGTTGATTACAAAATTATTTGTTTTCAGCATGTTATTCTTTTTTTTTTAAATATATTTATTGATTATGCTATTACAGTTGTCCCATTCCCCCCCCACTCCACTCCATCCTGCCCACTCCCCTCCCTCCCACATTCCCCCCCTATAGTTCATGTCCATAGGTCATACTTATAAGTTCTTTGGCTTCTACATTTCCTACACTATTTTTACCCTCCCCCTGTCTATTTTCCACCTATCATCTATGCTTCTTATTCTCTGTACCTTTCCCCCTCTCTCCCCCTCCCACTCCCTTAATGACAACCCTCATGATCTAGTTGTTTGCCTAGTTTGCTCTCGTTTTTGTTTTATGTGTGGCCGTTAATAACTGTGAGTTTGCTGTCATTTTTACTGTTCCTATTTTTTATCTTCTTTTTCTTAGGTAACTCCCTTTAACATTTCATATAATAAGGGCTTGGTGATGATGAACTTCTTTAACTTGACCTTATCTGAGAAGCACTTTATCTTCCCTTCCATTCTAAGTGATAGCTTTGCTGGATACAGTAATCTTGGATGTAGGTCCTTGCGTTTAATCTTGGGTAATGTAATTATGATGTGCCTTGGCATGTTCCTCCTTGGGTCCAGCTTCTTTGGGACTCTCTGAGCTTCCTGGACTTCCCGGAAGTCTATTTCCTTTGCCAGATTAGGGAAGTTCTCCTTCATTATTTGTTCAAATAAGTTTTCAATTTTTTGTTCTTCCTCTTCTCCTTCTGGCACCCCTATAATTCGGATGTTGGAACGTTTCAAGGCGTCCGGGAGGTTCCTAAGCCTCTCCTCATTTTTCCAAGTTCTTGTTTCTTCATTCTTTTCTGGTTGGATGTTTGTTTCTTCCTTCTGGTCCACACCATTGATTTGAGTCCCAGTTTCCTTCTCATCACTATTGGTTCCCTGTACATTTTCCTTTGTTTCTCTTAGCATAGGCTTCATTTTTTCATCTGTTTTTCGAATAGATTCAACCAAGTCTGTGAGCATATTGATAACCAGTGCTTTGAACTGTGCATCCGATAGGTTGGCTATCTCTTCGTCGCTTAGTCGTATTTTTTCTGGAGCTTTGAAGTGTTCTGTCATTTGGGCCATTTTTTTTTTTTTCTCTTGGCGTGTCTGTTACTTTAAGGGGTGGAGCCTTAGGTGTTCACCGGGGCGGGGTAATGCTGGTCGCAGCGCTGTGACGCTGTAAGTGGGGGAGGGGACGAGTGGGAGCAATGGCGCCCGCCTCACTCTCCTCCGGATTTCAATCTTCCACCACGATACCCACAATCAAACTGGGCCACTCTGGTGCTGGTTCCCGAGTAAGTGGGCCTGTGCACACTCTAGGCCCCTGTGGGTCTCTCCAATGACCTCTCCTGTGAGGCTGGGAGTCTCTCCTGCTGCCACCCCAACCCCCACGGGCGTTTTCAATCAGAGGTTTGAGGCTTTATTTCCCTGAGCTTGAGCCCTGGGTTACGCGGTTTGCTTCGCTCCCTGTCGTTTGTCGGGTTTATCTGTGGGCGAATGTGGTGCTGCGGGGTGCTACCCGCCACTCTGCCTGCCCCGTTCTCCACCACTCTGAGTCCGGCCCTCTGGGTTTATCTGTGCAAATGTGGGGCCACAGGGTCCGCTAGTGCTCTGACTGCCTGCGCCATTTGTCCCACACTCCGCCAGTCTCAGTCCCGCCACAGCCACGCGAGTCCTCTCCACCCTGGTGCCCGTCTCCGCCCCTCCTACCAGTTTGGATGTGTTTATTTTCTATTTCCTTGGTGTCGGTCCCCCTTGCTGTTCGATTCTCTGTCAGTTCTGGTTGTGCGAGGAGGCGCAGTGTGTCTACCTACGCCACCATCTTGGTTCCCCAGGATCTCTTTCCTCAGCTTGTTATTCTTATACCTCAAAAAGTTTTAGGTTCTAAAGTTGAGTTATTCTTCAAAGGTCAAGTTCTCTAAATCTTCCATGCTGAAAAAAATCACTGGAAATCATTGTCTTTCAATATTCTTTTGTTCTGTTGAGGCCAGAATTGGGCATTGTGAAAAAATGTGAATAAAAAAGAAAATTCATCACTGGTCAGTGTGGCTCAGTTGGTTGAGCATTGTTCCACAAGGTGAAAGGTTGTGGATTCCATCTCTGGTCAGGGCACATGCCTGGGTTACAGGTTTGGTTCCCAGTTGGGGCATAGATGAGAGGCAGCCGATCAATGTTTCTCTCTCACATCGATGTTTCTCTCCTTCTTTTTCTCTAAAAGTAAATCTTTTTAAAAAAAGAAAATTCATTTTGAAGGGTATATTTGAAAGATAGATGTGGTGATGCCATATAAAAATACAGTAATTATAGTTTTGCAAATAATTTCTTTTCAATGTATGGTGATTAGACAATTTGTGTAGTGGTGAAAGAACACCCTACTGTACATATGATCTGTGAATGTTGAACACAATTGCTTGGATTTTCTTTGTCTTCTTTTCGTTATCTCTTAAATGGTAGTTATCATCAGTCTTTATAATCCTTTGAACTCTTGTGGGATTTTTCTTTTCCATTTTCAACACAGCGGATATTTAAGTGGTGTGAGCAGTGTTGCACTGTTAAGTATAGTATTCTTGCCTGTGAGGAAAAGGTGTATTTGTGAAGCAACTCGGTAAGGACACTGCACTCCTTGTATCTTTGTTTGCCCTTCAGTTCTTTGTTATTTCACTTTCTTTGTGGAAATGACTGGGGGGAAAAAGGGAATCAAGGAAAAAATGTGTTTGTAATACCAAGAACATTCTGTTTTTACAACAGTGGTTTCTGTTCCAACTCTTTACTTTGTAATTTTAAACTATTATATCCATTGGACATTGAACTGAGATGGTATATATATGACTTTCTGTTGGTGCTATAACAATGACCACAAACTTATCACCTTAAAACATTACAAATTTATTATTTCAGAATTCTGCTGATCTGAAGTTTGGGTTGGGTTAACCAGTTTCTTTGATCCTGGTTTTATAAGACCAAAAGCAAGATGTCAGATTACTGGGTTATTAATTGGGGTCTCGGGGAAGAATCCACTGACAAGCTTATTCAGTTTTTGTGGTTGAGGGACCAAGATCTCCTTTTCTTTGATGACTGTTAGCTGGACGCCGTCCGTAGCTCCTTGCATTCAGGGTTCTATATCTCAGAGCCAGCAAAAGTTCCTTGACTTATTACCACACTTGGAATCTCTCTGACTTCCCTTCTACAACATCCCATTTCCAAATTCCAGCCAGAAAAAATTCTCTGCTTTTAAGATAATTAGATTGGACCCACCTGGATAATATAGGATTCTCTCCCTAATTTTAAGGTCCATAACTTAATAACATCTCAAAGTCCCTTTTCCATGTAAAGCAACATTTTGCCATGTATTACAGAATGAACATTTTTGGGGTGTAATTATTTTGCCTGCCACAAATGAACTCAAAAAGAATGTGTCACTTCTATTATGTATTTCAGAATGTGCATTCTGAATATTCTTTTTCTTTTTTTTCTTTTTTGCTCTAAAAGTAGAAGGAAATACTCAATTTGAATACTTACAAAATCTATTGGTTGCTTTTCTCCTAAGAATGTAAACATTTATTTATACATCTCATTGAGCCTGGTAAAGAGTGGTTTTTTTTTTTCCTCAGTTGATAAATAGAACACCTAGGACACAGGAAAAAACCAAGCTGACCAATATGGCTTCAGCTAGACTGGAGATTTTCTGTTTATGGTACAGGCTTTAGTCCTTAACACGCTTTTATTCTCCACAAAGCATGCTAGAACCATAATGGTAGCCCAGCTGGAAAATGGAAGTAAGATTGACTGAGCCAGAAATAGGATTAGTAAAATATTAGCAGAGATGATTTACATGGAGGGATGAGGTAAATGCAGTTGTAACTTGCCAAGGAATAGGAAAATCTCCAGTCTGTCAATGCTATATAAGAGAGAGTGATCTGGTAAGTGAAGACAGGAAACAAGCCTTAGTGAAACTGGTCAGATAGATGGCAGCATTTTGATTCAGGGGATGACAAGGTGTGCTAAGTATACAGTAGTAGGAATCCAAGTTGAATGAGAATCTCATTTAGTTTACAACTGAAAGTAAAGAGAAAAGTTCTAGTACACTAGGGAAAAGGAACCAGAAATAAATCTGTTGATAAGGTTGAGGAAAGAACTAAGAAGGCCAGAACGAAACCAGTCAGAGGGAGATAAGATAGAGGAGTTACCTACACTTCAGTTTCACTCAGGTAGGTTCTGATGTCTGAGGTGGTAAAGGTTGCTTTGGATTTTAGGGGAAAAAAAGAGAAAGAACTCATGGATGTGGACAGCAGTATGGTGGAGGTAGACGATAGTATAAGGGGAATAAATGGTAATAGAAAAAGACAGTAAAAATAAACAAAAAAGAGAAATTCAGGTAAATTCACTAGATTAAAATTTCTGTGAAACCCTTTCCTTTCCTTCCTTCCTTTTACATTCCCTTCTTTCCTTCCCCCAACTTCTTTTTTCTTTTTCTTTATAATTACTCTTCAGAGAATAAAGTTTAAGGGAACATTATTTTGAGTAAGCCTCCCTACTTTATTTTAATGCTATAATGAGGTAATACCCACATAAAAAATATCCCTCACCTTCTTTTTTAACATTTTGGATTTTTACTTTAACATTATCATCTATTATGCTAAAATCACCCCAATTAATAAATAAAACAAATAATTAAATTGATTTATGAATTAACATAAATAAAGTTACATTGCAATTCTATTTCGTGGTACAGTTGAAGTTTTGCTTTTAAATTTATTGATTTTAGAGAGACAGAAAAGGAGGGTTGGGTGGGGAGAGGGAGAGAGAGAAACACTGATTTGTTGTTCCACTTACTTATGCACTCATTGGTTCATTCTCATATATGCCCTGACTGGGGATCCAACCTGCATCCTTGGTATATGGGGACAATGCTCTAATCAATTGAACTACCCAGCAAGGTTTAATTGAGTTATTTTTAGAGATGTGGGCAGGGCCATCTCCAACTTCTATGAAGAACAGGAAAAGATTACAGTTTTTTTTAATTTCTGATTTAATATTTATTATATATTTTTTCCATTACCATATAGTCCCCCTATAAGTTCTACCCCCCAGCAATCACCACACTGTTGTCCATGTCCATGAGACCTTTTTCCTTTTTGCTCAGTCCCCTCAACTCCCCCACCACTAGATGTCATCCTGCTCTCCATCTGTGAGTCTATCCCCATTTGCCTTGTTAGTTCAGTTCATTAGATTCTACATATGAGTGAATCGAAAAATTTGTCTTTTTTCAGACTGGCTTATTTTCACTTAGCATAATGTTCTCCAGGTCCATCCATAATGTTACAAAGGGTAAATTCCTTTTGACGGCTGAGTAGTATTCCAGTGTATAAATGTGCCATAGTTGTTTT
Organism: Desmodus rotundus; assembly: GCF_022682495.2. Lineage (NCBI taxonomy): Eukaryota > Metazoa > Chordata > Mammalia > Chiroptera > Phyllostomidae > Desmodus > Desmodus rotundus. The sequence goes on along the minus strand of NC_071388.1, from coordinate 92,343,993 downwards.
ATCCACTCATCTACTGATGGACACTTGGGCTGCTTCCATATCTTGGCAACTGTAAATAACACTGCAATGAACATAGGGGTGCTTATTTTCTTTCGAATTAGTGTTTTGGGTTCCTTTGGATATATTGCAAGAAGTAAGATCGCTGGGTCAACAGATAGATCAATTTTTAGGGGTATCTCCATACTGCTAAAGATTATAGTTTTGATGGTCTTGAGCAAAAACTTCCAATTACCATAAAGAGTGAAGAACTCTCTTCACTTTTTCATTGCATCCAAGAATATATTTGTACCACCATTAATATTTTTAGAGAGAATGATTTTGAGAAAGCAAGTACAAGATGACTCTGTTATTATGGATTTCTGTTGGCAGTTCAAAATGTTGCTATGCAGTTTTCCCTATGCCCTATTCTTGTAGGATTTCAATTTTCCAGTTGGATTGACCTGGCTGTCAAAAAGTCAAGTTGATTTTTCTTTCCTCAGATTAAGTTGATAATTGGCTAAATAAAATGTTAAGAACAATTAGGAGAGGTAGGATTTTAAAGCTATTTAACACAACAAACAAACTCTATGGGGCTATTTTTTGTTTTGTTTTGTTTTGTTAAATTCTCCAGGGAACACATTGTGTAAAGTTACAGCTTCCTGTTCCATGAAGTATTTCTTCCTTGACCTACCTGCCATAACTGCTTAGCTTTCACTACAAGAAAAAAAAAGTTTCCATTCCACTACCGAATCCTTTTAAAGAAAAATCAAGGTACAGTCTTTCTTTTTCACACAAAAAGCATTCAAAACATTAGTTTTAAAGAGAGATTAATTCTTGCACTAGATGCTTTTAACTCTATTCTTGTTCAGAATACAGGAATGCTACCCTCTCTTGTCCTTCTTACAGACTGCAGGCTTTTTATTAGTTTCTGGGCCCATTTCAGATTGTTTTACTCTCAGTACCCGCTAGTCTTCTCATATTTCCTCTGCTAGTTTCCACACCTTTCCTCTTACTCTTGCTTTGCTTTGGTCTTCTTACTATCCCCCAGTATTCCTCATACTTAGAATCATCTGTAACTTCTCACCAAGATGAATGCCTCTTAATTTTGATTTAGACTAAAATTCTGTTTCTTAATAGTCCTCTTCTACATTGGCATCCTCTTTTCTACTAATAACTGCTCTTGGTAACCATTCCACACTCACTAGGCTATGATTTTAAACAAATGAAAATAAATTCACATTTATCTGCTTTGCTAATCAAAATGCTTCTTACAGGTGGGGTACTCTTCCTTTGGTATCTTCTGTAGAGTGCCTATCACTTCGTCTTTTTAGTAAAGTTGGTAATATCTTCTTGCATTAGCAAAAATTAAAAACTGTATGCTCCATGTATTTCATTCGTCTAGATTCTACTTAAACATCAAATGGCTTATTTATGTGAAGCATATTAATGATACCTTTTCTGCAGTGAATCTTATATTTTTCAACCTTCTTAAAGTATTCTGAACATTATTTAGTCTTTACATTATAATTACCTGATCATCATTATTATATTAGTTTTCTAGGGCTGCTATAACAAAGTACCACAAACTTCATGTTTAAACAAGAGAAATGTATTGTGTCAGAGTTCCAGTGGCTAAAAGACCAAGATCAAGGTGTCCCAGCATTGGTTTCTTTTGAGGGATGTAAAAATGAATGTTTCATGCCTCTTGGGTATCTTAAGATGGTTTGCTGGCAATCTTTGCTGGCAATCTTTGGTGTTCCTTGATTTATAGAAGCATCTCCCTGATCTCTGCCTTCACCTTTACATAGTGTTCTCCCTGTATTCATATCTGTGTCTAAATTCCCACCCCCCACCTTTTTAAGGACACAGTTACATTGGATCAGGGGACCATCCTATTCCAGTATGAGCCCATCTTATATAATTATACCCGCAGTGACCCTATTTCCAAATAAGATCACATTCTGAGGTACTTGGAGGTTAGAATTCAACCTATAATGATTATGAACATTATTTTTTGTTTCAAGCTGTACCACACTGATTTCTGCGAGACTTAGTTATGGACATGTTTGCCATCTGTATATACTTCTCAGCCTTGGATACTTCATTCCTCTCCCACCCACTCTGTCTCCTCTTCATTCGGAGACACAGAGTGGTTTATTTCATATAGTTGTCATTGTGATTTCTTCCGGAAGTGTCCCATCTACCCATCTAACATGAATGGGAGGTCCAAGTAATGATGTTACTGTGTGTTAAGGAAGAATATATTGGTTCCAAGTAAAAGTGTCATTGATGAATAAAGATGAATCTAGGCAATCACTTGTACTTTATGGAAACTTTTTGTTTCTCAAGGGCTCCATTTTCTCTTTTCTGGGTTCTTGACCATGTTAAATCAAGATTAAGCCTGTAAGTACATAGGTGGATGCTGATAATTGAGGTATTAATGTATCCTTTTCCGGTGACCAGTATGAAAACTAAAGAAATATATTTGGCAGAAATATTAGAAATTGAACTATTACTAGTTGCCCCAGATTTTACTCATTAATGTAGGGAAATCAGAGTTCTCCTTAGAATCTTGTTACCTATGAAATTTGAGTAGACAGGATTTATGCTTTTGTGTGACTCACATAGTGGCATCACTCTGAAAGCATTCAGTAAACATAATACTAACACAGAATTGTGTTGAGATCAAATGCTGTGAGTGGGTAAGGAAATGTGCACATTTAGTTCTTTACAGCTAGTGCTCCTGAGCAGGATGAGGGTGCTGACCGGCCAGGAGTGGCCCACGTGGTTCTCAGGGCACCACGCTGATGAGCCACCACCCACTGTGGTTCCAGTTTTGGCAGGCAGAGCCAAATCAACTCTTTGATCTTTGTAGTGGCTTCTGCCATAGTGAGTACTTATGTTTGTTTTGTCCCTTCCTTTGGTCATTACTCCTACCTGGCACTATAGGACTAAAAAAAACATAAGACATGGAAGGGAGTGGTGAGGGGACACTTCAGGAACACAACTCTGCCAAGTATGGAAAGCTGTTTAAATAGTTCAGGTTCTAAAAGCACATGTATAATATCACTGCCAACCCATTAGTGAATGCATTTTATTTTCTGAATCATGCCACAGTCTGCTAAAAATCAGTTTTCCTGATTCTGTTTTCTCATTACTAGAGTCTTGGATCTACCATAAAATGCAGCCAGAAATATGAATAAAAGGAAGTATTGTTCCTTGTCAATTAATAGTCTTTTTTCATAAGTATCTGAATGTTTGGAAACATTTACTTCATCTTATGTCTTGATATTTTAAAGCCTATTCCTCTATACTATATTTGAAAATCAGCATTAGTGACTTGATTATATGGGTCAATTTTTTTTACATTGTATAAAATTTTTGCTGAAAAATTTTAATAGATTTTGCAATAGTCTCTGCATTTTTCTCTTTTTTTATTGTTATTCAATTGCAGTTTTCCCCATTATGCCCCCATTACTCTCCTCTGCCCTACCTACCCACGCCTCCCTCTGCACTTTAATATACTATTTGACAAAAAAAATGTAAACATTACTATACCCATTTTATACATGAAAAAATAGATACACTGAGGTGCTAAATATATAAGATTGTACAGGGTGTTAGTCTCATTCTACCAATTTTATACTGGTAGTATCATTTGGATACTCTGGGATTTAGGGCTTTAGCATAGGCTCTGTGATATGAAATTTGCTCCACATTATGTTGATAATGTCATTTAGGTATTATAGATAACAAGACAGAAAACTAAGACATATGGGGATATTAAATGACTTGTAGCAAATCATAAAGCAAGGTCACAGGAAAGCTGATAAAATCTTGGACGCCTGCACTCTGTGAACTAGCTACGACTAGTTTTCTGACAAGAAACATTTTTCTACTTCAAGGAATCCCAATTTTCATAATTGTGAAAGCTGGAGACTTTCAACGAGAAAGAACGCCTGAGGGGACAAGGAGCTTTTAAGAAAATTTAAGGTTTTCAACCTCAACCTAGTACAGCCCAATATATCAATTAGCACTTAACCTTTTCAGAATATTAGATTTCAAAATTCTTGTTTAGACAAAAATCTAAATTTGAAACTGGAATTTAATCATCTTTTCCCTCCTTCATTATCTAGTTATTTAGTAAAACATTAAGTAATTAATTACTTGTACACGTATATAAAATGCATAAGTTTGTAAATTGGTATATGGAATTTATTTGGGAAAAGTTTATAAAAAATAGCATCTACTTTGAAAGGTTTCTGTAAAAGCTTCTGCTTGTCGTCTTTTTCAGCCAGAAGATATTTCCCTACATATGGATGGAGACCTAGACAATAAGTTAATAAGGAAGCAGGAACCCTACCAGGCCAAAAGTTTACTAAGTTATTACCAGTTCAGATATCCCATGCTAAAAGTACATGGAGTAGTCTTCCATACTTTTACTTCCTACCAATTATGATTACCTGTGGAGAAATAAGCAGACTCTAGAAAGCTCTGACTACCCAGGATGTCCCACTCAGGTTAGTGTGGTCAGGCAGTCCCTATGCTCATTAAGTCATCTGCTAGTTTTCCTAGTTTGCATCTGCTAGATACAAACCTGATCTTAGCCAGAGGTAATAAGACAAGCACCAGCAATGGAGGGTACAGGCAGCCCCTAACCCCAAAAGAGTCCCCAAAGGAGAAACTTCACATACACATTCAAGTAAATAGAAGAGCCTTTGTGAACCCCCTCCAGTGACTCCTCTGTGAAGAAATACCCCATTTCACCTCATATCAACATTACCAATGTCACTAAATGTGTGTTCCACTAGTATTTGTTCCATACTTTAGTCAAGAACTGGAGGTGACTGGATTCAATTAAGGTCAAGAGAGAAGAAAATATGTGGAGAGGGCATCAGAGTGCCTGGAGATGGAGAATGCTGATAGTCAAGTTAGCAGCATCAGCTTATCTGAGGAGAATGTATGGTTGTACTGAGTGGGGGCTTCCCCCATGAATTCCAAATGAGCTTTGAGTTCACCATCACCAAGCCCTTATTATATGAAATGTTGAAGGGATTTATCCAAGAAAAAGAATATTATCAAAAATATGAACAGTAAAATGACAACAAACTCACAACGATCAACAACTAAAAAAAAAAAAACCCAAAACAAACTAAGCAAAGAACTAGAATAGGAATAGAATCACAGAAATGGAGATCACCTAGAGGGTTATCAGTGGGGAGGGGGAGGGGGAAGAATGGGGAAAAAGGTACAGGGAATGAGAAGCATAAATGGTAGGTACAAAATAGATGGCGGGGGGTGGGGGGTGGTTAAGAATAGTGTAGGAAATGGAGAAGCCAAAGAACTTATATGTACAACCCGTGGACATGAACTAAAGGAGGAAATGCTGGTGGGAGAGAGGTGCAAGGCAGAGGGGAATAAAGGGGAGAAAAGGGACAACTATAAGAGCATAATCATTAAATATACTTAAAAATCAATAAATGTAATATTTTATTAATCACTTGGAAAAGTAAGAATTTTTTCTATTATTAAATGATAAATTCCTGTGTCATCTATCTCTATTTTGTCTGTCATCTCTGCTTTCTAAAACACAACCATTTCAGCTATATTATTAACATTCTCAGAAGAAATTCTACTAGACTACCAAGTGCAGTTTGCCTTATCTAAGACTTATTTTATTGTCAAAGGCAGGCATTTGGTTCAGAAATAGTAAATCTTAGTTGTATGTGATAAGCTTGAACTCTGAATACTTCAAACACCATATACTGTGCACCTATTCTGGACTAGTTTCTATGCTATGCAGCTAGTATACATTTGCTCCTCCAATTTTCACAACAAACCATTTTACATATAAGAAAATTGAGCCTCAGAGAACCTAATTAATTTGACTGAGGACATGGTAGGTGCACTAGTAAGTAGCCAAGCTAGGATTCACACCTAAGCCTTTCTGACTCAAAGGCCCTATCTCACCTTTTTAAACCACTATCTCATGCTGCTTCTAAAGATGTAGAAGATTTTGAATTGCCTTTGAAGAGTCCATGCAGTTTTAATAAGGGAGAAGAGGGCTGCTATAGCATGCCATTCAGTGCTGCTGTGCAATTTGCAGAAGCATTTACTGACCTTGAAAGAGCCTTTTGGGGGGATTGGAGGCATCATTTCTTTGGTTCAACATTTCAGCCTTAGTACCATACAGAGTGAACTCTCTGGCTAGAGTTAAATGTATAATCACTAAATGGATATAGATTTTCCCCATCCTAATGGTCATACAGATACGATTTATCTTATGGTACAATAAAAACAGAAGCTGTATAAGTATACATATAGTAAAAAAGGTAAATGGGCTATAAAAAGCAAAAAGACAACATGTGTCACAAATTCTTCCTATTTGCTTAAGACAACTGAAAAATGCTAAAAGCAAGAAAGATATATTGTCACTATTAGTCCTGAAGATGCTGCATACTTTTCTGATCATGTCAAGATATTCTAGGTTTGGGGAACTTTTTATTCTTAAGACATTTATTTTTAAATCCCAAAATGTTTACCATTATGGATCTGAGATTATCATGCTTTAAATACCATAGTTCCTAAATGGCAATCTCATTATAGTAGGAGTTTCAGAAAGGTTTCCAAGGTTTGCCTCTGCCCAGAATGTTCTTCCTACCACTAATACTCCAACTCTTCCTTTAGAAACAGCCCATGAATCACTTGTAGGAGTCCTGCCTTGCACTTTTAGGCATATTTGTGTCATTACTCTTGCTATATTGTATTATAGTTTTCTGTTTAGATGTTCATTTTCTCTTTAGAATCTAGTGACTAAATTGCAAGCTTCTTGAAAGGCTGTGCTTTGTTTATCTCTTTGTACGTGGGATTATTCTGACCCCATGGTAGAGTAAGCGCTCAATAAATATGTTTCCAATAAGCTAATGAACTTGTAGTCACACATACATGTACACACATATTAGGCACATGAATAAAATCTCCTACATATTAGCATGATCCTCAAGTACTTACGAACCCTTTAACATTGCTTATGAACAGATTGATATGTTTCTGAGAGTTCTAGGCACTTCGCAGGAAATTTTCTAGTTAAAAAAATGTTTAATGTGTTTGTATTCTTTGTTTTTACTTTGAAATCACTTTTGCACATGAACTCAAGTGTACTCTGAAGTATGGATTAGTTGGTTGAACCACACAGACAGTGTTATGAATTTTATTTTTATTCGTGTACCACCTGTTTGGTGGCTTTGTTCAAGCACATTATTTGTACATTCAAAAAAAAATACATGGATTGTGTCATTTAATTGGAAAAGTCTTAACTTTCAAAAAATTTTTCAGCATTTAATACAGTGCTTGTCATATAGTTGGGGTTCAATAAATGCTTGTGGAATGCCTGAGCAAATCAGCCATTATTGTTAACTGTTTTGAGATGAGGTATGAGATTTTAAAAAAATAAAAAAGACTAAATGAAATGCCCCATGTCAGACAGCAGGAATAGAGTAAATCTGACACTCCCAGTTCTTACCTCTGTGTTTCTAGACTGTTACCCAGGCTCTCAGAAATGCCGTGTATTTCTGATTTCTCAACTTCACCCTGCAGTAAACTTTTGCAATCTGGAGGCTCTTTTGTAAATGTTGTCTGCCCGATGACTGCATTGGCACTGAGGAGGCCTTAGCAGATAAAGTGGAGGAACATATGGCTGTCATCTGAATACAAATTAGTGGACATAGCGTGGTAATTCAGCTGAGATGTCCTCTATATTCTAGGCTGAAAGAGTATGATTAGAGGTGTTTATAAACGGCGTCTGAATTCCACCCACACCCCTCCCCACCCCCTTTCCACTGTAGTTTTATCTGCCTGAATCATAGCCATCTAGCGTCCCGGTCTCACTGCGTTATTTGTTAAAATGGCCAGCATGAGGAATTATTAATTAAAGCTAACAAATCACCCTGACGAGCTGTGCCCTGGCGTGGCTGAAGGTTGATTGGTGAAAGTGTTCTCCTTTGGAGAAAAGACTTATTGTGCTCGTGACGCAGTCAGGGACGGATTATTGAATATTCAAGTTAGAAGAAAAATCACAGGACAAGCAAATTGAGTATTTACTGGCAAATAATTGCTCTCTTAAGCTGTGGCTCTCTTCCTAAATTCTTAACATTCCCGAGGGTTAGAAAGAAACAGAAAAATGCATCGGTACAGAGTACATTTCAAAAAAAATATATAGACTGATGTTTCAGACTTGTGCAGGTAAGTGTGATTGTATGTGCCTGGAAAGTGAAAGAACAAGGGGAAGCAAGGGAAGATGGGGAAATTTTTAATATGGTGAGTTTTTAAGATCCATTTGTTGTTTATTGGAATACTGCTTGGTGTATTTCTGAGTGGACTGAGAATTTAGTTGCATTGCTGCATTTGTTGTGAAAGTTAGAGAGGTGAGAAGGAAGGAAGGTTTCTTGAGTTATATTATGTCTTTATCAGCAGAAGGATATGTTAATGTTTTGCCCCAATGATAGTTACAAACTTTGCTCAGATATTTGTGGAAATATGTATAAAATTACTGTTTGATTTAAAGATCTTGAGTTATTCTCATTCGTGTTAATTATGACCGGTCTTCACAGTGCCCTAAACACATTTGGTTACAACTATTGTATTTATTTTTTAAACTAAATTCTGTTTTACATTAGCACCAAGTTAGTCCTTGTTCAGAATTTCTAAAGGGACATTACAGTTTTGGAATACGTAGTTACTAAAACTTCGGGCTTCTGTAATAACCAGAGTGTCCTTATTGTCAACTGTTTGGTCTTTTAATCTGAAATGTTGATTAGACTACTGAGTTTTGTGGACATTGTGAGGTAAGTGAAACTAGTTTAGAGGCTTTTTCAAACCAAATTTAAAAACATAAAAATACAAGTATGGAAATAAAGTTTCATTTTATGTATACAGTGTAGACATAAAGAAACAGAGATACTCTCTTACGTATAGCTAGATTATATGAACAGCATTATCAAAACATACCTACACTGGAGGATGAATTTCATATTCTGTGAAAACCTGGATAATGTGCTTTTATTGACAACAAACTATTTTTGAAATAAGAATAATTGGTTGACAAAATAGCATTTTAGGGTTGTAATAACTATAAATAACATGGATTTAAAACATGCATAAACATAATTTAACTAATTAATAATTGCAGAGTGCTTTAACAATAAAGCATCTACATGATAGCAATAGTAATAGGAATAATAATAAAAATAAAAATATGGCAATCATCCAGAAGTTAAATCAGATGACTCTTATAAGGTTTTAGAGAATCAGAATTTTAAAATACAAGTATGTAAAACTTATATTTTACCTCCTAGTGTATTTCTTGAACCATGTAATATTGTGCTGGTTAAGATTCTTCCTTACTCTATTCTGTTTTATTGAAAAAAATAGTTTGCCTTCATATGTAGAATAGAGCTTATAAGAAAGTTTAGAAAATACATTTTCAAGGCATTGGATAAACATTTTCTCCTCAGATTTCAAGAGGCAGCTTCCTTAAAGTTTCTTGTGGCTATGTGAGGGCACAATTTGGTCCACTATTTTGAAATTGCAAAGGGGGCATTTAAAGCATATGTTTAGAGTCTAAACCATCTGCCTACTTTATTATGAATACCAGAAAATTATAAGGACTTAGAAAGGCTCAAAAATTGAACCAGAGTTCTATGCAAGATTAAAAAATAGAGCACTTTGATTTTAAAAAGTGTTTTGTAACCACTTACTTTTGCTAAGTATTTCATCAGTCTTCTGTGGTAGAACAGTATCATTATCTTTTGATATATGGAGAATGAGTGGTAAAGTGTAGTTGAATGACATGAACCTGTGGCAAGTTAATGGTAATATTTCTTCTGTGATTTAATGCACTAAGTTTAAATACCTTTTGGAGTTTGGGATTTACTTGTCGATAGTGAAACTCACAGTAAATTGGGGAAACATAAAATGGTGACTGCTGGAACAAAAATGAAGTCCAGCTGCTAGCTCTGGACTATCTACAAATGAGTTGCCAGAGACACGCAGAGGTCAGACTAAAAGCACTTCTGTAATCCAACTGTGATGTAATGGAATTATGAATCAGCTATTGGTTGCCCATGCTGGGGGAAAAAACAAACAAAAAATGAGCACTACTTGGCATTATTATAGAGTGGCACTGTATTCCCTTGGTATCTGGAAGGATACGAGACCCAGAAATTAAAAGTAGAGCAAAGAATCATATTTAGGTCTGAAACTCAATAATACTTCATCCCAGAGTGGTCATATAAAGACAAATCAAGATAAGTATCATTGTTAAGATGTCCAGTGCCCAATTTCAGTTCTTCTAACTTACCTGAGTTTTACTAGAATAAGACTTACACTAGCTGGCACATTGTCAGAAGAAATGCAGAAAATAAACTAAACCCAGCCTGAATATCAGCTTTCAGTGTCGAGATTACTTGTCACTATTTGTTACTTAATAAAAATTATTTATTTAAAAGAGAATAATAATGGAAGCAAAGAACTGAAATGTTTGGTTTGAAGATTCTAAGTGTATATATATGTATATATGTATATATTTATACATATATATTTAAATATATGTATATATATTTAAAATACATCAAGTAAATAATATATGTACATATATTATTATATGTACACAGATACAATTTTAAAAGAAAAGTATTTTCAAATTTGTATACTTTGTTACAGTTATTAAGCCTCTGGACTTTTTATGTACAGTCAATCTGAGGACCTAGCACACAGCTTTTCACACAGCTGTAGTTGGCTTTGAGAACTTAAGGATCTGGTGCTGAAAGTATCTATGTCCAATTTCATATGGGTCTTCTCATAGGGGTATTTAATTCTGTGCCTCCTTAAATTACAACCCTACTAATAATGAAGTGAATCTAATGGCCCAAAGACTACAAAATATCTTCATTATTTGAGAAGGTTAGTTTTTATTTTTATTTTATATTTTGGGTGTGTGATACATACACCTAACACACACACACACACACACACACACACTCTTTGTTTTGGTTTCTTCATTTCTTTCAACCACCTTGTTCCAATAAAGTAAATCAAAATGGCTGACAAAGAAAAAGAAACAGATAATACAGTAAAATACATGAATTGAAAGTAGACAAGAAAGATAAGCAAAATAAAACAAAACAAAAAACAAAACAAGGATATAAAAATGGAGTTAAGACTGAAGTTGGAACACAAACTACATTCAGTAAAGTGCTATATATTTGCCCTTAAACTCTCTTGCAGCCAAATCAAAGAGAAAACTATGACAAGTTATGCAATTTACTATACTCATAAGAATAATAAAATAATTTCAGTATTTTAATCATTTCAATAAAATAATTAATTTTAATAAAACAATTTTAATAATTAATTTAAATTATTAAAATTTCAGTTATTTGATTTATTGGAATTGATTAATTTTAATAAAAATTAAAATAATTTCAATAAAATAATATCATTCATTAACTAGAACTCTTGAAGAATCACAGACTCTGAATTTAGAAAACTCAGTGCTGAGACTTCCATTGAAAATACTTAGAGACCTAAAGGTCAGAGCAGAGCACAGGCCATTCCTTCCCCGGCACATGTGTGGAGGAGAAGACTTCCAGTCCCAGGGGTGAATTTTGGGGGTAGGGGAGCAATGATGTTGGCAAGGCCAAGGTCTCATGGAAAGTAGAGAGTTAAAGAGGGATTTTTTTAAAGTATTTCATATAAATATATACATAAATATTTAACAGTGTTTCAAAGATTTAGAATGTGCCCATTTTTATAATAGCCACTAAAACAAATTTTATCAAATAAACTTGTTGAGTCAACATTGTTTCCCTAAGTTGTTCATGAAACATTGCTGCAAGGCCGACATTCTTCTCCCACTTTTCCTTTAAACACGCTGTCAGTCTTTGTGAAATTTTAAAATAAGTGCTTTCTGCCTGGATATGTACTGTTTCTTGCCCTTGTCTTCTCTTGGTTCATTTTCAAAAGTCCATGCACTTAGTAAAGCGCATGGTCTTTTCACAGGTAATTTTAATGGTTAAGTCATATTGAATAAGCTAGTCTTTCTCCATACTGAAAAAGGTGAAGCATAAAGATTTCTTTTCATATAATCTTTACAGCCCAATCCATAGTAAGTAGCCCAAGGACCACCTGTATCAGAATTACCTAGGGTGGTTGTCATGAAGAAGATTCCTGGACCCCATTCCAGAATTTCTGAATGAGAAGTTCTGAGGATAAAGCTGAGGCTTCTGTAGTTTAGAAAGCTATCCAGGTTAGTTATGCACACTAAAGTTTGAAAACCACTGTTTCAAGATTGTGGCTTTAAAATTTCTAGTATATGAATATAAAATTGTAGAATTTCCATACCACAGTTGATGAGGACTTATTATATTAACACTGACCAAACCCTAGTGCATGTTCAATAGTAAGTGATGATTGCCTGCTAATAAAATGAAAAATCAAGCTTAGAAAAATATTATGCATTTTTTGAACCTTTTAAGCCATGTCACACCATTGTAGAAAATATTCTTTAAGTTTTTAAGCTATCATTTATTGAAAACTACTGTATGCTCAGTCATATATTGGGACTGTCATATGTTGGAGACACAAAGATGAAAAAGAACAAGTCAGTCTGTTGTCTGAGAAAAACGTATAACTAGGATAATTTATTATTATTAGGATATTCTTTATACTAGCATGAATCGCCACATAATCTCCTCTTGAGTAAAACTCAAGATTTCCATTGTATTTTGTCAGTGTATGTATACATTTATTGAGAGCTTCATATAGTAGGACCCTGCTACAATTTTGAAGCTGCAAAATTTAAGAAACCCTTGTAGGTTGCTCCTTCCCCTCATTGGTAACAATATCCACCAAGACTGGGGTGGGAGGTATCATGGGCACCCTCTGTTTTAACTTCTCCCACCATCAGTGATTTGTTGCCAGGATCCTTTTTGAGAGAAGGAGAGAAATCTGTGAGTGAGTGCACCTGGCATGATGAAGACTTGCATGTCTTTTTCTACTGCCCCTCTGCAGGCTCCGTTAACCTGTAGGAAATGCTAGAGCTTACATGGCAGCAGCCTCCCTAGTTGGCATGTGGGGCAAAGTATGGAAGGGCTCAAGGTGCTTCTGCCTAGTACTCTGCTCCCAAGTCTCAGCAGTGTAAGAAATTGGGCATGGGCATGCTAGAAGGGACATCTTATGCATGAAGGAATTGGTTGCTGGTCTGAGGAATAGAATAGCTTGAAATTCCACCAGTGATTCATGTTTTCCTGGGAAAGTACTGGAGACACCCACCCCCTCTATTAATTCCAGAACAATCTCCAGAAATATAATATGAGAAATACTGTTCTGGAACTAGGAACTAGGGATATACAGTGATGAATAAAATAAAGTTTCTAGTTTTATGATATATATTAGGTATAAAATATATTAGAGTATATAACACATTAGGGGTAAAGAGGGAATAAAATCAGTAAATATAAAAAAGGAAAGTAATATAAATATAATAAACTTTCTTTGGAGATGTTGTCTACTTCCTTCTCCCTTCCAATTATGTTCGTGTTACTGCATAATATGTGTGTATGTGTGTGTATAAATATAAATATATTCCTTGATGCTTTAGTAAACTTCTCTGGGGAACAGAGCAGTCAATTCAGAATACCTCCTGTTGGGGGAAGCTCTTTCTCAGGAGGACCTGTACACAATGTAAGGGGAGAAACAAGCCACCTGCAAGGACGAGAAAGTGTGCATAGTCAACAACAAGATCATTCTTTTTCTTCTCTTCGCTTGTCCTAGTGTGCATATGTTGTTGTTTGTTTTGTGGCCGTTTTTTTTTTTTTAATTGAATACTAGCATTCAGGATTCCCAGGGGTCTAAGAGGTACGATAGTTACGGCGTCAATCTTCAAGGAACTAAAGATAAATGAGAGAAGACAATTAACAATAGAATGTGGCTTTGATGAGGTTCTGTGGAGGACAGAGTAAAGCATACTGTACTCTCCTAGAACAGACCAGAGAGTAGAGTGACAGGAAAGGTTTCCTAGAGGGAGTTATGTGTTAACTGATATAACATAATAGCAAAACAAAACAACAAGATTTTTTAAGTAAACTATGGAAATGATTCCTGGAAGTATAGTCTTAAAAAGAATTTTTTTCTTTTTTTCTCTTTTCTTTTTTTTAGCACTGTATTTTATTTCTATTGTGAGAAACTGTCCATACATCTTAATTACACAAACCTCTAATGTTTTCCACATACCCAACACTCTATATTTAAAAAGAATTTTTTAAAGTTCTAATTTTTCAACCGATTGCCTAAATAATATGTGCCCTGGGTGAAAATATTTTAGACAATAGGACAACATATTTTATTAAAAGGGGTAAGAGATGGAAATCATCTGTTAGCTTGTCACTTATAGAAACTATTGTTAACATTCATTAGATTTTTTTTTGAGCATGTATTATGTTCTAGGATTATCCAGGCACACCATCTCCTCAGAAGGGAGCATTTTAATTAGCAGACAGTATGAACTCAAACTTTAACTCCTATTAGCTGATCTCAGATGTGGGCAACTCAAACTTTAACTCCTATTCAGATGTGGGCTTACAACCAGCTGGGTCCCAAACCTAGCTGACATAAGTAGAACAAAATAAATGCAGTATTCTTCTAAACAAATATCATAGAGCCTGCTATAACTCCCACCTAGTGTATGTGTGAGAGTCAGACTCATTGGCTCTGCTTCTGTATTTGTGTGATCTTGGGCAAGGTTTTTGACTTCTCTGTATCTCAGTGTCCTTCTCTGTTAAGTTGGATTATTAACAGTACATATCACATGAGATGTTTTGAGAAATGAGTAAGATAGTGCATGTAAAGTGCTAATCACAGTAATTAGCACATAGTAAAATGTTAAATGCTATCATCATTATGATGCTGATTATTATTATTATTACTGTTACAGTTATTTTCATTACTGAGGAAACTTACCAAAAACATATTTTGTCCAATGCCACTCCATTATCACTGCTGACCACACAACTCAAAACACACTTCCTGCTGAGGGTGGCTCAAAGATATCATCTTTGTGACACACATTAAGAATCTGGGTTTATATTTCAATTAGCATAATGCTCTCCAGTTCCATCCATGCTGTTGCAAAGGGCAGGAGCTCCTTCTTTCTCTCTGCTGCATAGAATTCCATTGTGTAAATGTACCACAGTTTCTTGATCCACTCATTTACTGATGGGCACTTAGGTTGCTTCCAGCACTTGGCTATTGTAAATTGTGCTGCAATGAACATTGGGGTGCATAGGTTCTTTTGAATTGGTGTTTCAGGATTTTTAGGGTATAATACTAGCAGTGGAATTGCTGGATCAAAAGGAAGTTCTGTTTTTAATTTTTTGAGGAAATTCCATACTGTTAAAGCCAAGGGAGGTTAGGATTGAGGGTGGGAGGTGGAGGTAGGTGGGGCAGGGGAGAGTCGGGTGGATGGAGACAACTGTACTTGAACACCAATAAAAAAAAAGAAATGTAAAATAAAAAGAATCTGGGTTTATGGATGAAAATTGTAATACAATTTAGCTCGCTAGCTAAATGACATCATTCAGGCTAATTTCCTCTTTCTAGGTAGAAATGATGTTTAAATCTGCCTTAAATACCCTTCATGTTATGGATTTTGTTTCCACAATTTGTGACTAACTAGGTTTGTTTTATTAAAAGGAATTTTTAAATCCAAATCCCTAATGCTTTTCACCCAGTGCTATATTTCTTTATACCATCAGTGACTGGAAAGGATTAGATATACAATTTTACCTAAAGAGGCCTCTTCAGGAAGGAGAGGATTCTACATTGTCAAGTTCTGTATTTTAGCATGAGAGTGAACAAAGATATCTAGCCTAACAGGTACCACATAGTAGGTGCTAAAGGGTCTTTTAGTTCTGAATTACATTTCATAAGAAAAAGCATATAAACATCAGTGTAGATATTCTGTAGAAGCATAAACAATTTGAAGGGCATATTGATTCAATGGAATAACAATGTATTAGAAAAAAAGCAATTGTGTGGAACTTGACAACACATTATGTTAACTTTTAAAACTGGAGGCTTGCATCAATATGAAAGGCAGAACTATGTAGTGAAAGTAACAGACTCTTTAGTTGCACAGCCATGTATTTGGTTATCACCTCTATATTTCCAAATTACTGTATGATCCACCGACTTGCTGTCTGTAGCATCCATGTATCTGTAGTATCTAAGCCCTGAAGTGGAAAATGGAGCAGTAATGGCTGCATTGCATGGTGTAGGTGCATTGTACATGGAAGAGTTCTTGAAACATAATAGGTTCTCAGTAAGTGATATTCACTACCAGCAATAATGACAATAATACATAAAGGCCCTGTGTACATGAACATAAGCTCACTATATATAGTATATGTAATATATATGACTCACAGATTAATGTATAAATACTAATACTTAAAATTGTCTTGGTTAATATTTGACACAATAGGTACCTTCTGTGAAAATTTTTCCTATTTAAATGCCTTCATGAAAAGATTTGCTTTAGTTATCCTAGTTAAATGAAAACAGAATTCAAAAATCTAAAACTAACTTTATTTTTTGAAAAATGCCAGTGAAAGAAAACACTACCAACAGACTTGTTACTGAAATAGTCAAATAATTTGGATTTTATGCAAATAAAGAGCAGGGGTAGCACACTCCAAATGGTAGAAAAAGTGAATTAACTTGAGAAACTCTTAAGTAACCCCAAGTTTGAATAGTATTAATTGTAAGTTTTTTTAAAGGTCAAAAATGCTATTATTTCTAGTTGCAGTGGTAGTAGCTACATATGGAAAATGGCTGTAGAGATTCACAATACAAAAATAGTTCATTGCTAAATTCGAAATTCTGTTAATGTCACAAACAGTGGGATGTGAAACACAAATGAATTGTGATGACAGTTGAGTTCCAAGCTGCCTGTTTTTTCCCTTAAAGCTGCCCATATTTGGCTTTCTATTTTCCTCAGTCCTGATTTAACCCATCAATATTTGTATTTTCTGAAGCTAGCCCCACCTTGGATCATACCACATAAGAATTTTATTCCTAAATACTCTTCAGGTCCTAGGAATCTTGCTCTCACTGGTCGTCTTCCCACAGATATGTATCTCTGAATCTTTCTTTACCTCTCACCTTAGAGTTCATTTTGATCACTTCTTAATCTATGGTCTTTTAGGCCTCGAAATATCCATTACTCCATTTCTCTCTAGTGTTTAAAGAGTCATTCCATTCTTCTTCATCTGCAGTTTGTTTCTACAGGGCACACTTCTCCATGTTGCTTTCAGTTGGGGCACTTCCTATCATCCTATAACCCATATGCATTTCCTTCTATAGTTTTTGATAATTTAGTTTACTAAATGTCACCCTTATTCTTTATGGTAGAAGGTCTTTATGATGCTGGATTTGGGGAACAAACTTGTTATATAATTTATGAACTGAATAAAGCTCCCTTTTAAATACAGGAATTTCATAGAACCATTAGCTAGTTCGTCTTTTGGGAAATGTCATAAAAATTCTCTAAAGAGTATTGTGAAAATGACCAAATTATTTTGACATAATGGATTTTGTAGCATGGAAACAGACCTACCTCACAGGGCAGCTGTCCTGGTGAAATGTGTTTTATCTGGATTTTACTGCAGGTAGTGATTTGGCTGCCATTTATGGAGTGACCTCTCTGCACCAACCATTTTACATTTAATTTTTAAAACAATCCTGTGTGATGGGTACCATTATCTTCACTTAATAGATGAGAAAAATTTGACATAGAGAGGTTAAATGACTTGGTAAGGAGTGGAAATAGGATAGAAACGTAAGATTCTAAGACTACAACTCTTCCGTTCTTTGTTACCACGTGTTTGTGCATAGTTTTGTATTTACCTCAGTGGTAGTGGGAAAGAAGTTGCGGTATAATTTAATTGGAGGCATAGCCTATTTCATCAGAGCAAACAAAGTGACAAGATTTTACTGTGTTACTTTTACGGAAATGTGAACTCAAGCCTATGGATTCATTAGCTGTCCAGAAGGGGGAAGCACATAAGTGTGGGCAACTTTCTTCACTGCTCCCTTTGGTTTCTGGAGACAGGTTAGTACTAGTTTAGAATAAACTGGATCTTACCATGGGTGGTTCATAGACTAAGGATTTCTGATTTTCCATCAAAAACCTCCTGTGACTTGTCCTAGTCTTTTTCTCCAAAATTAAAATTTGATGATTATTTTCAGCAAATGTATTCTGGAGACTTTTTTCCCACCAAATTTCTGAATACTTAGTATTAGTGGTAGAATTTAGTACTTCATAAAACAAACACATCTATTATCAACCTTTATGTTTCTCTTATGAAACACTAATACCACTTTCCTTTTACATAGCACTTTATGGTTTACAGTTTGAAAAATATATACCAAAAATCAAAAATGAAAATAACACATTGTCTTTTCCTCATGCTCACAAAAAGTTGAGATATATAATTTAGCTGCAGTTCTACAGTAAAGCAGTGGTAGGAGGAATGTTCAGATCAAGAATCGTTATTGTCGAGGGTAGTACTCAGGCATGGCTTTCCAATTTGCCCTTGTGCAGTTGGACCATTGAGTTTGCCAGTTGACATTCCAAGCCCCAAAACTTTGCTTTGGGTGTTACTGCTGATTTGCTTTATCACTTTGCCACAACCACTTAAATTGGTTCAGAACCCTTAAGAGGAGCTCCTGAATTTTCCATAAAATTTAGAGAGATTTTAGCTATATAAAAGGAAAAAAGACTATTTAAAAAACCAAAAAACAAAACCCTGGGACCATTTCTTCAAATAGTCCCATGAAAAAAAATTATAAAAACGTTATCGTATGACACATAATGAGTGCTTTTCCTGGGCTGCATCTCTCATGCTTACCCTTCTTCTGGTCACAGTGAATGTTCAATTTCTTTCTCTCAAAGTCTGGCCATGGCCAATTTCACTATAATTTCTTCACTATAATTTATTACTCTAAATTTGAAATGAGGTAAATGTTTCACTTTCTGAAGATTCAGAAAGTTTTATTGTATATTTGTCAAAAATCACTGTGGAACTTGGCCCTAAATCCTGTTTTTTAAACAAATATTGGCATTTTCTAAAAATCTGAACACCATTAGCCATTTTCACCCTTCTCTTAATTTCAAATTTCTTCAACTTTTTTCTCTCTAAATTATTGAGTTTTAGAAATATAAGTGAAAATTAAGAGTTATAGAAGATTATCATAGGAAAGTTTACTATTCTTAGTTGTATTCAAATGGACATCCTATCATGCTATTTATAACCTATAGTGTATTGTTTTCACATATTCAAATTATGTAGATACTAAGGCATATTCACAGATGCTCATTAGCAAAATTATGGAAGAAAATCCCACATGTAAATACCCCACCTTCCCCCTACACTGTGAATCTTGGACATGAGAAAATATATTTCTAACAGTGGGATATCATGTTGTGCTTGGTGAATTTTAATGTTTGCATTCTATGGTGTTCATGTTTATGAAGCATTGAAGACTTATGAGTTCTTTTTCCTTTTACTGCACATGGCTCCATCTAATAAATTTTGAATACAGATTCAATATGGTTATAATCCCAATCATACCACATTTAAAAGCAATGTTCTAGACTATTTCTTTGCCAGCGTGATTCAACAAAGAAAATGAAACCAACCCTAACAAAACCTTCCTTAAAACAGAATAAAATGGGGCTTGCAAGAACTGCTCTGAAAAAATGGTTTAAACAGTGACTGACAATGGACTTTTTAAACACTGTTGTAGCGATTTCAAGTTGTAGAGTGGACAGTACACAGGAAAAATCAATAAAAGGGAAAGATCTAAAAATACCTTTGAAACGAATTCCCTCTCTGTGCATCTATTATTGCATTCCACCAAAAGGTGTTGAGAAAAATCAGCTAACTTCTACTAGAACAAAGTGTCCAAACAAGCAAGTCTGTAAATAATTAAAAGAATAAACTAGAGTAGAAGGGAATTGAGGGGTGAGGGGAGGAGATTAGGCACTTAAAATGTTGAGTGTACCAAAACCAGAAAACCCAGGGAAAGAAAGAACGTGTTCTTCAAAAGAAGATATTTTCCATCCTTCACCAGGAACACCGAATTGATAGTCTGATAACAGAAGCCCTTTGGGTAAGGTTGGTGGGAACACTGTCTTCACAATGGCTTCACTAGCTTTTCAGTTGCCCAGAGCAATCTGATCAGTGTGTCTGTGTTTCTAGAATTGAGTAAACCAAATCAGGATGAACAACATATGGTTTAATAGTTAACTTTTAGAGCAAGGGACAGGGAGATGCTTTATGCCACGGTCCCAGTGTTCATTCCAATCTCATTGCTAAAGTCTGTTCTGAGAGCATTCACAGCTTTCCGGAGACTCTGATTTTGGCTGAACCCTGAAGATAAAACTGTAGCCTTAATGACTTCCTTGTCCTGGAGTCCCCCTTAATACAGGTGAATCTTTGTGATAAATCATGTTCTAGAATCCAAAGTACTGGTATTAATATCATTATTACTAATATTTTACTACTACTTTCTTATGTTGGTAATTATCTCTCCATTTTCTTATTCTAGAAATAAGTGAAAGTTTTCTGAATATTCAGAGTTGTTTTCCCTGAGTTTCTCTGGGAAAGTTTGTCTTTTTTCCAAGTTGGAAATTTGAGATATGCTGAAATGTAGCTGTATGTGCAAGTCTAATTCTGCTTTTTAATGACCATGGATAGAAAAGATCCTGAAAACAACGTTATTCTACAAAGGGAGAGGACAAAGGAAGGGGGAGAATTTTGTCTGATTCAGTTTTTAGTGCTCAGTATTGTTTAGATAGTTGTGTTTTTACTAAGGCCTTTGCTTTCTTAGAATCCTAATCAGACTCTCCCCTAATGACTAAGGGAATCTTCCCAACTCTAAGCATCTTCTCCATCTCTTCAAAAGTAGAATATCCATGGACTAGGATTTAGTATACTTGATGAGTGGGCATTGGGATATGAACAAGTACTAAGGTAAAACAAGAAAATTAATGGCAAATTTATGATAAGCACTAAGGTCCTGGAACTATTGGAAGAATCAGGTATGGAGTTCCTTAGTGTTATAGAAAAAGTAAACAGCAACAGAAGCCACAAACAAAAAAATCATATTTCTCCTTTCCCTCTCCCTGACTCCATTTAAAAACAAACACTGCTATAAAAATAGCCCCCCAAAGCGAAAGTGCATATACCTGTATTTTGGGCATATGACCATATATCTTCATTGTAGTTCCTGTGTCACAAATTAATAGAATTATTTGTTCCTGATACTTCTCAAAGATCATCTTTGTGTGTGTGTCCCTAGCTGTTCTAATAGTGTTAGTATTTTCTCTTCTTCATTCTCTGTTATTTTAACTCTTTTTTTAATGTGTACAAAAAGGCTCTTTTCTCTAGCCTCTTTGCATACATTCTCCATTTTACTAGGACAAATGGGTGTTTCTATATGATGCCTTTTAAAGTGATAAGATAGCAAGAACAGATTTTGAACAATAGTTTACAAGTATTATTGAAAAATTAGTAACTGTATATCCTATATACACACGGAGAAGCTGGATAAATGAAAATTCTATTCATGTCTGACCTCTTCTGCATTTATGTAGCGACTATTGCAGTAGCATCTAGGCACTTTGTTATTTCCTCTTATTATTATTTACCACCTGATCATTCCAAAGTGCTTTTTTACAGTCAGAGAATTTCATTAACAACCCATTCCCTCGCTCTTTGTTTTTCTGCACCCTTGCATGTAAAAGTATCAAGTGTCTCAGCAGCTATATTAGATAAATTACAGTAAAAAGATCCAGCGCTGCTGACAGGAGGGTGGGAGGAGGATCCCAAAGCATCTCCTGAAATCCAGTTTATATTTTATAGTATCCAAATAATAATATGGAGTGAAAGTACTTCATATATAGAGAAGTCAAGGCAATTGCACCTATTCACTATAGAAAACTTGCAATTTCTTACTGCTTCTTGAGCTGCCGTTAGCCCAGAATTATAAAAGTTAATTCATGTTAAAATCCAAAAAGTTACTATTATATTTTTAAGCTGAGAAGATAGAGACTTGTTTATAAAAAGGCTCATTGTGATTATAGATGAAAATGCGTGCTTGGTACCTTAACAGTTTGATTGAATTAAAATCAGGTTCACTCTAGGGTTTCCTTCTCAGTTTTACTCCTTGCTTTCTCTTTGACTCCAAGCTAATTGCATAACCTCTGGTTGACTTGTGCCTGGTCTACACATTCAAAGTGAAATTCAGAAATGAGGTTATTAATCTAACTAACATAGGCTTACACATTATTTCTCTAAACACTTCTGTGAGAGAATTTTAGATTTGGATTTAAGCAGATAGTCATAAAAACTAAATATACTACTCACAAGCTCCTTTTGTCCTTTGACAACAGCCCTATTGAAGTAGATGCATCAGAGTCACCTGGAGGTGATCAGAGGCGCTTGGTGCCTTATTAAAACACAGATTGCTGGACCCCACCCCAGACTTTCTGATTCCCAGTTGAGGGTAGAGACTGATGATTTGCATTTCTAACAAGTTTCCAGGTAATGCAGGTGGCTAGGACACTTTGAAAGTCACTGCAGTAAGAGAGATGTGGCTTAAGTGAAGAGAAGGAAACCGAGGCTGAGAGTGGCCTCAGTCATGGCAGTTCAGTGGCAGAGTACAGACGCAACCCCAGGGCTGCTGAGGTGAAATCTTACTCTCTTTCTATTGCCCACACTTTTTTCTTTACTTCTACTACTTTTATGATTTGAATGGCTTTCGGTTGCCTTGAGGCCCTGAGTAAAATAGCATTTGCAAAGGAGTAGTAATCTGGTCTTTTTCCCTTGGATCAAGTAGCTACTCTTATTGGATTTGTGAAAGGAGAGGAGCGAGTCATTCCAAATGTTAGTGATTACCTTTGGTATGAAGGGCTTTGAAGGCCAGCCTCTACTTCCCCTTAGGGAATGAGAGTAATAACTTTGAGCCTTCTTTGTGTTCATTCATTGTAGCCCATAGATAGATATGAACAGGTTCTCTTTGGTGGACTTGTGACCTATGCTGCCGTGATAATGCTTCGTAAAAATTTCCACACGTGTATTACTCTACAGATAGTCATGATGAACAAACGTGGCAGGAAGTACCTGGTGGGGCAGCGGCAGAGCCACTCTGCAGAGATTGAGGACACCTGGTTTCTAGTGCTGACTTACCCTAGCATGGGTCTGCTGACCTTCCTAGGAGGTAGGCAGGATAGCACAGTGATTGGCAGTCGAGGCTGCGTAATTCCTCTAGTCTAGGGGTAGGGACTGAGCATCAGTAGAGTTTCCCAGGTGATTCTAATGGACTGTCTGAATTAAGAACTACTGGCCTACTGGTTAAAAACCTGGATTTTGAAATCAGACATATCTGAGTTCCTATTTTGGCTCTTCCACTTAACTGTACACCCTTGAACAAGTTATTTAATCTCTCAGCTTTAGTTTTCTCGTTTATAAAAGACAATGATAACATTTGCCAAGTAGGGTACTTGTAAGAATTAAGTGAGATAATACATTTAAATGTTTAACACAGTTCCTGCCTTGTAATATGGATCTATTGCATATTCGCTGCTGTTATTATAATGCACATTTTGTTTCCTGGTCTGTAAAGTGAGTGGGACACTTTAATTTATGAGATGGAGGACAAATGTCTTAGGATCCTCTATAGATCCTTGTCTGCCATCTTATCCACAGTATCCTGCTCAGTCTCATCTTGGCTTTTTACTCCCTAAATACACTTATTTTGTTAGGTGCAGTCTTTGACACACTCTACATTCATTACTATATTTAACCATTTTTTATTACTATTTTGTCTCCTCCTTCCCATTAAGATTGAAAACTTCGAAAATAGAACCAACCCACCTAAATTCCCATATGGGGTAATGGAGGTATGATTTTTGCCAAACAAATGGCAAGACTTTGTAAACATCTACAAAAACTAACATGGCTCCTCTGTTGATTGCTGTTTTTCTGCCTTCACCCATTTGAAGAGTCCAGTCATTGGAAGTTTCCATCACAGAGGAGGAAGAGTGTCCGTAGCCCACTTCATGAAGATTATTGCAGTTTGTTAATTCCCTTCATTGTCCCTGTTTTCCTTCTGTAAGTCTTAAAGAAGTCTTAGTACACAAATGAGTTGTAATGATTTCTTAAGGCAATCATAGTGTTCTAAGCCTTTTTGCCTGTTTTCTAGGTTTACTTTTTAGAGCATTTTATATAACCAATTTAAAATTAGACCCTTTTTTAAAAAACTCCTCTCATATCTCCCTTAAAGTATACAAATTACGTTTTTGAATGCACAGAGAGAAATTAGTTGACTGTCCAGCAAAAGTACAGATGGTTCAATTTTCCTTGACTCATCCTAACAGCACACATTAGTCAGGTCACATGCCTATTTGGGAATTTTTGTAGCACTAAGTCACTTGCCGAGGTTTGGGACACATAAAAGACTATTTGCCTGGCTTTTAAGTTTGTGGATCTAACACTGTGCCTGGCATGGAAATAGGAAGGACTTTTTTTTCCCATTAAGCTTTTTCACTGTGTTTTGAAAGGAAAAGTTGAAACAGTGTCCCTACTGAGATTTTAACGTGTTCCATGGTGGTAACCATAGGAAATAGGGAAACAGAAAAATTTTGGACAGAAGGAAGCCAAGGAGTCCATCCCAGCTTGTCCCTCACCTCTCAGATAGCAGTTGGATTCTACAATATTATTTTTATCTAGGTATATATCTAATACTTTGTATTTCTATGGCTTGCTTTCTGATAGAGGAGAAACATTGCTACTGATCATCATGAAAAAGATTGCTCTCTAAACCATACTCAGTTCCCTCTTCTGGAAAACTCAGTGGAAACATTCATTCAGATGTTAATAAAGCTACATCATGGAAGGTTTTATATGGAAAAAATCAATTTTGATGTTTTAAGGGACTCTCAAAGGTGTTACGATAGAGCCTATGTAAACTCCAGTTATGGAGAAAAGTACTTGTGTCACATAAAGACATAAACACAATAATGGCATTTTTCTTCTTTAAATTCAGAGGGGTTAAATTCACACAAGTGCACGCACGTACACACATGCACACGCTCATCCTCTACTTACTCTCCTCCTTCTCCTACCCTTGCCATAACCTGGAGCGTCAAAAACTCTGAAATCCAAATTAGTTCCCATTTCTGAAAGATTAAATAATGCCAAGTAAAAGTGCATACAAACAGATCTATTGCTATTCTTGCCTAAAAACTTAATTATAAACATTTTGATGTATGCTGTGTATATGTGTTGTGTGTGTATGTTCTTTCTACCTGCAGGGAACATTTTTCAAATAATCCTATGCAGTAGAGCTCTATTGAAACATTGTATCTATGCTAATTTCTTAGCTAGCTTCTATTTTCTTTTATTATATGGTAGTTATTATGACTGAGATCCTAGATTACACTTTTCATTGTTATACTCAAATAGTGAAACAGAGCTAACCAAGTAATAGTTGTGGCTATTTGTAATTTTTGATACACATTCAATGTGGCAGCAGTTATATTTTCTTTCCCATATCCACACTCCCACCACACCTTCAAATGAATTTTGAAAATTCAGAATGATAAGTTTTTAAAAATCTAGCTATTATCAGGTCAGAAATAGTACCTCATAAGACTGATACTAATATCATTGTTATTGCCTTTTCAAACTGGACAATCCCAGATTGCATAATCATATACTAACACAATAAAATTGGGTTTTCTAGTCCATTTTTCAAAGATAAACACCATGTACACATAAGTACCTATGAAATATCTCAAAAATACAGAGCCCGTACCATGAGCATAGTCCATAAAGGCAAGGGAAGGTTTGCTCAAGGAGCAGATTAAAAGGCAAGTGTAATAATGTCAAAATACCTGTACTCTAGTTCAGACTTCTGCCACTTAATGAGTTAACTGTAGCTAAAGGGTTTCACTTCTGTGTACATCAGTTCCACATCTGGCCTAATGCCAACCTAAAACCTCCTACATTTTAATAATCTTTAAAATAATTAATGTCTTAAAATTATTTTGAAGTGGTTAATATTATATGCAAATATAGTCTGTCAAAGGTCAACTTTAAAATGAGAATCGGGACCAAATTGTTGAGAAAAGTTTCCTTGTTCCAAATGTTGGAGACTAATTAAATGATGTCAAAGCTTCAAAGACTTGCACAGTTGACAATAAACATTGAGCCAGAGAGAAGAGGCTGGCTAATGTAGGGGAGTGACAGTGGACTATGGTTTTTAAATTAATAGAAGCAATGAGAGACACTGGAATCTTTGAGGAAGCATATAAAAATCAAATGTGTTAAGTCTCGTGAATTCTCTACTGTTTGACACAAAGGATCAATTGAAAGGGTTTATCTGACAATAGGAAGCTATTGTGAGGTACAGGGGATTTGCTCTAAGTCTGTTCTCAAACTTAATTGTACCACACTAGCTGACTTAAGTGTAAATTCTAGTCATATTCCTCAGATTCTGATTCCATGGTAGATCTTGGGTGAGCCCATGATTCCTCATTCCAACCAACTTCCCTGGCAGTTTGGTTGCTGATGTCCTTGAGAACACACTTTGAATTTTTTTGGCATAACTGTTCAATGCTCTAGCCTTCAGATTATGTGGTTTCTGGTATGGGAAGCACTGAATAGGTCATTGAATGCTCTATAAAGCCCCTACAGACAGAACTTTTTATTTGTTTCAATGAAAATTCAATATCTTTGAAATTTTCTCTGTTTGTTCCTACTAAATTTGCATGTTTTAGCATTTAGGAAAGAATACAAATAGATCTGTTTGGTCAGAATTTTTACTTAATTGGCACTATAGAATCTATCAGTTTAGGGAGTCTTTTACACATTTTGGTATTTTTTATCTTCTTTTTATGCATGTGCCCAGCTGTCCTCACAATACTGAAATGAATTTTAAAAACATAAATGAACAGTTACATTTAATATATTTATCACATGTTTTCATACGAGGTACTAATGCCATCAGATCTAACCTCTCTAAAATCTTTTAGTCCATCAGGGTGAGCAAGAACTATCTCCATCATTAAGAAAATTTTGTCACATGAAAGAAAAATCTATCTTATTCCACATATTCAATTCCTGTATCATTTTACATTATAAATAAATAACAAACCAATTTGGCACATGCCCACCAATTAAAAATAAAAGTTGTCAGAGTGAGAGGGGAAAGACAAAAATATGAATTATTAATTATAATGTTGAGCAGCACAAAAAGCCTAACATGAAATAATATCACTTAAAAAGAGATTTTATCAAAATAAAAATGGGACAGTAGTATAGTCTTTATTATACAATTTGCATTGTTTTTATTTTAACCCAGAAATATATTTACCATATCTAGTGTATTTATATCAAATTTGATATATTGTTTTAACCATGACAAGGTAGTTATTTATAGAATAGCAGCATAAAAGAAAAGCATGTTTTTAAAGTGATGCATTAAATTAACACATTGACCAGGTGGATCTATTTACTTATAATATTCTCACATATTATTATTTTCCAAATATCCACTACTAGAATAAGAACACTTCATTAGAAGAAAGAATAATGTTTTTCCTTTTAAGATGATTTTAGAAGTTTACATAGTTTATATTGAAATGGGAATGAATTTATTTTTTTTTACCTAAATGGAGATTTTAAATGAATATACTTTGAATACTGGTTTACAACTAAATATGGGTTTTCAGCAGAGTACAATGATTTCATCTCAAGAAGGGAAGATGTCAGGGCTTTAATGGAAATATTTCCAACTACATCTTCCTACATCAAGAGTTATATAGTTTTTGTGACAGACTGGAGCATTCTTCTAAGTAGGCTAGCCTTTTGTTTTGGGTGATTTAAAGGTTTTATTTCTGGTAAAGTTTCATTTTTTTCATGAAAGGTCTTAACATTTCATTTGTTAAATCCAAAAACATGTCCCGTATTTGGAGTAATCTCATAGGAGTTACCCAAATAAATTCTGACAAAAAATTCTTCATTTGCTACATCCGTGAATAGCAAGATTGGTTGTTTAGTAGTATCTTTATTTTAACATTACAGAAAGCTTCCTTGACGTGTGTTGAGTTTGCTTGCTCCACTTCAGTTGATTTTGTTCATCCTGTCTTGATAGTTTATTCTCTCAGGTGTGATGTTATATTGCCATCTCAATTTCCTTGGCAGTATCTTTTTTTTTAGTTTTTAACTGAATTTCAGTTTTTCACTGAATGGAAGTTGAGAAGAAGCAGGTTGATATCCAGGCACAAGGCAGAAAGCCATGCGTCTGCTTGCATCTCTGCACTAAAGCAACTTCTGTTTCGTTGTTGCCTACACGAAATATTTTTCTAACTACCAAATCTTTAGGGTGCAATTTAAGAAAAGCTTTTGTGTCATAGGATACTATGTCCCAACGTCTGTCAACATGTGTTATAATTTTAATTTATCTTATAAATGAATTTTTAACTTTGGCTGTTAAAAATATCCTCGTTGCTGTTGTCATCATCACCAAGAATTTTTTAAGCATCTCATCTGTATTTGTATACACAAAGATATTGTCTCCTAATGTAGGCTATACAGTAAAGGAATCAAGTACAATTAAAATTTTCTACTTGTGTTATTTCTCATTCTATTCTTACAAGTAGTTCCCATTTGATCAGAGAACATCAGTCCTTTCAGTGTACTCTCCTGTCCCAGTATTCATTCAGAGGTGACTTTCCTGGCTCCTCTAGTCTTCAGAGGCTGGCTTCCCTTGTAAATTATGTAAGTTTCATGGCCTTCCATATTTCTTTTTCTTTTGTTTATCTGATTCCCACCATGTAGAGCTGTTTCACGGTTGTTGTCATCAGTTGCTCTCCCTGATATATAGGGTGGGGCAAAAGTAGATTTACAGCTGTGAGTATGTAAAATAAAGTTTATTTCTTATAATATTAGTTATTAGTAGTATTTTCCATATGAACAACTGTAAAACAACTTTTGCCTCACCCCATATTTAATAACATCCCTTTGTGTCTAATTTGATAACCATTTGTCTCAATGAAGTCCTTGTAATTTTTAGTTCTTCCTTAAGTTTTACTTTCTAAACCACTGTCAGAATGCTCAGAGAACTCATTGTGTACAGGAAAAACATAAGGGAAGAAATGCAGGTTACACTAAGTGAAATAAAGGAAAATCTGCAGGAAAACAACAGTGGAGAGGATGAAACTGAGAATCAAATCAATACTTTGGAACACAAGGAAGGGAAAAGCATGTAATCAAAATAGCAGGAAGAAAAAAGAATTCCGTAAAATGAGGAGAGGCTTAGGAACTGCTGGGACAACTTTAAACGTACCACCATCTGAATCATAAGGCTGCCAGAAGGAGAAGAGGAAGAGCAAGAAATTGAAAATTTATTTGAAAAAATAATGAAAGAAAACTTCCCTAATTTGGCAAAGGAACTAGACATACAAGTCCTGGAAGCACAGAGAGTCCCAAACAAGTTGGACCCAAAAAGGAACACATCATGAAACATCATAATTAAAGTGCCAAAGATTGAAGATAAAGAGAGAATCTTAAAAGCAGCAAGAGAAAAGCAGAGAGTTATCTACCAAGGAGTTCCACTAAGAGTGTCAACTGATCTCTCAAAAGAAACTTTGTAGGCTAGAAGGGACTGGTAAGAAGTATTCAAAGTGATGAAAAGCAAGGACCTACAACCTAGATTAGTCTATCCAGCAATGCTATCAATCAGAATGGAAGGGCAGGTAAAGTGCTTCCCAGGCAAGGTAAAGCTAAAGGAGTTCATCATCTCCAAGCCTTTATTACACAAAATGTTAAAAGGACTTATTTAAGAAAAAGAAGAAGGTCAAATCTATGTACATTAAAATGGAAACAAATTCATAACTATCAACAACTTCATCTAAAAACAAAAAACAAAAAAAAACCCTAAGCAAACAACCAATACAGGAACAGAATTATATGATTCTGATATGGAGATCATTTGAAGGGTTAACATCTGGGAAGGGGGCCGGGGAGAATGGGGGAAAAGGTACGGGGAGTAAGAAGCATAACTGGTGGGTACAAAATAGACAGGGTTATGTCAAGAATAGTGTATGAAATGGAGAAGCCAATGAACTTATATACATGACCCATGGACAATGAACTAAGGGGGGGGAATGCTTGAAGGAAGGGGGCTACTGGGTGGAGGGATGCTAAGGGGGAAATATTGAGACAACTATAGTAGCATAACCAATAAAATATATTTTTTAAAAAATTGTGAGTAAAATCAGGCCATAGAAAAATAAATAACCAGAAGAAAACAACTGCCTTTTAGGTGTTTCACAATTTTAATACCTATAGTTAATAATATTTATTGAGGGCTTTTTATGTGCTAGGCAACATGTTAAGCAACCTTCATTTATTATTTCATTTATTCATTTATTTTTCACTGCAAATCTATGATGCTAGGTAGTCTTTTTATTTCCTCCATTTTTCAGGAGTGAAAACTGAGGCTTTGACAGTTTAAATAATTTGCCCAAAGTCACATACCCAGGACTGGGAGCTAGGAAAGAAACTCAGGAGCACTCTTTACCCTTACACTGTGGTGCTAGTGTAAGGGTGACAGCTTTTGAAAAACAAATGTATATGTAATTCTGGCTTGATAACTCTATATAGAGACCATTAAAGACCTCAAGTCAATTTATTCTTGATTTATACTTCAGTGTCATAAAAGTTCAAAGTGTTTACAGAGAACAGACTTCAGGTTTTTTAAAAATGGATCTTTCTTCAGGTTTCCTAGTTTCATTCTCTTTAGTGGTAAACAGTCATTTTTTGGCTCAATCTTCCTGTAACTACAGATAATGGCTAATTAACATTATGAAAAAAAAATCTGTTGGAGGCTTTTAATATATTTTGAGTAAATGTAAAATAAATGAATAAATGTCCATGTATTACATAATTAATATAAGCAATGCTTCTTAGATAATTAAAGAAGTTTCCATTGACTTATTTCTTTGTTACTACTGGTTAAATTTTAAACTAATATTTTAAATTCTGATAATCTGGCATTCTAAAAATATCTGATAAATTTCATCTACTGGGTAAATTTAAGACAAGGTACCCTTTTCTGAGTGATGATTTTATAATAAATAATCTATTCCTCAGTGTAAAAATATCATTTATCTTAAGCTTGAAGGAATAGAACCCAGTATGTGAAATCTACTTTTGGCCCAATATATCTGCTGTATCCAGTGGCTTGAACCAGAAGGTCAATAAACTCAGAAACTGAGCATCCTAGAGGCAGAACAGGAGACTCAAACTGCTTTGAGTTCCAGGGTTCTTACACATTATTTGATCCAGCCAGGGATCAATTCCACACCAGCCAGGGCGTAGAAAGTTTTGAAGTATACAAAAGAGTGACCAGTAATCAGAATTGACTATATGTGTCAAAAAAATTTTTTTAAGAAAATCGTGTCCCAAGAGAGAATGTGGTAAAACTGTGACATCAACCCAATGACATCAGAGCCAGAACTGTGTGGAATTCAGAGCACTACTGCTTTTTAGCCTTCTGTTGGGTTTGGTTTCCCAGGTAGGCTTATCCTTCAGGGAACTACCTATTATGAAAGTCAGGAGTATTACTTGATGAGTCAGTGAAGAAATGAGAGCAAATACAGGGTCTGACACAAATAACTCCGCATTTTATTACAAAATCATAAGCATGTAATTCTGTAACATCACAGTATCACACTCAAGCACACCATATGGAATTTTAGGTGAACTGTTCAAATGA
This sequence comes from Desmodus rotundus, assembly GCF_022682495.2. Lineage (NCBI taxonomy): Eukaryota > Metazoa > Chordata > Mammalia > Chiroptera > Phyllostomidae > Desmodus > Desmodus rotundus. The sequence goes on along the minus strand of NC_071388.1, from coordinate 92,312,109 downwards.
AACTAGAAATTATTACACCCATATTATTACCCTACCAACCACACTCTAGCAGGCATTACTTCTGCTGGACCCTGAATATATGCTGTGAATCTACAGAACCCAAACTAAGTCTGGATTTTTAATAAATGGGTAACATTTCCTACTAATTTGTTTGAAAAAAATTTTTATTATGTGTTTACATAAAACCAATGTTTTGTGTATGGTATGTTAAAGCATTTTACTTTTATGTCTAGTAGACCATTTACTTTACTTCCTATTCTGTGTCTATTGGAACATTTATTTTATATTCTCTATTTCATTCCTGTTGGACCATTTATGTATGATTTGTTTGTTACTTTTATCAGTTGATCTTGCCTTCCCCATATGCTCATGTCTGACTGGCCTAGTTTCCCACATTCAGTATGTGATCTCTAGCCCTTCTTAAATATTAATTAGTGTAATTGAATTCCCTCCAGTATTTCTAACCTCAGGCACCTGAATCTCAGTGTTTTTATTATAACTGATTTGTTCATTTAAAGTCCAACCTGCCTCCCCATCTTCCATCCCCCAAACAACTTTTCTTGATTAGGTAAAGGTTGGGGTACATGTCTGCCTCAGAGAAAATCTTCATGGGAAAATAAAAGCATTATACATCACAACCTTTCTCAGTTAAAGATTGAAAAAATTCAAAGCTGTCTTGAATCTCTGGCTAAGGAAAGCACTCAGAGTGAATAGAAAAAGGATGTAACCCTGTCCACGTACACAGCTCGAGGTGAAAACCAGAGTACAGGAAGAGCCATGTGCAGAGATGAAAGCACAGCCTTACGTAATCATGGCTCACTCTGCCCTGCCAGCGCAGTCAGGAACCTAAGGACAGCTCCTTGTGTAAGTCCCCAGTTTTCAGATCTATCGCTGACCACTATACCACCTCTGGGAACAGTCCATGATTTCACATGAGTGACTCTATTCCTTGGAAGGAAATAGGAAAAAGGAAAAGGAGATGAGCCAGGAAACAGGTTTAGAGAACCATAGACTAGTGAGAGGATCTGTCAACGAGATTATCAATTACTGCCATTCATATCTGAGGTGAAGACAAAAATGGTAGACAACTAGAGATGTGAAAAATGTCCTGATTTTCAGAAAATATAAGAGGCAGTTTACAAGGACAGCTTGTTGTTAGTCCTGAACAGGAGCCTAGAATATATTATTAAAATAATGAAGCATAACACAGTGGTTCATGATCCCCTAAAAGAAGTGGTGCTTGCTGGGAACCAGGATGGCTTTATGAAAGCATGTCTACAATATATGATTTGATATCACCTGGGGTAGATGCACAGATATGCTAGTAACTAATCTAAGTACAGATAGAGATTAGCAACCGGTTGAATAACCACACTTTAAGTGCAAGCAAATGGCTCAGTGTCAGAGTAGAAAGGATTCCTATGGCCTATTACAGGAATATTTTAAGGCTTATTTTAGCTACCATTTTTTTTCAGTGTCTTGGATGAAAACATGTTCATCAGAGTTGAAGGTGACATGAATCCAAGTGCACAGAAAAGGTGTTGAATGAAGTAATCAAGTTCCAGTGATATCTTGAAAGACTAAATGATGGGCTCTGTCTAACCAAATGAAATTTCTAAAATGTATAAATACAGTACTTTGTCTTTACATTTTTTAAAGACATAGGGGAGATATATCTTAACAAGAAATCTAAACAAACAGGAACATCTTCAGGGATCTGTGACCGGGATGTTAGGTAAATGAAACGTGATGTGAGGAACAGTTAAGGGAACTGGCATTGTTTGCAAATTCATGAGGAAGGAATATGATAACTATGCTCAAGTATATTAAGGAATTTATCATAAAATATAAATTGTTGTTTTCTGTGACTCCAAGAAGTAGAACAAGAGCCAGTGATAAAACATACAAGAATAAAATATTCAGGTCAATATAAAAACTAGCTTTTCAACACCCTTATGTGCTCAAAGGTGGAAAACATAGAGGGAACTATATTGGTCTGGAAGAAAATTAAATCTTGGTTATGCCACTTTTGATTTTGTATCTTTTGGGACATGTCTCAAATCTCCCATAATCTGTTTCTGTGCCTGTGAAATAGACTTAATTGATTTTTACATTGCAAATTGTTGTGAGAACTCTAGTTCCTGGAATACTTTGTTGGGACTGCCATGATAAAATATCACAGACTGGGAGGCTTAAACAGAAATTTATTTTCTCAGTTTTGCAGCCCAGAAGTTCAGGATCAATGTAGCAGCAGGGTTGGTTTCTACTAAGACCTCTCTCCTCGGCTTTCAGATAGCCTTCTTCTCAGTGCTTGTCCTCCCTTGGCCTTTTCATTGTGTATGCTCATCCTTGGTGTCTCTTCCTCTTTTCATAAGAACGTAGGCCTGTTGGATTAGAGCCCCACCCCTACGGCTTCATTGAGCCTGAATTATCTCTTTAAAGGCCCTATTGCCAAATTCTGTCACATTGAGGGTTAGAGCTTCAACAATAATGTGGGGGTGGGGGGAGACATGTTGAGTCCATAGCAGTTCCTAATATCAACAAATATTAATCCCCTAAGTCCAAGGTGTTTAAGTATGGACAACCACTTTACAGAGATATTTTACAGGGTGTTCAAGCCTTAGACAGAAGATTATAATATATAACTTTAATTAACTCCACTAACACTAATATGGTTATCATAAAAATAAAATCCCAGTATAGCATCAACTCTGAAATTCTGCAATTTTCTGAAAATGCTCAGTAGCAATTTTGTTCTTTAGCACATACAGCAATCTTCTTTCAATAAATGTTTTCATTTAATATTCAAAACTTCAATCTAATTTTACAAATACTTATATAGTAAACCTCTGTTAACCTTTGCAGCCCAAATTCCCAAGATGCCTTCAAGGTGAAACCTTTGTCTCTTGTGGCAAGACATTGCTTGACCAAACCTTTAAATTTCCTAAGTCAGAAGTTTTGCACACATGAGTGGAGAGAGAATATAACTACCTTAAAACAGAAAACAAAACTGACAATTTATACAAGTAAGTGCATATGAAAAAGTAAATTTTTGTGTCAGTTAAATAAGTAAATGCATATAAAAATAAAACAACAGCCCTCAAACTCAGTGGATTGAGCACAGGCCTGCAAACCAAAGGGTCATGGGTTCAATTCCCACTCAGGTCACATACCTGGGTTGCTGGCCAGGTCCCCAGTAGTGTGATATGTGAGAAGCAACCACACATTGTTGTTTCTCTCCCGCTCTTTCTCCTTCCCTTCTCTTTTCTCTAAAAACAAATAAAAAATAAATAAATAAAAATCTTTAAAAAAAGAAATAAAATCACATGGTATTATAGTCAAAGGTTTTGAAGTCTGAATCTGTAGCTTTGAGATTTTTGAGTTCAGAACAGTGAATGATTTACTTTGTTCATATACCCTTTGCTATTATCCCCTATTTTAATATAAATACATATGTATTGGCCAGTTATTTAAAGACTTAGTAGTTTAAAGTTAAGCCTGTGCCAGAATCTAGCCTTTGAAGTTGGTTAGTCCTTTGGTTTGTTAGTCCATTTCTTGCAATGACTATTTTGATGGAAATGGAGCTGTGTTGTCTCTTGTGTCCACGGTAGCTAGAGTAACTTTCTAAAAGTTATTATTCGTGACCATTGAAATAATACATTCTCTGCTTTTTCTTTTGACAGACTGAGTAATATTATACAGATGCACATATTCTCAAGGAGTGTGTATCTTTGTCAGGCTAACTAAAAACAAACACTGAACACCAGTTGTGGTTGTAGCACTTGCCAATTGAACAAGCCACCTCTTGACAGGACCAGTTGCTGTGGCTGGACTGGACATGGACACTGAGAATCCAGTTTATGTTCAGTGGAAAGAGCATGGCATCCTATGCTGGATTATTTGCTTTCAAGTCCTTGCTCTGCCATTTGTGACTTTGGGAGGTACCAGATTCTCTGAGCCTATTTCATGGTATATAAGACTCTGTATTTGGGTTTCTTTTTAGTCCACACAGAGTTTGACCCAATGTAGATAGTTAGTAAAGATTAATTCATTTCCTTCTTCTCTGATCCTTAATTCTCTTATCTTCTGATGGGTATAACACTAATGCTTTTCCTACATACCTATCCCATAGGATTGTTGAGACAATCTAATAATATGATGTTTGTGAAGTGCTCTAAACTGTAATACCCTACTATACAAATGGTATTTCTTTCTTCTTATGAGTAGATGGGGATACTTAACTAGAAGTGGAATTGGGGCCAGCCAGGAATTAATGTTGATACTGTTTCCTAAGAGATGTTAGAAGCCTTATGTTGTTGTCTATTTAAATTGCCTGATCTGTAAAATGAAGATCCTTCACAACAGGTATTGAAGTTTATTGTCTATTTTTCTGTGGTATTTTCCAGGGAGCATAGGAAGGATTTTTTTTGTTTCCTTTTTTTTGCCCTGTATTATTGGGCTGCTGTCTGTTCTTGAAACAAATTCTTATTCTTTGTAACTATGGGGATCTTAGCCCATGGTTCTTAGTATCATTATTTCTGTTGTTCTTGTTGTATACTGTTATTAATTAATTATGCTTTGTAATTATATATGTTATTATTTTTTAAAAAACTACTAGGAAATAAACAAGCTGTTGTTATTAAGAAGAGATTTTTGGAGTTTCAAACATTTTAAATCCACTCTGACCTTTTTTCACAAAACAAAATTTGAAAACACAACACTTCTTATTGTCTGCTATTGAAAATAAAGTACTAACTTGGGAGATAGTGCCCTTGGAGTCATGCTTGAGAAAATAGAGTTTCTCAGAGCATTTTATTTCCTCCCTCTGCTTTTTAAAAATATTTCTTAAACTATGGTTACTACATCATGGAAGTTTATTTTGGAGAAAGATTTTTAATCAGGAAGTAGAAATGCTTAAACACTAATTCATGCCTAAGGGGAGAGGTCTTGTTCCCCTGCTCACTCCTGATTGTTTGTTAAAGGAAACAAAAAGGTGAATGAAGGGGAGTTGGAAACAATTTCTGGATTAGGGGGCGGGCAGTCGACTGTAGCCCAAGCACAAAATGTCTGGCATGGATTGATAGAAGCTCTTTGAAAAAAAATGTCTATCTAAACCCAGTAGAGAGATTAGGAGATCAGAATAAGCATCTTTTTTCATAGGGAATCTCTATGTAGGTTTTTCTATGACTTGGTATGAAAGTGGGGGTGAAACTTTACAGGAAATAAAGACAGTTATTCAGTTACTTTTAAGAGAGAGAGGAAGGGAAAGAGAAGCATCAGTGCAAGAGAAGCATTGATTGGCTGCCTTCTCATGCACCCAAACTGGGGACACACCGAGACTGGGGACCCACACCAGGATTAGGAATTGTATGTGTCCAGACTGGGAATTGCAGGCGTCAGCAGATAAGAGATGAACCCACGACCTAGGTAATATGCTCAGACCGGGAATCGAGCCTACAACCTTTTGGTTGCCAGACAATACTCCAACCACTGAGCCACGCAAGCCAGGGTGTGTTATTCATTGTTGAATTATTTCTTTCGGGAAAAGTTTCCTTATCCAACTCTGTCATATCATCATATAAAGCAGTGATTCTCAAAGTGAACAGCAGTATTAGCATCACCTAGGAATATGTTATAAACACAAACTTTAGGGCCTAACTTCATCCTACTGAATCAGAAACTTTGGGGTGGAGTACAGCAATTTGAACAAGCCCTTTAGGCACTTCTGACGCATACCACTAAAATTTGTGAACCATTTTTTTAAATATTTTATTGTTTATGCTATTACAGTTATCCCAAATTTCCCTCCTTTGCCTCCCTCCATCCTGCCTGCTTCCTGCTTCCATAGTCAATCCCCACACCATTGTCCTTGTCCACGTATCATTCATATATGTTCTCGGACTAATCTCTTCACCCTCTATCAGTCAGTCCTCAGCTACTCCCCAGCTCCTCCCACTCCTCTTAACAGCTGTCAGTCTATTCCATGATTCTATGCCTCTGAAGAACCCTTGCTCTAAAGAGATGTTGAATTACACTGAGAAAATATGTGGGCAACTGAAACTTATCAAGAAAACAAAATTGATTTTTGGAATTGAGAACCTCTACTGCTTTACCACAAATTATCTTTTGCAGTTTTATCCTAAACTTACTTAACAGTTCCTAAAATGTTTTACCTGTGACCTACAGCTCATATCAACAACCACCTCTCAGCCTAAAATTATCTTTGTCCCTTTGTCTAGCCAAATCTTCTTCATTCTGAATTATCCAACTCAAATACCACTCCTTGCAAAAACCCTACCATTCATGACAACATTCTCTTAATTGGGGGTTTCTATAGCTTTCAACGTCTGTACCATTCATTTAAGCCTTACCTGTGACATATCTTGCGTAATAAACTGTCAACTGTTGCAATAAACAATAGCTTGCATTTGCTCAGTACCCTCTGTAGTCACCACAGCCTTCTCAGAGAAGTACTGTGCCTGAATTTCTGAGGTCTCAAGTAGCTAACCCTAGCACACACAGTATGTATTAAAACGAAGATTCTCCTTTGACCTCCCACTTGACCACTAGGCCATATTGTCTTGTAATGTTGATAAATTTTTCTCGTATTGGTATCTTTGTTTTCTCTCTCCAGCTCTACTGTATGCTCATTTGACATGAGAGACCATAATTCTCTTGTTGTCTTGTAATGATAACTTTTAGATTATAGAGAGTTAATGCACATCTATAGGCATATTGTAGTACAAACTTGAAACATTTCTGGTATTTGTCTCACTATCCTTTCCTTAGGAAAAATGAAAATGGTTAAAATTTCCCTTTAGATCTGGAACAGTCTCTATTTATGGGTTGGGTATCTTCATTTTAGCAAATTAATTGACCACTGCATTAAAAAATTTAACTCACAATTGTGCGTTGATTTGTATCATCAATTTTGATTAATTCATTTAAAAATACTTTATTCTGTAATGCATTTAAAGGAGGAAATACCTGTTTTTTTATTTAGAAAATTTACCGATTTTCAGGAAGATGTTTTATTATTTTGTAAAAAAAAAGGATGAGTTGATAATGAATTTGACCCATGCTTGTACACTTACATGTACCTAGTTGTGGTGAAAGAAACTGAAGATAATATTAGTGTCTGTATAATAAGTATTCAGTGTATTTAACTGAGGAGCAAATAGATTTATTTTTTTACTGTGTGAACATAATCAAACCTGTGAACATGTTCTATTTGTGCATAAGTTAAATTCATCTAACTGAATTCTGACCTAAGGAATAAGATGCTTGTTTTCTTCCAGGTCAGCCTACACGGTGTGATTGTGTGTGTGTGTTTGTGTCTGTGTGGATAAATGTTTGGCTAATTTCTTTTCCTTTATAGCTATTTTATCAAAGTGAAGAAACTCAACTCTGAGTCAGAATCACCTGAATGGTTGCTAAAATGCATGTTCCTGAATTCCACCCTTACATACTGAATCAGAATCTCTGGGAGTAGAGGCCAGCATATCACATTTTTAGCAATCACTTCCAGGTGATACTTATGCACAATAAAATTTGAAAGCCATTTTTATTTAGATTCATCCTCTTCCTCCATTGTAGATCAAACTTTCTAGAAAAATGACCTCTGAGTCTCAAAACTGAGAGTTTTGGAACACAAAGGTTGAGCGACAACCTTAAGTAATTATTGGATTTGTTTTCAACAGGCTTTTATTTAGTTCTGATACTTCTGTTTGTCAGTCACTCTTATTTAGATTAATCAATATAAGCCCAAATGACTTTGGGAGATAAGTACAATACTCTTAGCCCCATTTTAAAGATGTGGTTATTGAGGCTTAGAGAAGTAAATACCTTTCTGAAGGCCACCCAACTAATCATTGGAATCAGTATAACTGTAGAATGTGTGTTCTTAAGCTCCAAAGCAGGGCTGAGTCAGAATTTGAAACCATATATTTCAATCCTGCCTTTCTTTCTAAAAAAGAGCATGAATAATGAAGATAACAGCTATTTCCAAGTTTGTGTCCAAACTCTTCAAATTTTATGATTTTAGTCAATAGTCATCTTAAATTATATGCTGGCAACCAAAATGTTATCATGTGATGAGCTCAATCAGTAAACTATCACCTTCAATGTTATTAGATGGATCAATGGAAGCATCTTCAACACAAACTTGTTTTATATCCTTCCTTGTCTTTCATTGCTCTTAAGAGATGTGATATAGATTATTCTACATAAAGGTTGCTAGAGGAAGCTTCTTATCATTTTATTAAGAGAATTTCCACAGTAATATCAGGTGGCTTCATTTCCCTCAATAATGGCTGGTTTTGATAAATCTTTCACAAACACAGTTTATTCACTACAGAACTGACTCAGTGGTTCTCACCCTGGCAGCTCTATGGCGGCACTCAAATCACCTGTGCACTTTGAAAAATATACAGGTGTTTATGTCTATCCCGATAGATACCTGAATCACTGGGTCAGGATTGGGGGCTAGATGGATGATTGTTCACAGAACCTCATAGGTAGGCATCCAGAATTGAGAATCAGCAATCCAGCTCATTACTTAATATAGAACTTGAAAATATCTTATACATTAAAGGAGCAGTTGAAGGAAACAAGTTTTCTTCATAAATCTTACAATGAATCCTTTGAAATAAATGTGGAAATATGGGTAATTTGAGAAGCTGTTGCTTGGGCCATCCAAATATTCAGATTTGAGTGTCAGATAATGAAAAGGCAAGAAATAAGAAGCCATTAGAACATAGTGCTAAGTGGAATTATGAGAAACCATTTATAAATGCAACAGGGTTTAGAAGGGCTTTTTTTTTTTTCAGTTGACATTTTGTAATAGAAATCAGGGTAATGGAAATGGCTGTATATTTGAAACGATCTACATTTCCTTTAGATAAAAATAAAAGAGAGAGATAACCTGCAAATGTTTCTTGATCTGATGTTATTTTTGCAAGTTAGATGGATACGGGGCTACCAGTCAGCCCGATCAGGGCTGGCTATCAAATCAGAGCTCACTCTTCAAATCCCAGTACTAATCGAAATGATAAAGAGCTACCTTTTGATTAATCCTGCCCTGGACTTTTAGACAAAAGATAGTGCAGTTTAATTACTGAGTGAAATTCACTTTGTTTGATCTGCCTGTCTTTGCTGTAATGTCATAATATGATCAGCATCTCCCCCATCTGAAACATGGGGTTGTGAAGTCCAAGGACCTGTGTGATTGGAAGAAATAAAATGATGCTCAAACAACCATCCACAGTGCAGTAATTACTCAAACCTTGTTTTTATCAGTATGTCATTCTCTCATTGGCTTGTCAAGACAGCAAGGGAGAAAAGGATGGGAGAGAGCGTGATTGAAAAAGAAATTGACCTGATGGAATCAGACTAGGTGTGGGAGGGAAGACACAAGCTGTATAAAATCTTAAGGCTAATTAAACTTGGTTTTTCTTTAGTATATATCCCACTGGCTGCTACTGATCCCACAAGTCTAAGCTAAACCATTCAGCTGATACGTCTCCCTGCAATTAAAATCTCCCCTTCAGTTGAAACTCTATAGTTTTTACTTCTCTGAAAGTACTATATTTTTTTAAAAACAGGCAATTAGTTGGCAGACTTTTTTTGTATAGGTCTCAATACAGTTTTATAAATGCAACTCAGTAAGAGAAGAGGGTTGCAGATTTTCTTTTGTCAGAAATGATGGCCTCTGGTGGCATTCTTTTCTAGGTTTTCATAGGCCCACTGCCTTACACAGGAGCACCGAATCCAGAAAGATACCTAGCTTTCCCATGAATTACCCCATATTATTACCCCAGATGATGCAAGATCTTTGAACTAACTTGCCTTAGATCCTATGGCTGGAAAGTTGCTAAGGCGTGATTTGAACCAAGAGTTGTGTGATTCTGAGTCATATTCTTTTTACTCTACTGTCCTCTTTTTCTCACTCATTTATGATTAATACTCCTCCAGTTGGTTCATTTAACACATTAGTGTTGAGCATCTATATAATTCAAGATCTATGCATACTTTGCATTTACGTTAGTGAAGTTAGGAAGGAAGAATCAGCTAATATCTATCTTCAAAGAACTGTAAGTTTGGTGGTTCAGTTAATTTTCTGACTTTTTTAGAAATTGACACTATAATTCCAAAAATCAATTAGATCATTAAGAACAAAAGGCCTATTTTATTTCCTTGCTTTTATTCATAGTATGATTATAATCATCACCCAAAAGTCTCAGAATCAAGATTCCCCAAAATCTTGGGGTCTTATGACTCATACGTAGTCATTCATCAAGTTTAATATTTGTCACACATGATGCACCACCGCGATCCTTAGGCCTAGGAAAACCAGAAAGCCTTGAGGATAAGCAGGCAAGCTCTGGCGTCAGATGACCTGGGTTTGAATCCTAGTTTATTACTTACTAACTGTATAAACTTGATGAAGTTGCTTAATCCACATCTGTAAAATAAAATAATGAAGTTACTTGCCCTTTAGAGTTGGCATGCAGATTAAATGGGTTAATTTAGGGGAAGCACATAGTTCAGTGCCTGGAACACAGTAGAGGTTTTATAAATATTAATTACCATGTCTTTCTTCACAGTGTCTCTAGAATTCTTTTCCATTTCTAGTGTGACACTATTGAGATCAGATGGTACATAGGTTTTTACAATGTATTTCTCACTCAATCTCTCTTTCTCTTACTACCTCCAGGTTCTCCCTGTTTCAATTTATTCTTCTCTTCATTCCCAATTACTTACACTAAAATACCACTGTAATGATGCCAGTTCCTTACTTACAAGCCTTTAATAGACCTCTTTTGCCAGCAGAATAAAGTGATTTAGCCCAATACTCAAGGACCCCCTTCACATTTCAAGCTCAGCCTCTTTCAACATAACTTCCTATTACAATTCCAGCTAACTTGTTTATTTATTGCTGTAAATATATTTTTCAATTATCTGCTTTCACACCTTTTCTCATGCCCTGCACATAACCTGAATTTCTTATTGCTTCCCAAATCTTACCTATTTTTTTAATGTTCAACTATATTCCTTCATTGTAGTGAAGTTTTCCATTCAACCTGCATATAAGAAATCATTTTCTCTAAACCCCTATTCTAAATATCTGAATTGCTTTGTATTACAATTATTTTTGGACATTATCTCAATAACTAGATAGATATTAAGTACTTCAGGCATAGGTCAGTGTCTTAATACACATCATCGTTTGCCCGGTGGCATACAGAGAAACTCAAACGTAGTAGCTATACAATTGATATATGCCAATGAATAAATAATCTGAATTTCAGAGTTTCTCCCTTGCTCTAACCACGTTTTTGTTCCCGGAAGTCACTTTGAATCTTGCCCTTTATTCCTGCTGTTCATCTATACTTCCTTTTGAATATTTTTGAATGTCTCCCACTTTAATTCCCCTCCTCTGGTCACTCACATGTATAGTCCTTTTGTTCCACTGTTATCATGCTATCCCCTCACTCATCATGTTCATATGACTAGCCAGGCCACTAATTTGTCCTGGTTCTTGTGTTCTGGTTCATGCTGTACCAACTACATCAATGTAGTTAGAATGATACATGTTTCTCTGTACGATAGAGTTGTTAGAAATTGCTCTTTTTACTTTTTGGAGTTGTCAGTAAAGCAAAAGATGGTGTATGTGAAAGTATTTTATAAATTGGGAAAAGCTCTACAAGGTGTAGTCTACTGTGTCTAAATATTTTCCAGTAAGCATGTGTTCATGTATTAAATGCATTCTTAAAAATATCAAAAGACCTGATGAGCTGTATCATATTTCTTTAATCTAAATAAGATATACATGTGTACCTAAGGATTGTTCCTTCTACATTCATGTTTCTTTCCCTTTTTTCCCCATCTAGTCTAACTGCTCTGTTGAGCAACTTATATTATTTGTCCTTATTCCTTCCATCTACAGGGCAAATGGGAGTATGGGAGTCTTCCTTAGAAGACCTTCACTGGCAATAAATTCTTAAGGTTTTTTTTAAATCATCAAGGATAACTGATAGGAAGAATTTTAACAGTTTCTAACCATTCCTAAATCCTCATTTAAAATAAATCAACTTTATCTTGTAACACAGATATCAAGATAGAACAACGTACCTGGCCATGTAGATTTTGTTGAAATTTTTGAAACAAAAACCTAACCATAAGCCAATGTTGATGGTAATACATACCATTCAGACATTGTTCTACTGCTGCCATCAAATTTTTTTCTTAGGTGATATATTTATATTAACCAGAGGGTGAAGTCATGGATAGTGTGATGATGGCTTAGAACTTGTACAGTCCCTAAAACTTAGTACTGCAGGGAGATATTTTAGCTTTGTTTTATTACCATTAAGTAGAACCTGGACAGGCAGATCAGTCTTCATTCCACTGTTTCTTGTGGGAGAGTGGTCCCAGAATGCTTCTCATGAGTTCCACAGCAGGCAGGCAGTGTGGGCCAGCCAACCTTGAATTGGATATCTTGCCTATGTTGATAAGAAATTAAGTAAAATAAAAGTGTCCATATCTAGAAGCAAATACCTTTATTATCCCAGAATTCCAAATTCCTATGGACATTATCAGTAGACATATTCCCATGAATTTTCTTTTCCATGAGGTCTGACCTCATTGCTCTGAGTTCTGAGATTTTGGTAGTAAGCAGCAGGTGTCTTCTAGGTTTTCTTCTTGCTCCCCCCACCCTTCACCCTAATTCCTACACAAAATCCAGCTGCCACCAAAATACTCCCTTGCCTTACTGTGTCACTCCCTTCCAAGGGAACTGGATACACCAGAGGCAGTGAAATCTTTACTCCTTCCTACTGGCCTTTTGGCTCCTCCTGCTTGTTTGGAGCTTTGAGTTAAATTTTTGAAGTTAACATTTAACTCATGAGATAACTGTTTATAAAATTGTTAGTTGATAATCAGGGATATTTTCCCCTGCATTAATATGGTTAAAGTTTAACTTACTGGAACAGCTCATAAAAAGTAAATATATATTTATATCATTAAATAAAAGTATTAACTCCGGGAATTTTGCTGATGTGTTCTTATGACTTGAAATGGACTATTTGTTCTTATTTAAATAAAAGGAAGACCTTGGTTATAGGCCAGGCAGGTTGATTCTATGGGAGAACTTAAGCTGAAAGATGAGCCAGATTCTATTCCTAGGTGGCAGGTGATGTGCAAATAATGGGAACATCTCTTTTTTTCCCTTAAGAAAATGTTCTTTATTCTTATTCTTGGTAATATCACATTCAAAATAAGTTGTTGGGATTTTCTGCAAATAGTATATTCTGGATAATTTTTGGCTTTGATCAGCCCTGTACTATCTTGTGCTATTTTACCGTGTCAGTGATCTTATATGTTACAACATTACAGACACGGGGTGAGAAGTCACCCTTCAGCTCTTGCCCCTCAGTCACGCTTATAAGCCAAGAAGGACTGTTTCTTCTCCTGAGACGAAGACAAATGCAACTTCCATCTGATGATTGCTAGAAGTGCATCTTGTGTTCTAAAAAGAAATCTTCATACTTTTGCTAGGATTCGGTGGTAAATCTAGCACTGAAACCATATTCAGTTTCCTTTGGTTGATTTGGGAATGCTTTCATTTTACTTCTTGCAGCGTAGACCTCAAGGACAATTGTTGGAAGAAACTGGGTGGAGTAATTGAGTGAATCTGGTAGAACTATGAGTTGCTGCATATATGTGAATATCAAGTTCAATATGGAGGTCTCTGAAATTCTGGGCCATTGAATTTTTTCTGTGTTTTGCCCATTCGTAGAAATATGTCCATTCACTGACTTTCCAGTTAAAGGATCATTTATGAATATTCAAAAGTAAGTTCCTAGTAATTTTTGCTATAAGAGTAAACAAGCTTCAAGCCAAACCAAGACCTAGATTTTCTGCTTTATTCTCATTTCAAACTCATAAAGGCAGACATTCAAAACCTGAATATCTCACAAGCACCTCCTAAGGATTCATTATTTTGCTAAATATGCTGCATTTATCCCAAATTGGAAGAAACTTGAGATTGAGTTACTAGTAACAGATTTCATATTTGATGAGACTTAAATAGATTTTAAGTGTCCAATAAGGTAGTAGGAAAAACTAGAAAGAGAGGTGTCCCAGAAGATAGCCAGTTTTTCAAGTAGAAGGAAGTGGTTAACCATGTTAAATTGTTGCTGAGAAGTTGAGTAAGATGAGGATAAAAATGTGACCATTGAACTTGGCAACAGCAGATATGGTAGAATGAAATGGATAAAACTTCATTGGAATAGGTTGAAAAAAGAATAAAAAGTAAAGATTTGGTAATAGCTAATATAGACAATGATTTCAATAAATTCTGCTATGAAAGGAAGAAGACAAATGAAATGGGAAGCAGCTGAAGAGAAATGTGGGATCAGGAGAGTATCATAAAAATTTATGAAGTATGGTAGTTTTTAATCTTGTTTTGTGGTTTTTGTTTGTTTATTCTGCTTCCTCTGTTGGAAAATAACAGGAACAAGAATCAAAGCCTCAAATCTGGAGTTAAAAAAGATATGGAAAAGGCAAAACCAGTCTGGTAACATGTAAAAGATACTGGCTAAGATTCAGCAGATCTTGGTTCTAGGTCAAGTCGTACAAACTACTGGTAAAATAACCCTAAATGACATTGCTGTGACTATCAGTCTAGTTATTTATTGATAACATCTAAAGTCCATTTATAATGTTTTAGTTCTATGAAGGGAAAAATAACAGACTATTTCAGAACTCTCTTTGTAGTAGAAATAAAATTTATATCATTTTAAACCATTTACAAACCACTTTATTATTTAGGAAGTACATACATCTTGGTAGTTAGCTCTCAGACTGCTATACAGGCCATTGTTATATTGTTTTATTTAACAGATAAGGAAACCAAGGCTCTAAAAGATTAAGTAACTGTCAAGATCACGCGGTATGTGGACAGCGGAGGCAGAGCTTAAACCCAGATTTTCAAAATATAATTCAAAGGTTCTTCTCACTAAAGTGCTCTCCCTCTACTTCCCCTGTAGTCTTTTGTTTTGTTTTGTTTTCCTCCTACTCCTCAGTGAATTCCAATTTTTCCCACTTCTGGTCCAGGTTTCCACGGTTTTTCTTTCCATTCCACTTTCCCCAAGACTTTCTGGACATGGCCACTCCCTAAATATCTGCATTTCTTCATAAAACAGAACCAAGTACACAAGGTTGGGGTCTGTATTAAGTGCATAGGAAGAACAATCCTACACTAAAACATTTTTACCACTCTAATGAAATTTTGTTTCAAACAGCCCATGGAAAATCGAGGCTCTAACCACAATGGCCAGTGTTATGAAACACCTTTGTAATATCTTGTCATTTGGGCTTACAAGCTTTTAAAACCAGAGAATGGAAATGGAAGAGCAAGAAGGTAGGAGGGGAAAATGGGAAATACGAAGCAAGAGAAAAGGTGGCACAGAGGGGCACATGCGTTGCTTAGTGTAGGCCCTGCAGACCAAAAATTATAGTGTTTCTAACACTATTGATTTTTTTCAGCAGCTGATATTTCAATCTGGGTGCAGTGTGTCTGTGAGTCTACGCACACTGTCAAGAAGAAATATGATAGTGTCTTAAAAGATTAATAATATCGCTGGTCCTCTGGAGGCCTGTCTTAATTCACTGGCCTGTTCCCTGGCATGTACTGTAATTTATCTAGTCTGATTTGAATAGCAAATGGCAATCGGCTGCCATTAGGGAAATGGGCATCATTCTTATTGATCCAGCATGGGCTGGATTTTATTTAAGGAGAGCTGCAAAATGTTATTACCTTCAGGAAGAGAAACTGAAAAGGGAGCTTTTCCCTCGTGTATTTTGGAAGTGTTCTACCTTAAAATGGAGGGAATGGTTTGTAGACTTAGGAGAGCAGAGGGAGAAGACGATCCCATTGTGTGATCAGATACATGTACAGGCTGTTTTCTGAGTAATTGTTTACCAGCAGGAACGAGTACTCATGATTATGAGGCAGAGGCCATGGCCCCAGAGGGTAGAACAGGACAGTTAGGTCTGACCTCTTTTATCATCCTACTTAGTGAGAAGCCCCTGGTTGCTCAAAATCAATTTGTCAGTCTGTAAAATGGGCTAAAAACATCTGCTGGCCAAGCGAAAATTTATTTAGGGTTTGTTTCACATCCTGGGAGCCTTGGATAAAGGATGCTTTGCAATAAAACAGAAAACACATTGAGGGCTTTATGTAATACTGGGGGTGGAGTTACAATATTTTTTTATTGCTCTTCACTTAGAACTCTTGAAAAGACAGGTTATGCAGTGAGTGAAGCATGGTGAACTAGCCTCATAATTCTCATACCATAATAGTCATCTCTAAAGTTAACATCAAATATTGACTTTAATGTTCATCTGTTAGGGGCAAATTTAAACCTGCATTTTTACCTTGTCTTACAGAATCAAGGAAAACTGTCAGCATTATGGTGGAAAATGTGAGAAACAGTTAGACCTGGTTTTCGACCTCCCCTCTAGCCTTTTTGCCACAGGGATAGGAGCTGAATGTACCGTTCCAATTAGGTGGAGCTCATTGGAGATTTGCTGTGAAGAAGCGCATACATACCCTATCCTTAACCCTCCTTAGCAGGTCCAGGAAGGGAAAAAGCTATGACAAAGGTGGCTAAAGGAAGTACTCAGTGCTACTTAAATTCTTCTCCATTCCACCTCGGGTTGTTACGGAAAGAAATGATAATATGCTACAGGAAATGGCCAAGTATAAAAGCAATAAAATAAATTGAAAATGACTTTGTTTTTTTGAGCGGCAGTAATTGCTATATGTTGTGATGTTTGCATAAGGAATTAGTTAATGTGTAGCAGAATGGCATGTGATACTTTTTATTTGCCTGATGACTATAGTCTCTGAGTGAATGACTTATTAAGGTTAATAAAGAAAAATTTGCTTGTGACTTGTAATGATCCAATTGCTAGAATTTAGCATCCCCTTATGCATTGTTGCCTAAAGGGGAGAAGGAAAAAAACCCACACACATTAATGGCCGACTGGCTGTGATTTTTTTATAGTGGTGTGAGAACAAACAATGTCTTCTAAATTGTTGGTCTGTCTATCTTTCTGCCTGCCTGGGCAGGAACGTTATGGCTTTCTTAATTCTCCTGTGTGATTTATCATCCTAAATTCATTGTTTTGCATAACTCTGCTCAAAATGAAGAAATGTCATTATTTTGCAGCGAAAAAGTTGTCATTTGCATAATGCCTGCCATTAATTATTGTGAGACTAATGCAGTTGTTGATATTTTTAGGGCACAGTGGTACAGCCTGCACCTTGTATAATGTCATTCTGAAAACATTGGTAGTTAATAGGTGCCACAACATTGCACAAATGGAAAAGAAGATGATGAAGAAGAAGGGGACACAATAGAACAGGCTGTGATCTTTATTTAGCTTTTTTCTTTTTCTTTTTCTTTTTTCCCTGAAATGCTTGGTGAGGAAAGACTATAAAAGGAAGCGAATAGAGCAGGGAGCTGTGACATCCAAGAGAACAAAGGGATTGAAAAGCAGAGGTTTTCTATTTAGGCTGAATTGATATAACCTGGGTTCCAGCCAGTTTAATGGAGGAAGTTGTGTCTCCTCTGTTTTGACTTACCTACTAATCCAAAGTCCTATACAGATTAGTGGGGTGAGGTCTTTTTAAACCATCAGTTAGGATAAGGGTTTGCTCTGAAACATGCTCATCTTGGGGAAGAATTCTCTTACCTGGGGCACTTGGCCAAAGTTAAGAGGGCATACCAGGGTGTCGTGGAAGACAGCTGAAGACTGTGATATTCAGGTTTAGATTAATCAGCCTTCTGTACTTAATTTATTTCAGTATTTATATCGAGGGCCATAGCTTTCCGTTCATGCAAAAAGAAGAGGAATACTGCAATAACATATTAGGGTAATGATTTTTTTCCCTTCTGTTTCTCACAATAGAACAAACTTTTGCAACTGATTCTTTAGGGCAAGAGCCTACCAAGTCTTTCTATTTCACAGGTAAATGAAAGTCAGTTATAAAAATTCGATCAGAGATGAAACTCATTACACTGAGTCTGGGAGGCATAAATATTACAAATGTAGGTAACTGTTGATCTTTTTAGTCATGGGAGCTTAAAAAAAGATTCACATCAAATAGAATTTTTTTCCTAATTTGACTGTTTCATGTGTATTATAAATTTAGCTATATCTTTTTTATCTTTGTATTTAAAAGACATAAAAGAAATGGAACCTCAAAAGTAGGTCTGGTTGCTAAGACTGACCAAAGATATTTAGAAAGAAGACATTGCCCTTCAATATTTAAAGCCTGGCATTATAAATTCTGGAAAAGGCAATATTTTTCAGACTGTAATTCAGATTCTGCTGGCTATTTTGTGCCCAAAGACCAACTACTATTTTGGAGCCTGCTTAAAGCTAGATGATGCCTGCGAGGTTGTGTCGTAAGCATCTGGAGGAGTCCACGAGGGACCGTCCCAGTTTGCCTTATAATAAATACCTCAGCAGAGCTCGGGCCAGGATAGTTTTGTAGACCTCACCTTGGATTTTGGAACTTAATCTGCACTGCATGTGCTCAGTTCTGGAATATGTAGAAAACACAAATTTTGGGTAAGGAAAACTTCAACTCCCCACAGTGACGTCACCATCATAAATCACCACATTTAAGCCTGTAGAAAACAGATGAGCCCATGCATCAATCAAGACCAATCTCCACCCTGGCTGGTATAGCTCAGTGGATTGAGCTTGGACTGCGAGCCAGAGTGTCGCTAGTTCGATTCCCAGCAGGACACATGCCTGGGTTGCAGGGCAGGTCCCTCCAGTATAGGGTGCATGAGAGGCAACCACACATTGATTAAAAAAAAAAAAAAAAAAGACCAATTTCCATTGCCAATTCTTGCTTTTCCCTTTCTTCGGAAGAACTGAAATTGCCCCAACACCCCAAATTAATATCCCTTGGTAAAATCAATATAGGCATACAATTTTAAAACCTAAGGAAGAGTTCCAAATAGTGGGGAAAGGGAGAGGAAATGAAAAAAAGGGATTTGCACTTCGTATGGCACACTAGGACAAGACTAATTCTTTGTCTTCTTGTATTTGTAGCCTACTAATGCCTAGCTGTCTATCATGTATTCTGCATCTATATATAAATCCTACAAATAAGTACAAATGAATATTTTATAATTAAATTAGCAGGTCACACCATGATTAGGGTTACCAACTCATCTGGGCTAGCCCAGAATTCTCCCTATTTTAACACTGAAAATCCTGCATCCCAGGAGTCTCTTCACACTCTTGGGCAGTCCGAGGCAGTCAGTTACTATAACCCTGACGATACTGACAAGGCATATTGATTTAATAGTTGCATCATCTTAAATCTGAAGAGGCTTCCATATTTAGTGAAAAAAACTGCTGTTAGGAACCATTTTTAAATAGCATTTATTACTAAAGCATTTTATCTAACTACAAAAGAATTGAGTAAAGAGGTGTGCAGATTTTCATGTGCTCAGTGTCTAGGACTTTGATCAGCAGTATTCTGGAAAGTAGTAGTCTCAGAGTAAATAACCACTATCAGCTCTGATCCCTCTGTGCTCAGGGAATAATTCAGAGCCCAAGTCTTCCATAGAAACAGGGTAGGAATCCATATGTTAGTTGGCATGGTTTTCATCACCTAACATCTGATAATCATGTCAGACTGGCATTCTTTAATAGTCACTGATTCCTGCCAGAACTTCGAACTTCTCTATCCTTTGCTTTGGAGTTTTTCTCCTTGTACAGCCCAACTCCATGCTAAGAACTGAGGATACAAGGTGAATAAAATGTGGTCCTTAAAGATGAGTTTTTCAATCTAATCTGTGAGGAAAAAAGTTGCAAGGATGAATTTTCTATAGCATATGTCTAATTGAGGCAATTGCTTTACTCGCAGATGAGTTAACACTATCGAATGCTTAGCCTTAGACAAAGAGAATAGCACTTAAAATTTTGGTATCATTTGTTTCATGGATCAGTTTGTTCATTTGTTTAATAAATATTGATCGAAGCTCTACTCTCTGTTCAGCAATGTTCTGAGCATTGCAGATACAAAGATGAGTTATACTTGGTACTTTTACAAAACAAAAAGTATAAAAAGATACTCCACCCCCTCTCCACATTTGGAGCTCCTCGAGCACAGATTGCTGCATCAGCAGTCCATGCCAGTCTAAGTCACCAGGACCGGTTGGGCTTGGAAAACTTCTCCCTGTATAGACTCAAAGAAGACACTACTTTTCGTTAACTATCTAAATTGACTTTTCTTCTCCCAAGAACTTTATTCTAAGACCCAAGCTCTACTATGTAGCTGGGTTCCTCTGGGACAATCCAGAGTAGCCACTACACCATGCAAAATAAAGATTTTCCATTTGAAGTTCATGTGACTGAGATAAGATGTGCAAGTACTGAAACTCCATTTATTCACTCAGCCATTTGATATCTATCAAATACAATATTTCAGACATTGTTTTAATTACTGGGAATATGGTGAGAAACTAAACAAAGCCCCCTATAAAACTTACTTTATAGTGAAAGGAAAGAGAGCCAATAATTAAGTAAACACAAAATATATTATTTTAAATACTGATAAAACCTGGGAAGAAAATAATGCAGGGTAAAGAGGTAGAATATGGGCTGGTGATAGAGAAAGTGCTATTTGAAATAAGGTACATAGGGAAGGTCTCGCTGAGAGGGAGACATTTCAGCAAAGATTTAAATAATGAGAAGGAGCTAAGTACATGCTGATCGGATGAGGATGATTTTATACAGAGAGAATAGATTTTGCAAAGAAAGTTAAGGACAATTGAAGTTCCAGGAAGAGGAAGAAAAAGTGTATGGCTTAAGTGGAGTGAAGTAAGAATGATCATGTAGCTAGGTAGGGACCAGGTCACGTAAACCATGGTAAGGACTGACAGGAAGCCATAAGATTGTTTTAAAAAGGGACTGTGATCTAATTTACAGATTAAAAGACATACAGGGTCCAACAGAAGTAAGGCCTGCTTGAGTATGGTTGGTACAGTAATTATATGGATATAATAATTTATAGTTTTAATTTGAACATTTCACCGAAAATGTCATGTGGTGTGCTTGAGTGTGATGTGTTACGTTACAGAATTACATGCTATGATTTTGTAACAGAAGATTTTGTAATAAAAAAGGGGGGTGCTATTTGTGCTGGACCCTGTATGTGGCTACTCCATGGAGAATACACTGAAGGGATCGAGGGTAGAGCAGGGAGACCAGATGGGGATTACTGTGGTAGCTCCGTATTACATGGGTGATGGCAGTGAAGGAGAAGAAAACTGGTTTAATTCTGAATGATTTTAAGGCAATATCTGAGGGATTTGATGTGGTGTAGATTAGAAAGAAAACATCAGGTGTGATGAGTCCCAGGTGTTTGGCCTGAGTAACTAGATAATTGGCAATATCATTAACTCAGTGGAGTTGGGAGCTATGGGAGATATGGAGGAAAGAGCAGGTTTAGGAGAAGAGATAATTTTGAATTAATTCAGATGCATATTGACTTTGAGATTCTTATCCAAGTGAAGAAATTGAGCAGGCATTTGAATTTATGATGCAGGAACTCATAGGAGGACTGGAAATGCAAACTTTTTTTTTATTTTTTTCCATTTCTACGTACATATTTTCTTTAGCGTGTAAGCTTACAGAGTACAAGGAATGGACTCTGAGCAGCTTATGGAGGTAAAAATGCATGTCCTATGTTATTTAATAATGAATATACACATGCTACTTTTATTCATTCTACTATCTCTTGGAAGTCCTGGATGTGTATAGCAAAGAGGTACCAACAAAACCATGTGAGCACTTCCTGAGGATATATGTAGTTTATAATCCCACTAGATATAAGACAAACATGATTTACTCTTTCTATCATGAGATAACACAGTACTTTATTGATGTGGGTAGAATCAGTGTGAGTTAGAAGAAGGAAAGTAGAACTTGGACCCAGTTTAGGAAGTACAGAGGAGTTAAACAAGCACTAAGAAGCAAGCAGGTCACTCCAGATAAGGAAGAGGTCAAGAAGAGACGCAGAAAGACATAACTTAACTTTCTCTATGGGGGTGGGTGGACCAAGCATGGAGAACAAGGATATCGGCATAGCAGGAGAAGAATTTTGTGTGATTTGGGAAGTTAAGGGAGATGAATTTATTTTGGTTGAACTTACCCAGTAGTACACTGGTCTTCATCTCTGAGGTATTTCAGAGTCACTTTTAGAGCTTACAAATGTGGATGTCTGCATATCACTTCTGGAAGTCCAATTCCATAGGTCTTGGAAGGGCTCTGGAATTTGTATTTTTTACAGGGAGCTTGTGGCAGAACACACATCCTTCCAAAAGCTGTGATTAATTCATTGCCCTACTGGACTCCTATGTAGAGTTGTCTCCAGTTACCATTCCTGTGTGAGCTCCCACGCTGGCTCTTCTTGTTTTGGATTTTTTTTCTGGTTACACAGAACTCGAAGTCTGTAGCTCTCCCTGTCTTTAGTTATGTTATAGGCATAAATTATGGTTTTATTTTCTCTCCCTATTGATCAACATTACCTTTAGAGGATATTTGGAGAGTTCAAATTTAGTTTGCTGCCATTGGGAACTCAGATGCCTGCAAATTGGTTTCAAGAGTAACTTTGTACCTTTGTAAGTGGTTGCTACATTGTTTTATATCATGGACACCTAGATTTATAATTCCATAGACCTGACATATAAACTTGTGATGCTCCACTTTAACTATTTAAAATTTCCATGGTGATATTAAAAACTCAGGTTTTTTAAAAGTCTGTGTTTTAGAGTCTAAAGCTTAGATGTCAGATGCCATTATTGTTGTTGTTGTTGTTATTACTAGTATTATTATTATTATTATTTTAAAAGAACAGAGACTCACTCAACTTGCTCAAGTGATAGGATATGTTTTTGAGATGTATGTGGCACAATGAGGAATTTTAAAGGGAGATTCTGGTGAGGTCATTCCAGATCCAGTGCTGCTCCCCGGACCTTTGGGGCAGGAGTTCATGAATTTGACTCTGCTATAGTAGGTACCGTGGCTAGGCTTTTAGTCACATCTCTGCTTAATTCCTTTTTTAGTATTAACAGACTATATATTGTTTTACTGTTTTATAACTTGGAACTCCTTGGGACCTGTCATGGCTTCTCCATTATCTTCCTACTTCTCTGGTCCTGTGTACGATCACCAGTGGCTGGGTGTGGTGGCTATGTGGGTAAGGAAAAGCCGTGGAAGGGGTGATATCCCTTACGAGGAGCTGTAGGTGTCAGAAGTACCATGATCATCACCTGGAGCGCTGCACAGGGAATTAGACTGCACTGAACTAAGCTGTTCCTTATTTGACCACAGCCATGATAACGTTTCCTGGATGATTTATTTTCTACAGCATCAACATCTATTAAATAGATATAGGGTTGATGAACTAAAGAAAAGAGATTGGAAATAAAAAAGGGAAAAAGTGTTATGCTGTGGCCCTAATTAATAAAACTTAATGATATTATTGCTGTTACAGAGCCTGAATAGAAAGGAAAATTTATGGCATTAGGAGAAATAAATGCAGACGCCCCATTGTAATTCTTGATTCCATATCTTGAACTCACAGTCCATTGGAATTTTTTTTAAGGAGAAGCTTAACGCTAAAATCCTAGGGATATTAAAGGTTTTTTATTTAAGAAGTAGACTCTTTAGTGTAACTGTATTGTCTCAAACACTTAAAATTTTTGAAAGCAATACCTACTACCTATAAAAACAGGAGAGGGAAGATTCCTAGGGACAAAAATACCTGTCAAAAGTCACCTTTTAGGCCTTTAAGGAAGGAAGATTTGTGGAGATTAATATTTAAGTGATATTTTGCTATATAAAGTTAATATGCTTTCATTATGGAAAAGTTCAAAGTAAACAAAAATTATTTTAAATTCCTCTGCCCAGAAACAACTACGTTCAATGTTTTCATGCATATTTTCCAGAGTTTTCCACTGTGTGTATACACATCTATCATTCCATAAACAATCTTTACCGTAGAACTACTTACTTAAACAATAGATCAACCTTGGCATACTCTTGGTTAGTACGCCTTTTCGTTAGCTATATTCCAAAAACATTTTTTCATGTTATTAAGCAGCATTCAAAATATAATTTTAATAACTACATAGTAATCCAGTACATGGATGTACTATTATTTATTTTATCAACCCTCAGTTGTCAGTTGCCAGTTTTCACAATTGTACAAAATGTCATGATAAACACTCTTGCTTCTAAATCTTTTCAGAAATCTTTGATGATTTCCTTTATATAAATTCCTAGACATGAAACTTCTGGGCAAATAGTATTCATATCATTTTAAGTTTTTAATGCATATTGCTAGGATGCTCTCCAGAGAGTTGTGCCAACTTTTTCTTCCTGTGGTAACATGTTTCCTTCCAAAAGGAACTTGGTTTAAAGCTTGATATTTTCTTTGGGTCCTGTCTGGTCCACCAGTTATATCTGACTCAGTTGAATTCTTATCTCAAGTTTATACTATAGTAATGGAAACATTTCTGTAGATTATTTATGCTGCAAATGAGACAGTTTAAAGAACATAATTTGACACTAGGATTAGAATGTTTTTGCCTTATGCCTGCTTTCTATAAGCATTTTTTATCCTGAGGGGTGGGGAGAAAGGAGACAGAGAGATAGAGGTAGAGGTAGAGATAGAGAGAAGGAAGGAAGGGAGGGAGGGAGAAGGAGGGAGGGAGGGGGAGGGAGGGAAGGAAGGAAGGAAGGGGGGAGGGAGGGAGAGAGGGAGCAGAGGGAGCGTAGAGTACAGAAGGGGGTGAGAGAGGGAGGGAGGAAAGAAACTTACCTCATTTATTTGGGCTGATTGAGCACTCACAATATGGTAGGCACTGAATTGAACATGCAAGAGATGTGAGTCCTGCCTTCTGAAGCCCTACATTTCCATGTGCCATGATTCATAAGGCAAAATATGAATAGTGGGCTTTTATTGTTAAAGTGCTTGAACCATATGGTGCAGGCAATCTACAGGACAGCTGTGATCCATATGTGCAGGTGGCTTGTGTAAGTCTTAATGTGTGTAGATTCTGGGAGAAGAGGACACTTGGGTATCTGCGTCAACTCTAGAATTATATAGAAAACCCAAGGAGTTCCTGCAGGTGTAAAGACAGGTAAGTAGTAGACTAGAAAGAGGTGACAGGGATAAGGAGAGAAAAAAAAAACTACTCTTTCCCACTTCTCCTACTACGTCCCCTCCACTGGTAGAAGGCCATTTTCCTCCATGTGGCAGCTTTGAGTTCCTAAGATTTTAAAAATGTTGAAGCGAGGGTGTGGCATGGGTGTACAGACTATTTTCTTGTGATGATACTGGGACCGTATTTGAAATTGAGCCTCTCATGGATAATCAGAAAGGTTGTGGTGGACCTGGGGCCTCCTGTAGTATTGGAGTGCTGTAGTGCAGTTTGTCAGAGGGCCAGGAGGAGGGATGGGGATGGGGATTGCTTGACTGAGAATTAAAGAAGTGAGAGTCCCTATCTCACCACTCCGACTAGAAAGACTTTTCCTGGATGGTTACTTGTTTGGCTAAAACTGGCATGAATTAGAGGGACAATTGTAACACTAACATAAAAATTGCAAATAGCCCTTTTGAATAGATATGCACGCATTTAGAAAATGCATAACAAATGACATATAGTGAAAATGTAAACAAGCCATTTAATAACATTTTAATGCTTGATTCTGATCTCTTAATTAAAATGTGCATAAAAGAAAACAATGGTGGAACATCTGTGTGTGTTATTGGGATGGTAGGATTTATGCTGCTCCCTGGGCTTTTTTATTCACATTCTCAGTGTGTGTGAATGCGGGGAGGTTTCCTCTTTGAGGAGCACTTGCCCTGACCAGGTTGAGCCCCTGAGGGTCTGTGTTCCCACCCACCTTCGTTTGGTTGTGGTTGCCTCCCCTTTTCTTCCTCTCATATTAAATACTGTATGGCTTGTTCTCTGCTAAAATTAAACTCCTCTCATCATTAGATCTGAAAGTCACTCTTCACCCCACCCCTATAACCTGTAACGCTGACCTAACCTTGACTCACCCTTCTTATCTCAGCAGATGTACACAGCATTACCTAATGTTTTTGGACTGAGTGAATGATCTCAAAGAGCTTTGGGGAAAGCATGGTTTTTTGTATCTGTGACCTTGTAGTAGTTATTACTCAGCCGGACACTATGAGGTTTAGATGTTAACTACAGAAATTCTACTCACTGTTACTGGTGATTTTTTAAAAACTATTATTCATTTGGGGGATGTATTTCTGAGCTTCATTTTGCCCAATTGTTAAATGAGAGCACCAGCAGTCACGGAAGTCAAGGGTTATTAAGTTCTTTAAGGTCTTCCAGTGAAGATGTTTCACCACAGTACGCTTTTATTTCTATCATTATTTCAAACATACATGATCAACAAAAAGTTTGCCTTTGATTAAACCAGATATAAAGTATCTCATACCTTCTTTTACTCCCAGGAGAATTCTGTATCATTTACACAACAGAAAGTCACAGCCAAAAGGCTTTCTTAAACATAATAATTTAACGGTCCCCTTTATGAGGGGCCATCTCTGGGGCTATCTCTAATCCTCAAAATGTTTCTGCAAAATATGTGATTTTATTCTTCATTTCTGGTGATGAAACTGAGATTCAAAACCATTTAAATGATGTGCCCAAATCTATACTATTAATAAGTGAAAGACCTGGGATTCAAACTCAAGTCAGTCTTTTCCTCTCAAGGCCATTATTTATCCTTATTATCTGGCCCTATCCCATTATGGCTGCCATTTCCTGTAGCCAGTAGTGAGATGATGTTCTGAAAGAGTTAAGTAAGATGTAACTGTTTGTGACAAATATCTGAAACTTGTTTTTATAACTTGGATTTAATTCACAAATAAAGAGTAATTATCAATATGTCACAGATGAAGAGCTGCATGTATGGATCAGTGTAATTTCTGTTCCTTGGCTGAGGGATGCTGTATCCCCAGGGAGTTTCACAAGTCCACATGGCACCTCCTAGCACTAGGTTCTGCGTAAGCTGAACAAATTGTGAAACTCCTCTGTGTGGGGATAGCTCACAACTGGTGACTCTCTGAGGAAATTTGTATAAAATTACCTTGCCATATGTAGATGTAGTTTCTTTTCTGAATCTGTTCTTAACACTTGAGTTGGGGCAAAATACCAATTTTGGGTACTGGCTTTGTATTTTTTCATGGATGGTTGGTTTTGGAAATGTCACCCCGAAAGAAGAAGGGTAGAGGATGTGAATCTTTCTTACTTTTGCTATCTTCCCTCTGCCTTTTTGTGCCTCTATTTCCCATCTTATTTAATTTTATCAGTTTGTTATAGTCCTTTGATGAAAAAGACATAAAATATTTTGACTAGAAGTGATTAGGACTTTAAACCCCATAAGACTATCCTTGGAGTTATTTTTGTGCATATTTTAGTTTCTAGTTCAGGAAATGCACTGCCTACTGGGGATGTGTAACTTATACCTGTCCTACTCCCCTTTTTCTCTCAGTCTGAGAGTCTCTGCTTTAGACTTGTGATACATCCTGAAACACATCAGTTACTAGATGTATATGATGGAGAGCCTATGACTACAGTGGGATTTCCTAGGACACTCAGATGTGTATTAAGGAAAACATGGTCTAGCACAGGGGTGTCAAACTCATTTTCACCAGGGGCCACATCAGCCTCGAGGTTGCCTTCAAAGGACGAAAATAATTTTAGGACTGTATAAATGTAACTACTTCTTAACTGTTAAGGGGTTGAAATTACATTTGGCCCTTTGAAGGCAACCACAAGGCTGATGTGGCCCCTGGTGAAACTGAGTTTGACAACCCTGGTCTAGTGGGAGAAACATGGGCCTTGGAGGATCCCAGCAGCTCAGCTCTCCTCACCAGCTGTGTAGCTCTAGGGGAGTTACTTAACCCTGAAAGCCTCAGATTTTTTTAACTGTGAAGTGGACATGAATAATAATACCTACTTTATAGAGACACTATACACAATGAGATAGCACATTTAAAACAGTTAGAATAGTGTGTGACCCTCAGTGAATGTTGTTTGCTTATATTTCATGCAGTAAATAAAGGGGAAAAATAGGGAAAAGTGGAAATTAGAACTTGATACTGGGTTTGAGAAAAATTTTTCATAATTTCAATGCAGCAAGCAGAGTGTTTGTCTAGAAAGTGGAGACCCAGGTTCTACTTCCAGCTCTGCCACATGTCAAGTCTCTGCCCTTAGCCTCTCAATGTCTCAGTTTCCTCATCTTTGAAATGAGGAAATAACTTGGAATGCATGATTTTTTTTTAGTTATACAATTTTGCCTACAGACGGTTTTTCTCCTTCCCAGAGTAGTCGATGGCTGTCACTCAGCAGTGTGTAAGTCTCAGAAGCCAACAGCCAAGTATCATAAACAGGCCTATTGTTAAGATATGCTTTTCCCTGTGCAACTATGTTTACATGTACATTTATGTCATTTGTATATTTGTCATGTATCTGAGTATTTATGCACCTGCTTGCTTGTTAAAGTAAGAACACTAGAATACAGTCATACATTTTTGTGGGTATGTATGTTTATATATAAGCTATATATATACAGTATGTGTGTATATATATAAATATATGTCTGTGTGTATGAGAAACAGATGCACTGTAGGCAGATAAAGCAGATAAATATAGATTCAAATAGAAGCAAAGCATATAAATATAGACGTTGTATAGAGTGAAAGCAAACAGATCAGCACCATTTCATTAGTGCTTGAAGTCTTTGTAATAAAAAGAGTTGAAAATCAGTAGCTGACATTGAAATTATTGTTTGAATGACACTGGCAGATCAGAGGCATGGTATAAGGTAAGAAAATAACCTTTCTTTCCACTTTGAAGAGTAATTAACAGGAAGATATAATACTTTTAATTGTTTGACTTATGAAAGTTTTTAGATCCTATGTAGTATAGTATTTTTTAAGAGTACAGATATGTTACCTTCCCTAAAAATACTACCAGGTAACCAAAAGTAATACATAAAAGAATACCTGTTCCAGTCCTGAGAAAGGACTTGACAAAGGTGATAAGATCCCTTTTCTTTGTAGGCTGGGATTGGCAGCTCCTTCCTGTTTCCAGGTAAGAGAGTTGAGTTGGTTTCATTCCACATTACTTTCACAAGCCCTCTGAAGTCTTTAAGAAAACCCTGCTAAAGGAGATGTTTTGAAGCACAAGGCCAAAGTCACCATTGTTAAGTTATTTTTGTGTGTTGTGTGAGTAAAACTGGGCTTCCATCTGCTACTTTCATGTCACTGTTTTCACCAGTCAAAATAATTGGTTGTGAGTGTTTGCTTTATTTTGTTTTGTTTTAGTGGGCAGGGTATTGTAAGTTAATTTTAGCAGGTTCAAGTTAGTTAACTTGAATGTCAGTGTTTTACAATGTTGCAAGTTATATCTTAGTCATGTGTTTAAATACTGTAGGAAAAAAAGGAGTGTCTCCACTTGTCCCCCAAATCTCACCTATTTCCCAGAACAGATTGTGTCTCTTCTTCAGCTTTGTTGTAAGGGCATCCAGAGAAGCTAAAATTTGAAGGAAGTCCTGAAATTGTGCAGATACAAATTCTGCTTTTGCCTACTACCACAAAATAGTCAAAGTTGTTGTTACTTTTTCTGTTTACTTTTCTATTGCTTTTCCTTATAAGGATGAGAAAAGAAGGCCAGGAAGATGTTCTAGTTCTCTCCTCTTTTGTGCTTCTTTATACCTTGTTAGTGTTTCTTCCTTCCTGCTCCCAATCAAGTTTAGACTTGAGGAAGAGAAGGCAGAAAGGACAAAGCAATAGCCTCATTAAAAGTTGTGGGATAAATTTGAGCTGCCTAAAATACTGAATTCTTTCTTTCAAATGTGTTTGGCTTCTATTACTTTGTTGTTAAGTTCTTCAGCAAATTATGGATTTTAAAGTTATTTTTAAAAGTGTCCCAGTGGTCTTAAGAATGTACATAAAACACACACACGCACACATACACAGTAATAAAGTTGTAAAATATTTATTCCAAAAAACTGTACCATATGAGAAAATGGAGTAGATTTTCCTTTTACTCATTATTTTGAAAGGATGCTTCATAGCAATGTATAAAGTTGATAAGCTCCGTAATACTTCAAAGCATAGATTCCTCAAAACTTGCTGTTTGCCTGATGAGTTCTAATATCATCTTCAACAAGTAAAATTATTATAAAATATCTACATATAAAAGATTCAGTAGACTTTTAAAAAATATAAAAACTGAGGTACATTTACACAATGGAATACTACACAGCGGAAAGAAAGAGAAGGAGCTCCTACCCTTTGTGACAGCATGGATGGAACTGGAGAGCATTATGCTAAGTAAAGTAAGCCAGGCAGTGAAAGACAAATACCGTATGATCTCACCTGTAAGTGGAACCTAGTCAACACAACAAACGAATGAGCAAAACATAACCAGAGACATTGAAATAAAGAACAAACTGGCAGTAACCATAGGGAAGGGAGGAGAGGGATAATGGGGGAAACTAGGGGGAGGGTTGTCAAGGAACATATATAAAGGAGACATGGACAAAGCCAAAGAGGGTAGGATTGAGGGAGGGAGGGGGGGAGGGGGGGAAGGGGGAGTGGTGGAAGGAAAATGCAGACAACTGTACTTGAGCAACAGTTTTAAAAAAATGTAAAAAGTCAACAAATAAAACATTTTAAAAAACAATCATTTGCTAAATTAATGTACTAAACCTTCTTTATAATTACATAAGCACACACACACACATGAACAATCTAGACTTAAAGCATTATGGCCTATTTAGCTTAGGAAATGCTCTAGGATTAAAATTCTCAGGAAGTTATGTATGTAAACACACACACACACACACACACACTCCTCTTTTCTTGTTTGTTCCTTTTCTTTTCTCCTGCCTTAACATACTGCTTAACATTTTGTTAAGTATTTTAGATTACCAAAAAATGTTTGCAATTGAAAAAAAATGTGTGCACACATAGAAACACATACACACAGACACACACATTAAATTGTTAATGTATCAATCATCTGATTTTATATGCAGTATATTTTTTAAATTTTTATCTAGTATAAATCTTTAAAGAAATTTTTATAAATACATATCTGGTCTGATCTAAAGATTCCTGGGAAATAGCACATTTCCTTACCTATGACAAAGAACATTTTCCAAATATGCATTTGAAAAACAGGAACTTATCGGAGCCAAGAACGAAGTAAAGACCTTCTTTTTAGGAGTCATTTACCCTTTTTAGCTCTATTTGGAGCATGTGGTGACTCTCATGATTGGCATGGAGAATTTTTTTTTAAAATAGCTTCATGTTCTGCTCTGGGTTTGTGGTATATTACAGTACATGTGGGCCTGGGAATACATGATTTTGATCCTCACCTGCCCAACTTTTTAATTAGCTCTGTGTCCTTAAGAAGGTTAGCTAATGGTTCTGTAACTAGGTTGCTAATCTATGAAATTTAGGCCAATCTTACTTCACAGGGCATTAGTATTAACTGGTATAATATTAGTGAAGTATGTGGCATATAATATGTACTCAGTAAATGCTAGTTTTTTTCCTGGCCTATTAATTTTAATTTATGTCTGTGATTACCTCCTCTTACCCCTCCTCAACACTGCAAGGCTTAGCACAATACTGTACCATTAGACCTTATAACCAATGCTAGACAATAAGAGCAAGAGGTATTAAAAATTATTAATTGTCTAATATGCACCCTGAGGGTGAGTCTATAAGGAAAGAGATATCAGGAAACCACCAGGAATTCTTGCCTCCTATAATTGTAACATTTTCTAGTCAGTAAACAGGAGTGGGAGAATTTTCAACAAAGTATTGTTGGAATTCTATTCAATCAATAAAGTAGAATGAAATAGCTAACCAAGTGACGTGCATTAAGCCCTTTGAAGTAATAGTACATCCTTTTTATTGCCATTTTTATACCAAGTTTTAATGTTCTTCATTCCACAGTGGATGTTGCTCATCTTACCTTACTGTAGATTAGGCTTCTTAATTAATACCTACAATATTTTAGGGAAAGTTGTGTGGTCAGAATTCCAATGTCATTGAAATTGCTGAATAGTTGTTTCTTTTAAGGAATAGGGAGGAAAAAAAAACTTTTGCTGTAAGATATCTAGAGCTGTATTTCAGCCTACAGCCGATCATTTCAGCGGAATTGTAAACCCCATTAAGACTTAGAGTTTAGGAGGGAAACAGTGACACAATCTTAATGACATTGATTTGTGTAGCAGTATCCCTGTTATCAGTTCTCTTTTAACTTCCTCAGCCTTCACTTCCTGTGTAACTACAATTTTACTTTCTGACTTATCTTTGGAATCAAGAGTTTGGCCAATATCATTAAGTCACATTAAGCCTCTAGGATTTCTCAGTATCTCCTCCTGCTATGCCATAATTAATCTCTAAATAGTTGTATCTATGGAATGGAAAAAAAGAAAAGGGAAAATAAAGGTGACCTGGAATAATGGAAATGAGTGGTCTAGAGATCATAAGCCTTTGCTCTCCTTCTGTAATGAGAGTCCATTTAACACTAGGCCCAGTCTGCTTCCTGACAATGCAGAGGCCTAGGCAGCGGTGACCTTTTGCCCTCAAGTTCTCCGTGTCTCATTGCTGTTTTTTGTACTGTATTATATTAAATTTAAATTTTTTACTCCCTTTTGATTTCTGAGGATCTCAAAGCGCATTAACAAAAAAGTTACTTTTATGAGGAAAAGTAACAAATAAAAGTTGGAAAACCAGATGAAAAATGAGAGAAAGGGAAGACTTTGAGATCAGGAATGGGCATAAATGAGGTAGAAACAAGAAAAGTAAAAGTAATTCTCCCCACACATCCAAAAAATAAGAGGAGGAAGGACAAGATAAAAAAAAAGTATAATATAGCTTTCAGGTGAACATTTAACAAGACATAAGGATTCCTTATCTTATAAAAGAATCTTTTGAAATCTTTATGGCATTTAAAATGAGATTTAGTTTATACAACTTTCACTTATTCTATGCTTTGGAGAAATGATTTGTGAGTTCTTAATACTAGTGCTCAGTCTATCTCAAAATATCTTGTGAAAGTTGCCTTCTGAGCTTGAGAATCTTCATTTATAAATGAAGAAGCCAGGCAAGTTCTCATCCACTTTTAAGAATCCATGAATGAAAAAGTACTTGGAATGGCCTGTTGACATGATGCGAGGATGCTTATTGAAGAATGTTGCTGAAATTGATTAGATTTTACTTATGACCAGTTTAAAAAAAAAACTTTGTGAAGGGTTTTACTGAAATGTGCATGCTTAGTTCTATGTGAGTTAATAAGATAGCCCTACTTTGTAAAAAAAAAAAAAAAAAAAAAGTACTATGGCTACCATTGCTGAATTTGCTTTCAGCTGAATTTTCAACTGGGATTTTTTGAGAGATTATATTTGCAACTCTTCTCTAAAGGTTTTATTCTCCAATTAACTGAAAAATGACATTTCTGAATTTCTAATCCAGAATTTCTTTCTCATAAAATTCCTGTTTAACCAAGAAAATGGAAATCAGTACATTCTTGGTTGCCCTTGTATTAATTTAAATTTGCATAACCTAATCAAACTCAACCTGCCTTGCCCTTCAACTAAACGCTATATTCTCTCCCATTACTAAATGGCTACGTTCTTCTCAGTATTTTTAAAAAGATTTTATCTATTTATTTTTAGAGAGAGGGGAAGGTAGGGAGAAAGGAAAAGAAACATCAATGTGTGGTTGCCTCTCTCACACTCCCCACTGGGGACCTGGCCTGAAACCCAAGCACGTGCCCTGACTGGGAATCAAACTGGCGACCCTTTGTTTTGAAGGCAGGTGCTCAGTCTAATGAGCCACACCAGCAGGGCTCTTCTCCTTTAGAATGTGTCCATGAGAATGAAAATGGACATTTCTGTGCCCAAGACTAAAATGAAAAATAGTCCAAAACTGCTGGTGAAAGGAACACAAAATTTTGCTGATGTTGTTGCTTTTATAATTTTATGTAAGCTTTTTATGGTTAATAAAATGGAACTAAAATCAACTGGACTCCCCTGCCCCCTGTTTGTGTCTGCAGCCTAAGTCCAGCCTAAGATTTCCCGTGAATGACTGGAA
This sequence comes from Desmodus rotundus, assembly GCF_022682495.2. Lineage (NCBI taxonomy): Eukaryota > Metazoa > Chordata > Mammalia > Chiroptera > Phyllostomidae > Desmodus > Desmodus rotundus. Next base: position 92,277,845 of record NC_071388.1, on the reverse strand, counting down.
TATATTTTTCTGAGGCTTTTCTAGTATAGCTTTCCTTCAGAGATGTTTATCCTATAATCATTTTACTGCTTCAACAAGTATTTGTTGAGCATAGAGAATGTGCCAAGCACTGTGCTAGGTGCTGGGTGTAAGCCACATGCGCACAGCCATCGGTCATAAAAATCCCTAACAAATGGATGGGGTAGGCACCTTTTTAATACTTTGTAAGCTAAAATGGGTGAAAAGACATTGGATCATCAGAAATGAAACCCCGTATTTTTGTTCTTTCCTTTGAATGACCTCCTGTGATTTCTCCCAGTCTTCATTTACAAACCCACATCCAGGAAGGAAATAAACTCCCTGCCTTCTCTCTAGCTGGCTGCTAAAAAGGGGAACTTCTGTTTCTCCTCCTCACCTTAGTGGTTGTTTTCAGCCATAGGAGGGCACTGAGGAACAGGAAGGCCCTGTGCCTAGCAGCAGAATCAGACCTTACTTTCTGGCCTAAGCGGTGGGAACCAGTTGCATGGCATGGGAAGCACCGAACAGCTGCGGGGAACTGGGAATGTCTATAATCATCCAGATCAAAAGTTAAAATTTAACTCTTCTCCATGGGCATAATATGAAAAGTTATTTAAATTTTTTTACAAGCATTATTTATCAGTTTAGAATCTTTCCTTATTTTGCCCATTTTTTTTCATTATCTTATATTGGGCTGTTCTATTTAGACAACTAATTTGTTGCATTTCTTTTTCCTAAATAAAATAGGGACCTATTCAATGATTTCTGAATGCATTCTTTATGCATTTTTAAAGGAGATGGGTAAAATGGAGCATATTTCTGTTTGCCATTTTGTACCTTGCAAACAATAGTCGTGATTAGGTAAACTAGTCAGACTGTAGCATTGGCTCTCCCAAGTACAGACTTATAAATGCATAGGGAGAATGATAAATAGGTGCATATGGAGAAGTCTGACAGGTTAGTGGAATTGCTATCAAGTGACCTGACACATTAGTACTTTGAGACATTTACCAGACATAATCCTCACTATGTATAAGATTGGAATTTTGGGGTCACTGGCTCAAGCCAATTTTTCTGAAACCTGAACAATAACCAAAGTCAGAGCTAAAGGGAATAAGAATAAAACTATTCCAGGCATTAGAATTATTTCTCTAAATGAGCTCTTTCTCTCTCCCCTCTGTTCCTTCCTTTTTTCTCTCTCCCTGTTCCTCTCTTTCTCTTTTTCCTCCCTCCCTCTCCCACTCCTTTCTTTTTAGTGTTTTGAATTCATTAGATGGCATAGTGTAAATCAATAGTAAATGCTAACCGCCTACTCAGTACTCAGTTACGCAACATCATGTAACTGGGTACACAGAGACAAAAAGGGAAAAAGCATACACAGCCTTTACATTCAAAAGCTCTTGCATAATTTTACTTTTCCACAGCCAAAAAGGAAAAAAAAAGAAAAGAAAATAGCAGATGGGGAAACTTACAGTGTTTTTATTCCCCCTTTCTCAGACTGTTGAAAAGGAGTTAGTTAATATCCATGGCCATTTCTAGTTGCCCTAGGCTGCAGCCAAACATCCCATAATTACCAGTGCCTTAACTGGCTTTAAAACAGGATTTCGTGACCCTCCTTGATATGGTATATTTTCCAGATAATATAAAACTAAGATTATTCTGAGGTGTTTAATGCTGACTTGGTTTTTACTTACTTTATGAAAATTAACAACATTTAAAGTACAAAATGAATTTTGAAATTGAAAGAGGATAAGGAAGGCAGCTGTGTGTGTGTGTGTTTATTTGAAATGTATCCTGATGTAATATTTATGTAAAAAGCCAGTTATATAATCCCTATCTTTTGCTTCTGACTTTGGGGGCTGTACAAAGCTCTAATGTTTTGTTTTGTTTTTGCTCATGATGAAGTATATTCAAACACCCAAGTCCTAGAGAAAACAGCTATAGATGCTACAGCAGAGACACTTAATTCAAAGTCCCTATAGAACACATCCCCTAAACAGTAGTTCCATTGAAGAGACTCTAGTTTCTGGAATTCTCATTTAGAACTTTCTGTCACACTATTCCCTGGAATACCATTTGATTTGCTGTATGCCTTTAAGTCCCAAATGTATAATAAACAGCCCCCTCCTTTGTAGCCTTCACTCCTTTCCCACACCCCCCAACTTTTTCACTGGAGTCACTCCCTTCCCAGCTTAAGTAGGAACACAGTGATATTTGTATGAGGTTGATCTGTCTTCCTTTCCAGTTATAATATTTTGCTTCACTTAACTGACTGATGTCCTCTGGGAACCAAGCGTTTGTCTGACGAGGGAGGTTGGAGGGATTTTGAGTTTGGTTTTGTTTTTCCTTTTTAGTTTCTGCCTCTAAATGCCTATAAAATGGGTACAGAGTGACGAGAGCATGGCACTAGGCATTATTAGGTATCAGCTAGAAGGAATTTAGATCCAGTCTGTGAGCTGTGTGGTGGCGATTCTAAGTGTTATCAAAATGCAATAAGAAAAGATGAAAGTAGGCAGGGGAGAAGGTGGATCTTGAGTAGGAACTACTGAGGTACTTCAGCCCCTTGTATTTGGGACCTTTAGGTCATGCTTTACTTCTGGATGGTAATGTCGTATGAGATTGGTTTATTTGATTTTACTGAAGGTAAGAGGTGAGTTTCCTTTAGTTTTTTTTTAAAAAGAGTCAGGTTCTTTCATGGTCTGTTCAACTTTCTCTTATGCGTTAGAATTTAGGATTTCTTTTGTATGGAAAAATCTGGTACATGAAGATAAAAATCAAAGTCAGGAGAGTTTTGTCTGGTTTTTCGGGTTTTGTTGTCTGAGCGTGTGGCTTTCTGTTGTTAAAAACTATGTGATCAAGGTCATGGGGACTGTGGCGTCTCTGTTTCTGATGACATGGAGACACCTTCTGCTGTCTTAAATATGAATAATTACTAAGTTAGTATTATCTTAAGTACTTTATAAATACATCTGCTTTCTGCTTTTCTTTCTAAAAAGAACCTATAACTCAGAAAAATATATTGAAAAATAGTGAAAATAGATCAGAATATTCTAGTCTTTAACGAGGAAATCATATTCACAGGTATATTTTTTCTAAGTATCCGTCTACATGGGGTTATAGTTAAGTTTGGATTCTAATATGCAGTTTTGTATGTATGTTCTTGACTATCAAAATGAATTCTGAATCATGTAAAATATATTCTTTGTAATATAATTTTAACATTTATCATCTATAACCAAGCACTTCTTTTTGGTGTGTAGTTCTGTATATAGGAAATTGTTTAGAGTACCCTGATTTTCAAATGGAAGTCACTTAGAATACCCTGACTTTCAAATGGATTACCTGGATTTAAAAGAAAACTCAGAACTCTATACAGTAGCATTTTCTTAGTTGTCAAAAATAGGTAGAGGCATCTGGTTATGAAAGAAATAAAGGAAAATGTCTTTGAGTAAAACATCTTTGAATTTTTTTCCTGCGTCAGTCTGTCAGAAGAGCTCCCATTTTCATCTTGATGGATTTTTATGCTCTCGGAACCATACTTAAGACAGACTTTACCTTTCAATGTCCAATGGATGCCAACTAATTCATTTCAACCCTCATTTTGAGTTGTAACCATGGCCCTGGGAACGTATGTATTACTTGTGGTTTTTCTTTTGCAATATGGGATCCAGGCTTAGGAAGGACTGGCAGGCCTAAACTTTCTATTTCCTGGGCATGCAAGAAGCTAAGGGAGGGTTTTAAATATTTTCCAATTTTTGAAAAGTCCTTCACAACTATTTCAACCTTGCTTCTAGTTGCTGTTGGCAGTAGTAATAGATACTTTTAAATGTTGCAACAAGAACCTCAGTCACTGACTTACCCTCTCAACAGAATCACTCTAGTTGTGCCTGGCACATAGTAGCTGCTTCACAGATGTTTTGCCATACTTTGGTAAGCTGGTGAGGGGAGCTCCTGTATCCGTTCTCTCACGGTGCTTTGCAGGTAAGCAGCAGCAAGCCGTGTGAATAATAAAGGGGTAAGATGAAAGAGGATACAGAGCTCTTCAAGCATCAGAAATGGACTGATCGTTTTATAAGAAAGCCCTTATTATCCTGTCTCTGTCTCTATAAAAGTAGCAAATTGCAGAAGGCAATTTTATATTTTTCCAAGAGGTACTCAGTGCTGCACAGACCATTGGGTCATTTAAAAAACATAATTTTTGGCAAGCTTCTTTGGTGATTCTCATTAAGTTTAATATGCAAATGTGTTAGTTACTTATGATTCTGGATCTCAGATATACTCCCCTTGCACTCTGCCATAGGGTCCTTTGAGTCTTAGCTTTTCTCATTTTTTTCTGGTCAATTATATTTTAGGCTTATTTTATTTATATAAATCCTAGGATGATAACTATAGATGAATTTCATGTGGAGTTCTTCTTCTCTATAGTATATCATTTAGCTACAATAATTCCTTATCTTTCTAAATAAATTTTGGTATAAGTGAGTTATGTTGGTTATTTTCAAGGCTTCATTCTGGTGATAATATTGGGGGTGGGAGATGTTCTCCTGATATAAACCACCTATGGCTTCTAAATTATAAAGCAGTGAAAAGACATGCACGTGGAATTATTGATAGATTGCTGCTTGTTAGGCAAGCATTTTTAAAATGCAGATTATATAGTTTGGGGGGATTTTGTTGCTTCACAGTAGAAACTGTTTAAATGTTAATTTGGGGTTTGTTTTGTTGCTCCGTGACTTAGCCTAAAAGGTTTTGGTTTCAAAAGGTTTCAGTTCACTCATTCCATTTGTTACAGGGCTCGGAATATAGTACTGTACATTCCCTTATACTCATTAAGGGGGATAAGACCCGCAACTCACAACTCATGAAACCGGGGGTAAATAATCCATAGCTTGTTCTCCAACCATTGCCACAATATTTATATCCATAACATAAAGAGCAAACAACCAAAAACAAGGAAAAACCAGTCTGTTTTTATTTACAAAATGTTTAATCAAAAGTACAGTAAAGTTCAAATGGAGCTGCAAATCTGGTGGTTCACAATGGTTTGGTTTATTTTTTTAAACAGACCATGGATAATTAACCATAAAACATAACTTTCCCAAGACAAGTTACAGTGAATTGCAGAAATGGGTGGCAAGTCATTCACAACTGGTTAGAGCCCTTAAAGTTAAACACGCGGGCAGTTACAGGAGCTGCTTTCTCAGAGCACAGTTGTATATTCGTTCCTAAAGGGAAGCATCCCTTACTTTTTATATAATATCACGATGTCGGTGTCCCCAGGAGAAAAGTAAATGGATACTTTTGCATGATTGCCGTGTCGTCATACATATATTAAATACCTACCATTTATGGTACTCTTTTCATTTCAGGCTGATTCACCATCACTAACTGAATATTCCTCTCACAACATTGCTGTCTGGTAAGTAACTTCCATTATCTCTGAACGGCAGTCCAAAATATTGTATAAAGAGTCAAGTATATTTCCCCCAACCTCAGAAAGAATTAGACCTAAAGATGCGATGACTCTGCCACCGCAAAAACAAATTGAGCAGAACATATTTTGTTTGGCATTGGTAAAACATACAGATTTCATATCCTATTTATTCATTTAAAGTATCATCATTTAGAATGGCAAGAAACTATGATTCCAAGGACATATTCTCTCAGATTTTTGATGCTATTTTACAATGATTTTGCCACACAGAAGTGGAAACATTCAAAGGATTTGTTTGGATCTCCTAAGATGTACACTATGTATTTACAAAAGTGACACCTGTGTGGACGAGAGAGGGTGATATGGTGAAGTTGGTGCTGACATTTCCCACGTGGAATGTTAGATGTTTTGGCATCAAGCGAACACACACAAAATCCTCCAAACATATTTTGTGATGTTTTGAAATACCTATTATTATTCTATGACATGCTGCAAAACAGGAATGCACTTGCTTCATTTGGATGAATCTTAAAATTTGATATGATTGCTTGTATGTACACCAACGAACAGCAGGAGAACATGTCATTTAGGAACATGAAACCCCCACCCCCTGCCTTTACCACTTAAGTGAAAGGACAAAGACCAGGGCTGCAAGTGAGCCTGAGTGTGAAACTTTGAGGCTATGTGTCTTTCGGTGAGAATGTGTGAAGTTTCAGAAAGGTTGATATTGTGGCCTTCTAGAATTCTTGAGATTTCAGTGGCTGGAAGGAGGGTGCAGGTCAAGGCTGAGAGTACACTGGTAGATGATCATGTAGTCAGACACAGCCTGAAAGAGCCAAGTTTGCAAGAGGCTGGCCTGCATTGAAATGCGCTGGTAAATATACTACAGAGGGAGCGGCAGGGAAGGGGTAACTTGCCTGGCATCTGACAAGATTCTGCCTGGCTCCAGCCAGGCCTGTTTAGTCATGAGCATCATATTCATCCAAACCTCTAAAAGTTACTCTCTTGACTTCACTTTATATGAATGTGCATAAAATGATGAAAATAATCTCTCGGGATAATAAAGATAGCTTTCTAACAGGGACTTTCCATATCCATTGCATGTAAGCCATAGTTGTCACTGTATTTTTGTCTCTAGTGCTCTTGCACATCTATCTCTGCCTCTCTGAACATGTCCGTCTCGCCAGTGAAGGCCACAAGCTTTTAGACTGTGACTCCCCCTCCCTCCTCACCCCCCTCCCATGCTTGACTTGTTATACTGCCCAAAAAGAAACTCATATCAGCATGAGCGTCACAGTAGCTCAGGGAACAGGCTTATTTGGTAACTTTAATTTGTGGCTCCCATTGTGTTCTTTGCAAAAGGATCTCATCATAAAATGGCCTGAATTTCACACTCTGGCTTGTAAAGAAGCCAGTTCCTCCCCTATTTCTATCCAGCACACAGAAAGCTCTTTATGTTTCTATGATCAGATAAAATCTGTATTGATGTTTCTTTTCCTGTGGGTGTATTTCCCTTCTAGGTATGAAGATTTAAAATATCAGGGCAGTGCTGTGTGTTTGCAGTTTCTCTGTTTTAGTAAATGAAAAGCTCCTTGGGAAAGGACAGCACATCCTATCCATGAATGAATAAATATTTATTTCCATTTTAAAATGATACATGCTCATTAAAAATAACTTGGAAAAACACATAGGAGTAAGATAAAGAAAAATTAAAGTAATTATTTCCATAATTTAAATCTAATCATTAATAACCATTTGATCTATGTCCTTACTCTCATGTTCCCCTAAGGACATACCTTCTGTATAATTTTGTGTCCTGCTTTCAAAATTTAACCTAAGAATTCTACATGTAATTACAGTTTTTATAAATATTATTTTAAATAAGTATATACAATTGAAGAGGAATAGCTTACTTAACCTAAATGTTCAGTAAGAGCATTGTTTTGTTTTTTGTCTTTTTTTTTACTTATTATATTTCCATATCTTGCATACAATGAGTAAATGAATCAACCAATAAATAATGAGTAAATGAATGAAAGTTCAGATCAGTATATATTTTTAAAATTTTATTATGAGGAATTTAAAATATATTAAAGTAGACAGATTACTACATTGAACTCCAGTACACCCGTCACCCAGCCCACACAATGATTAACTCATGACCTGTCATTTTCCCAGGCTACCACCATTTTATTTTGAAGCAAACCCCAGACAGCATAACATTTAGTAGTTCATCAAATTTCAGGCCCATCATGATTTTTTTATATGTTAATGTTAAAAACATTCAGATAAATAGTTGTAATTATTGTATAAGGAGTATTTTTCTTCTGAGTATATTCTCATCATATTTTCCAAAATGGAACAATTAATCATAAAATCTCATTAGTTTTATAATATTCTTCAACACATCTGTAAGCCAAAGGGCAATTTGGTGTACTAGAGAGACACTCACAGATTTGGCTAGGTTTCTTGGAGGAACTATTATGTTGTGGGGAGGGGACACTTTCTTTATTTGACTCAGGTGATTTGCATGCCAGATCTACGCAGGGTTGATTATGCTCATTATTAGATATATGCTGTATTGTATGCAATTCTGTAACTAAAGTAAAAGGAAAACACGCTCCTCTGACTAGTTAGAAGTGCAGTGTGGCTTCAGCAAACCCATGCTAGATAACTGTGGTGAACCTATTTAACTAAGTGGAACACTGGACTTAAAAGTTTATAATTTTTACTCACCAACACTTATTGTTTGTTGATTTATTAATGATAGCCATTATGACAGGTGTGAGGTCATATCTCACTGTGGTTTTAATTTGCTTTTCTCTGATGATTAGTGATGTTGAGCATCTTGTATGTTCTCTTTGGAGAAATGTCTTTTCAGGTCTTTTGCCAATTTTTTAATTGGATTGCTTATTTGGTGTTGAGTTTTATAAGTTTCTTATAAATTTTTTAAAAGATTTTATTTATTTATTTTTAGAGAGAGGGGAGGGGTGGGCAAAAGAGGGAGAGAAACATCAAGGTGTGGTTGCTTCTCACATGCCCCCAACTGGGGACCTGGCCAGCAACCCAGGCATGTGTCCTGACTGGGAATAGAACCTGCAATCCTTTGGTTCGCAGTCTGTCACTTAATCCACTAAGCCACACCATCCAGGGCTGGGTAATTTTTTTAAGTGCTATGTTTGGGAAGTGGGAGCTGAAGGAGATGGTGTATTGCAGGACAAAGGGCCCTCCCTATGTGCCTGTATGTATGTTCCTGATTTTTCTACGAACATTTCAAGAACCCTGTATGAGCCAGCTTTCCATGGCTAGACTCGATTCTTTACACTCAGAGCTCCAGAGGTGAGGAATGCTCTATGCAAGTTAGCTCTCAGTAGAGAGTCTCCAGTTAAGGTTTTTCCCTACCTCTCTGTCTGCAACTTGCAGGTCAGTGACTGTTCAGTAGCTGTGTGTCATCCAACAGGTGTATTCCACTCATCAGTAATTCAGGGTGTGAGTAAGTATGTAACATAATGCATCAGTGTAAACTGAATTTATGTGTTACTCAGGTCTGTTTAATCTTAGGAACACATTTTCCATTGGCCTTGAAAGTGAGTAGCTAGAATATTGATGTGTCTAAGCCTTGGCGAAGGAAAAACAGGAGCTTCTCCACCACACTAAATCTCTAGAAAAATATGAGGGTTTACAGTACAGACACATACAAAGTATTTTGAGCCAAATTTGGTAGAGGCAAGCACATGGGGGAAGCAAGCATAGAAATAACATGAACAATAAACTACTCAAAGCAAACAGAAAGCATATGTAAAATTTGTCAGACTAGATGGTATAAACAATATAAACTCCTTTTTTCTTTCTATTTCTTATTTTGTCCCCTCAGTTTTCTGATCAATTCTGTTTCTCCTTTACACTGGCCTGGCATTATCATCATTGAAATGTCCTCAAAAAGTTGAGAATGAATGTAATGGCTTGATATTGAGGCAGGTGTTCCAAGATAGGTAGAATCTAGCCACTATAATATTTTAAAGCTATAAGGACATTTTATCATATCTCACAATACACATATTTTAAAACAGGTAACTTGTCCATCATTATTTTAAGATTGATATAGACAACACAAAACTGAAATAAGCCTTCTTCCTGCATTTTTTTCTTACATGTGGTTTTGGATTATGTAACTCATGTTATATAAACCTAAAATATAAACTGCCTTTTAAAGAGAATAATAATTTGCCCATGATTCTTTCTAGTTAATGTATTCTACATCAAACCCAAGTGAACTGTCAGTGCATCTTTATGATAATAGCTATAATAATAATTATTGTTATCTTTTTATCATTTTTTATTAATGTTTGAATACAGTTGTCTCCATTCTCCCACCACCAATTTCCCCCACCCCAACCACCCCCACCTCCCACCCTCAATCCTACCCTGCTTTGGCTTTATCCATAGGTCCTTTATACGTGTTCTTTGATGAACCTTTCCCTTCTTTCCCCATTATTTACCTTCCTCCTCCCCTCTGGTTACTGTTAGTTTGTTCTTAATTTCAATGTCTCTGGTTATATTTTGCTTGCTTGTTTGTTTTGTTGATTAGGTTCCACTTATAGGTGAGATCATATGCTATTTGTCTTTTACCGCCTGGCTTATTTCACTGAGCTTAATGCTTTCCATTTCCATCCATGCTGTCACAAAGGGTAGGAGCTCCTTCTTTCTTTCTGCTGCATAGTATTCCATTTATAATTATTAATGATAGTATTTGATTCTTTGTATATCTGTGTGGCATTTTCTTATGTTTTTGGTCTTTGGGCCTGTTTGTTCAATTGTTGTTACATTTGTGACTGTATGTATCCTCAAGCTATAAAACAACATTTCTTGAAATAAAATAGTATTCCGTATCTTTTACTCCCTTCCCCCTAGTCAAGTGTGCAGTCATGGTTAGATGATTCTCCTTATATAGGGCAAGGAATTCTTTGCAAATACTACCGTCAAGCCAAGATTTTCATTTTAGACTTAAAGACACAGATAGTTACAAAAGAATAATAAGGTTTGTTCAAATCATCAGATCCATGTTTCATAAACTTGGCATATTTTCTGGATAAACTTTATTGGACATGAAACATACTGCCACACACAGCTATCATAAAGATGGGAATTTTAGATTCTCTTACTGAGACAACTTTGGTGATTCTGTCTCACCTGAACTTGTGGGGGAAGGACGAAAACCCAACTGAAGGCAAAGATATTCAAGGGGATGATTTTGCAGCCAGCTTAGTACTTTTTCTTGGGAAATGCTTGGGAAGTCTTCATTTTTTCCCCCTTCACTGGAGATTTTGCACATAGGCTCCAATAGAAAGAACATTCTTTGGATATGGTCTTCTCTTTGGGGGACTGCTTCACTAGCAAATCATGCTAGGCTCCATAGAGAACTGGTTCTGTTTGTTCTATCCTGCTCTACGAAATATTCTTAATGAGCTGTCGATGTATACTTTTTGGTCAAAAGTAAAGTGCTCTCTGGGTTTTTGACAGCCACTTTGTGAATCAATCATGCATTTGTGGTGTAGGGATCTGTAACTTCTGAATACTAAGGTTAAAGACTTTTATAATTCATTATTTAAAGATATTTTAACCCTTAACTCTTTCTTGCTTTTTGTGCACAAACAAGTTGATTGGTTAATCATATCTTTGTTTATTTTTATTATTGTTGCTATACACATCACACGTAAAACAGGAAAGAGGAGAGGCTGTTTGTAAGAGGTAATTACAATGGCAAAGCTACTTTCTCTGACTGTTCTCATTTTCTAATGTTTGATTACATCAAGACCTGTACTCTAAGAAGTGTGGTTTTGTTTTGCTAGAAAAAAATGGTAGAGGAGAAAGATAAATCCAGTTGTATAAAAATCTTGTCAAGCACAACTTGGCACAATTACAAATATCAATGTGTCTTTCAAACTCTATTCCGCTACCCCTGTGGGACCTTGATTCAGTACCTGATAATAAGGATACAGTGCAAAGAAAAAACAGAGACTACTTTTGAGACCCTTAGAGGTCTGATCTTTTATGAGGATATGATAGATTCAGTGGGTTCTTAGAAGTCTGAGTTAAATCTGGGATGGCTTATTCAGCTCTGGCTTGGATGAGAACTCACACAGTTTTCTGCAGATCAGATACGAAACCCAGAAGCTAGGTGAAACTTTAAGATTTTCTTCAGGTCATTCTTTCAACAAACTTTTATCAGTGCTTACTATATGGCAAGTAAATATGAACCCGTTTCTTTTTATTACCTTCTGACTTTTTATTTATTTATTTATTTATTTATTTCTTAAGCAAGAGCAAATCTCCTTATAGATTGCTAAAGGCCCTATGCATCTTTTCATGTAGCCAAAGTTCCGTACCTTCTAGGAATTCTGGTGGTCACCGGTGATCTTGTCTTTGTCTTTTCTCATAGTTCTGCCTGTGGCGCCTGTCACTAGCAGTCAAATAAGGACAATTTTACCATTCTCTCCTGCTGCTCTAATTTCTTTTTTAGTGCTGGTACATGAATTTGTTATTCTTTATAATTCCCTTTGAAGTCAGAAATCCAAGGGGAATCTAAAACCAACCAGATGTTTCTGCTTCTGGAGCAAGAAGAAAGTAAGGATTCTAAGTTTAACAAAACTTGGTCTCAAGGAAAAACAAAATTATTTCAGATGGAAATCATCTTTAAATCCATGTTTTTGCTATATATATATTAGTTAATTTATATTTATTAGTCGGTTGTAGAAAATTTATCCTATCAATTTACTCTGGGAAAAAATTATAAATTTTGTGAAGAAATAGACTCATGTTGTGGTTTGCTCAAGCCTATTAACTTTTCGGAGTTTTAGTTCTATTGCTGTACACATTTTCCTCACACACTTTACAGTGAAAGTTTTTGTTATTGTCGTTGTCATTTTTATTGTTGTTGAAGGATCACTATCATGTATGTCACATCAGGCTGGAAGGCCTCTTCTGCAGAATATCCCAAGAGGGTGTGAGGTCAATGCAGCCAGCAGTTAGGGAGAGAAAAAAAGGAGATTTGCCAAATGGAGTACTTCAACCTCTTTTGAAATATATAGATAAAAACAAGAATAGGAGTGATGAAGACCTTCTGCATAAAATAAAGGAAAGCCTTATGGTCTTTTAAGGAAGATGATGATGTAGCAGGCAGCATGAATAAACAGGGTGTGATACAGAAAAAGTTAAATATATTAAAATGCACAAGAGAAAAAGGTGTCAGTGAGATGACAATTGTGGGGTCTCTCAGACTGTATGCCCAAGGTTTTAAGCCCTTATACAGGCAGAAGAATGATTAAATATGAAATTTGAAAGAAGTGCATCTAAGATGGGGGTGCAAGAAGACCCTGAACTCACCTCCTTCCACAGACATACCTAATATACATATGCATATAAAGCAGTTTCTCCTAAAGAACAACTTCTTTAGGAGGGCCAATAGAACAGCTTCTGTACAATAAACAAGGAAGAGACCACATGGAGAAGGGTAGGAGAGACCCAATAGGGCAACCTTCAGTAGGGAGTGATGTCACTGAAGTTCCCCTACACAGACTTGCCTGCCCTGGGGCACAGTGATAAAACAGCAATTTAAAGGGCACCTAGCATATGATGACTAAATTTATCATGGTCATCACTTCTTAAGGTATATAAATGTCTAATTACTATATTGTACACCTGAAACATAATATCGTATTTCAACTATTATTTAAACAATAAAAATAAATTAAAAATAAAGTTCACTTAGACTGTACATGAAAAAGATACATTTACTAACCCAAAGCATCTTCCAAACAGGTGAGGACCTACAGGAATTCTCTGGATCTATGGAAAGGCTCTAGGATAAGAGTGGCCAGGGAGCACCATTATTTACATTTAATTTTTACCTATATAGCAGGGGTGGGAACTTGGTCCAAATATTCTATCCAGCCTTCGAGACTGCCACATTGTGCCCTAGGCTGTCTTGGCCAGCACACACTCTATCTCCAGCCAGCTTGCATGTCATGGTGCACTCAGAGCTGCATGCCCTGGGATGCCTCAACTTGTGCCTGCCCCAGATCCCCCCAGTTGGCCTGCCAAGGTATCCCCAGAGATATGAACTGTGGGACACTACACCCAGAACCCACCTGAGACCCAAGCAGTTGGCCCACCAGGGCACCCTTGTCAGTGCACATACAGTCTACACAGAGGTTGCTCCTACACAAGACCACTCCTTAAAGATCAGGAAAGATAGATGGTTCATCTAATTCACAGCAACAAACACAAAAAGGCAAACAAAACAAAGACATAAAAAAATATTTTCCAGTTCCGGCCAAGATGGAGGCGTAGGTAGACACACTGCACCTCCTCGTACAACCAAAAGAAGGACAACAACAATTTAAAAACAAAAAACAACCAGAACTGACAGAAAATCGAACTGCAGGGAAGTCTGACAACCAAGGAGATAAAGAAGAAACATTCATCCAGACCAGTAGGAGGGGCTGAGACTGGGCCGACAGAACCTGTGGCATGCGGCTGGACCCAGAGAGGTGGTGGATTGTGAGACAAACAGGGAAGGCAGTGTGACCGCTAGCAGACCCCGCGGCCCCACATTGGCAAATAGATAAACCAGGAGGAATGGCGGGGGAGCAAAACAGACTACGTAACCCAGGGCTCCAGCGAGGGGAAATAAAGCCTCAAACCTCTGATTGAAAACATCCTTGGGGGTTAAGACGGCAGCAGGAGAAACTCCCAGCCTCACAGGAGAGTTTGTTGGAGAGACTCACAGGGGCCTAGAGTGTGCACAAACCCACCCACTTGGGAATCAGCACTAGAGGGGCCCAGTTTGATTGATGGTAGCAGAGGGAGTGACTGAAATCTGGCAGAGAGTGGAGCAAGAGCCATTGCTCCCTCTCAGCCCCTCCCCCCACATACAGCGTCACACTGCAGCGACCAGCGTTACCCCGCCCGGGTGAACACCTAAGGCTCTGCCCCTTTAAGTAACAGACGCGCCAAGACCAAAAAAACAAAAAAATGGCCCAAATGACAGAACACTTCAAAGCTCCAGAAATAATACAGCTAAGCAACGAAGAGATAGCCAGCCTATCAGATGCACAGTTCAGAACACTGGTAATTAGGATGCTCACAGAATTGGTTGAATTTTGTCGCAAATTAGATGAAAAAATGAAGGCTATGCTAAGAGAAACAAAGAAAATGTACAGGGAACCAATAGTGATGGGAAGGAAACTGGGACTCAAATCAGTGGTGTGTACCAGAAGGAAGAAAGAAACATCCAACCAGAAAAGAAGAAAGAAACAAGAATTCAGAAAAATGAGGAGAGACTTAGGAACCTCCAGGACATCTTGAAAACATTCCAACATCCGAATTATAGGGGTGCCAGAAGGAGAAGAGGAAGAACAAAAACTTGAAAACTTATTTGAACAAATAATGAAGGAGAACTTCCCTACTCTGGCAAAGGAAATAGACTTCTAGGAAGTCCAGGAAACTCAGAGAGTCCCAAAGAAGCTGGACCCAAGGAGGAACACACCAAGGCACATCATAATTACATTACCTAAGATTAAAGAGAAGGAGAGAATCTTAGAAGCAGCAAGAGGTAAGGACACAGTTACCTACAAAGGAGTTCCCATAAGACTGTCAGCTGACTTCTCAAAAGAGACCTTACAGGCAAGAAGGGGCTGGCAAGAAGTATTCAAAGTCATGAAAGACAAGGACCTATATCCAAGATTACTGTATCCAGCAAAGCTATCATTTAGAATGGAAGGGCAGATAAAGTGCTTCTCAGATAAGGTCAAGTCAAAGGAGTTCATCATCACCAAGCCCTTATTATATGAAATGTTAAAGGGACTTACCTAAGAAAAAGAAGATAAAAAATAGGAACAGTAAAAATGACAGCAAACTCACAGTTATTAACAACCACACCTAAAACAAAAACAAAAGCAAACTAAGCAAACAACTAGAACAGGAACAGAACCACAGAAATAGAGATCACATGAAGGGTTATCAATAGGGGAGTGGGAAGGGGAGAGAGGGGGGAAAGGTACAGAGAATAAGTAGCATAAATGGTAGGTAAAAAATAGACGGGGGAGGGTAACAATAGTATAGGAAATGTAGAAGCCAAAGAACCTATAAGTATGACCCATGGACATGAACTATGGGGGGGGAATGTGGGAGGGAGAGGGTGGACGGGATGGAGTGAAGGGGGGGGAAATGGGACAACTGTAATAGCATAATCAATAAATATATTAAAAAAAAGAAATATTTTCCAAATAAAAGAACAACCTCCCCCACCCCCCAAAAAAATATTTTATGAGATGGAGATAAGTAAAAATTCAAAAAAATTAAAGCAATGATCATAAGGATGCTCATCAAACTTATGAAAAAGAATAGAGGAACATAGTGATAACTTTAACAGAGTGTTAGAAAATATAAAAACAAACTAATCAGAGCTGAGAATACAATAACTGAAATGAAAAGAAAAATACACTAGAGAGAATCAATATCAGGTTAATTAATACAGAAGAGTAGATTAGTTACCTAAAAAACAGAATAGTCAAAATCACCTAATCAAAATAGCAAAAAGAAAAAAGTAATTAAAAAAGAAGGATACTTTAAGGCTCATTGGAACAATATCAAGCATACTAACATTTGAATTATAGGGGTTCCAGAAAAAGAAGAGAGAGAAAGAGACAGAAAACTTATAAGAGAAATAATTGCTGAAAACGTTCGTAACCTGGGGAAGAAAACATGCATTTAGGTTCAGGAAGCACAGAGTCCAAACCAAGACATTTTGTAATTGAAGTTGGAAAAGTTAAAGATAAAAAGAGTATCTTGAGAGCAGCTAGAGGAAAACAACCAGTCACATACCAGAGAAACTCCATAAGGCCATCAGTTGATTTCTCAACAGAAATTTTATAGGCCAGAAGAGAGTGGCAGGATATATTTAAAGTACTGAAAAGAAAGAATCTACAATCAATAATACTTTATCTGACAAGGCTATCATTCAGAATTGAAGAAGAGATAAAGGGTTTTCTAGACAAGCAAAAACTTAAGCACGTTATCACCACTAAACAGGCTTTACAAGAAGTTTTAAAGGGTCTTTAAACAGAAAAGACCATAACCATGCATTAGAAAATACATGAAAGAAAAAAATCTCATTGATAAAGGCTTATATGAGTATATAGTAAAGACAGTGAATCAGCCACTTGAAAAGCTAGTATGAAGCTTTAGCAAAGAAAAAACATTTCATCTTCAAACTGCAGAGTACATGTTCTTTTCAAGTGTACGTGGTATAATCTCTCGGGTAGATCACATGTTAAGCCACAAAAGAAGTCTCAATAAGTTCAGAAAGATTGAAATCATATCAAGCATCTTTTCTTACCACAATGTTATGAAACTAGAAATCAATTATGGAAGAAAACTAGAAAAACAATCAAACACATGAAAAATAAACAACATGCTACTAAACAACCAATTGGTCAACATGAAAATCAAAAAGAAAATCAAGCAGTACCTTGAGAGAAAGGAAAATGGAAACACAGCTAACAAAATTTATGGGATTCAGCAAAAACAGTCCTAAGAACGTAGTGCCTAGCAATAGAGGGCAATTTCAAGAGACAAGAAAAATCCCAAATGAACAATCTAACTTTACAATTAAATGAACTAGAAAGTCAAGAACAAACAAAACATAAAGTTAGTCGAAGGAAGGATATAAAAAGATCAGAGTAGAAATAAATGAAATAGAAATTAAAAGACAATAGTAAAGGTCAGTGAAACTAGGAGATGCTTCCTTGAAAAGAACAAAATTGATAACCCTTAAGCCAGACTCATCATTAAGAAAAGACAGTGGGCCCAAATAAATAAAATCAGAAGTGAAAAAGAAGTTACAACTGATACCACAGAAATACAAAGGATCATAAAAGAATACTATGAAAAATCATATGCCAACATATATAATGTATAAATTTCTAGAAACATACAACCATTTGGGACCGAATCTGGAAGAAACAGAAAATTTGAACAGACTGATTA
Organism: Desmodus rotundus; assembly: GCF_022682495.2. NCBI lineage: Eukaryota > Metazoa > Chordata > Mammalia > Chiroptera > Phyllostomidae > Desmodus > Desmodus rotundus. The sequence continues at coordinate 92,260,366 of NC_071388.1, read as the reverse complement.
GTAGGAACAAAATTGAATCAGTAATCAGAAAACTCCCAAGAAACTTAAAAGAACAGGACCAGCCAACTTCACAGGTAAATTCTACCAAACTTTTAAAGAAGAATTGATACATATACTTTTCAACCGATTTCAAAAAATGGAAGAGAAAGAAGTGCTTCCGAACTCATTGTATACCAAAATCATACCAAGACATTACTAAAAAAGAAAATTATAGGCCATTATTCCTAGCGAACATAAATGTAAATATTCTGAACAAAATATTACCAAACCAAGTTCAGTAATACTTTAAAAGGATCATACACTATGATCAATTGGGATTTATTCCAGGGATGTAAGGATGGTTTCATATCTACAAATCAATTAGTGTGATATACCACATTAACACAACCAAGGATAAAAGTTATATGATCATCTCAATAGAGCAGAAAGAGCATTTGAGAATATGCAACATTTATTTATGATTTAAAAAAAACTTAGCAACTAATTGGGTATATAAGGAACATACCTCAACATAATAAAGGCTGTATGACAAATCCACAGTTAACATTCTCAATGATGAAAAAGCTAAAAGCTTTTCCTCTAAGATCAGAAACAAGACAAAGATGCCCACTCTCACCACTTCTATTAACATAGTTTTGGAAGCCTTCACCACAGCAATCAGAAAAGAAAAAGAAGTAAAAGGCATTCATATTGGAAAGGAAGAAGTAAAACTGTCACTATTTGCAGGTGACATGATACTATTATATAGAAAATCCTAAAGACTCCATAAATAAAAAACTATTAGAACTAAGAAATGAATTTAGGAAAGCTTCAGGATACAAAATTAATATATAGAAATCTGTTTTGTTTAACCAAACACCGCAAAGAGTAATTAAGAAAACAATCCCATTTATAAGTGCCTCAAAAAGAATAAAATACCAAGGAATAAATTTAACCATGTAGGTAAAAGACCTGTGCTCTGAAAACAATAATACATTCATGAAAGAAACTGAAGATTACACAAATAAATGGAAGGTATACCATGCTAGTGGTTTAGAAGTATTAATATTGTTAAAATGCTCATAATATCAAAAACAATATACAGATTCATTATAACCCCTATCAAAATACCAGTGGCACGTTTCAAAGAACTAGAACAAATAATCCCAGATTTTATATGGAATCACCAAAGACCCTGAATAGCCAGAGCAATCTTGAGAAAGAACAAAGTTGGAGGTATTATATTCCCTGATTTCAGACTATATACAAAAGGATAGTAATTAAAACAGTTTGATACCAACACAAAAACAGAGACATAAAGAAATGGAAAAGAGTAGAGAGCACAGAAATAAACCCATATTTACATAGTCTATTAATCCAGAACAAATGAAGCAAGACTATAAAGAGGGGGAATGACAGTCTTTTCAATAAATGGTGCTGGACTACTTTGTTACATTATATACAAAAAAAATCAAAATAGATTAAAGGCTTAAATGTAAAACCTGCATGAGATTCTTGTATGGGCCCTGACTGGAGATTGAGCCTGCAACCTTGGCTTATCGGGACAACAACACTCTAACCAACTGAGCTACCCAGCCAGGGCCAGGCAGTAAAATCTTTGACATCGGTCTTAGCAACATATATATTTTTTGATATGTCTGCCTGGGCAAGGGAAACAAAGTTAAAAATAAACAAATGGGACTAGATCAGACTAAAAAGGTTTTTCACAGTGAAGGAAACTATCAACAAATGAAAAGTCAACAGGCTCAGTGAGAGTAGATGTTTGCAAATGATATGTCCAATAAGGGCTTAACACCCAAAGTACATAAAGAATTAACACTTCTCAACATCAAAAACATACCCAAACATTAAAAAATGGGCAGAGAACTTAAATGGACATTTCTCCAAGGAAGACAGATAGATGGACAGTAGGCATATGAAAAGATGCTCACATTACTTATCATCAGGAAAATGTAAATAAAAAACACAATTAGATATCACCTCACACCTGTCAAAATAGTTATTACCAAAAAGTCAACAAACAACATGAGTTGGTGAGGATGTGGAGGAAAAAAAAACTCTAGTAAACAATTGGTAGTAATGTAAATTGGTGCAACCACTGTAGAAAACAGTATAGAGCTGCCTTAGAAAATTTTAAAAAGAGCTGCCATACCACCTAGCAATTCTACTTCTGGATATTTATCCCCAAAAAAGGAAAATAATAATTCACAAAGATATATGTACCTCAGTGTTCATCACCGCATTATTACAATAACCAAGATATGAAAGCAACCTGGGGGTCCATGATAGATGAATGGATAAAGAAGATGGTATATACTCATATAATGGAATATTACTCAGTCATAAAAAAGAAATCTTGCAATTTGCAACAACACAAATGGACATACAGGGTATTATGCTAAATTAAATAAGGCAGAGACAAATATCATATGATTTATATGTGGAATCTAAACAAAACAAAAACAGACTCATAGATACAGAGAACAAACTGATGATTGTCATTAAAGAAGTGGGTGAAGGGAGAGTAAAAAGGGAGGGTGAAAAAGGTAATGGGGAATAAGAGGTACAAATTTCTGGTTCTAAAGTAAGTCAGTCGTGGGGATATAACGTGGGTAGTAGACTTACCATGGTGATCACATAATAAGATATATAAATGTTGAATCACTATGCTGTGCATCTGAAACTAATACAATATTGTCTTTCAACTGTACTTTAGTAAAAAATAAAATATTTTTTTATTGTAGAAGAGTCTTAGAAACCAATCAGAATGTTTTGGTGGTTCGCTTAATACTTCACAAAAGTGTCGGATTGCAGAGATGGATTTTTTTTTTTATTTGCTCACCTCCTGCACAGCATCTGTCACACACTCCTCATACATTGTTCTCTGGATTTCCCAGGTATCACTAGTTTTCCAGGAGGACAGAGAAATCTGTGAATAACTGCTTTACACCCCTTACCTACTCAGTCAATTAAACTTTTGGGAACGTTTCCTACACATAATGAGGAATGAATACTCACAATTCATAGTTTCTATCGCCCTAGCTATCTTATTTTTAAATGGAAAGTCTGAGTCCTGGGTAATCATATTAAGCTTCTTAAGCAGCACATATCAATTGCATGTATCATTTTAAGCATTTTTTTCAACCTTTCAAAAAAGAGAGTAGGGAAAGAGACAGAGAGAAATCACTTAGCAGCTAATTCACTTATTTTAAGCAGCTCTCTCCATTTTAAAATATAAAAAATTCAGGTCCTGGAACATTGGGTGATTTGAATGTTCTGTGAGGATTTGAAAAAAGATTTTTTTAATCACATGTTCTACACTTAGGGACCCAGGTTTTTAATTATATCTTTAAAAATAGGTTGAAATAAGAAAGTTTCAACCTAAACAGTTTTTCTTCTCACTTTTTCACTTATTTAACGTTGTTGTTGTTGTTGTTGTTGTTGTTATTGTCAAAGCGGGTGGTATGAAAAGCGTTTATGTTCATCTCACTGCTGGCAGAGCTCACCCTAATAATCCAAGACTTGGAACTTGGTGTTTCAATAAAGAAAACACAGTTTGAGGTATTTTCCATTCAAACCAGCATCAAAAGTTTTTAATTAACACCATCAGAAATTAATGGACTAAATGCAGGACAGGGTTCCTACATGCCCCACTACTGGGAACAAGACATCAAGAGGGACCCATTGTGCATGTTTGTATTTTGTAATGTATTTTTATTTACTTACTGAAGCAGAGTCCCAGCTGCACGTTGCATGCAGAGCCATGGGAGTGAAACCTGCCGAGGGCTGCTTCACTCCAGCAGTTTCATTTTGCTCACTGATTATTGTCCTGAGTCCTTTGTGATTGTAATTGGTTAGAAAGTTTGAAATTAGCAAGTCCTTGTCAGCCCATGTAAGCTTTGAAATCAGGAGGCTTGGTACAGCTATCAAGTTTGCTGAAGGCAAATGGCTTGTTGGGTTAAGAGCCTCAGAGCGGGGAGCACTCTCCTTCCTCAGGCTTTGCCCCAATCACCACCCACCACCCTCTGGAGTTCCTGTCTTGCAAGACAGCTTTGTTTGAAGCCCTTTCTTTATCATCACTGAAGCCTATTTCAGGATGAACAGATTCCGCCAACCCCATTAATCTGGGGTTGGCGGAAATGAGAGCAAATGGGGTAAAGAGTGAAGTACAGGCTCAAGGGAACAGGGAGAAAAGAAAGGGGAAGAAAAGGCATAAAAGAAAAAAAGAAGTGGGATATAAGATGGAAAGAGCTTTGTAAATACTGGTTTCTGTGTAGCTAGACTTGATGTCTCAGGATGGAACTAACTCACTGACAGAGCTTAAATGGACCTGGGGTTCTGTTCTGTTCTTTCCTTTTTTTTTTTTCTTTTTCAGAATTTTTGTTAAGACTTGCCCACTCACTGTCAAAGGGAAACTGCATATGTTTACATAAGGGACCCACCCACCACCACTGCCATTACATTTTCTAGGGATTAGGGACATAGTTGTTTCCTTTATACATTATAATAGAAGAACGAGGAGTTTATGGATTCTTCTCCTTTAACCATAAAAGTATCTATTGTTTAGTCTTAAGCTCTGGCCCCTAGAAATCCTCTAGAAAACTTGTACACTGCTTGGTGAATTTCAACATAAATTCACCTTCATCCATAGAACAATGCAGGAATTGCTTGGGCAGGGATAAAGTAGATAATTATCGGCACTGATGAAATGTTTATAGAAGCTAAAGATCTTAATAAGTTTCTGTAAATCTTCTCGTGTTGAAAGCCTTTATGCTTAATACATTTCAGTGCAATCTTTAATTTTGCCCCATTTCTCCTCTACTTTAATACAAAACAAAAAATACAAACCAATTACAGTAACAACACAGATATTATTATCATGAATTCAGAATGTGAGGAAATTATTCAATGGCCGAGTCATGGCAATATAATACAAAAATATATCACCATTTTTAGAAAAGCTGCCTAAAGCAGTTGAAAGGCTTCTTCCCTGAAAGACAGGGAGAGCAATACCTATCAACTGCTAGAGGATAATCAATGAATGAGTGTCAGGATTTTCATAAAAACTGCTAAGAGTTTGATCTTGACGTCATAACCAGAGAATCAGGTGAGCCGATTAGCAAATCATCCTTTTTCTGTTTCTTAGTTGCAGTGTCAGGATTTACTGGCCCAAAGTTTAACTTCTTGCAGGAGTCAGAGATATTTTACATGGAATGTAATTTAGTAAAAAAGGTAGCAGTCCATCCTTTCCACAGACCACCACCCTTTAGGGGCTGCAAGAGTCTATTGCACAGTATATTATTTTCAAGCCCCCAAAAGTCTTTCTAGGCTACTCTAGCAAATATGTCTGGCATTCTACCATAGTCCCTAAACCTACCTCTGATTTCAGCTACCACCAAGGCAGTTCTGTGTTAGCTCAGACTCCCACCTCAAGTCTGCTTTTCTGCATTCTGCCCCAGAACCTCTTCCAATGCTGCGAGAGCTCAGTAAATCTACATTGGTTTAAGAAGGAGGGATTGGCAGCTTAATGCCCTGGGAGTAACTCTCAACCAAAAGAGGAATAGAGCCGGAGAAAAAAAATGTTCCAGCCTCTTTATTTCAAATAGATACCTTTGGAGACGTTATGTACAAGTTTCAAGATGCTGGTAGATCTATACTTCAGATGCCAACCAGGTAACCTCTAACACATACTTACTGCCTTGTCCTTTTTTCTCACTCCTTCACTCCTGCCTTCCATATTTCTACCTGTACCCAAGTTCTTGTCTCAGACTCTTCTTTTGAGCAAACCAAAAATTAGACAAAAATTAGACTCAGATTTGTTGTTGTTACAATAAGTTTTCACCATCTTCTTCTCTGCGGTGTTCACAATGAATTGTTGACTGTTCATAGCTTGGTTCCAAAAGCTGAATAGAAGCCCAATTGCTTACATCAATAGACTAACATTTTGATGGAGAGATATTGTTTTATTTATCTGTGGTCTCCTGTATGTACCATTTCCTGGCCCATAGTAGGTACTCAATTAATGTTTCTTGCATGAGCGAATAAATGCATAATTTATACCAATGACTTTTATTAGCAGTAATAAGAAATGCTGGCATGTTTCAATTATGAGGTATATTACAACAAATTTGTTATCAATAATAAATTTATGAAGTATATTTATATATGATTAACTTTTTATTTATTTTTTAAAAGATTTTATTTATTTACCTTTAGAGAGAATGGAAGGGAGGGAGGAAGAGAGGGAGAGAAACATCAACAACGTGTGGTTGCCTCTCACGTGCCTCCTACTGAGGACCTGGCCCGAAACCCAGGCATGTGCTCTGACTGGGAATCGAACTGGCAACCCTTTGGTTCACAGGCCAGCACTCAGTCCACTGAGCCTCACCAGCTAGGGCTGATTAACTTTTTAAAAAATTAGATTAAAACAAACACAAGATTGTTTGTTTAATAAAGTTATACAGTGAAACATGATATGCTTTATTATGTTGGAGAAAAACGGGTACTCGACTGCTATCATTTGAAGTATCTGGTCAAATCCAACAGGTTTTTGAATGACTCTTGTTTTGGGATATTTGTAGCTATAATCATGTGAAGCCAGTCTGGAATGAGACATGATGAAGTCTTGATTGTGCCTGATTTCTAGACATAACTATAAGATATACTCCCTTTATAATCAGTACCAGGGAAGAGTCCACATTCTGTGAGAGACATTAACAAGATCCAGAATGCCAGTAACAATGAGATTGAATGTTCAAAACTCCCTTTCTGCCTCTCAGTGGCTAAGGCATGGATATATATTTTTTAATTTTAATTTTAATTTTATTTCATTTTTGTTTTTTGTTTTTTTTAATTTTATCATTGTTCAAGTACAGTTCTCTGCCTTTTCCCCCCATCACTTACCCCCACCTTAGCCATCCCCAGCTCCCTCCCCTGATTCCACCCCCTGTTGGTTTTGTCCATGTGTCCTTTATAGTTGTTCCTGAAAATCTTTCCCCGTTTCCCCCCCCCCATTATCCCCTCCAACCTCCTCTCTGGTTACTGTCCCTTTGTTCTTTATTTCAATATCTTTAGTTATATTTGGCTTGCTTGTTTGTTTTATGCATTAAGTTCCACTTAAATGTGAGATCATATGGTATTTGTCTTGCACTGCCTGGCTTATTTCACTTAGCATAATGCTCTCTAGTTCATGCTGTCACAAAGGATAAGAGTTCCTTCTTTCTTTCTACTGCATAATATTCCATCATGTGAATGTACCATGGTTTTTTGATCCACTCATATACTGATGGGCACTATGTTGCTTCCAGCACTTGGCTATTATAAATTGTGCTATGAACATTGGGGTGCATAGGTTCTTTTGGATTGGTGTTTCAGGATTCTTAGGGTATAATCCCAGCAGTGGAAATTGCCGGGTCAAAAGGCAGTTCCATTTTTAGTTTTCTGAGGAAATTCCATACTGTTTTCCACAGTGGCTGCCCCAGTCTACATTCCCACCAACAGTGCCCTAGGGTTCCCTTTTCTCCGCATCTTCTCCAACATTTGTTTGTTGATTTCTTTATGATGGCCATTGTCACCAGTGTGAAGTGGTACCTCACTGTGGTTTTAATTTGCATCTCTCTGATGGCTAGTGATGCTGAGCAACTTTTCATATGTCTCTGGGCCCTCTGTATGTCCTCCTTGAAGAAGTGTCTGTTCAAGTCTTTTACCCATTTTTTAATTGGGTTGTTTGTCTTCCTGAAGGGACTCTTGTGAGTTCTTTATACATTTGGAGATCAAGCCCTTGTCTGAAGTATTGGCAAATATGTTCTCCCATACAGTTGGTTCTCTTTTCATTTTAATGCTATTTTCTTTAGCCATGCAGAAGCTTTTTACTTTGATGAGATCCTATTTGTTTATTCTTTCCTTTCTGTCCCTTGCTCTAGGGGACATATTGGTGAAAATGTTGCTGCTTGGGATATCTGAGATTTTCCTGCCTATGTTTTCCTCTATGACTTGTATGGTACATGACTTATATTTAAGTCTTTCATCCACCTTAAATTGATTTTTGTGTGTGGTATAAGTTGGTGAGAGAGTTTCTTTTTTTTTTTTTTTTTTGCATGTAGCTGTCCAGCTTTCCTAACACCATTTGTAGAAGAGGCTATTTTTACTCCATATTATGCTCCTGCCCCCTTTGTCAAATATCAATTGACCATAGAGACACATGGGTTTATTTCTGGGCTCTCTATTCTGTTCCATTTCTCAATGTGTCTGTTCTTATGCCAGTATAGGTCTGTTTTGATTACAGTGGCCTTGTAATACAGTTTGATGTCAGGTGTTGTGATCCCCTCCTCCCCTGTTCTTAAAATTGCTGCAGCTATTTGGTTCCATATAAATTTGGTTCCATATGAATTTTGAAATGTTTGTTGTGTATTTGTGAAATACATTATTGGTACTTTAATAGGAATAGCTTTGAATCTATAAATTGCTTTGGGTAATATGGACATTTTGATGACGATAATTCTTCTGATCCATGAACATGGTATATGTTTCCACTTGTTTGTGTCTTCCTTAATTTCTTTCCTCAGTGTTGTATAGTTTTCTGAGTACAGGTGTTTTACCTCCTTTGTTAGGTTTATTCCTAGGTACTTTATTTTTCTTATTGCTATATCAAATGGGATTTTTTTTTACTGATTTCTGATTCTGATATTTCATTGTTGTTATACAAAAATGCCTTCGATTTCTGAATATTGACTTTCTATCCTGCTGTTTTGCCAAATTCACTTATTAGGTCAGGTAGTTTTTTGGTGGAGTCTATAAGATTTTCTATGTACACTATCATGTCATCTGCAAACAATAACAGTTTTGCTTCCTCCTTTCCAATTTGGATATAAGGCATGGATATTTTAAAGTTTTCTCTACAGTATGGTGACCAAGGTGATCACCCTAGTGTCACAGACCTCCTCTTTCTTAACCAATGTCCCAGTCTGGACTGAGGAAGGTAAAGGATGAGGAACACTTCAGCAAAAGGCACCTTGGTTTTCCAAGTCTTTTATTTTAGCCCCAACTGAGTACAAAAGTACTTTATGTTGCATGTTAACTATATTCCTCTGTTGGGGGGGCGCAGGCGGGGAAAGATTTTCTTTCCTACTTTTAAAAAATGTTTTTAACATATGTTCTAGGAAGATAAACTATTGATAAATTCTGAATTTATTTAAAAATATGTTTCAGGAAGAAATGGTGATTTTTTTTTTTAGTTTTTTAACATTTATTGTAACATCTGGACAACTATAAGATTATAAGTGTTTAGAAATACTCTTTTTAAAAAAAATCTACTATCTGATCTGCTGTTTTGTAAAGTGGACTTATTTGGAATTTATGCTGTGCCTTCCAACATAATTTTTGAAATACACTTATCCTTTCTACAGTGGTTATTGAGCAACCTCCTAGGAAACCCCTTTCTGATTAGTGTTTTCTAGAAAATATCAGTTTAATTGTGAAAGCTTCAAAGTGAGTGTCAGAGACAGTGATTATAATGTTTGATGCCCTTTGTGCTCTGAGGATTTTATAGTTGTGTCTAGTGTTTAGGTTACCAAACTCTGTGGGATGGTTCTTGATTGCTCAGGGGGACCTAGTGGCAGCTAGAGCCTCAAGGGTTAGTCATATCAGGCCAAGCAGAGCTTCCTATACTGCTCAAATTCCTCCCAGTTTATCCCAGCAAGCAGGACAAATATATCCTGTAGTATGGTGCCATGACCTGAAAACGTTTGGGAAGAACTAGTGTTAATAGTCTGGATGTTGTATCCCCCAAATTCATATGTAGAAGCCTTAACTCCAATGTGATGGTATTAGCAGGTGGAGCCTTTGGGAGGTGATTGGCTTTAGATGAGCTAATGGAGTAGATTCCCCATGGTGGGGTTAGTGCCCTTATAAGAGGAGGAAGGGAAACCAAAGCTTCCTCTCTCTCTGCCATGTGAGGACACAGTGAGAAGGTGGCCATCTGTAGGCTAGCAGGGCTCTCACCAGAACCCACCCATGCTGGCACCTTGACCTTGAACTCCTCCCCCTCCAGAAGAATGAGAAATAAATTTCTGTTGTTTAGATACCCAGTCTGAGTTACATTTTTATGGCAAGCTTGAGTCAACTAAGACAACTAGTCTAATGGATTTCAGTGAAGAGTAAATTAAGTATTGAAAAGACAAAATAGACAAAGATAAGTTAACTGTTAGAAAGCTGCATTACAGAAAGTGAACTTAATATGAAAGATTTTTCGTATGACAGGGCTGCAAGGTTGCAGGTTTATCAGTGTATATGTTCATATAGAATGCACTAGGAGGCTAATTTGCACTGTTTGAGGGGGACCCTGGTACTAGTCATCAACAGGCATGTGTGTGTGTGTGACTGGGAACCTGTATTCACCATTAGCATGAGGGCTGTCATTGGATTTGTTTGTAGGGCCTATTTCCTTTGTCTCTTCTGCCTCTTACCTGAATTGTTTTATTATCAGATAAATTTAAGAAAAAATTTAATCAAAATTATCTGCATTCTTATTTGCTTTATTCCAGACTATCTTCCCTGTTTGTGGTGGTTTATTGCAGCAGCCAGCCAGTCACATCACTGGAAGCTATGGTTCCCTTCACCTTTTTGTTTTGACTTTGCCTCAGTTCAGTTCACTTGTGTCTGTATAGCTACCATTTTCTTTCCTCTGTGCCTTTGCTACTCAGTGTAGTAGTATTAGTATCTCCTGTGAACTTGTTGGAAATACAGAATCTGAGGCCCCACCTCAGACCTACTGAAAGAGAATATGCATTTTAATAAGATCCCAGAGTATTTGTCTATTCAGGAAAATGTCAGAAACATATAAATGTCTGACTAAAAGGCATAGTAGCAGCTTCTCCATTTGTGAACTTTCAACTGACCACCTTTAAAAATATATATGGGTATTTATATATCTATATGAAAAAACATGTATAAATATCAGCAAAAGTGCACACAATGTGCCCCTACAGGTAGCATGAACAGCTGTTGAATATTAGTTATTGCTGTGATAATGCTGCATAACAAACAACCCCCATATTTAAATGGCTTATAACTACTATATTGATTTCCCACTTATAGATCTGTATAGTAACTGGGTACCTCTGTTTTAGACTCTGTTTGGGTTCATATCTTCTCTATGCTTCTTATGCTGGGACCCAGGATAAAGGGACCAGAAGCCTGGGACAAAGTTTTCTTATTGCAAATTCCAGGGACAAAAGAGGCCAAGCCAAATCACGCAATTAAAATTAAATCTTTTTATTGCATGTCTGCTAACATTCTAATTGTTCAAAAAAAGTCGCTTGCCAAACTCAAAGCCAAAGGACAGAGATATATGTCCCACTCCCCACATTGACACATATTATACTGAAAGTTAAAGTCAGATGGTAAAAGGTACAGGTGTTTATTGTAAGGTGTATGGATATACAGTTATGTTATAGAGACAGTGTGAGGAATTAGGGAAAATCAACCCACCACATGTAGTATTAGTTGGGACTCAGAAACAAAATGACTTACAAAGTTGCATAAACAATTTAAGAAATCTTGTTATGTGGGACTTTTTGTGTGTGCTGCATATTTGCAACCACAGTATCTCTAAACACCCTCCTGAGGTCTGCTTTATAGATTACCTTTGAATTCCTTAATGATAACCCCTGAATAGAGAATAGGATGTCAGAGAAAACACACTAGGTTAGAAATGAGGAGCCTTGAGTTCTATTCAAGCTCCCTCTCTAAGTAAGTGTGGAATTTCATACAATTCTAATATTGCTGCTCAGTATTTCATCTTTAAAATAGAAATTTTCCTGTCCTGGCTCTTCTTTTTATTTTATTTTTCTTATTATGAAAGCAAATATTGCCATTGTGGAATATAGAAACTACCAGCGGACAATTAAAGTCACCCACAATCATCCAGAAATAATCTCCTTTCAAAGTTTATCCTCATGAGGATATACCTTTCTAGTCATTTCTTCCTATGCCTTTTAATTTTTGACAAAACACCATGCACACTGTTTTTTATCCTATTTTGTTTCCTCAATTTATATTATGAATAATATTCTATACTTTGAATACTCGTTGACACCATTTTAATATTAGCTTATGTTCTACATTCATTATCGTATTTTTGTGAAATTAGATGTTATAAAGTCTTTAAAAAAGAATATACTTTAAAAATAAAGATATTATAAATAGAACTATAGAATTGTAAAGATTGAATACAAAGAGAGGAAGTAACTACAATTTCATAAAGGACTGCTCCGTGCCATGCCCTGTGCTGTGAACCTTATTTAAGCTATCTCATCCAATAATCTTTCCACCCAATAAGCCACATAGCACAACAGTTCAATTCTGTGGGCTGTAGGCAGGGAAGCCTGACTACACAGCCACTTTGTGATCTTGTGAAAGTTTATTATCTTCTCTTTGACTCAGTTTCCATATATTAAAGTGGTAACAATAAAAAAAATATTGTAAGGATTGAGTGAATATATCCGAAATGTTTAGAACTGTAGTAAATATTCAATAAATATTAGCTATTATTTTCTATCTTTCAGTAACTCTACTAAAGTCCCACTCTTCTGTGAATCCTTCCATTAAAATATAAATTCACATTAATTTCAACTTCCTTGGTTTGGAAGTGTGTTCTAAGAAGTAATGTAAAATAAATAGAAAAATTCTCTAAGCTTTTTAATTCCAGCTCCTCAAACTCCTAATAATGTGGCTTCTGGGAATTTAGTTAAGATTCTCATACTCAGTTATGTTTTTATTTTAAAATGGGTAAATACTATCATCTTATTTAAAATGGGTAAATACTAGCCATGTTAGTGTTAGTATTTTTATGAGGATATAAATGAGATAATTTATCTTTAGAGTCTGCTACCTTTTCCTGGACAATAAATGGATTTATACATGTTAGACTTTTTTTTCTCCCTTGTATTGCTATGTTGTTAATTTCGGTTTAACAACCACTGTCTCTGAAAAGATAATTCCTGTAGTGTTGCTGGTAACAGCCACTCACACATCAATGTGAGACAGCCAAGAAATGTCTCTAGGCTATAGGGAGACAGCGATGTTAAATAGTGAGCTGGTTCTCCATTTCCTCCAATTTATCACCCGTTTCCCTCATTCTGTCATCATATCATATACTCTTTAGATGTACCCAATATTTGTTTGATTCAATAACAGTGATTATTATATAATAGACTTCTCTTTTCTAGCCTCTTGGTTTGTAATATATTTTTACTCAAATAGAAAACATTTTGGGGGGGTTTTTTAAAGATTTTATTTATTTTTAGAGAGAGGGTAGGGAGAAAGAGAGGGAGAGAAACGTCAATGTGTGGTTGCTTCTTGCACGCCCTCTACTGAGGACCTGGCCCTCAACCCAGGCATGAGCCCTGGCTGGGAACTGAACCAGCGACCCTTTAGTTCACAGGCCGGCACTCAATCCACTGAGCCACACCAGCCAGGGCAGAAAACATTTTCATAAAGCAACCTTTAGTTCCTTCAATATAAACATTATTTATAGAATTATTCAATGAATGAAGAAGTGAGTGAATGACTTAATGAATGACTCTATTTTGTTCATTTAACAGTTACTGAGCATTTATTAGGGCATTGTAGCATTTGGACATCATTACTTGACCAAGTATATCAATACAGGTCTTTTTTTTTTTCCTTTTTTGGTTGCAAAACTTCTGTGAAAGATTTAAGGCCAGTACTATCTAGATTCTAAAAGGAGAGAGACTTAGAAACAAAAAGCTTCAAAATAAAGTGGAATGAAAAAGTTACTGTTAAAGAACTGTTACAGGCAAGGCACTGTGGGAAGCTAGAGAAACTGGTTGGTTCTAAGGTGAATAAAAGAAAAAAAAACTTTGGTAAGAAAGTTATCTTTCAAGTAGATGTTGGAGAATGAATGAGAATTTCATCTGGTAGAAGAAAGGACTAAGGCAGTCTGGGCTGATGAATCATTAGGAGAACTAAGGCAGGAAACCATGACAGAAGGTGATATGTTTCAGAACGGTGAGGAGACTAGTATAGCAAGACATGGCGTGGCGTTATGGCATTTAGTGGGTTTAGTGGGTGTGAGGCTTACAGTTTTCAGGAGTGGATCATGGATATCGCAGAATGAAGTTTTAGAGGTTAGTTTAGGAATCATTAAAGGTAACTTTTTTTGAAAATAATGAACAATGACATCCTATCTGTTTTTCAGAAGCCAAGTGTTTACATTACTTAACTCATACTGGGTTCCATTGGTATTTAACTTTGAATCAGGTAGAGAATCATACAGTTTCACCAAAAAAAAAATCATATCTTTGTAGGGTAGACATTTCAGCCAGTGAAAGTGGTACTGTATCAAAATGGGCGCAACACCAAAGTTACCTTTCTAAAACAAAAATCTGATCATATCATTCTTCAACTTGAAAATGTTTCCTCATTACTTATAAAATAAAATCTTCCAATTAGAATAAAGAATTGTAATAATTCAATATAAAATAAAATGTAAACTTTGTTTTATATCATTACAAAGTCAAGCCTTTTTATAATCAGTCAAGGCTCTGGTTTTCTCATCTGTGAGATGATAATGCCTATCCTGCAGCTTTGGTGTTAGTGGTTCATATAAAGCACCTAGTATATTGTTCCCTCACATGATAAACCCTCACGTCATGGCAGCTATGATTACAATCACTGTATTATCTAATCTCTGTGTTCTTCTTACCAGCCCCATCTGTACTCCCACTGCTGTTTTTCAGATCAAGTTGATAGCTTTTTGTATTGTTATTATGGGTTAGCACATAGTAGGTGCACAACAAATGTACCTTTAATACATTAGTAAGTTATAATAACTTCCTGATCCTGAGGTCACTCTTATGCTCACGCATTCTAGTAAATATAAAACTCTTCTCTAGCATTGTATTTCAAATAATGCTCTATAATTGAGACATTTAATGACAGAATTTCAGGAGGGCTTTCTTTCATTGAAAATCCCTCCTTTTCAAATCATCAACTCAGTACAACTTAAAGTTGTATATAAGAAATAATGCTGCTACAAAATGTATCTGAAGACTACTCATTGTACAATTATCCAATTCAGATGCTATTTAAATAGATACTGTTTAAAATAATAGACAAATACACCCATACCTTCAGTGTGGATGTGAAAGAGACGTTGACAAGACCTGCTACCTAACTGGAGAGTTTGTTGCAACAGTCACGGTGGTCTGCCGTTTCCCTTTAAATTTGTTCTGTCCTTAAGACAGCAGGCTTGTTTTGAGTGAGTATGTGTGTGTGTGCATTTTCAACTCTTTTTTTAAAAAAGAACAAGAACACAGTTTTCAGAGTGATGCCGATATTAGTTAATGATGCCAAGGCACCAATGAAGAGTGTATTTGTTAAGTTGAATATGTTCTTATTTTTTGTTTGTTGATTTTAAAGCCAATCTAAACATATGAAGGGAGAAAAATCAAATTTTGCCAATTTGAAAAGAACAAAAACAGCTAAAACCTTCTTTTATAATTTCTAAGCCATTATGAGAATATTACAGACAAAAGATTGTACATGAAAGATTTTTTTTTAAATCAGGTTGCTTTGCCTTTCATTAGTCACTTCAAAAGTCTTTGTCAGATATGAAAAAGAAATATAATCAAAATGAAGAGTAAATACAATTAAAATAGTTCTTTGCCTTGACATATAAGCTTCTTATGGGCAAAAATCTGTATAAATTTAATAATATGAAACAGGTTTCACAGAAGGAATAAGAAGAGTGGGCAGGGAGAGAAAAGGAGAGAGGAGAGAGGAAGAAGTTTAATTTTTATACAAGTAGACGTAGGAAATGATGGTAAGTGAAGTGGCATTAAGTGTGTGATTGCTTTCACAAGAATGTTTTAGATGCATAGGTTGTTGTTGTTTGCCAGTCACTGGCATGTGCCTAGCTGCCCAGCACACATTATTTTTTTTTAAAGTTAACTTGGATAGGCTACATTAGTTTGCTATAAGCACAAAGTTTCTAATACAAAAATAATTAAGTTCAAATGATTCATCATCAAGACCTAATATTTACTGAACACCTACCTTAAGTTCATTCTTCCAAAGGTAGGATAGGGAAGTGGTTGAAGGTTCACATTCTTGAGCACTTA
This sequence comes from Desmodus rotundus, assembly GCF_022682495.2. Lineage (NCBI taxonomy): Eukaryota > Metazoa > Chordata > Mammalia > Chiroptera > Phyllostomidae > Desmodus > Desmodus rotundus. The sequence continues at coordinate 92,244,224 of NC_071388.1, read as the reverse complement.
GTTGTGTGACCTTCGTGAGCCTCACTTTTCTCCTGTGTAAAGTGGAGACTTTGAAAGCCCTTAGTTCAGAGGCTTATGGGGGAATAGACTTGACAGAGTTCATAGAGCACATAGTTAAGTGCTCACTAAATGTTAAGTATTGCTATAAATGTTATGTTACTTATAAAAGTATAAATAAATATATTATCTGATAGAATTGTTATTAAGATATAATAAGTTAATACATGTTATTATTAGAACATTCTAAGAGATCAACAACATACATAAATATCTGGAAAGCCCTACACAAAACAATGAGGATTCATATTGATAATTTCTCTGAAATGAAATTACAATCTAAATGGTAAAAGGGATTATGTGTATTAAGAGATAAAAGTCCGTAGAAGTAAAAACTAACATTTATTAAGCATTGACCCTCTGTGGAGGTCTAATGTGCATCATCCCATATAACCATCCCAACAACTGCATGAACCTGGTGTTTGTTTCAGTTTTGCACAGGAGGAAACTGAGGCATAGATGTCAGTAGAGTGAAGCACTACTGATATCTAGGGTTAAACTCTTATCTGAATTCACATCCTGAGCTTTTAACTACCATGTTATTCAAAACAAGCTCTGTGCAAACAAATGTGTAACTGTTCAGAAGGGGAAATGAGCACGGAGAGCTGGTCAACTGGGGAAGAGCTTCAGAAAAGGTAAGGAGGACTCGGTCTTATGGGACCAAATACTCATCATGTGGCAGAGTTGGGCTCCCTTAAGTTGATTCCTGACTCCTCTACTTACTGGTTATATGATCTTAAGCAAGTTTTTAAACTCTCTGGGCATATATTTTCTCATCTATAAAACAAGAGTAATAATGGTATTAACTGGCAGAGTTGTGGTGAAGATTAATCAGTATGTGTGATTACAGTGGTGCCTAGGACATCTACAACTTCGACTTCGACAAACGTTCACTAATGTTAATATTGTTATTGTCACTGCTAGTGTTGTTATTAGTGACAGCAGTACTTTGAAATTGTTTCCTTCCTAATGAGTTAGCATTTAAAAGAAGCTAGTACTTCAAAGGTGTAGATCATTAGAAGACTTAAAGCACAGTTTTTCTGCTTTCAGCCCAAGAACTATACTTCAGCCTAACTTGATAGGAGGAGAAAACACAGTGCCAGAGGGTTCCATTGGATATTTCGGTGAAAGGACTTCAGTAACGCAGCATGTTTGCTACCCTCGTGTGTTTCCCTTTGCTTTGTGCCTGTCCACTGAGGTTCTCAGTTAGCCTTCTTAAGAAAATAGTATCAACTAAAAAAATTAGTGTCATTTTTACTTCTTGTGGACATACAAAGATTTTTTTTTTAAAAAATATGCACACAGAGTCTTTAAAACAGAGCCTTGGGAGTGGTAAGCCACAGCTTACACTGTCACGTGTAGCCCATTTCATTAAAGGAGCAGTAATGTGCTTAGTGGGGAGTGTGCAGAAGTACAAAAAAAAAAAAGTACTGTAACCTTATTCGTGAGAAGAATATGATAATATTCATTGACAGAGGGACTACAAGGAACAGTTATCCCAAGCTGTGTCTTTCAGACAATTCTGTCAGTTTTTCCACTTTGACGAGTACAGCCAGGCTTGTGATGTAAGGTCAAGAAATTCCAATGTGACTAAAAGACCAGGTCATTGTCCACCATCTTTGCTATACCCAAGGAACAGTATCTGTCAAGGAAAGATGGATTTTAAAAACATTTGTAATAGGAATGATTATTGACAGCACTTGACTGGTTTTGCTCTCTGCTAGCAGTTTATCAGGCATTTTTTTTCCTGCCCTTTTCAAAGGCCTCTTGAAGCCTGAAAGCTATACCAGAACACTCATATTTTTTTTGGGGGGGGGGTGTGTGTGTGTGTGTATCTATGCATGTTATATGTTTAAATATACATCACATTTGGAATATTTTGCAGTGTTGGATATTATGCATAAGACTTTTTATAAATTAAAAGGCATTTCTAATATTTACTGCTTCATGAAAAGAAAATCAGTTATAACTCTTGCTCTTTTATTTTCGCCTACCTGTCTCCCTTCCTCCTTCCTTACTTCCTCTCTCTCTCTCTCTCTCTCTCTCTCTCTCAGTCTCTCTCTGTCCCTCTCTCTTTCTTTCTCTCTCTCATATATGAAGTGAAGATTAATTTCAACATTTACAAGATAATTTGAGTTATACTGATTAACTTTATTTTCTGGTACTCATTCACCTTAGTCTACACCTGTTTTTACTCACTCATTACTGCATTTTTTTAAATGTAAATCTTTGAGCTAGAAGTTAATTATTAAAGTAGATCAAGGTACCACATGCTCATTCCTCTCCATGCTTGCTTTCTTTCCCTTTCAGAATACTCAACTACAAACTTTATTGCATGGAAGTACAGTACCTCTTTACATACACATCGAAACTGCTTTGTGTGTGAGCTATAAAACAACTAGAATTAAAACTTGTCTAAGGCCCCAAAGCCTGTTCTTCACAAAAGAACCTTTCAAATCAGGCGATTTGGAAAGTGTTTTGAATGATGCATAACTAAGTAGAGTAACTAAACAATTGCTTTTGAGCATCTGAAGCTTTCCCATTAAGTTTTCTATAGCCTTTTCTTTTGCTTTTTGTGGTTTAAGAAGTGATTCACGTTCAGTATATGAAAGTTCTGGGTTCAGCCCCCCTTCAGCTTTTAGTGGAAGGGTCTCCATGAGTCTAGTAAATAAAACAAATAAGTGTAGGAATTTAGGCCAGTTGAGCTGATGTGAGTTTATGCACTAAAGAATTTTCTTTCTGGGGGAAAGAAGGTATCTCTTGTATGTTTTATTTTCCTAAATTCAGATACAGAAATGTACCCTAGTTTTCTTTGGAAGATACACAGAAGTCAAATTGACTGTAAACAACTGATTCAAATTTTACATGGAACTTCACAGAATAACATCAATTCTTTTCAGATAGAAAAATCATTACCTACCAATATGGGTGAATTATGAACATATTCCATCGAAGCAAAAGCATAGCCAAGTACCTTAATAGTGCTTAATTTCAGATGTTGCAGTGGTGAGAGTCCCCCCTCCAAAAAAGACCAAAGTATATAAAACCTCAGGATGTTTGCCAGAGTTACAATTACAATGTAGCTGTCATCTTTGCATTTCTTGGCTTTTATGAAACATTGCTACTGATCCTCAGTCATTTAAATCAGTGGAGAACATGGATTTATCTTAATTTTCACGCTACTTTCTTCCTCTTGTGATAACAGCTATGAGATATGATGATATAAAGTGTTTCTACTTATAATGGTTTCAGCCTGTCCCTTGGCAGCCTAAATCTTCTGGCTAATTCATCAATCAGTTAAATAGTTGAGGTTATTATTATTATAATTATTATTTTAAATTTATATAGCACTTTCCTCCAAGGGGCTCAACAGTAAATTACCGAATAGGAATTAATCCTTACATTGCCCTGTGGGGTAGGTGCAGTCACAAGAAATGAAATCCCACTGAAGTCCTGCCTGTGTCACAACTCTCAGCTGTACTTCCCCAGCACACAGTAAACCTGCCCAGCTGAAGATACAGTGAATGCTTTGGGCATGGCAAAGAATGACTTGAACTAGATCTTTGGGAAAGTGGCCCTGTGTTTTTTCTTTGGTGCTTGGAGTTACCCTGGAAAATACCACTAATGAGAGCAGCCAAAAATATACGTCTTGATTTGCAGTTCACAGGTAACTTTCACCTACATAGTTTAATTTGATCCTGACTCAACATAATTTAGGATGTGGTCTTATATCTTGCATGTGTAAAAAGATTATTTGTGAAGTGGGTTTCAGAGGATGATTCCAAGGCTTTCTAGCTCAGAGAGTCTAACTGACTTAATCAGTCAGAAAAAGGGCCTGGAATTTGTATTTCCACCATAAGTGACATGAGGCAGGTGATGCTGACTAGTGCTTTGAAAAATTTGAACTGATAAGGAAGAATTGTTGGTCCCTATTCTATTTATCAGAAAATGATGGCTCAGGAAAGCAGTATCTCACAGGATTTGGCCGAGCCTGTACTAGAAACCAAGTTTTCAAATGCCAAAACCTGTGTTCTTATTATGCAGCAATGCTTCCCAAAAAGGGGAAGCAAAGACTCAAACTAAACAGGATTTGAATGTAAAGGAAAGGAGAATGGCTCAAGATGCATGTGAAACACTTTGCCCTGTTGTGGACTGGCATCTGCTGGCTCCTTTGACGAGTGATGCCTGGGCGGAGAAGACCATCTGTAGGCAGGGCTAGTCCGAGGAAGCCTGTTCCTTGATTTCAGAGCGACCTTGTTCTCCTGGCCTTCGAGTCAGCCAACGAACTCCAGTCCAGAGGGTGCCCATTAGATTTGCAGTGTTTAATTTTTCACTCTGCCCACAGAAAGAGTCCTCTCCTTAATAGGTGCTGCCACCAAAATAAAGAATGGGTTTTGCCAGGAAACCAAGAAAAGCTCTTTTAATAACCTTCCTGTTTACGTGAGTGGGCCCTTTATGGGATGGGATGGGTTTTACATTTTTTTATTTGAAGCATTCTTACTCCATTTCTAAGAGAGAAAAAATATAACAGGAAATGGTTATGAACAATTTAACTATTATTTTTCAATTTAGTATTCCATTTGGGGTAATTTCATTCATTTTTTTCTTGAATTAATTTTTATTTCGTTTTCTTCAAAAAACTGGGACAAGGCATTATAGGAAAAACTGCAGACAGACACAGTGCATCCAAAGCTTTTATTTTGTTCTGAAGTTCTTACTCTAAGGGTCAGAATTCCACAGTGGGGTTTAGAGGTGCTTGTGGGATTTATTTGGGATTTTCAGAAACCAGAAAAACAGACACATAATGTTACTCATGGTAAAAATTCCCACACTCTGCATAAACTCACCAGACTTTCAGTGGGTACTACTGTAAATTGTATTAAGAGAATTTCCATGTCCTTTTTCTCAAATTCATGTAACCCTTAGCTATAAATAATAATTATGATTGTTTTAGTGAAAAATTGTAGGAGTCTCATGTACCTTTTTATTCTTAGGAATTATCTTCTGCCTCTGAATTTTTAATCTTAAAAAACAAAAGCAAATACACAGTGATTATTCCCAGTCATTGAACAGACAGCTTTTATTGAAAAGGATCCACTAACCTTGTTACAGTGGGGTGAGGTGGCATTTATTCTTCGGCACAGGTGGAGGGCAGCAACAATAGGAAAAATACATTGGATATGATATATATGATATCCTTATAAAAGTACATTTTATATCTGCAGAATTGGCCTCTCAGGACTATCAAGTTTGATTCCTTCAAGATTACTTTATACCCAGGATGGATCAAGATTTTTTCAGAAGCTTAAACTATCTGGGGGATCCTCTTTAAGAAAAAAAAATATAACACTATGATTACAAATTAACTACAGGGCCTTGGAAGGGACCACACAAAGGAGGGGCCCTGAAGTTTAAGCTCCATTAAATTCACAGTAAATCCACAAATGCATATTCCCATTTAGGGCTTTACAGATGCACCCTTAATAAATTGTATTGTTTCATATAATAACAAGATTATTTGAGGATAATTCTCTGTTTTAAATATCTGGGCTTTAGGTCAAAAGCAGTAAAACATTATAAAAATAATGCAACAAACAATCTGACTAACTGGTTCCTTGTACTGTTCATCTCTGTTTATTCAGGCTAACTCTAACTTAGTGCAGGTCAACAAATGCCATTAGAACAGACATCCTTGCTTGTAGCCTGGTATTTCAAGCGATTCCTGAGATAATCAACTACAGGGCAGTAAAAAAAAATGTCAATGATTTCTTGAAGTTCTTTATGATGGGACTGCAGTTGTATTATGAAACTAAAATCAGGACTAGAGTAAGTTGCATTACACCCATTGTCTCTCTTCTTCAAGTTGGAAAGGATGTGAGAGATACAGTTTCCCCACAGTACTGTGCTTTTTTTACACGTAATTATACTGTTTCTACATATTTTTCTTCGGCTAAGTGAATTCATATTTTTTCTCTAGAACAAGATTGTAAGCATCTTGAAAGCAGAGATTACATTTTTTTTTTTCTGACTAGTGCCAGAACACTGCTATTTCCTTCCCATTTATTTCCTTATTTAAAGTTCTCCCTTTGCCTTGTTTTAGAAGTAAACTTTCATGGTGGCCTCTTGGTAGGAAGTACTTAACAATTTTGAATTGAACTGCTATGAAAACCTAAACCTCTAAAACCTAAAACCTAAATCTCCTCTCCTCTACTATCCTTCTGACCCTAGAACTTCCCCTTAAGGGAGAAAGAGCAAATGTTGGAGCTAACTCGAGAAATTATAATGGAAAAAAGGAGAGAAAAAGATACTGACAGCTCAGAAATTAGTGAGTTTCACCTTTGTTTCCTTCTCATCAGTAAGAAGTGCCTGCCTTGGAAGCAGCTTCTCCGGCTTCTAAGAGGGAAGCAATAAAAACCAATCTTTCCTGAGACCCTCAATACATTTTAGCTGTTACTACTAACTAAAATAAAATTCAGAAGCAAGTACTGAGTGAATCGTGCAAGATCACACACTGGTAGTGTCCAAATGCTCACTGAATGTCAGTTTTAAGCATCCTCTTCCATCACAAAACTATGTACTGCCTTTGATAGGGACACCCTTAAAAAATTAAATGTCTCCTGTGAATTTTAGCCATAGTATAAATAATATTCATTTTTTTCTTTTATTCATTTACAAATTTCGTTTATTTGGTTCTTCCTTTCATATGTAATCAACATTCTTTAACAGTGGCATAGTGCTGAGTTAAATATTTGCAGAATAGTTGTGGCTTATTTAAAAAATAAATTTCATACCTACCTTAGGGCTTATGTTATGCTCCCTTAGCTGAAAATGACTCTTGTATAGAAAGGATTCTTAAAGTCTCAGCTTTAGCCTGACTCGTCTGTAAAGAGAAGTAGTGTTAGAAGTCTGGTGCTGTGATTTGCACAAATAAATGCTTGTGATATATATGGAAAATACTATGTGTAGAAAAAAATCTGTCCTGAGAAAATGACTCCTAACTTTTATAACTCGTTTATGCTTTTTTTCAATGTGTTCACTGCTTTTTATAAACCATTTCAGAATATCTTTGTGTTAGGATAATGTTGCATAGTCTGATAACTTCATACTTTTAGATGCCCTGGAATGAAAAAAAGGATATTAGTGAAGTAAAATTACATGACTCAGTATAAAATTATCTGTTTATAATTTTTGGTATAATTAGCTACCAAACAACTACTTGCTTTGCCGGTTCTTTCCTTAGCAACATATCCAGATTTGTCAGGTTATATATGAATTTTAAGTGTTCTTCCTTCTAACATATTCTTCAACTGTTAGACTATCCCATAGACTGAGTATCTTAAATGTAGACAAAGCTGATGGTTTAAGGCCTATCCCTGGGAGATACCGAGTCAGTACAAGGTTCCTCAATAACAGCACCGTGGACATTTTGGACCAGGTATCAGGTAGGTGCTCTTCTACTCAATGTAGGATGTTCAGCAGTATTCCGGGCCTCTACCCACTCCATGCCATTAGCACCCTTCAGTTGTGATTATCAAAATTGCCTCCAGACATTATCAATTGCCTGTTAGGAGTAGGGGGTAAAATTTTTTCCCCATTAAGAACCGCTGGATTAGTAGTATACATTACATGCAACCAGAACCACTGCCGTCATTCATTTGTTTGTTTTGTTGTTATTTTTAATGAAGTATGGGAAAATCCGATCTGAAGCAAGTCAGTAGTTCTTGGCTATGAGTCTCTTTCACAGAGCTGTGATGGGTTCAGTTTTAAATGTCAAATTACATACACAGGACTCAGAGTTTCCTTCAATGGCTTATGTGTTAGAGAAAGGGTTCTAAGATTGTGCATAGATGTATATTTTATCCTTTTTATTTATTTATTGGTTTCCTTATTACAGTGATCTTCTGAAAGGCAGACCAACCTGGCATATTGCTATTGACTTAACTAAACTCCCCTTTCAACATTTACTTGCTTCAAATAGTTTAATAGTTGATATTTTACCCTTAATAGTGATCCAGTGAAAACGAAAACCAACAGGTAAATCCATCTTGGCTTTGAGGCAGAATGATGTCAAATACACAAGCACGGCTTAACTCCACTGATTTTAGAAGGTCAGAGGCCAGAAGTGGTATTTGGAGATCACTAGCCAAACAAAGAAACCAAAGCTTTGCTTAACTTACCTGATTTCATATACTTTCAAGGACTCAGAGAAGCAGCTTCACACTAACTGCATAAAACTCATTAATCCTCAAAGTAACTATAGGAGGTAGGTACTGTTATTATGCCATTCTCACAGATGAAGAAACTTAGCTTGCTCTAAGTCACACAGCTTGTAAGAGATAGAGGCAGGTTCCAAATCAGGCCGTACTCCACAAATCATGCCCTCCTAAATACCTTGAAAATATGTTAGAATTTAAAGGAAAACTGAGGCAGATTTCAGGTGTCTATGCACAAAATATACAAAAGAAGAAATGAAGAAAATAACTGAACTTTCAGATTTAAGGAAGGGAGATGATCGGGGGAAAAAGGGGTTACATCTTTAATAATCAGCTTTATTATAATTGTACTATTTTTAAAAATACATAACATAAAATTTTCACAGTATGTCTCAGTTCTGTCCACAGAGTCTCATGTTATTTTATAATTCCCCATTTCCATTTGAAGATTGAGAATATTATTTTACCCGTGAGCATGCATAACTTCTACACTCCAGTAACTGTTAGATAATGCTACTTCTCATTAGTACTTTCTTAAAAAAAAATTATAAGAAGTTGGATTATAAATAAAGCAGATGTCATATTTTTAAGCATCATTTCTAATGTTACACCCACTAAAAATCCCTAGATCCAGAACTGTGGTTAAAAAGTTTTCTTGATACTTATAATTTCCTGTGCATCAATAGTAGTTAACAGGTAAATGCCCTTAGTTGCTAATTTATATCCTGATAATATTCACTAAAACACTTGTGTCACCTCTTTTGACAAATTGTAATTTTTTAAAAAATAATGCTCAAATGTTATTTTATCCAGTTCTCTAATTTTTTGGGCAAGAGATTGGGCTACCATTGATCTACAGAGGAAGAGAAGCAGAAGGATGGGCAGTTTGAGAAATATAAGATGGACCCATTTCCAAGTGTGTTTAATCACTGGGGTCTGCAATTAGATCAAAATTTGGTTGATATCAGAATACGTTGATTCAATCAACAGGTTATCTTCAAGTCTGATGACACCCATGTTTCTAGAAATGATGAAATTATATACGTTAACTCTTTATTTTAATAATTATTTTGCTTACAGTTGTGCCATGCTTATCAAGGCCATTCTCTATGGACCCAGCAGAGTTACTTTTGGCACATTTTAAGATGCATGATTGATTACAGTGTAAGAGGGAAATTCTGATATAGCTGAACAAATAGAACATTTTCATTTTATTGTTTTATACATTTCATATGTAATCTAGACTATCACCGTAGCTTTTATTGTTTTCTACCTATTTTTAAATACTATGTTACCCGACCCATATCTGTTCTTAGTATTTGCATCTCCCTGGAAATGGTAGTGATAATAACTGGTATGTCTTTTTGCAAAGCACTGTTACTGATGGGATTTCCACCCATAGAAATGAGATGGTACATTTACCTTAGTGGCCCTACTTGTGAGGAGACCCTCATGGATAGGTGTTAAAAAGAAAGCCAAGAGAAGAGTGTACCATTTTCTTTATTTAAAAATGCCTTTAGCAATTTACCAGTCCCTAGCATTCGTAAAATCATAGAACAGAATCCCTATTCTCAAATTTTGAACGGGGAGTTCCTGATAACTGAACCATGATTGCCTAAGAAGAAAAGGGTTTTGAAACCTATGACCACTCAATAGAAGTTGTTATAAACAAAGAAAAATCATACTTCTTTCTCTCTGCGTACAAAAAGAAGTAGCTAATCCATCCAAATGAATTAACTGTATTCAGAGGAAAAAGGCATCTTGTAGGTATTTCATAATTCTGTCCTAATACAATGGAGTAACTGATGGTGGTGAGCAGATTGCTGAAGTCATTTGTAATAGGAGAACCACTGTTAACTTTTAGTACTTCCACTGAGTCAAAGGAAATCAAATTGTTTCTTGATGGTGGAAAGGACATTATACCTCTTCAACAAGAAAACGTGTTTGACGCCGATGGAGCTCCACTTGAGATAGCTCTATGACCACTGCTTAGAGCTAGTGTCTTCGCTCGTCGTAGGAAGACAGACATAGGGTGAAAGGAAATAAATCAAGACAAATAGGTGAGAAAGGAGCTAGGATCAGGGATCTGGATGTGTGATCATGATGGATAACCCTGAGTAAAAATCAGAGAAAGCAAGGGACAGAGGAAGTGTGGGGTCCATTTAGGATGGTAACAATACCTAAAGGATCCAGTGTGATCTTACTGGACTAGCACAGCTGGAGGAAGCTGTCAATAAAAGTTTCTTGAATTAATAAATAAATATAAACACCCAAAGCTACAAGATCCCTAGTTCATGAGCTCACAGAGTGCGGAAAATTGGACTTATGAGGAAGCTGTTATTATGGTAGCCAATTGTCAATATGACATCTACGAAATAACATTTGTTAACAACCATGTTTGTTTGCTTTATCTCATAGTCAGTGAATTGTTATGATATCACAAACTATTTTGTTTTGTACTAGATTACATTTAGTAATCTAGGTTGAATTCTTTAATGACTGTCCTGTGTAAGAAACTCTAAGGTATGATGTGATAGGAACATGGTACTCTAAGTGCAAATAATTTTACATAAGTGCAGAAGTTTTAATATAAGAAAAGTATAACATTATTTTCATTACTTCTCTTAATAATGACTAACATTTTCAAGGCCTTTTTATTCAAATGAGCCCAGTGACCTTTAAGGCTCTTTTCTGGTTAAGACTCAAAGCTATTCTTTTCATATATTTGAATATTTCGGTTGTCCATGTTCAACTGGCACCTTTCTGCTCACCTGAACAAATAATGTGCCCCGTCAGCTTAGCTTTTTCCTTGCTCCAGAAAGTTTAATTTCATCCACATATTGGATAATTTATTATACAGTCCTTGTTTTAGATTATTCATTCATTCAGTAAAAATTAATTGAGCTTCCACTTACGTCAGGCACAGTGCAAAACGTGGGGGTGAGCAAGTCATTTATAAATGTGTTGAGCAAGGTTAGTCCTATTACTAATTCCTAAGGAATCCTAACTTGGTCTCTGTGTTCACCACTGTCCATTTTGTCTCCAACTTTCTCTAAGCCTGTTTTCTTTCTATGCGGTGTTACACAAAAACCATGGGTATGCCAGTGTTCTCATTTTCATTTTTCTGCAGTGTGCATAAAATAATTGCTTAGTGGCTCACAGATGCAAGCTTAAGACTAGGCCTGCTCTAGTAATATTTGTTATATGCGTGTGTACATGCGTGTTTGTGTTGGGGAGAAGGAGGAGTAAATAGACCTGAGAGCACTGTTTCTTACAGATCCTATTCAAGTAGTGCTTCAAGTACTGTACATAAAAATATCTCCATTGGTGCCGAGGCTGTCCTTTGGTTAGTTTTCTTGTAATAATTATTTGCATAATCACATCCTGATACAGTCCTACTTTTGTTTCTAAACTCCAATATTGTTTAATCTCCTTCTTCTTAGGGTTGGTATATTCATAGGCTCTTAGTTCCTTGGTTTTTAGCCTTAATCCTACTCTTCTGTCTAAAGTATAATAAAGGTTTTTTTGTACCTCAGTTTACTACATGGCTTGAGGAGAAGTTACCGTAAGTAATGATTTTGCTTTATTCATTGGTAGTACAACCATGAACTAGAGACAGTGGCTCAAAATCTCAGGTTTTGCTAGGGATTGTGAGAGATTATATGCAGCCTCAGGGAACTGCTAAAATGCTTAGAAAAAATGTCTAGATACAAGTTCATGAGTCTCATAAACATTTACTTTAGAATTTAGAAGAAACTGTAAAAATCACTAAACTACTACTTAATGTCAGTATAAACTACTTGGTTTATTAGAGGAAAATGGTATCCATTTAAGAAACAAAAATCCCAATTTTAAGGTAAAGATAATGTAGAATGGAACATGAAGGGGGATCATCCATGAAACCTGTGGCAGTAATTTTGGCCTTTGTAGACTTTGTTCCATGTAGCTGCTCTTTCCTTTCCCAAATTCATACTACCAAATTTTTGTTTATTCACATGAGTAGACAAACTCATAAAATGGTGTCAGCAGCAAATGGTGTTGGAAGCCAGATAGAGTGAACTGATCTTTGGTTTAGAAATGAGCTGTGATGCTGAAGAAATGGCTGCATTATCAATCAACTTTAACACTGAATCACGGGTTTGAGGATAAGAAGCTGAAATGCGTAACGAACAACAATGCTAAGAGCAAATGACATGCCTAAAAAGTAAACTTCCTCGTTTGAAGGAGATTATGCAAAAGCTAGCTTGAATATAGTAAATGAGAGGGCCAACTTGACATGTTTTAAAGAGAGTTGGTTCAGATTAAGCCTCACTTTGGCTTTAGCAGGAAATTGCTAAATGTGGGGAGAGTGAGGTTGACATCCCCTAAAATCACATCTTTCAATCTTTTTTTTCCCCCAGACTATAATCAATTAACTAGCAGGGTCATTTTTGAGAGCTTTTTTAATGCCAAGAGACACCAAATGGTGATGTAGATCAAAGGAACAAAGAATTATAGAAGCATTGAGCCATTTTCCTTAGGACTCTGAGTATATAATGTGAACAGTCTACTGAGCTCCAGGCCCCAAATCAAGTATTTTGCAGCAGACCAGTCTGAGTTTCTTGGGAAGTTCTCCCTGTTGCTTTTCATAGTTTAGATAATCCACAGGAGCAGTCCTGATTAAATCAGTTACCCCCAGGCTATGGGCAAAAGCATAAGGCTTTTAGGACAAAATGGTCCAAAAACCAGCCTGCTGTCCACATCCCCCTCTCTATCTCTTTATCTCCCCCACCCACTACTCTCTTTTCTCTGTCTATATATTTTCCTGAGGGTTTTTTTTTTCCCAGTTATTCTGGTTCCGCCCCCCCCTAAAATTCTATCTAGCCAACATAATGGTTAAATAGAGGGTGTTACTGAAAAAGTGCTGTTCCCCTCATCATTTCATGATTCAAGTTTTGATACTGAGTTACATTACTTATCTGGTTGTACTTACTATGAACAGTTTTTTGTTGTTGTTGTTTTGTTTTTTAAGTCTGTTATCTAGAGGCTGCTTGTCCAAAAATATTATGGAAGGTTTGGAAGGTTACCAGCCATTTGTTTCTCATGTCTGATTCTTTTTAAACCAGGCAATTACTCTACCATTTAATAATTCTTACCTCAAAGTTCACTTGAAAGAAAACTTATAAGATTTGAGGGGGGAAAAAGTCCCTAAAAATAAAAGTTAGGCTAGACTAGGCCAGGGTGGGAAATTCCATTGTGGCTAGAAGCCCATGGCAGGTAGAGTGGAATTTAATGAAGGAAACTGCTGTGTTTTTGTGTCTTTCTGTATGTTTTTCCTTTAAAACCAAGAGCTGGGCAGGCATCCCATTCGACCTGACGTGACCCAAGCAAATTGCTTCTTATATAAAAACAACTGCAGACTTTGAGAATGTGAAAATGCACTGTACCCTTCTCCAACCGAGGGAAACGAAAGCCTGAGAAACAGGACGGCCCTGTCAATACTCGTTGAGCAGAACTATCACTCAAACCTGATAAAGGGAGATTAGAACAGGCTTCCTTGTGCCACAGAGACTCATTATAAGTTGGACTTCTTTATTTTTTATTTTCTTAAACAAGCACGGTGGTAGATGGAAAATGGATTTCTAAAAGACATGTTTTTATGTAGGAAACAATAGTATGCACAATTTTTAAGTCTTTTCATAGAACTAGCATTTTTTAATATTTTTAAAAACTAAGATTAAGTAAAAAAGACAAAGAGAAGCTTTTTCTTTGCCTTTTTTTTCCACAGTCTTGGACTAGCAAAGGAGAAGAGAGTCAGGGTGTGTCCACTGATATTGCATTCAGATGTGTTGTCTTGGCTTGTGTACTGACAGATTTATTTAAAAAACAAAGTTTAAAAAATGCATTGTGTGCGAGTGAAGTCACTTCATAAATCTTTTCCTTTATGAATTATTTTGATCACAAGGCTCGTTGTTTGAATCACTGAAGGACTATTCTCCCTAAAAGAAAAATGCCTTCATTTCCAAACTGTCAGTTCCAAAGCCAGCAACTTCCCCTGAACAGCATGCAGGGATCCAGTGGGGCAGAGAAAAGGGGACCACATGAGTCCTGAGTCTAACACAAGGCATAATCCAGTTTAGATTTGCCATGGTTCACAGAAGAGACATGTTTTGAAAATTTAGATCCAGATTTTTTACTTTTTGAATAGATGACTTAGTTTGAAATGGTGGTTCTGCATCAGGAAGAAAAAGGGGAAAAAAACAAACAAACAAGGGAACACAGTCTTTGATGCAGCTGGTCCATCAGAGGGCGGAAGGTTAGAGTTAGAATACTCTTCAAGCTGTTGCTGAATAATGAAGGGTAGGGCTTCCTAGCTGGGCAGTTACAACAGTCTCCTGGGAGTACAGAGGACAAATATTACCTAATGTGTACAAAGACTTTATAAGTTAGTTAATTACAAGCTCAGCGAGGAAAGTTAGAAAAGGCAGCAAGGACCGAATTCCACCAGAAGGACCTGATAGGAGCCACAGGGCTCTGCTCAGCCCTAAATCCCTACAGTGAAATGTATGGATACCAATAGGAAGTTAATTGGGTTCTTAAAATGAATACCCTGCATGAAATCATTACAAAAAAAAAGAGAAGAGTGACATATTGAAATATATGCATACATAGAGATTGATAATTAGATGAAGGTTATACTGTGTGATGGGTAAGAGACTCTCTAACCAAAGGGTAATGTGCTTTTGACTAAGGACCTTGCCTGGTTCTTCACTTGTTTTCCACGCAGCACCCAGAATGCTGTTGAGATATAGAAGTAAATAATTAGTAATTGGCCTGTTACATCAATTTGCCAAAGTAATTGGTCAGGTGGAATGGTAGGTGGTTCCAGGTTAAATATTGGAAGCTCTCTGGAAGAGATGAATTTGAAATTGATTTCTAAGGACAAGAGGGGTATAGACAGAGCTGAAAAGGCTGTCTCAGGTTCATTGATTCCTGAGGTATTTCTTGACTGCTCACTGCTTCAATCCTGAGATCTCCATTTCACTGCTGGTCTATGAAATGAATAAGAATTGTATGGTAAGGATGGAGGGCAAGTTTACATGACATAGGAAGCAAGTTGTTAATGTAGAAGATGGGAAGAATATTTATAGGAGATGCATATTGTTACAACAAGTAATGAGTGCTATGAATGAGTCTAATGTCAATTCTGAGTAGGCAGTAAGAGAGAATGGTTGGAATTTAACTCTGGAGTCTGACTAACTGAGCCACTTTCTAAGTTCATCTATATAAAATACTTAGCAAATGCCTCTCTTAGAATAGGCTTTTAAAATGGTGAGAATGGTGATACCCATTTTCCTTGCACAGTGATACCACATGTTCAGATTCTCTGTCGTAATTAGATACGTATCTCATATCACTGATCTCCCAAACACATTTCTTAAGGTGGTTTTCTTTACTTGTAACACTGTTTCATTTCACTCTTATAGGTCTATGATTTCACTCTTATAATCTATAATTATAGATTATAGAGTAATTTAGTTATACAAATATTCATTGTCGAATTTAGTTATATAAATATTCATTGGCCATATTTAGTAAGTGGAATATATACCATTTTCCTAGGCCCTGTGAATTATTTTTAAGATATAAAACATAAGATTTTCTTATAATAAACAAGCAGTCTATTAGAAGAGGCAAGCCTATTGACACTGATTATAATGCAACTTTCCAAAACAATTTCTAAATACTATTGTTCTGATTTTGATAATAAAGAAGTAACTTGTACTATTCCAGAACAAACATTTCTGCAACTAAAGTCTAGTTGCGATTCTTTGGAAGTAACGAAACTACAATTAAAAACTAACAAACAATTATTTGAAGGCATTGGAGAATGACCAAAAGCAGACAGAATCTGGAGTGAACTGTACTGGGTGCAATTCACATTTATTATAGATTTTCCCATGAAGGAACTTCCCTGTCTCTATGGTGTGGGACAGTTAGAATTCAAGCAGCCAGCCACAGTATTATTGGTTTGAGGTGTCACAAGATGGAGTTTAGAGTTGGCAGAGTGGCTGAAACTGAGGAAGAAAATCTTGGAAAGGATGAAACCACAGAGGGAGGGGCCTGTAAATCTCCATATAAACTCTCCTCTTGTCTTGGCTGACTTGTGAACTGTGAACACAGAGGGGAGGCTACTAGGACCTGGAGAAAAGGAACAACTAGAAAGCTAAAAGAGCTAACAAATATATCTGATGAAGGGGAGACAAAATTCGAAGTTGTGAGTCTTACTAAATGAGAAGGGTTTGGTAAATGTCTGAGGCTTTAAAACCCAGAAGGGCCACACTTGGGGGTGACTCAGGACTGAGAAATTAAATTTTTAAAAAAGGAACAAAGCGGCAACATTGAAAGGATCTAAAGAAGCATCAGACTAAGTCATCACAATGCCAAAGTGATCAACCAGTAATTTAGTTGCCTGCTAGAATAGAAATTCATTCTTTAGAGCAAGATAACAGAACCCAAAGTCTCTATTACATGTTATATATTTGTCCAAATACCATTAAACAATGACTGGACATGGAAACAGGAAAATGTGACTTTTATCTTAAAAACACAAAATAATCCATAGAATCAAATCCCTAGACTATGCAGATTTTTAAATTAGCAGACAAGGACTTTAAAGCAAAAGTTATAAGTATATGCAGGACCTAAATGAAAATATGGTCATAATTGAGGGAATGGATGAGAAAATAAGCAGAGAAGGAGAAAGTATTAAAAAGAACTGAAAAGTAAAAATATATCTGAAACCTACAAACTGAAAATAATGGGAGAGGCTTAAAAACAGATTAGGAATGGCAAAAAAAAATATCAGTAAACTTGAATGGAGATCAATAAAATTATTAATATAAAGACAAAGAGAAAAAATATCCCATGTCAGTGATCTGTAGAACAATATCAAATTGTCTAATAATCTTGGAGGGTCTCAGAAAAAGAAAATAAATGGAATTATGAAAAAGTATCAAAAGGTTAATGTACAATATCTAGAATAAAAATTGGAGAGGAATAAAAGGAGATTGAAGATGGTAGAAGAGAGAATGGGACAAAATGGTATTTAAAGAAATGAGAGCCGAACCCTGACTGGTATGGCTCAGTGGATTGAGCACCGGCCTGCTAACCAAAGGGTCGCCGGTTCGATTCCCAGTCAGGGTATGTGCCTGGGTTGCAGGCCAGCCAGTGGGGGGGGAGGGGCACTTGGGAAGCAGCCACACATTGATGTTTCTCTCCCACTCTTTATCCCTCCCTTCCCCTCTCTAAAAATAATTTTTAAGTATTTTTTAAAACAGAAATGATAGCTGAAAATGTCCAAAAAATGATGAAAAAGCAAAATTATACAAGTAAAATCACATGTACATACTGTTTTCAAACTTCTTTGAACCAAAGATATAGAGAAAAATCTTGAAAGCAGCCAGAGGGATGTGGGGAATAGATTGCCTATAAAGGAACAGTTAAGTAAATGTCAACCGTTTCCTAATCATAAACAATGAAGGCTAGAATCAGGGAAAGCCACTTTGTGTGTATGTATGTGTGTTAACTTCTTTGTTTTATTGTTCTATTACAATTGTCCCAATTTTCCCTCCTTGTTCTTCCTTGCCCTGCCCATCCCCCTCTCCCACAGTCAATCCCTACCCTGTTGTCCATGTCCATGGATCATTTATACCTGTTCCTTGACTAGACCTTTCCCCTTCTTTCTCCCCTTATCCCGCTCCACCCTCCCCTCTGGTCACTGTCAGTCTGTTCCTTGTGTCCATGTCTTTGGTTCTTTTGTGGTCATTTGTTTGTTTTGTTCATTAAGTTCTTCTTTTTTAAAAAAATATTTTGTTTATTTTTTTTTTTTTAGAGAGGGGGAGGGAGAGAGAGAGTGAGAGATACATCAATGTGTGGTTGCCTCCTTCACGGCCCCTACTGGGGACGTGGCCTGCAACCCAGGCATGTGCCCTGACTGGGAATTGAACCAGCAACCCTTTGGTTTGCAGGCTGGCATTCAGTCCACTGAACCATACCAGCCAGGACTGGAATTATACTCTTATAAGGCTCATACCTTTACCTGAAGTGGTATAATATTCCATCTAAGTAGACAGTGCTAAATTCAAAAGGTATATGGCAATCCCTAGAACAACTGCTAAAAACTAATGCAAAAAAAAATAATAAATACAGCCAAAAAGCTTATAGTTGATTTGAATTGCAGTCATATATTACCAATTAATTGCATTAAAAAGGAAATCAGAGGAGCAAAAAAAGAAGACAAATAATAAGATAGTAAATCTAAATTCAACGATAGAAATAATTCCATTCAATATAAATGATTAAATACTACAATTAAAGGGCAGAGACTGTCAGACTGGATTAAAACAGTAGGACTTGACTATATACAGTCTATAAGGAATGCACTATCTTGAGAGTGAAAGAATGGGGAAAACATTGAATACAAGCATTAAACAAAAATGTTATATTGGGCATATTAATATTAGAGTAGACTTTAAAAGGAGTATTATTGGAGATAAACAGGGATATTTTACAGTGATATATGTCAAATTATCATGAAGACATAAGTAATAAACATGTATGCAGAAACTAAAAGAAAAACAGAAAAATAGACAAATTCAAAATAACAATTAGAGATTTTAATACTTTTACGCCAGTACTTGATAGAATAAGTAGACAAAATCAGTAAGGGTATACAAGATACTAAAAACATCATCAAATACCTTACCTACTTGACATTTATAAAACACTATTCCCACCTGAAAAATGTGGATTCTTTACAACTACACATGGGACTTTTACCAAGGTAGACCACAGTCTGGGCCATCAAATCAGTTTTAAACATTTTCAAAAAATCGAGATACTATAAAATATGTTCTCTGATCCTAATTTAATTAAATTAGAAATTTAAAAAAACAAAATATCTAGAAAAGACCATTTGGAAATTAAACAACAAACGTAAATATCTCATAACTGAAATGATAAATTCATGAAGAAAATTATAAAACACTTTTAAATCAAGTTTTACTGAAAATGCAATATATTAAAATTTGTAGCATGGGTGAAAGAAGGATATAGCAGAAAGAAGAAAGGTTTAAAGTCAGTGAGATAGATTTCCACTTAAATAAAGAAAAATAATGTGATCGTATTAAACCCCAAAGTAGTTGAAGAAAAAAATAAATACTAAGGCAAAAATCCAAGAAATAGAAAACAAACAGTATTCAAGGGCAAAGCTTGATTTTTTAAAAAGGTAAGTAAAATTGGTAAGCCTCTAACAAGAATGAAAAGATACAAATTACCAATAGCAGTAATGAAAGAGGGGATATCATTATATATCACAAATATTGGAAGGATAACAAGGGAATATTATGAAAATTTAATGCCGATAATTTCAACAATTTTGATGAAATAGATAAGTTCCTTAGAAAACATGGTGCCAAAATTGCATAGGAAACAGAAAATCTGAATAACCCTATATTTATTAAAGAAATTGAATTTGTTATCAAAAACATTCTTAAAAAGACAACCCTAGGCTCAGATAGTTTTCTAGGAGAATTCTATAAAATACTTGAGGAGAAATTAATGTAAACTCTACAAAAACTCTCAGAAAATACAGAAGGAGAAAACACTTCCTGATTTGTTTTGTGAGGCCAAAACAATCCTCGTAGGAAAACCTGGAGAAGATATAAGAAAATCACAGGTCAGTGCCCATCATTGGTCTGGACATAATAATCTTTTAAAAATACTAGCAAATAAAGTCCAGCAATACATAAAATGGGTTAATAACTCATGACCAACTGGAGTTTATCTTGCGAGTGCAAGTTTAGTTCAACATTTGAAAATAAATCAATGTATATTTATCATATTATTAGAATAGCAGAAAAAATATCTCAATAGATGCAAAAATCATTTGAAATAATTAACAGGGGTTTATAATAAAAACTCTCAGAAAAATAAAAGAGATAGAATTTCCTTAATCTAATGAAGAGCTTCCATGAAAATCCTACAATTAATACCGTACTTAATGAAGGACTGAATAAATGCTTTCTTCCTAAGATCTAGTAGAAGGCAACAAGATCTATTCTTACTATTTCTGTTCAATATTGTGCTAAAGATCCTAGCCAAAATAATAAAACAGGAAAAAATAAATTAAAGAAATACAGAGAAGAAAGGAATTATAATTATCTTTATCACATATAACATGATTGATTACATTTGAAAATGTTAAGGAATATATAAAACAACTGCTGGAGCTAATAAGTGTATTTAGGAAGATCACAAAATCATTATGCAAATAATTATATTTTATATAGTAGTGGCAAACAATCTCCATATGAAATTTAAAGTCAATTTATGAAAGCATAAAAATATAAAATACTTAGGAATAAGTTTAGTAAAGGAATATAAGGCCTCCACAGTCAAAACTAAAAAGGCCTTAGAGAAATAGTTATTGTTTATGGATGAACACTCAGTGTTGTTTTTAGAAAGGTGGCATTTCTTTCCCAGTTGATCTATAGGGTCAACAATCTGAGTGAAGATCTCGACAGGGTTTTTGGTTGGGTTTTTTTTTTTTTTTTTGGTATTTTTAGAGAGATTGTCAAGTTGCTTTTAGAATTCATACTGAATTACAAATAACCTAGAAAAAGAAGAATGTGTTGGGACGTTCACATTATCTAATTTCAAGGCTTTCCATAAATACGATAATAAAGACAGATTATACCAACCCCACCAAAAAAAACACATATAGATCATTGTAACAAAAAAGAGATACCAGATACCAACTGAACATATCAACTGATATCAATTGAACATGTCAGATATATGTTCAATTGATATCAACTACTGTGACAACATAATTTAATTGGGAGAAGGAAAGTCTTTTAAACAAATGGTGCTTGAAAAACTGGTTAGACATTTGGAAAAAATTGTTGGCCTCTTATTTTACACTACACATCAAAATTAATTTAATATGTATTTTATACCTGCAAGAGCTAAGATTGTAATGCTTCTAAAATGACATGTAGGGAAAAAAATCTTGTAACTTTTGCTTAGGGGATACAGACAGTCCTAACTCAGAATAGAAAAAATTGATAAATAAAACCTCATCCAAATTAAAGACTTCTAATTATCATGAAATTAAGAAAAGGAAAAGGGAAGCAACATATTGAATGAAAATATTTCTAATACATATAACAAAGAACTCATGCCCAGATTATGTAAGGAATGCCTACAAATCAGTAAGAAGTAGACAAACAAAACCTTAAAATGGGCAAATGACTTGAGTAGGCATTTCACAATGGAAGATCTAAATTGGCCAGTAAGCTCATAGAAAAAGGTATTCAGCATCATTAGATACTAGGGAAATTTAAAATAAAACCACAACAAGATCATAGTTCATGCTTACTAAAATAACTAAAATTTTAAAAAACTGACATACTCAGTTTTGACAAGGATATAGATTGAATACTT
The DNA here is from genome assembly GCF_022682495.2 of Desmodus rotundus. Lineage (NCBI taxonomy): Eukaryota > Metazoa > Chordata > Mammalia > Chiroptera > Phyllostomidae > Desmodus > Desmodus rotundus. The sequence goes on along the minus strand of NC_071388.1, from coordinate 92,222,466 downwards.
GACACCCTTACATTTACTAGTGGGAATGTTCCACTTTGGAGCATTGAGTCAGTATCTTATAAAGTTAAACATATAACTACCCTGTAATTTTGTAATTGCATTGCTGGGTATTTACCAATAAGACATAAAAACTATGCACTCAAAAATATTTGTACAAGAACATTTATAGTAACTTTATTCATAATTGTTTAAAAATGAAAACACCCAACTGTAAAAAATGGATATGCAAAATATGGTATATTTATAGAATAGAATGCTAATAAGCAAACAAAACAAAATGAAATGGACCATGTAAATACAGACAACATTATAGATAAATTTCAGAAACATGTTATGCAAAAGAAGTCGGGACCCCCCAAAACTGCACACACACAGTGTATGATTCCATTTATATGAAGGCAGAACTAATCTATGGAGATTAAAATTAGACGTTTGGTTGTTTATGAGACATTGAAATTGACTGGAAGGGACACACAGAAAGATTCTATATCTTTTTTAGAATACAGTTGTCACTCCTTATCTGCAGGGTTCCAGGATCCCCTATAGATACCAAAATCTGAGGGTGCTCAAGTCCCTTATATAGAATGGCATTGTATTTGCATATAACCTATGTACATCCTTCTCTATACTTTAAATTATAATTCCTAATGCAATGTAAATGCTATGTAAGTAGTTGTTGATAATGACAAGAGAAAAAGTCTTCCAGTGGTCAGCGCAGACCAAACCGTCGCAGGCCTACCTGACTGCATAGCACATGTCCGCAACAACGTTGATCCAAATTGGTTGAACCTGTGGATGCGGAACCTGAGGATATAGAGGGCCTACAGTACATTTATCAAAACTCTTCATATTGTACACTTTAAAATCAGTAAATTTTGCTTTATGTAAATTTTACCTCAATTTTTTAAAAATGTATGCTTGACTCTGGTCAACACTTGCCTGAAGTGCTTAATCCATTTTACTAACAGTTCCCCTAAACCCTGTCCTAATTAACCTTCAAAGCTGTATTGAAACTTTTCTGCCTATCATCTTATTTCCAAGAGATTTGGTAATACATGGTAGTACATAAATTGTCACCATTTGGAAACCCAGGGATGTTGAGGGTTAAAGAGAGAATTATCTATAACAAGCCCAGATACGGGCCTTAGACAGGCACTGACACTCTGGACAAGTTTTCACTCTCACGTCCAGGTTTGCGTGAGTGCGCACACATACACTTAAAAACTTCGAAGGATGCCAGGGCTTTTCAGTTTTTCCTTCCTTTTACGATCCAACCAAAACTTAGCTTATTCCCTAGTTTATTGTATACTTTTAAATAGTCTGAGGCAAAGAAAAGAATAATGGGATGTTCAAAGCTGACAATGAAGGAGATTTCAGTTTCTCTCTAAATGGAGGCTTACCGCTTCCCTGTGTTTAACTGTGAAGCTGACATTCCGGAAGTATTGTCACATGATTAAGAATTCTGCTTTACCTAAAACACTTTTTTGTTTTAAGCTTATGTAAGTGTCATCAGTTCTTACTGTATTTTACTCCTCTCTACCACCCCCAACAAATATTGCCCAAATCTGACTATACTGCATCCTTTCTTTTGTAGTTAATATTTATTAAAGCACTTAATACCTTAATTATGAAATGTAGACAAGAGCACATTAACCTGGCTGAGGTACTTCCTTTCTTGTTTTTTTTAACACATATTCTAAGTCTATCAACACCAGATGGCAACTACATTTTGATACACTGAATATTTACCAAGTCATGTGGTGTGCTTTTGAAGTCTTTTTTTTACCCTTTCCCTCATATGAGCTGACTCATCCCTCATTCATTTATTCCTGCTTTTAACAAGTTGCATTTTTAGAAACTTGACCTCAGCCTTATTACAATGATAAATGATGTTTTAAAATGATACATCAGAAGTTCTAAAGGTTGGACTGCATCTTAAGTCCTATAACTACCATATATATTGTTTAATTTTTTAATGTTAATAATGTACCAGTTTTTCACATATATTTTTCATTATTTTTAATTTATTGATTTTTAGAGAGGGAGGAAGGGAGAGAGCTTGACAGAGAAACATCCGTTTGTTGTTCCACTTATTGATGCATTCATTGTTTGATTCTTGTATGTGCCCTGACCAGGATCAAACCCACGACTTTGGCTTATCGGAACCATGCTCTAACCAAATGAGCTACCCAGCGAGGGCCTCTCATATATTTTAATGAAACTTTACTCTCAACTACATTACCAGGTTAGCATAGAGGAATGTGGTAGGAATATATTTGTACTCAGACAGCTTTAGCATATTCAGGGAATTAAAGCATTTATGGTTGAAATAACTTAAAATGACCACGAAAATAACAACTGAGCAACTGATATGTTCAAATCATAAGTAAAGAGCCCTATATTTTGGGTCTATTGAAAGATTCAGCCTATTAGAAATAAGTTGTAGGCCTAATAATAGAATAGTCATAAGAAAAAAGAAGAAAACTAAAGGACCTCAGAATACTATAATTCTCATATTTTCTTCCTGCTTTCTTGATCTTCATAGGAATAAACACTTGTGGGAACACTCTCAGGATACTTCTGTAAATAAATGCTGATGTTCTTTAATCAAGAGATAAAAAAATAACAGAAGAGAGTGTTGCCAGATAAAAGTACATGGCATTGAAAAATGTGGGTGGAGGCCAATGTATAGTCTTAAGAATTCTTCCTGGCCTTTTGATCTCTGAAGACTATTTTCAGTTATTATTTAAATTTTATGACTACTTGTCAGTGATTTTACAGAAATAGTAGAGAATATTATGTGTCTTAAGTTAAGAATCAGTACTTTATATAAAAGAGTGGGAGTTTTCTTTGTGAATAATTTTTTCAAAATTATTACAGTTTTTTTTTAAAGCAGACATTAGAGATATTTGGAGAGAGTCAATGCAGAAATATGAAAGGGCCTATTCAGTTTTATCAAAAAATCTTCCATGATATTCTCATCCATTATATTTTCTAGTTCTGTTGTGTAATTCAAATTGCTTCTATCTTTTGTGTGTGACACATTCTGTATAGTGTCTAGTCTAAAATATGTTCTTAAAAGTATTGATTGCTTTATTAATTTATTGATGAATATGAAACATTAAGCATAATGCCTAGAACAGTAATTATTATTGTCTTAATGTTGCTATTGTTATTATTATTACTTTTGAAAGGAAATGTCCAATTTGCCTTTAGACGTTATTTCATATAACCTATCTTTTTCTAAAAAGAGTTGGGAAATGCATAACTTACTAGTGTAAATTTGAATTACATTCTAGAGGCAAAAAAAAAAAAAAGACATTCTAGAGGCAAAACACTACCCACAGTACTGAATTTATTGAGGTTTGGACAACAGTTAGTTTTTATATGTATGTGGGACTTGAGATCAAATTTTATCCCTATGACACACGCAGAATTTCTGTCTCAGTAGACTCTCAGCTTATGCACGTATATGACCCTCTAACAGAGGAAGTACTTCCTGAGAAATATACCTGTGAGTCACAAAGCAGAGACTTCAGTCCATTATGCACCCTTCTAGGTTTTCTAGATCTACAACATTGTTAATGGTTTATTTAGAAAAGAATCTCATGGAATTCCATGTTCCTTTTTTTTAAAGAAACCCAGAAATTTTCTACCAACCCTTTCAGTTTTAAGCATTTTTGTGTGTAAGCAGCTTCTCAAAACTGGAATTTCTGGAGTCTATTTATTTTCTTTATTTTATAAATTTCACTTAAAACATTTCCATTGTTGAGGAACCTCATCTGATCGAATGGTAACAGTTTGCATTTGATCAACAACAGAGTCAATAGTGAAAGCATTGTGGTTGATACACAGAGGTACAGTTGTCCATATTGTTCATATTGTATTTCTTTCCTTAAAGTAAGATAACAATGAAATAATACCCTATCTTCTCTGTCTCCTCTGCCAAATTGAACTATAGGGTAAGTAAGTTACTATATTATTTGGGGAGGTAGGAAATAGATGGGCATAGGTTAAATTTTTGAACTGTGAGACACTGTAAATGTAAAGAAGATAATTTTATTTAGTAGCATATTGGTCAACTGCATAAAGTTGTATTAATTTTAAATCTTTAAATATTTAATTTGTGAGTCTGCTGGTTAGTGAAAAGAATAGGAACTAGAATAAATTGTGGTATTCGCTTTATTTTTATTTTAGGAGGCACTACTTTCTATATCTATCTGCATTGCTTGAGTTTGTTGCCTTTGGGTTGAAATTTAATGATAATCCCCTGACAATGTCAATGATCTTCGTCCAGTATATTTATGAATCTGGAAATACATTGGGCTGAATTCCAGTCAAGCTAAAGTATTTGATTTTTCTACATTGTCTCTGTATTTCAGATGGAATTTTGTTCCTTTCTTAACCTGTTATTCTAATGGACTATTGCATAAAATTTATCAAATGCTATGTATTAGGGGGAAGCCCTGTGTAATGTAGCATTATTGTTGCATAGAGTACAAATTTGTAAAATAGTTAACAGTACACTTTTATGAATGGCACTTTCTAAATTTAAGATATTACCATTCTATTCTATCGGTGCATGGAAGGGTTAGACATGGTGAGTTTTCCTTTAACAAGAAAGGGTTGTCTTGTCTCCTCATTTATCTAATGATACTTAGCTCATTAGATCTTTGAGAGTATTAACTGTGAAAATTTATATAAAATGCTTATCAAACGCATAAAATGTGGCATACAATAGCATTCAACAAATGGTTCCTACTGTTATTATACATATGTTTATAGCTATTAATGATATTAAAAATACTAAGAGTGTGATTAGTATAATACCTAGTATGTCGTAATAAATTATTTATTATTATTACTATTATTAGGGCAGCATCTAGTATGTAATAATAATTAATTATGTTAATTAATAGTTTCCTTAACAGAAATTTTATTAGCTGGGGTGCTAAGACAATAATGGAAGGAATGTCATAACAAATTCAGTACTACAGGTACAACAACTAGTCAAAGATAGCGCAAAATTTAGTTACAATTTACACTTAAGGTACCTCTTTTTACTCTTCTGAGAGATAAGAATATCCATGTATAGGCAGAGAACACATTCTGTGATGTGGGAACATTGAACACCATATGCTGGTAAAAAAAAAATCTCTAAATGATTAACCTTAAAAATTATCTAGTATTGTCTTCTGTTTCTTAGGTATGATTTTTTTCAAATGATAGACAATAATCCTTTTTATTCCACTGCTAAGATTTTATCAATTAGCAAATGGGGAGGTGGGGGGAGATGTCAACAAAGCGCCACTGGTCTTTTGTGAGTGTACTGTGGGTCGAATATCTTTTCTTTCTCTACATAAAGTTTATGATTTCTAGCTACTTACTTCAAATCCAGCTTAGAGAGATATTAAAGAAGTACTGAGTACCTAACTGAGTGCCTGCATAATACTGGGTTGGCCAAAAAGTCCATTTAGTTTTTTTCATAATATAAAGCACACATTTTTCATTTTCACCAATAACTTCATTGATTTGGATATTTTGAGTATATCGGTTATCTTCCTCCATGTGGTATAACATTGATTGTTCTCAGGTAGTGTCTTGATTTAATCACTATCAACTTCAACTGGTCTACCCAACTTGTGGGGCATCATCCATTGAGAAATCTCCAGCACAAAACTTCACAAACCACTTTTGACATGTTATATCAGTCAAACCACCTTCTCCATACACTGTACAAATCCTTTCTCTTTTTGTGCATTTCAGTTGCACCTTTACCTTTCTTGAAATAATAAAACATAATATGCCAAAAATGTTGCTTTTCTTCCATCTTCAATATTAAAATGGCTACACAAAAATTCACCAACTTTGATCAGTTTTTTTAATGCAAATTTATATGACAGCTGTCATGATACAATCTAACAAAATTGTTTCAAATGTAGTTAAAGACAACTAAGCACTACTAGAGCCATCTTAACAGAAAAAAACAAAGGAACTTTTTGGCCAACCCAATACACAGTAGGGCAAAAGTAGGTTTATAGTTGCTCACATGGAAGATACAGTAAGTAGTAAATAATAATAATACAAGAATAAACTCTGTGTTTTGCACACTCACAACTATAAACCCTACCCTATATATGTATCACAGGTTCCATTGGTAATCATTTTAGAGATGACTAAACTAAGGTTTAAACAGCTTGGCTAACCTGCTCAAGATGATGGTAGAATTTGGTTTCAAATTCATGGCTGTCTGCCCTAAACCCATGCTTTTCCTAGCATATCCTATTGCTTCATTTACTTACCTAACTAAGTAAATTGCCAAAGGCTTTTCCCAGAAGTTTAACCTCACTTTAGACCTTTGAGACCTCCCAGCTGTCACCTATGGTTTCCTATGTTTAGGTCCTTTATCTCTGAGTTACCTAAGGAAGAGCTGTGAGAGGTGCAAGAGGAAGAAAAAGGAGATTATGTGGGGGTGGGAGGGCGGTGGCAGAGAGAGGGGTTGATGAACATTTGTCTCCAGCTTTCTCTAGGTGCTAATTCTTACCTTTATTTCCAAGAGGAAAAATGTAAATGTCCTCCCTTCTTGGGAAGTATAAAAACTACCTGGACTAAATTTCTTCCAACCAGTGATTAACTAGCAACTCTAGCCCAGAATTCTAAATCCTTTCCTTTCTAAAGATAACTCTTAAACCTTCTCTTCTACTTAATCTGCATATTGTACTAAGGTTATTTATCTTGCAACGTTTTTGCAGGTTTCCCTTAGGAATTCTCTTAGCAACTGACTTCATACAAACTGCCTGGGAAAGTTTAAGAGGATCAAATCCCTTGTAACTAAACAAAATAGAGCATTTGAATGGAAATTTAATAGCAAATTAGACTGGCATCATTACAGAAAGATGAATGAAACTTTTGTTTTCTTTACATTTACAGTATAAAAGTCAACTCTTTATTTAAACAATAGATGAGAAGAAAGAGATTATTCTGTTTTTTGGCTTATTGCACAATATAGCTTGTTTTCACCACATTCTATCAATTCAACCTCCAAAGCAAGTCTTAAACCTGGTGTCTCTTTCTCTGTGCCATTGTCTAGTGCCTTGTGCTTTGACTATTTCGAAAGTCCCTAATAGGATTTTCATGTAAGAAGTTTCCTTAGAAGGAGGTAGACTCTTCTTTCTCCAAATATAAACTCTAGGGAGGAGGTGTGACTTTTATTCTCTTTAAATTAGGGCTTCCACTTTTTCTCATTCACACACAAAAGTTTTCCAAACTTCTTTCGTCCACCACAGCCCTACTGAGAGAGGGCATCGAGCAAAGGCGGGTTTGGGAAGAGTTTTTGGCCCACAGACTCTTACCACCTCCCACTTAGCTGCTTTGCATAGAGTCCTTCTTTCTCTTGTAGAGTTTTTTTGAAAACTGAGAAATTTGAGAAAAACAGTTATTCCTAAGATGGTTATGTCCTATTATTTATAAAGGGCCTGAGGAAAATGACTAAAGACGAAAAGGTGACTCTCCTCCAGCAATACTTCCAGTCATCCTCAGGAATCCTGCTATAATCTGCATTCTTCTTTGACCTGCTACATGCTTTGGACTTTCTGCCGTAGCTGAGGGCTCTCTTTCATCAGTCTTTATTTTCTCTCTAGTCCTCAAACCTGCACATTTTGTTTAGTGAAGAAGTAAGAATGAAATATTTCCTGCTTTATAGATTGTTTTCACATGCATTCTTTGTGATTGTGTCATATCAGAGAAAAGTGCGTCTATTTGGTAAAGCCAAATGGCTAAATAAATCCAGATTTAATGGGTAAAATTAATTTGGCTGCTCCAAAACAAAAGTCTACTTGTTCCACAAGTCTAGTTAGCTTAAGGAGTCATATAATATATTCAGGACTCAACCTCCTTCTTTGAAGCATTGGGGAAAGGGGAGACAATGCAGAGGAACTAATAATAACATTAAAATAAAATAAGTTCAACATTCAACAGTACTACCCATTGTAAGGTAATGCCAGCCTGAAAGATATCAGGAAACAGCTGGCTGAAACAAATATAGTTGAAACATTTCTGGAATTAACAAATGAAGCCTGTTTCTGGATAGTGCTGTCAAGACAAAAGAATATAATCTTTGAGCGATTTGGAAGAAGGTTAGACGTGAGATAGAGATCCTCACCACTTGGTTTATATAATTAATTAGATTTGTCAGTAATGCTTTAGGTTATATTCATAAAGTTTTAAGGTGGTTAATCATGTAGTTAGTTAATCATGTAGGTGGTTAATTAAGTAATCATGTAAAGGAATTCTTTGATAATGTATGTGTTTGATAACAGTAGAAAAGAAAATCCCTGTACATAAATACTATTTACATTAAAATATATGAATTCCTAAGAGTAGATAAAGTAGTCTCCCACAATGGGGTCTTTAAAACACTAACATTTTATTTTTATCTAGGCAACTGTTACTATATTTTCATGGATCTTTGAGTTTTGTGATGTCATTTCAGCAAGCATCTGTGGGGCCCATGGTCTGTGTGTGTGTGTATATAATAAACTGTATTATAGTAATAATAAGCCTTTATGATTTACTAAAATATGCTATTAAATATCAATTATCCATAAAGAAATTTTTTAATTTCTAAATTAATTTTGTTATTTTTTATTTCTAGAGCTAATGAATTAATTTAAATTATATGCCAAATATGCTTTATCCTGACTACCACAACTACATAATTCTGAGATGTAAGGCCTTCCCAGTCTCATTTTCCTTTCTGCCCACCTTGGCAGCATCAATAATCAGACACAAAATGAATGAATTACAGTAATATGTAACAACATGGATAAACCTTAACAATATAAAATTAAGTGAAAATAATTAAATCCCAAAAGCATTATGTAGAGAGCATCAGCATTTTATAAAGTTAAAAGCATCCAAAATATATATTGCCTACACAATATATACATATAGGTATACATACAAACAAATTTATGAATAGCTGTGGATGTGATAAAGTACCACAAGAAAAAGACATGATAAACATAAGAATCGGGATAGTGGTTTTCTGAGATGTAAGAGGCAAGGATATAAGATGGGGTAAACTATGTGGATAGATTGGATAGATGCAGGTTATTATAAAGCTCTAAGCTCTTTTTTCAGGAACTTAGTTTGCTGGTGTTTATTAATTCACTAAAAAATAACTATGTGAATAAAAGTAAGCCAAATATGGACCAATACTAAGTATGTATCAAATACAAAGGATTATGATCAATCCAATTCTGTGTACCAGAGGGACCAAAAAAAAAAAAAAAAAAGCCGTGATCATTATATTAGCTATTATATCTATTGCTACATTAAAATTTTTTTTAAAAACTTTCAAAATCTAGTGACTTGAAATAATAAGCATGTATGTATGTATTACGGCTCAGGAATCTCTCATGATCAGGAATTCAGGAGCAGCTTAGTGGGGTGATTGTGGTTTCCCATCTTTCATGATGCGGTGACCAAGATGTCAGCAGGGGTTATAGTCATCGGAGGTTTGGCTGGAGCTAGAGAACTCAATTCCAAGGAGCCTCACTCACGTCGCTCGTAAGCTAGTATTGACTGTTGGTCTTAGTTCTCTGCCACATTGACCTTTCCGTAGGGCTGCTTGAGTGCCCTCACAGCATTGGGGCTGGCTTCCCTGGAGTGAGTGATTGCAGAGAGTTAGGGATGAGCCTTAATGGCTTTTCAGACCTAGCATTGAGACTCACACCCCATTACTTGCACTATATGTATTGGTCACATACACCAATCCTCACACAATGGAGGCAGGACTGTACGAAGGTCTGAATACCAGGAGGCAGGGATCATAGAGGGTCATCTTGGAAGCTGCTTACCACACAAACCATGTGACTTACCTTGAACATCAAGTTTTTTATCTCCCACAGCTCTTAAATTCCAAACTTTTCCCTTATTCTGCTTTTGGTAGCATTGGAAAATTGTTCTCTTTAGAGTTGGGACAGAAAGAAATGACTTATTGCTTCTCTCTCTTTTAATTTTTATGAGTTTCAGCCAAACTGATAACAATCACTGGGAAGCAAAATTTCAAAGAATGAAGAAAATACTCTGGAGAATGGCAGTTTTGCAACTTATTTTATACATTACAATCAAAGGAGGAGATGTAAAGGGGGTTACATGAAATCCACTGGAGGTAGTTAGGGAGGTGGGAGAAAGCAAAGCAGGGAACTCTCTGAGACTGGACAGAGAAAAATGGAGACACACTGCTTTCACTCTGGTGGGACAGGGCAGTGAACAGTGAACATCGGCAGCAGTGGAGATGGTATCCGGGACTAGATAACAATGAGGGGCTCTGTGGTCTCCTGCTGTGGTGGGAGATTGTGCCCTCAGGGGCCTGGAAAAGGGGAATACTCTGACACTCCAAAGGTGTGCTATCATAGATGCAAAAAGACAACAGACAGGCTCACCTGAGGTAAAGATTGGCCTTCGTCAAGGAGGCTTCAGGCCTAGGATGTGACTAACAGTCATGACCCACTGTTGGTTAGGAATTTTTATGTTCAGACCATCCTGTGTGGTTGCCTTCAGCCTCCCCTGAGCTTGTCGGGTTTAGTGTGTGGTGCCTTTTTTGTCCATATTTCCCCCATTTGGTCATCAATCAACCTAAAGGATGCATTAATGACTAAGCTCTTGGTTGGATAATGTAGTCCCACAATGGTTAGGAAGGCTCATTCCTAGGAAGTCTTACTGTTGTCATTTGTCATGCTAAAATGGTAGCCCATTGGGGATGGGCAAGACCATAAACTCAGATGCAAGTCAAGGCCATATTTTTCTCCAACAGGAAAGGCAGGTAAATAGGAGGTACTCAGATCTTATGGGCCTTCATTGAGAATAAATACTCTGGATCATTTCTAACGTACAGGCTATCGTGATCCATGTTTTGCTGTCTGTCTCACTTTTCTATATTTTGCATCTAGTATCACATTTACTTCTAGTTGGAGGGCATGTCATACACCTCTTCAGTTTTCACAGTCTGACCATATTTACTAGATGAGTTCCCATTTACTAGTGTTATTATTGTTGTTGTTGTTGCTGCTGTTATTTTACTATGGCACATCTACTTCCCATTGGAAGCACTCAAGGACTGTTCATTATTAATCTGATTCCTGCTAGTTGTGCAATTAGGAACTGTAACTTTAAGGTTTAATTGGGGCCATGGCTGTAAGAACACAATAGTATAATATAAATTACAATTACCATCTAAAAATTTCCAGAGGCCAGGAGGACAGTAAGAATTTCATAAGAAAATTTCCTGTGCCTCAGCAGCTATTACAGTGGGCTGTTGTGTTTTTTTTTTATCAGCTTTCATCTGAATTAATATAATTACTAGTCTTTGCTGGGTTAGGGGGTAAACACATTCCCATAATTGGGTTCTAGGGTTTATACATAAAATTCCTTTCTCAATATTCCTTTTCCAGTAACCATCTACAGCTTCTCTTATCCTTCTTAATTTTCTCTTTTTACTCATTCAGAAATAACTAACTTACTAAAACAAACTACTTCCTTTTAACTTCTTTCAGAACACACACACTTCCCTTTCCTTTCTTCTGCAATAACATTCCTTCTAAATTTCAAAAGAGAAACCTTAAAAAGGGTGTTATTGATAATACAAAAGTTATCTTATATACCTTTAGCAATTATTAACAGTTGGGCTATATGAGGAGGGACCCAAAAAATGGAATTATCTCCTGAGTGTGGCCCCCTTGTACTACAGGCTCCCCCCACTAGGTAGTGTTCTAAACACCTATCTGTACCAGTGTACCATCTGGCATTCTTGTGAGAGGCTATGTTCGGCTTGAGTAAGTTTTTTTTGAAGACTCTTTCAATCCGTTTGCCCTTTTCATGATGGGTGATTTATGAGCGCACCTGCCCACACAGCTCTGAGTGTTCAGCAGTTTTTGACTAAATCGGTATGACCCCTATGCCCCATCCTCCCTTTTTACTCGATCTCTCCCCAAGTGACTTTTTTTGTTTCCATGGATGAAAGAAGTTCTCAAAGGGAAATGTTCTGCCCATGTGGAAGAGGTGAAACAAAAAATGGCAGAAGCACTAAAAGGCATCAAAATCGCTGAGTTCAAAACTGTTTTTGAGCAGTGGAAAAGACAGCTCAATAAATACATTGAATCAATGGAGAGTACTTTAAAGGTGACTGAAGTTTAACATGTAAGAATAAATACACAATTTTTAACAAGTATGATAAATTCCGGGTTTGGGGCATCCCCGCTCATATAAGAACAAGGTTTGAGAAAAGCCCAAAGAATAATTGTAGCTGCTATTATGACTAATATTGTTATCAGACAGGTAAAGGCAATAGAACAAGTGGTTTTTTGTATGTGATTTTTTTAATCCTCACCTGAGGATATGTTTTTATTGACTTTAGAGCAAGAGGAAGGGAGAGAAAGAAACAGAAAGCGGGGGAGAGAGAGAAACAGAAGTAAAAGAGAAACATCAATCGGTTGGCTCCTTTACACACCCGACCTGGGATCTAAACTGCAGCCTAGCTATGTTCACTGACTGGGGGTTGAACCTGCAACCTCGATGTCTTACAATAGCTGTCTCCATCTGATGTTGGCAGCTTCTCATCCTCGAGGAATCTTTGATGTCCACTCTAGGAGGAAGCGGGTGTCAGAGACAGATTCACGATTAGGCTTCCTTTTTTAAAAAAATGAAAAATGTGAATCCATGAGTTAACACTTTTAAATTTAGCTGCATATGGATTAGTTAGTAATACCTGATAAGATCTCTTACAATGAAGTCAGAGAGAGTCTTCAATTGCAATATTTTCCAATAGACAAAATCTCCTGTTGTAAGTTGAGGTCTCTGAAGTCGTTGTCTCCAGGAGATAGAGATCACTGGTTTATCATACAAGGACATAACACCAGAACAGCCAGACTGAAAAGGTGCATAGGCAGGGGATGGAGAAGGGGTGCAGAGCTTCCATGCCCTCACCAAGCACACCACTCTGCGCATCCTCACGTGTCCACTGACCTGGAAGCTCATGCTTTTCTACTTCTGGTATAATTATACCAACTAGCTAATTCTAATTTCAACTTTTCCATTTAATTTTTTAATAAACAATATATTAGCTTCCTTCTACATGTGCTTTCAATTCTCTTGAGCTGTATATTTTTTTTTCTTTTCTGATTATAGAATTTCTCACTTTTAACCATCTAGGCTTTGTCCTTCCTAAATATCCTTGGAATTTTTAATCATTTGGTACTATTCTGAACTTCCCCCCAAAGTTGTAGGTTTGTTAATTTTCCTAATTAAAAGTTTTTCTATTGTTTATAATTCTTCCATGTGGTTATTCTTGCATTCAGCAAGTCTTTATAGAGAGCCCATCATGTGTCAAAACCATAGCGCCTCACTGTTGAGCAGAATTGGGAAGGTGTGAGAGTAAAAATGTGTAGGGAAAGGAGGAGGAGTGTTATAAGAAAAGGTAAGGGCAAAATATAAAGTGAGAAATCAGATTAAATCATTGGAGGGATTCTTAGTTTTTCTACATTACCTTCCATTTGAAAGAACTACACTTCAACCTTGCCAACTGAATAGCTGACTGTTACACTCAAAGAAAAACTGAGACTCATATACCAAAACTTCAAGGTCAGGCTTGGTGAAATCTTGATACTTTTGGGACTTTTCATTTCTCCTTATGGGCGAGATACCTTAAAATGGGGATTGACTGATCTGATGGAAAATAAAAATGTGTAGATTTATGTTTAATAGTAGGAAAAACTTGTCTAATACTTCATAGGAAACGGCAAATTAGCCACACAAATAATCTCTTTCCTGCTGTTGCTTCACTACTTGTCAAAATACATTCAGGTGAATAAACCACAAAGGGATCAATTGATTGAAGAATGTGCATCATAATGTTTGCTGTCCCCCTGTGTCCTATCTCAGTTTCCTGCCCCCAAGAGAAGGGATTTTCATCAGAGGGTTTTTTTCCCCCTTATTAGAATTCATTTCATTAACAATGGAAAAGGAATAAAGTTATTTAAAACAAGAAGCCATCAGCACAGCAAAATAGCACTTGGAACAACTGAGGAAAATTTTGCAGCCTCAAAAGAGGAATGCTCATGAAGGAAGAAGCATGTTCCAACCATATGTTTTCATGTAATAGTTTACAAATGTATCCAACCACATAAAAACTAAAATTAGCCATTTTGGCAGGAAAGATGACCTCTTTTCTTAACAGTGAAGATTTTAGCATATTTATTTTTCATATAAAAGGAGAGGTGATTAATAATGTTATAAGATGCCATAAAATATTTTTTCCTTGAATTTCTGCCCAGCTAAGACTTGTAGCTTAAGTCAACTGAAGTCTAATTTAAATTTTGCAACCTTTTGGTATCAGATGAAGTGGGACTTATTAAAACATATAGAATTAATATGTCACCTTATATTCTTTTGAAACTACTTACAGTATGTTTTGGGATTACATACCATAATCTCCAAAAAGGTGAAGAACAAGAGAAAAAATGAAAAGAGACTGGGCCACATTTTTTTAAATTCATCCATCAGATGAGCTTCAAACCTAGGAGGTTGAACGAGAGGAGTCTTAGGGTCCAAGGGTGATGAGTTGTGAAGAGAGTGAGAATTAGCTAGAAAGCTTTCCAGGATAGACTAAACTCAATTAACTTGCTACAGCTAAATGTTTAAAACTTGAAGTTTGTAGGTTTCCAGACCTCTTCTGATCTTAGCCAGACATTGATAAACTGAAAAGTGTTCATTTTGTGGTACCCAAGCTATTGCCACTCTCCTAGACAAAACTGCAAAGTATCAGTATGTTCTATTGCCCACAGATGAAACCCCTACACTACCACCTCCAGCCTCACTCCACCAAAACTACTTTTTCCACCTGGAGCTATTTGTTCATTCCTAGATTGCCAATATCAGGATAAGTGTTGATCATGTTGTAGAACATCAAAGTAATTAACAATAAGGTGTGAATGAGGTTTAGAGGTTCACAAGGCAGATTTGCATTTTAAAAGAGGGGCTTGTTAAACACAAATGAACTAATAGATGGAATGTGTGAGAGAGATGTTCATCTCCAAGAGATGGGGGGAAATTTCTGGTGCTCTTTTTCAGCCCAGGGATACCAAATACAGTCCTGTTAGCATTCTTTTCCCCTCTGCAATCTCTTGCCATTCACTCCTTTTTATCCTATCACGTTTGCAAGTAGAGTATATGTAAAATAGGGAATCCTTAGTTACAGTGTTCCTTGATAGAACCTGTACAAACCTAAAGATCAATTGACTCCCCAAATTACATACTAGATCCCTAATTCTCGGAGTAGTCAATTTACACAGATAAAAATGTCATACATTGCAGGATTAGCACTCCATTTAGTGTCTTTACCTGTTTAATTACTTGAATGAAGGATAATTTATAAGAACTTTTTATACGATTACTAAAAGCTCCAAAGAAATGTCTCTTAAACAATGAGGAGAGAAGGTGTCAGAAACTTTCTTTAAAAATTGAATTGTTTTATTACATTCATATAGATGAAAAAAATGAAAACATTTTCTATGTAATTTTGATATCAGGTAGACTAGGAGAATTAAGTTTGAAAACCCAGATGTTTTTTCTGGGCCAAAGAATTTAGAATTCTAGAAAAGAGAGAGGAGAGAACTTCAACAAGAAGAAAGAGGAGTATATCTCATTTAAATTGTGACGAGCAAAAAGAAAATTTTTCTGCTCCACGAACAAGCCTTTCTACTCCAGCCCCTATTACTCCCAAGTTTCCCTTTTCTTTTGAGGAAAGATTATCCAAATTCAGAAACTCATGGAACCACTAGCAAAACTTTTGACCAAAGTTGTATCCTTTAAATTTCAGCCTTTCATCTTCTAGCCGCTGTGCACAAGGTCCATAGTCCTTCCTTCCTAGATTTTTAGGCCATAAGTCTCCATGCACAGGTGTCATCTAGAAATGTCCTGCAGCTGCGTCGGAGGAGAGTCTAGAGAAAGGCCCTGCTGCAACCCAGGTGGCTCGGTCTTAGCTGCTGTGGGCAATTTTCCTGCAGTTCATTCACGTGGCTAGGAGTTGAAAAGGGAGAATTGTCTGTCTTAATTATGAAAAGAAGTAATAGCAACTATGTAAAAATTATCTTAGCTTTTTACAGTATACATAGCTCTTTCATGTCTAGTTTTTAAAATGCCCTTAAAGGCATTTTAGAGGGGGTTAATAATAATAACGTTTACAGAGATTATCTGAATTTGCCAGCTTAGCAAATAGTTGAAATAGGATTCAAATACAAGATTCAAGAATTTCATTTCACATCTTGTGCTTTTTTCATTACAGCAAATTTTAAAGGTAGATATGCCTTCTTCTCTAAAATAGGACTTTTAAAAAGTACTGCCTAAAATTAGGAATCCTAAGTAATTTATAGAAATACAATTTTCCAATATTCTCATCTTAAAATGAGATGGAAAGATCTCTCTGGTTGAAGAATGGGGATTCAAGTGATAAAGTTTTAGTTTATCTCCCTTCACTGATGTTGACCAATAGTAACTACTTTAATTTGCCCTAAAGAGAATGATTATCATTATAAATGGTGTTATAATTTATTTTAGCTTATATGTAGGGTAACTCCATAATTTATCAACCAAACTAGGGCATTTTGGAAAGTGTAAGTGGCCACTATTAGTAATTGGGCCTGTCCAATTCAAACTGGAACTGGAACTATGCTGGGTGAACTGGGAGATGGGAACCAACCTATAAGACACAATTGTGAGGCTGAGGGTGGTGAGTTTTGAAATTTAAAAAAAGCCAGCAGAATGAAAATTCATATACTTGCCTGGATTACACAGTTCCGGTGAGGCTGGTTCTTAAGCACGACGAGCACTATTGACTGTTTCAGGCTCATGCTTTGCCCAGCAGAGGACAGAGTGTTGGGGCATCGGTTTAGGACCAAGTCAGAAGGAAGAGTGCCGCCTGTGGAAATTCAAACCCCCAATATTTTATACCACATGGTGGCTGGGGGAGCCCATCTAAACTTTGTGCACAACCCAGATTCTCAGATGAAAAGCCGTGTCGGGGGCAGTATTCCCCAGGAAACCCTGGTCACTTTCATAGCTTTCTAAGTGACAAATATTAAACCAGTATTTGACATGTCAAAAGGGAAAAATGTATTCAGTGCTTAAATTATTTTTATACCTGATCAAAATAATATTATATAATGGAAGGCTCTTAAGTTAGTAATTGATTTAAAAAATTAAACTGCTAAAAAGTAGATTTTTTATACACCAAAGCTAAATTTGATAGCATAGAACTTAATCTAAGGATATACTCATAACCGGCATAAAAATAAATTTTATTTTGAAAAAAGATACTATTTATGAGAATATTGCTATGTGCCATCCATGGAACATGCTGTCTTTTAATTTCACATGTAAAATGCTGTATTGAAAAGTAACCCTCTAAGAGTAGTACACTTAGAAGACTAACACTACCAGAAAATGATAGTTTGAAATTATTCCTAACTATTGCTGAATTACTTGGAAATTCTTCCTATGAAATTACTTTTGTCCACCTAATGCAAGAATTATTTTCTTAGTGAGTGTGAAGTTCAAATGAATTTGGTTTGGTTTCTGGGGGAAAAATGTTAGTTTTCTTGCAATTTAAACTTTTATTTGCGATAGAAAGTTTCCCTTCTGGACAACAAGTTGCAGCCTGGAAGTGATAAAATGTCTGCGGGGGAAACTAATGAAACTTTGTTGTGGAATAGTTCACAAAGGAATATGAGATGCGTTACATAATGCAGCCCTTTGTTTGTGGAGCCTCTGACAGAATCCTGCAGTTTTAGCTCAGGCTGAAAACTGCCACCAAAGTCCTCCCTAACTCCAGGCAGCTCTGAGTCTTTTTCCCTACTTCCTGCCATGATTACTCTGGCTTCTGATTAAATCACACCTTATATTTGTCACTAACCTAAAATGACCCAAAGCTGCTTATTTCTCTCCTCTGCAGTTCCCCAGTACTTGTAATATTTGGAAGCCTTGAAAATAGCATCTGTCCCAGCTTATGTAGTCTTTTCTCCAAAAGCAAATACTATAATAGTTTCCTCACTCCTGGGTTCAAACCTCAGGTGAAAAATTTTGGAAGCTAATTAGCATGCTAAGGAGTCTGGAGCATTTGGGTGAGTCACAGTCATGCTCCCTAAGGGACAGAGAAAGTGTCTTGTCGCTAGTGGTATTTAACAAGTGCTGCTTCCTCGCTGAGTTTAAACAGAGTTGGAATTGCATTGCACCGTCTTCGTTATATTTGATAAAAGTCTTGTTTACATCATCTCATCTTCCAGACATCTATCCCTTTGGGGTTTATTCTAATGTTTTATTTCCCTCTTAAAATACATGTCTACTAATTTTGGTAAACTTTTAAAAGTTTGCTTTTATTATATTAATAATTGAGCCAGGTTGTAACAAATTCTCCTCGTGGAACTTATTAGACGCAACTGTTTCTTTTTTGACCTGGTTTAACCCTCTTTTCTTAGCTTAATAGAAATTTCTGCCTTGCTTTGAGAATTTTATCACATATATTGACTGTCTAGTATGTATATATAATTAAGCTATGTAGCAAATGAATATTTATTAAATGCCAAGAATGTGACCAATGTTTGCCATCCAATTAAGAAAAACAGTTTAGATAATTCAAATTATGAAAGTTATTTCTTGGTTAGAAATGTGTTCAGTACCAGAAATCCTGACTTGAGTGGCTTAAACAAACAGGCGTTCGTGTTTCCCATGTAACAAGATGTCCAGAGATGGGGAGTTGCTGGTGTGTGATAAAGTCAAGGCCAACATCTCTGGGACTGTTTGCCTTTTTTACATGCTTGTTGCTTTATGATCACAAAATAGCTGCTGTAACTCTTAGCATTGCATCCATGTTCAAAGAAGGAAGAAGGGGGAAGGAGAAGGATTATCTTTTACCTCTAACTTTATCAAAAAAGAAATAAACTTTCTCAAAAAACCAGCCTCTCAAACAGATTGCTACATAGATCTTATTGACTAAGAACTGGGTCCCAAGGCCATCCTTGGTTGCTAGGGAGGCAAGGAAATCAGGGAATCAATTTGTCATAATTGGCTTAGAAATATCATAATGTCATCCAGGACTGAACACATTGCTACTCTGTAACTAGGGGTCTGTAACTAGGAGAATTGGGGGAATGGACATTGGATGGGCAATAGTATTTACTTCAGTCGTAGCAGTCAAAAAAGGAAAGTTAATGTGGACTACAAAAACTAAAAAATCCTTTATGGCAGAGGTAGAACATAAGCTGGACTAAAGACAACTAAAGCAATTAGATCCATTAAAGAATAACAATAGGACACTTTAAGGGAGGAACAGAAGCTTAACAGCAGGAACATTTATGCTATCTGTGGAAAGTAGCCACTGCATTGTGAATGAATTCCCTAATTCTTTGAAGATAGGAAGTAAGGCTTATTCTTATTTATTCTCCTAGCATCTCACACATAGTAGATGCTTATTGAATCATAGTAAATTAATGTATAATATCCTAACGCCGAGGTCCAGATATGATTTCACAGGTTATGGAGATAATAGAACAGAAAATTTAAAGTTTAGGTTTCCCTTGGCAATACCAGGATGAAGGAAAACATTAAGATAGTCTGATATACTCCTGAATACTTTTTGGGAAGTATTGAAACCTGGGATGCCTCAGCAAGGTAAAGCAAGAAATGGAGGCTGAAATACCAAGTTAAGAATTGTAACCTGATCTGTGAATGCCCGATTATGTTTCTGGAATCAAATGTTGGTAATACACAAGCAATAGTATCCAACAGGCCCTCCCTCTATTAGAAGTATTTATCCTGTTGCTGTCAATTGCTCCCCTTTTCTCTGAATTCTATTCACTGTGGCCTTCCAGTGTGAAGGGAGCTTTGGAAAAATAGAAGGTAGTTCATTGGAGATTTCTAAATTCATAGTACAAAAATTGAAATTTTACATTTATTCAGTTTGTATTTTATGCGTCACTCTGCTGCAGTTTTTAGGAGATTATTAAAACAATCCTGACTACAAATTGTTTACATTCTAATCAAGAATTTAAATATCTTGACTGATTTAAGATAAACAAAAGGAAAGAAATAATAATACTGTTCAGAAAAGAAACCAAGTCAGTCAAAAGAATAGTTTGACTTGCTTTTATTGTCACGGTGCTGACTTAACCAGACAACTTAGCCAGGATTCAAGCAAAACTTTTTTCTGCAAATACCACACAAGTAACTGCCACTAAAGGGAAAACACCTTACTCAATGTAGGTCTGCTTGTTTCTTATTTAACAAAGGATACAGTGTCTTGTCCTATTTTGTTTACTGAACCATAGAATTTTAATTTAGTTTACAGACAGGGGTGTCCAAACTTTGGACGTCTCTGGGCCACACTGGAAGAAGAAGAGTTGTCTTGGGCCACACGTTAAATATATTGTGACACATAATCACACAAAAAAAATCTCATAATGTTTTAAGTAAATTTATGATTTTGTGTTGGGCCACACTCACAGCCACCCTGGGCAGCATGTGGCCCAGGGCCACAGGTTGGACACCCCTGGTTACAATATGGCTTAATAGTAGACTGAAATAATAAGTGAAAGTAATTTTATTTTTGAATTGTACCTCCATGAGTCTCATAATTTTAAGGATCTGACATTACTTTTGTTTTTATGGCCTTAATTTTACCTGAAAAATAAGCCAGTAGATTAGGGGATAGACAGACACAGCATTAAAATGTACAACCTTAGTAACTTGGCATTTCTAGCACACTTCCTGTCTGTGGCCATTTAATGAGGGTTCCCTTGTAACTTTAAGCTTCAGCCTCCCTGGCTAGATTAGAATACTTCAGATTATTTGAACTGAAGAGTGCTTCTCATTCTGACAGAAGAACATCGATTTTGTTTTAATTGATTGAATAATATATTTTCAGTGGCAGATCTTTAACAACTCCTCTAAAGACTTGTAGCATTATTAATATTGCATTTGGATAAGTAACTCAATTTATCTGGGCCTCAGTTATCATCTGCAAAATGAGGTAACTATACTTACATGATCTCTAGCTAATTTCAGCTCTAAAGTTTTATGATTTCATTTTTCAATTCAATTCAACAAATATTAATGGAATACTTATATAAGGCAAGCCAATATGGTAGGGCCTGGATGGATCCAGGGATAAATGATGTGACTTTTCCATGCAAATAGCTTAAATGTGATGCATTCAAGGTTGAGATGTATATTTATCAACACATTTTTTAGCTTCTTCTGTTTGGGATGTTACTTAGGAATGAGGGCATATGATTTATTCCCACATGGGCAGAAATTAAGTGTCTTATTGTTTCTCATATCTGGATTTGGAGAACCAAAAAAGGGTCAGAACTACCATTTTAATAATGTGCCTTTGTATCTATCCCACCTTCAGTGCCAAAAATTTAGAGCATTCAGAATTGTAACCTGATTCATCCCTAAAGGAGCTCAATGCATGTAGAACAGATAAATATAGTTATTTCCATTTTAGTGATTAGATAACTGGACCCGAAGTTTCCTGGAGTTATATAATGAGCCAGTGAGTAAGCATAGGTGAGAATCTAGGAGCTCTCACTCCAGGACTGCACAGCCAGCTTCCTTTTTGTGTGACAGATTCTTTTGGCAAGTTCTGCACAGCCTGACTGTAAAACCACATTCCACACTGATCCTTCCTCACTCCCTTTCCAAACAACAGCTCAGTATTGATGATTTCAGATGTATCAACAGGAGAAACAAAAAGGTGCAGGGGAAGAATGAAATACGTGCAGCAACAGATGTGATGTGCAAGCTGTGATACAAGTGAGACAATGTCCCAGCCTTTGGTTTGCATTAAAATTAGAAGTGAAGAAAAATTGGGGATTCCTCCATAAATGGCAGCCATAAAGAAACCCGCATTTTTGCTGAGTGAGAACATCATTCTAAACATGCCATCCTGGACACTCTGCCTCAGTTCTGGTATCACTAGAATTTCCCTCGCCTGCTTTTGAGAATACTCAAGAACATGAGAAATTTATTTTTTTTTCACAAATCTTGGAAGCAGCTACTTAGAAACAGGTGGTTATATTTCCTTCTTTACCTAAGTCTTCCTACAAAGTAAAAAAAGGCATGTCCGTGTTGCATCTCATGGCTTTTTTGGTGAAAAAAAAAAATTGCATCTGAGGCCTAGGAAAATGTTTGGCCTTCACAATTGAATGTTTAACCAGGTGCACGCTGCACTGGTCTGGCTGAGGAAAGGTAGTCTCCTCCTTCTGGAAATCCTGACATTAGAGAATGATTCTTGTCCCAGCTTTCATGAGTTCTTGTGAAGGAAAGGTCAGGTGATTCTTAGATCATATTACCTGGTTACCAACCCACTTGCCTCACTCCCATTCTGTGTCCTCGTGAAGAAATTGATTTAATAGATTCAAGATATTATTAAATACATTCTGCATTAATATTATATGTCCTCTTTGAATCCAAGTGGCAATACAATAGAATTTCATTTTATAAATAACACCCTTCAAGCTAACACCACAGGGCACAGTACAAAAGAATCAAAATAGAACACAAATGCTGTAATCAAATGCAGACCCCAGGAAGGCTGATTAAAAAGGCATGTTGCTAGTAAGAGCAGCTGACAGGGTAAGTGTAGTGGGTCAGCGCAGAAAAGCCAGCTGAACAGAAGGGCAAACTGAAATAAAATGGACTTGCCTGCCTGATACATATGGACTTACGACTCTCCTTTGTCATTGTCTCCTTTCAGAACCAGGAATTGCAGGGGAGAGAGGAGTGTGCATATGTTTGCTGGGAGGTGGGGATCAAATGTATGTAGGGTCATGAGGTTTATCCTTAGTCCTCAAACACAACGCAAACAAACCAACAAAAGCCCTAAAGAGAACCTCGGGCAGCTGACAGGGATGGCTACAATGTGAGTGTGAGACAATCCAGTGAGGCTTGCTTTGCTTGACAATACCACTGGTTTTCAGAAAACCCAACTGTGAGGAAACAAGTAGGTCCCTCCCATGATAGCGAGAACAGATATTCGTGGTATGGCTGGGCATAGGGAAATGTGGAAATGAGTGAGATGGGTGCTTTGTGGTCTTGGCCTGGTGGGAGCCTCCTCTCCCTACAACATCTTCTCACCCCATTTGCTTTCTTTGCTTCTAGCTCCTTGCCACCAAGGCCTTTTCTAATGTCAAGTATTTCTCTTTTAAAATTCTGCCTGTAATTAGAGGACAAAAGGTTTAGCCCTCTTAATAAAGGAATTAAGGAATTAGGCAAAAATTGAGGGGGTATTTTGGCACATATTTCTCCACCTATCTGTCAAACCAGTTCTAACAGTGATCACTGTATGCCGTGAGGAATGCACCAAATTGGTCATTTATTGGTCCTTCTCTGTTTAATATTGAGGGTAGAACAATCCAGGACAGGAATCACAGGAACAATTCCCTACAAAATATGTGATACCTTTTACTGTAAAATAGCAACCTATAGTTAATAGTCATGGAACACCAAGTACGGCTTCTACGGTCAATAAAAGAAAAAAGAAAAGGAGAGAGAAAGGAAAATGATAACTGAGGCCATTTTTACTGCTCTTGAAGCTGTGGGTTGTTTGCAATAACTCTCCTGATTACCCAATTAGCTGAAACTGGACTGAAATCACTGATGCATAAATTTAGGTCAATAATTTAGTATTTCTGTACATCATTTTTCTTAATCTTTCAATTATAAACAACTTAAACATGTGGGCAGTATTTGGGGAAAATATTATTGTACAAATGCTAGTATTGCTACTTTTATTGAATAGAATCTTATTTTCTTTAATTCTGTCAGTATTTATTTATCTATGCAGAGAGCCAATTTATTAGCAAAGCCGAACAGTGGTATAGTAAGTTGAGAACACTGGACTGTAATCTCCAAAGCGAGTTACTTCATAAAGTGTGTGAACAAATAACTATGCCAGTAATCAATGTACTGCTGCTCAGACCCAGATTTCCCCTTCCTTGCCTACTCTACAAAAGTGTGTCTGGATTCTTTAAATACTTTTCCTTTCCCAGCTGTATGATTGTGCCTTGTCCATAGAGGGTTCCGAGAGACATGACAGGAGGAAGAGGTTTTTCCTCCCTGGCT
The DNA here is from genome assembly GCF_022682495.2 of Desmodus rotundus. NCBI lineage: Eukaryota > Metazoa > Chordata > Mammalia > Chiroptera > Phyllostomidae > Desmodus > Desmodus rotundus. Next base: position 92,198,289 of record NC_071388.1, on the reverse strand, counting down.
CCCGTATACTCCTCAGTCAGGCCCCTGCAGTGTGCATGGTTTCTCCGGGGCCTGGCTCCTGCACACACACAGCTGCCATGGTGCCCAGCAGCTGAAGCACAGAGAGTTCCTCCAGTGCCTGGTGGCCAGCAGCTTCCCCCAGCACCTACCACACATGTACACATACACACACATGTACACACATTGGCTGGGTCAGGTAGTAGCGTGCCTCAGATAGGACACCTCGCTATGAACAGCTTTCCCGACACCCTAGAGTACAGATTTCCAGCAAGTTCTACTGACAGTTCCATAGCAATTTCTCTGCCATTCGTTAATTTAATGGCTGTGCCTCATCCAAAAGGGTCTGGATCCCAGTCCAGGGGTAGAGGAGACTCTTCCTTGAGCACTCTATCTCAGACCTACAAATAGTTACTCTCCTTATATTTGCTTATTCTTATGTAATTTTGAATTCTCTTTACTTCTTACTGGCTACTCCCTCATTACTCCAATCCCCTATTATAGTTAGTAATTCTTTATATTAAACTTTTCCTATTCAAATTGCTATGTGGTTTCTCTTTCCTGATGGACCCTGACTGATCACATAGCCAAAGAATATTAAAATAATCTATATTCTTTGGGAGTAGGGGAAAGTAAATATGATAAGCCATCTCTTTATGGAACGGATTAGCATTGGAAACATGTGCCTTATCTAGGCCTAACTGTTAGATGAACAAAAACTTGTGAGAATTGGATGCTAGATGGAAAGGTGAAATAATCATATGATGCTGTATACTATTTGTACTGGACATACGATTTTAAAGACTAGTTTTTAAATATTTTACTTAATTTCACCAAGAGTTTTTTAAAGCATAAACTATAATAAAGCAGACAACAAAAGTCTGAATTCAAAAGTAATTTGTTGGTCTTGAAAGGCTGTTGTAAAATAACGCTTTAATGCAAATTTGTAGATTATTAATGTTAGGGTAATAATGATACCCATTGTTTACTGAGAACTCAGAAGGTCCTCAGCACTTTACATTGGTTTACTGAATCCCTATAGCAATAGAGGTGGATGCTCTTGTTATTTCTGTTTTACAAATTGGAAAACAGAGGCTCAAAAGGTTAAAGAACTGGCCTAACATGATACATGTAGCAAGTTCCAGAGCTAGAATTTGAACCTAGATCTGCCTGTAAGCTCTGGTTTTTAACCACTGCACTTCGCTTCAAGAATATTCCCACTGAAGCAAATAGCAAGCAGCCTGGGGAAGCAAACACAGAATAATTGGTGTTTTCATCAAAAATCCAGGACAAGAAAGTCGGAAGTATTCCTAGGATGTATGGCACACCCTGAGATATTTCTGACAGGCCATCTATTATTTTTACCTAACAAGATACGGACAAACTGCGTGGACATTGGTGATCAAAGCCCCAGAACCAAAGTGTTAACAGTGTATCAAAAACCCAGCAGCCTTTATTCAGAGCTGAATTGAAGGCAGATGAAATATTAACAGCAGTTCTAGCAGCACAAAATGAAATATGAGATCCTGTATCAGAAATTATTAGTAACCTGTAAAAAGAAATGCTGAAAAATGGCAGTTACCAAATTAAAACCGAGAAACAGAGCTCAAATGGGAAATTTCGAAAAGTTTGGAGGAAAATAAATGACAGATTGTCCTCTTGGCTCTTATTACTATGCCATCCTAAATCCTACTTGGCATTACATGGTGGAGGTGAAATAAGAACTGCATCACTGCCAATGCTGGCCCTCAAATTTGTAGTCCTGAGTGTCTGTGATGGTGTCTGGGATTGATTAGGAAAGTAGCAGGAATTTGGTAGCATTTAGCTTTATCTAAATTGAAGAGTCTGAGACTCTTATTATGAAAGGCTTCCTCTCAATTGTGAATTGGCCCCTTTGCTCCACTTTTGGATGGCTGGCTTCCTTCATGCCGAGCTGCACTAAATGTTCTACATGGGAAAGCTATTCTCCTTAAATGCCTTCAAATTTAAAGCATCTATCTGGATATGTTCATATTTATGACTCAAAATATCTAGCATCAAAAAAAGAAAGAGAGGTTACAGATACCAAATACCGGGTGGCAAATGAAGGAGATATTTTTCCATCAGGAACTGAGATCAGAGAAATGACTATAAGCAGAGTTGTTGAGCAGTTGATGCCAGAGAGAGAAAGGAAATGAGCTATAGAACCATAGAATCTTAGTGTTGGCAAAGACTGTGGAGTTCATGCAGTCCTACCCTATCATTTTTCAATGAAAAGACTGAGACATGGGGAGTTAAGGGACTTGACTTGCCCTAGACACATAGTTGTTTACTGACAGTCAGGCCAAAATCATTTCCCAACTCCCAGTCTGGAACTCTGTAGTTCAGCATGCTACTGCCATCCTCTACTGAAAATTAACACTAACTCAGCCTGGAACATAGAAGAACTCAGCATAGAATGGAGAGCAAAAAAATGATGAATTTGGAGATGGTAATCAGTCTGGGAAAAGAAGAGGAGAAATAGACGATCCTCCTTTGTTGTGACTCGTTGGCCAAGCTTGTACAAGACATTTTTTTGGTTTTCTCCTCGATACCTTCCCACGAAAAGCAATAAAATATTTTGATTTTTATTCCTCAGGGTTTATATTTATGCATTGAGATTTGATTTGCTTAGGGAATTATCCCACATACAGGTTAGCTCCCAGCGTAGATTGGTTTGTGGGTGTTCAGTGCTATTGAGCCTGTTATTTACATGGTTATTTACATGACCTTGACTTTCCCTGGTAGTGAAATGTGCTCCAGAGTACTCATGGGGGGAATCCTCTCTGTGGGACACTAACAACTGAGGATCAGATACAGGTTTAAGATTTAAGAATTATCTTCTATTAACCCTTGTATTCTGTTAACCTCAGGCCATATGTGTGAGTGAGCCTTTTAATCGGGCTCATGAGTTAAGTAAAATAATTTTCTTTATTTGAATGTACAGAGTAATTTGACATAAACCAGTAGCAAAGGAGATATAATAAAAATGTCTTGATAGGAGTCCTCATGAAATAGCAATATAGGTCTTTTAGACCAGTCAAATATTTTTTCTGAATAGAGCAACTGGAAATGAGAGCATCAGACAATATGATGAAAACTACAGATGGAATGCTTTGCATGAAAAGTGATTATATACAGAAGAAAGCTCAGGAGATGGTAGGCGTGGAGCTAGAAAGGAGGAGAGCAACTGAAATAAGAGAAGATAATGCTTGACCAGGTCTAGTAAAATATTCCCTGCCACAACCACTGTTCCATGAAGAGACTGAGCCAAGAGGCCTGAATAAACCAGCCTGAAGTTCAGAGTTGCCATTATTGTGGGAGGCATCGGGAAGAGCACATCCGGATTTGTTTGACACAGCAATCACTGTTGGGTGTCAGCATTCATCAGCCAGATGGTCAGACCCACAATTAATCAATTAGGCTGGGATGATCAACTGGACCAAGTTTTCCCCTTTGGTGAAAAGCCTTCATCATGCGGTCAAGGCCAACAACACTTTTATCCTGTTGCTTTTGGAGAAGCTTCTAAACATCCCTCTTCTTTTTTAGGCCTCTGGTTACAGGATATTGTTAAGCTCCAAGCTGCTTTGGCAACATAGATACCCCAAATCAAGATCTTAACATAATAGATTTTCAACATACTCTGTGTTCAAGTATCTTTTCCATACCCTGACAGAAATAAGCTTTTTAAAGCAGAATTCTGTGAAGACTGTTACTCAACTGATTTTACTAGAGTTCTGATATTGGCTCCACTCAGTCAGGTGGAACAACACTGAACATGACTCTTTCACTGGGCACTTACAAAGGTATGATAGTCAAATCAAAATAATAGCAAATTATTGAGTGTTCACCATGTGACAGATGCTGCTGTGATAAGGACTGAACATTGCCCAGACGTTGATTCAGTCCTTGTAATAATTCAGTGAGTGTGGTAATGTTCCATTTCAAAGAGAAGGACACTGAGACTAGGATGTTCATTAGCCCAAATTTAAGCATTTATTAAAGATGTATTGAGATAATTTAATGCCCTCTGGAGTGAAGCTAAATAAAATTTACTCTACATTTTCTTACACATCTTATACATTTGTGCATTTCTAAAAAACAGGGATTAGGAATTTATGGTGTGTCCTTATTTTTCCTCTTCAAAGAAATCTTTTACTAGTGTTTCCTGACTATGCTGATCTTACTCTCTTTGCGTGCTATTCCCGCTGCAAACCATTTGACTTGAGATGGCTTTCTTTCTTATTTCGGGCCATCCATCACTACTATCTGCTGCTAATTATAAATCTCCACTTCCATTTCCTTATCTATATATATGGTTCCTCTAAGTTTGTTTCAGGTACTAAGACTTTATCAGTTGGCTTATAAGTCAATTTGCCTCCTCTAGAACAAAATGTCTGTTACTAATTTACTTCTTATGTTGAACCTGGTGTTTCCCTCCAACTATTTTATTTTCCTTCTTCTCCTGCTCTATTACTGTCCCGCTGCTCTGGAGAAGTGTTAGAAACTGCTAGGTGGGATGTGTCACTTCTTGATGGAGGTCTACACTGACCCCATTGAATGGAAATATGGACAGGGCATATTTCTCTAGTGTTTCATCATTGAACTTATGCCTTTCTTTTCTCTCAGCTCTTCTCTACCTCCACCCAAGTTGAGGAGTGCCTCTCTTTAACCTTTTGTGACCAGTGTTTTGTAGGCTATATGAGGACACTATTGACCCAAATGTACCTTTTTGAGATACTAGTATCTCAAATACTAGTAGGAGTATCTCAAATAATACTCATATTATTTTATGCAGTATGAGGCTTCTTTTTGCTACTTAACTGCAGTGCTTTGCCTTTGTCTGTTTGTTTTGCTACTTACAAATCAGGAAAGCAATACCAAAATATCAGGATAGTATATAGGCAACCACTTGATTTCTCAAATAGCACATGGAAGAAAAGGTATTCCAGAAATCTTAATGAGCATCTTTTCTCCTCCAGGGCTCTACCAGTGCCCTCTTTTTCTAACTGTGGTACTCTAATTTGTTCTTGCTGTATTTGGTAGGCAGCTGTTTTACATTTTTCCCTTGCTGCTCCTTTTTTCTGTAATTCTACAATCCTCACCCCAGAGCTGATGAGGCGCTTTCATTTTAATCAGCAGTATCTCCGTGTGTCGCAGAGCTGAGCCCTGCCATCTAGACTGCCTCTCTGCTTCGTTTTGCTCCTGACCTAACCGCCCCCCCCTGCCATTCCAGGCCTGGCCTCTCATGACCAGAGACTGCTGACTCATCCTGGCCTGTGCCAAGCTGTGCAGTCGCTTAGCGATGTGGACAGGAGTCGAAGGACTAGAATGAGATCACTGAACTCATTTCACTTGTTGCTTACGGTACAGTCCAGCATGAGCTGGAAATGTAGGAACCTCAGCCTCCCGAGCAGAAAGAGTAAGTAGATTGAACACACCGCATCACCAAGTCCTCAACAAGCAGTATTTGGGTGGCGGGTGGGGCTGGCTTTCTCATGGCTGTGGCTAGGGCATTCCGGTTCACCAGGAGTGTTCCTTTGTCCTCTCTTCTTCCTCTCCTCCACAGTCAGACCCCCCCCCCACCTTCCCTGAACTTCCCTTCTGAAAATGTCCGGATGGCACAGCAATGATCTGGGCAGAAATGAAATTTTGCTAATAAGCAGCCTCCGTAAGAAATCCTGAAACAGTGACACTGCTGAAACTGCTTAGTTTAGCTCATCTACTGGGAACACACATGAACTTCCCAACAGAATTCAAGAGGATGAAAAAATCTTTTTTTTGTTCTTCTTTTCTTCTTAATTCTCTGTTTTCTTTCTGTTTTGAGGGAGGTAGCTTCAGGAGACATAGCTGCATTCTGGTGTGGTGTCAAGTTTTCCGTCGGGAGACAATAATGTACATTCCTCTGGCAGGATGGGATGGGTTTTTTTTTTTTTTTTTTTTTGTTTCTGTTGCTGTTGTTTATTTATAAGACATTTCCTCTTAGTTAGTGGAAGTTAGATCGTAAGAGGCTCCAGTGATTTTCCTTCCACCTCCCCTCCCTAATTTCTGTGCTTCAGCACTCTGGAACACTGTGAACTCGACAAACTAATCAGAGCAGGGAGCTTAGCAGCCAGGCCTGGACACTCTCAAGAGACTGTGCTGATTCTCAGTCGACACTCCTTGGATCAGGAACCACAGTCTTGGTGAGTGGTGAGGTTCCAGAATTTGATGTGTCAAGGATTCTATTCTTGGTGTCTCTGGGGAAGTCAGGAAATAACGGGTGCTTTTAAAAAGAAAAAAAAAATACTCTTTAAAATAGCTATCAAACATCCAACGCGTTGGCGAAGACGTTAGCGTGCACAGCTGAGAACACTCTATGGACGACAGCAGAGCCTTGAGTCTGTGCTCAGGAGGAGCCTGCAGGCATAGGTCTTGTGTTGCCAGCAGTGGATGTCAGCCTTGACATGCCTAGCACACATGCTGGTAGGAGGAGGGAGATAAGTGAATGAGTGGGGAGGGAGGTGGTATTTACGATGGTAGAAGGGGGAAGTGAAAGTGAGATTCATTGTACATTTGAAGTTTCTGTCTACCAACTTTCGTGCATCTTTATTCTAAACATTGACGATATTTCAGGATACTTATGTACCCGGCTAAACAAGAAAGAAAAGTGGATGCGTAGCAAAAGAATATTGTTAATGCTGTTCCTCTAAAGATCTCTTTGCTAAAAACTAGTTGCTTTTAAATGTTAGGGAACCTCCCTCTGCCTGACCATTGAAAAATATTATTTGTTACACCCTCTTCTTTATTCCTCTGCATTCATAGAAGGGAACAGAAGAGTGCAATGAGAATCCTTATTTGGCTGCAGGGAGATTTATCATCCTGACATAGGAAAACTAGATGACTGCCCTCACAGTGTTAAACCCAAATATAGTATTGTCCTCGATATAAGAGACTGACAAAGTGTGCTCTGAAAAGTTGTTGAGGGAATGGAATAGGGGTGATTGCATCCTGTCTGATATGAGACTTAACAGAGGAGTCGATAGACCAGCTTTTGGAGTCAATGTGTGCCTTCTATGTCCTCATTAATAACTGACACTCTCCCTGGAAGTGGAATTTCAGGTGGAATATGTATTTCTCCTTTACCATTGTCTCTCTACGTAGTTGCTCCTTCAACAATACTTGGTTTTACTGTGTTTTCTAGTCTTCTTTTCAATTTTAAGAATCTGGCATGTTCCAAAATATTGAGTGGAAAAAACAAACAAGCAAACAAACAAAAAAACATGGTGGCCATAAAAGCATTTGACTGTGTGGCAGCATCTGAAGTGAATTGCTCTTTGGAGAGAGGGACGAGCCTTTGATGTCCCCAATATGGTTCTCATAGGCTAAAACTTCCAAGAACCACAATCCAGCCTAAGGGGCACTTACTCGATGTTCTTAAATATTTGGAAAGAGATGCTATTTTATTGTTTTAGTGTTCCTTGCTATTAACACATTGCCAGTAGATTCCTCCTAAAAGTTGAAAATGCTTTAGTAATAGTTGATTTTACATTTAACCAGATGTGTATTGAGTGTGTCTGTTGTGTATATTCTTGTCCAAGCTGGCGGAGTCATCCAACATATTACATTGGTACTTAGCTTTGGAATTTTGTTTGCTACTCGGGACAATTTAGATTCTTGACCGTATAACTCATGCATACTCACATATAACCAAGTTTGCTACAGAGACTGCCCTCTGCTGCAGCCTCATCAGAGTCTGTCAGTGACTCTAGAGCAGAGTCAGCTTCCTCTCACAGTTCCTATGGTTTGTGAGGCACATCACATTCCCCAGCTGTCACTGTGACAGGGAGCAGTTTCAGAGTTTAATTAGGACCAGTGTGCTATGAACTTAATGTATATAATCTGTCTATTTTAGTTAAGCCATGTTAATTATGACCATATTATTTGTAAATATAATGTTTCTTGGGGATTTTCCATAAGGTACTTGTTTTCTAAAGAAAGAAACTGAATGGAAAAATGGTGTTAAAATTTTTTTAAATATGACCTGGCCCGGTATCTCAATTGGTTGGAGCATTGTCCCACACACCAAAAAGTTTGTGGGTTCAATTCCGACTCAGGGCACATACTTAGGTTGTGGGTTAGATCCCCGGTCAGGGCACATATGGGAGGCAACTGATCAGTGTTTTTCTCTCACATCAACGTTTCTCTCTCTCTCTCTCTCTCTCTCTCTCTTACCCTCTCTCACCTCTCATCCCAACCCCCCTCCCTCTCTCTCTCAAAAAAATCAATAAAATCGTGTCCTCAGGTGAGGATTTAAATTTTTTAAATACGGTGTAAAAAATATAACTAGCTTTTAGCCCATTACAACCAACACATACATAGGAGGCTGTCCCTCCCTCAATTAGTACTCAGGCTGCACAGATGCCCAGAAGAGGTGTCTGTTAGTCTATGGCAGGGATATCTGTTGGGACTACACAGAGGGCAAGCTGGATTTCTAACACTCTGAAGACATTTTTTTATTGAAATCTTCTATGTCTGTATAAAAAATTTTGTCAGCGTTGTTAAGCAGAGAATAGGTAAACACAAATATCTAAGAGATGACATTTAACAAGTATAACCCGCCAAAGAGATTTTCCTTCTTGTTGCCAAGATCCAGAGTTCCACATGGCCCTGGAAGAATTACATGGCTAAGCTGGAGAATAAAGTCAGCGTTCGATCAGTACACTTCTGATTAGAAAGACGGGATAACAATGTGTTTCTTTCTGCTTAAATGGTTGTGTTAATATTACCTGATTTTTTTCAATACCTATATTTAAACTTTTATAGTATACTATCAAGAATTTAGTTTTCTAGTGTTCACCCCATTTGAGAAGATGCATGTTTTAAAACATGTATTTTCTTGCATGGACATCAGCTGTAAGCACTCCCTATGTGTTATATTCATTTAATTAGGTTGTTACAATTAGACATAAATGACATTGGTAAATAACGGAATTTTGTTGACCAAGTAGGAAATTGTTCTTTCTTGTTTGTATAGAAATACTTTTAGATATTTATGTAATTCCGTTAAAAAAGATACATGTTTTAAAAAATTAAGAAGTGGTTGATTAATAGGATCATATAATTGTGTATCTTTATTACCTTGTAAAAGCATATTTACACTCATTATCATATACCTATATCCAACTGTTAAAATAATATAGGCTTACTTTCTTTGAATTCAATCAAAAATTTTTCAGATTCACCATAAGTGAAGTATAGTTGACATTTATCACACTTAAAACAAATTTTTCACAACTCTTTCTGAGCTGTACCTGCAAAAGTTAAGATTTGGTTAGCTGATAAGATTGGTAATTATCCTTCATCAAATATGTGTGTTAGATTATAAACCTAAATTCTGTTATATGCAACTTCAAAATATTAATTGCTGTATGTATAGTTTAAAATTAAATAAAGTAATTAAATTGCTATAAATTATCTTAAAATTGAGAATATCTTTAATGAACACTATTTTGTAAGAATGAATTTATGTACAGATGACCCAGTTTATTCTAGTTTTTCAGCTATTTAGTTGTACTTTAAATACTTTGATGCTGTATCTACGTATCAACATAAGCAACTATAATTTTCCAGATACCTTTCAGGATACCCAGCCAAGTCATATATTTGTCAAGTCACGTTTTTTTCTCTGAAGCTTTCCATAAAAACCCAAATTCAAAGTGAACTTCTCCTTCTCCAATGATAGCACTATTAAAATCTATAGCTTTCATTTGTCACTTATCATATACTGCTTTTAAGTGGGGTTTTTTTGAAATCTATGAAAACTATAAGTGGTTAGAGGGTAGGTACTACATTTTATTTTTCTCCCTCCCAAATAATGTCAAATTGCCTCAATCTGAATGGAAGATCAATGAATACATCTTTCTTATCATAATAGAAGAAATATGTCCAGAAAACAAATCACTAAATTCTTGTATTTCTGAACCCCTTAAACTCACATATGAGATCTTTCAACTAGCTGGCAGCATTCCCTGTCATTTGCAAAGGTAGCTTCTCTAATCCCCACAACGTCCAGGTGATTTCTCATGGGACATCCAGTCTTGACCTTGTGGTAGTTCAATTTATATTCCAGGACTTGTGAGGGTGACCAAATATCCAGCTTGGTCTGCCTGTGCAGTCGGAAGATACTAAACTCACCTATAATGTGTCACATTAACCAAAGGTCTCTCCACTTTGGCAATACTTGGCTTATAGTGAATCAGTGGTTCTTTCTTTCCTCAAACTCAACATCTAAGAAGTTCAGGCTGTCTGCTCTGGGAAGGCATGACAATTGGCTATAAATGCCCCATGAACGAGATAAGGCAGGGATGGGGCAGACAGAGTAAAATAAAGAGAGGGGCAAGAGGACAGGCAGACAAATCATTGCCACTGTCTTAACAAGCACTAATTAAACGCCTAGTTTTAGGCAAGTAAGAGCCAAGTGCAATTGTTTCTCATGGATGCGTAGAGAAATGCATAGCTTGGTGCTGCTTTAGTCATTAAGCTACAGCACCCTAAGGCACCTTCAGTGCTCTGGGGACGTCCGTGGGGAGGGGCCCATTTCAGCACCCTAAATGGTACACTGCTGACATGAAGCTCATCCAGGGAGTAACGTCATGTACTGCAAACTGACTGCAACAAACAATATTTAAAAGAAACCAAAATGTTGTGTAAAATATGCCTTAATTACATGTTATCAATGTTCAATCAACTTGGCAAACCCCAAACTACATCTGATTCTGTCTCCTACACTGAACTATTTGTAGAGCTTCTAATATATATAAAGGAAACATACTGGTTTCATTTTCATCTCTTTATCTTTCCTGCTTTATCCTCTAGTAAACTGAATTCCTAGAGGTAAGCAGCCAGAGGGAGAAAGAGAAGTGATTCGCATAATGGATAATTAACCCTTGAACAATGGAAAGTTAACTCTCTGTAGACATGCCAAAAACTGAAATGTTTTGTTGTTGAATTTGTTCTCCTTTGGGTGTTAACATGCAGAGGACACCTCTATCAGCATAGACTTGGCGCCAAACAACCAGTTCATCCGCAAGCTACAAATGCCACACTCACCTTCCAGTTCATTCTGGCAGGATTTGTAGCATGATGTCCTCTTGGGTAGTCATGTACAATCCATGGTGAGGGATAAAATTGTATGAGTGCCTAATCCACTTTTGAATGAAAGAAAAGGATCTGTTTTATGAAAAGGACCTAATAAGGAAAGACGCAAATTGTAACAAAAAGTATTACCACCTTGCACCTCCTGTTAATTACCTTCCTAGTCAAGAGGAATCAAAATAGTGTAATAAATGTGAAAGGTACATCACAAACCTAGTGTAAAGAATTGTTTCTTCCTTTTAATAGTGAATTAAAAAGAGTAGCAAACATTAAGCTACCTATGTAGCTTTAATTTAAGCTCCTAAACTTTCTGGGACTCATCTACTTCATTTATCTAATGAGGAGAATAGTATGCATTCAACTTATTTTCCAGCATTGTTATGAGGATCAGGCCACAAAGACTGTCTCTTTATTATATTTGTTAAACATGGATTTAACATTAATTCATTAATTCACTATTTTATTTATTCAAAAATTATTTTTGAACCCATACTCTGCATCAGGTATAATTCTAGAAGCTAAAGACTGATAATTTATTAACAAATATTTATTGATGAGTACATATGCACCCAACACTTTCCCAAGGTCTGGGATACTACAGTAAATAAAACAAAGAAGTCTCTAATCTCGTAATGCTTACTTTGTAGGCATGGGAGAAAGATGAAAAACAAGTACATGTGTGAAATATATAGCATGTAAGACTGTTATAAGTGTTATGGAGAAAAGTGGAAAAGGAAAAAGAGAGAAAGATTGAGAGAATGTATGTAAGTGTGCCGGTGGTAAAGCTGCAAATTTAAATTGGATGGAGAGGGAATGCTTCATTGAAGGGACAGCATTTGAGAAAGGTAAAGAAGTGAGTTTTGTGGATGTCTAGGCCAGAGCATTTTTGGTGGTGGAGCCACCAACTGCAAAGGCCCTGGACAATGTGTCTGGCAAGTTTGAATGAAAACAGGATCAGAGTGGGCAAGCAGGAGAACGGTAGGAGGTGATGTGTGTGAGGCAGTGGGGGCCTGAGCACATAGGCCTTGATATACTGTTGTGAAGGTTTTGGCTTTGTCATTGACAATACAAATGGCTCCAATTGCTCACTAGAGGAGAAACAAGTTTGCTAATGCCCTATGCTAGATGTCATAATTGAAGGATGTTTAAGGAACCTCAGAAGCACAAAATAGTGTGTTTAGCTGAATGTACCTTCAGGTGGAGGGTCAGGGAAAGCTTTACAGAAGAGCTAATAAATTCATTCTTGGCTTTAAAGGGTTTTCCCAGGTAGTCAGAAAGAGAACATTCACTAAGAGGACCAGCAGAGGTAAAGGCACTTAAATAGGAAATAACTTGGCAGAGTTGGGGATCAGTATCAGCGAAGTTTAGTAGAGGAGTCAGGAGAAATGATGCTGGAGATGTAGGCTGGGAACAATCATTTCGGCCCTTGATTTTCATGCAAAGAAGTTTTAACTTCATCGTGTGGCATTTGGGGACCCATTGAAAGATTTTAAGTAGAGAAGGTTAATTATCAAATTGTGTTATAGAAGATCACCCTGGCGGAAAGGTAGAGGGGTAGATTGGAGATATGGGAGAACAGAGACAGGAAAATGAATTAGGAGGCAACTGAAATTGTTCAGACAGGAAACAATGAAGCCCTGAACTAGGACAATAACTATGGGAATAGAGAGGAGGAGACACGTTCAAGAGATAATAAGAGGCAGAATGGACACAATTTAATGACCTTTGGGCTGGGCATTGAGAGAAGGGGAATTTTGGATTGCTCCCCAGGATTCCGCCTTACACATTAGCAAGAAAAGCTATGAGGAGGAGGAACAGACTTGTAGGGTGGGGCTGCGAGTGTGGGAAGATGATAAATTTGCTTTTGAATGTGTTAAGTTTGAGATGTTGGGGGAAAATTCAGACTGATATCTGGTAGACTGATGGATTTACTCAGGAAAGCTGGGAATTGGTCAGGGATAGAGATATGTTTGGCAGTCTTCTGAATTAACAGCATCATGGCGGTAATTAAAATTATGGAGTGGACTTTTCTCAGGGAAACTACGTGGACAGAAAGCAAAAGGGTGCACCACATTTGCGAAACAGAGAGTAAGAGAAGCCTTAGAGAAGGTTATCTGTGAGTAACTGCTATGTTCCCGTAACTGTGCGAGGTAGAGGTGGACCAGGATGACTGGCGCTCAGACGCTGCCCTGGAAGCTTGTAAAAACATGAGAGGTTATCATTACTCTCACCTTCCGCCATGCAACAGTGCTAACAGAGGAGATGCCCAAGCCTAACAAGAAAGTTGTGCAGAATATTTAATTAGCATCAAAGGAGATTATTATGAAGGGAGAATCCTGGAAAGTTTTCTGCATGATTTTTGCTGTACAGTTGTCTGATTTCTCTAATACGTGAATGTGTATATTCCAGTGTTAGCATGGGTTCAAGCTATTGGCAAAACAAGCCAGGTGTAAATTATGGTAGAATTGAAATCGATAGCGCTTTCAAGCACTGGAGTGCCCAGTTCACATCAGGACATACGCCTGTGTTCACTGCAACATGGCTATCAAGTGCACCCCGAGTCATTAGATGTGTTATCCAGTGAATAACAGCATAATTATATTTTAGCAGAGCAGCCTTATGATAAATTCTGCTTTAGTGAAACTCCATATACAGAGCAATTTCTCCCGGCCGTGTACATTGCATGGCAAAGAAAGGATATCCTGCTGCGTATCAGAAGGCTGTAATTTCATTTAGGGGTTCTATTGACATCGTAAACTGCAAGAGCAGAGCTCAAGTGGCTATTTAAGTCATAGGAACTTCAAGCTAAAATTACTGCCTAGTCCTAATCGCCACCTCCAGGGGACTCCTGCCTATACATATGTGCTTTATGTTTCTATCTTTGTGTCTATAAATACTCAATCACTCCAGGGGTTGAGGTGATAAGCTATCCAAAAATATGGCAGGTATCTGTCACCTTTGCAGCTGCTGCAGACTAAGGGATAAAAGCAATTTTACTATTCATTGGAAGTCAAATGCTAAAAGGGGCCAGCTGCTCCTGACAAGTTCAGGGTATAGGTATTCCAGTTTTTCCGCCTGAAGAATTCTCCACTCAGTTTAAGGTCAGGGTCTTCCAACATGTTGAGGCTAGAAAAGTAGGGACTTTTAGACTTACCTGTACAACACGGTTTACAGCCTGAGTCCTCGCCCAATTCTTTCCCCTCTTTGACTTGACCCATCGCCCTTGTGAAAGTAATAGTACTGGGTAGCCTTAGCATCCATCCAGTAAGGTACAGGTTATGCACTGCCCCGCAAAAGTCATTTCCTAGATATTTAAAGGCAACAGTGTGTCTTCAGATATAGTCAAGCTGAAAATTATGAGCCATAATAATTGACCTGAATGTTTGTACTCTAAGGAAAATAAATGTATATAAAATTGCAAATTCTTAAATAGTATTTTCTAGTTGATGCTTTGGAAATGACTCTAGGAGACCAACAAGGAAAGACTCAAAGCTAAGATACTTTTCTCCTCGGCTTTTAATGAAAAGTTCCTGTTCATTCTGCTACATTAGCAATCAACTTTGTCAAGAGTAAACAGTACAAAATTGGACACTAGAGTCCAAACCTCTTCAGTCATTATGGTGCTGATGTTTTATTTGGTCACTCCTTCCAGGGCTTGGGAGTCATCTGTACATACTGTCTTAATAAGAAGTCCCAGCAGAATTATCATGGTTCAGAAAATCACAGTAGTAATAAAACTTCTCATAAGGTAAATGTTTTATAGTCATCTTATTAATACTTATTTCACCCTGTAGAGAAATGGAAGGTGGAGACATAGAGAACTGGACCCACACTTAGCAGCTGACTGAAACTAAAATTTTACTTTTCATATTAGCCTGTCTGTTGCCCTACTGCTTGGTCACAGTATTTCTTTATTGTTTAAGTAGTATAATTAAAATCTAAAGTCTAAAAGAGCCGAATCTCTCTTATTTGTTACCATGATGCTTTTATTATATGCCTGAACAACATAATATGCCATTGTCACATGTCTGAGAGAAGCTACTGCTCTGGTAAGAGTAGCCTCAAATCATTTCTATCCATGGAATGTAAAAAAAGAAGATATTAGGTAGACATAGATAAGCTTCTATGCGAGGCAGGACAACTCTCCTATTCTCCTGGATTTAGGCAGCAGAGCAGAGTGATTAAGTGTGCAGACTGCCTGGGTCCTACAACTTACCAGCTCTGTGACCTTTAATTTTCACTGCCTCAGTTTCTTAATCTATAAAATGGGGATGATATCTTCATCATAAAATTACTGTAGGAAGTATATGATCTAATAAATGTAAAATATTTAAACCAAGGAAACCAAGGCATGGTATATAGTGAGCTATAATAAACATTAGGTGTTGTTATAATCACCGTCATTATCCTCCTCATCCTCACTTATTACTAGGTTGTAGGGTCATGGTTAACCTACATACATACAGGTATGTACACACACACACACACACACACACACACACACACACACACACACACACCCCATTCACCTAGGAACACTTGCTTGCCCCAGCTGTGGGCTTAAGTTTCACTAACATGTTAACCTAAATGTCTTTCTAGGCAGAGAACACATGAGGAATTCATGCTTTGGGTAAGGTGGTCTTTTTACTGAGTTCGACCTTAACACTGGTTTTAAGTACTTGATGAAGAATTACTCAGTTGCTGGGCCTCATTCATTACCTAGTTCCTCTAGTTGGTCTCATCTCATCCTTTAAGTCCTTCCTAAACTATAAATTCTATTAAGCATAGTCTAGTTCAGATCTATTGATAGAGTCACCATTATAGTTCCACTCAATAAATAAGTATAGGGTGAATGAATGAATGAATGAATGAATGTTCTCCTATTCCCAGCCTCTTCATGTAGTTCATAGTACTGGCTACCGGATGTTCTAAACAGTGACTTCATTGTCCATGTAGGCCACGGTATTCACTATCCCTAGTTGTTATTCCCAGTCTTCCAGTGTAAACTCTCCTACTTATTTTTGTCTTCTTGCCTGATTTGAAACTCTCAGTACTGATATCCAGTCAATATAGTAGGCCTATCCTCCTATCTGCTTCATCTTTTCCTTCATGAAACCATGGACACCACCCATACAGCTATATCTTTGTGACTCTGTCAATGCCTTTTTCCTATTTGAAATCTATGAACTTTAATCTTACAAGTGATTCATTACCCATTTGCACTTTAACCTAATGCTCTTGGTTCTAACCTTGATTTTGATCTTCATAGGTTATACATACCTTTTTATATTTATTATATTTTGAGGAAAAAACATGCTTATATCAATAATAAGTGAAAGCTGACATCAAATCTTATCTGCAAGAAACAGCATTCAGCAACCTTGGCATACTGTGTGTTGTATTATTTGTTATGCCTCCCACAATGGTCCTTAAATTAGCTCCTTCCATTGCCCCTATACCTGTTGCTAACAATATTCAAAGCTCGATTATTCTAAAGTTTAACTGCGCAATGTTGGCATTATATAGAGTGTGTCTAATAGTAAATATCACACATAAAAGGAAGAGGAACTAACAGCAAAATGTAGCATTGTTGCAGCCGGTACAGACCATCAACCTTTACATATTGATATATTTATTGTGTTCCCTTTATTGTCACTATTTTTTGACTCTTGCAAAAAAGGGAAAAATAATTTTTAAAAGAGGAAAAGATACAATTTAAACTTAGAAACAAATATGATGCTTATCTTAATTAGTATCTATCATACTAGTTAACAGAGACATGACACCTGCTTACAAGGAGCTTCTAGTTTGTACAATTTTATTGCAGAGAGTAGTATTTAAATACCAAATCTAATCAGGTAGAAATTATTATTCTATGATTGTGCACCAAAATGAGCAGTAAAGAAAGGCAGTGACTACTGCAAGAATTCACATCAGGACACCCCTAATGGTACATGGAAGGCTTGATAACAGAGGGAGAACTTTAGCTATAGATGCAAAAGTTGAGCATTGAAGGATGAAGGAAAAGGGTCTATTGGAGAGAAGGGGACATGGAATATGATGGTCTGGTATCAGAACCCAGGGAAGGAGGGAGAATGAAGAAAAGCTTCAACCTGAAAGGAGGCATGGCAGTGGGAATGAAGTTGTACGTATAGGAAGTAGTGAATTAGAGATGAGATACATGTGATGGTGAGGATATGAATTTGGAAAGGTCAGGTGGAGTCCAGAATTTATTCTTTGTGAGTGATGAGGACAATGGCTATTGTAGCATTGGAAGTCAATAAGGGTTTGCTAAACAGTGGAAACATTTTAGAGATGCAAACAAAAAATAATGAAAGCAGTGTTTTAAGAGTTAACCTGGCTATAGTACACAGGGTAAATTGAGGGGTTTGAGACCCATCTGATGCCAGCTGGAAGGCAATCACAGTTATTCAGATGTAGAGCACTCAAAACTCAAATATAATCATGACTGTGGAGATTTTTAAAAAGGGATATTAAAAAAAATTAACAGCACTCTTCATTTTTTCCCCTACCAACCCTAACTCTAGTCCCACCTAACTATAACTTTAACTGGAAAATATCTCCCAAATCCTTTTTGCCTTTTGATTTGATTTTAGTGAAGTCTATTACTGCTTGGAGGGTAGGGACAGGCTAGGAAGTGGGCGCTAAGGCCCACTCAAGCCTCCCACCAGTGAGGGCTTTATTGTATGATATTCCTGAACAGTATAATGTGCTCTCAAAGTTTGACTGCTTGAGAATAAATGCAGGGGATATACAGACCCCTCTGGATTCTCCCTGACATGCAGGACTCTGGGAAACCTCATTTACCAATAGAGTCCCAATCAAATCAGGGGGTTCAAGATCCATTCTGGGTTCTTAACTTTTCAGTTCTTAGTTTTTAATTGATTTTTTATTTTAGAATAGTTTTAGATTTATAGAAAATCTGCAAAGGTAGTACTGTTTTCATACACCCCTTACCTAGATTCCCCTGTTAATAACATCTTACATTGCTATGCTACACCTGTAATAACTAAGAAACCAACATTGGCAAGTACTTTAACATTAGCTAGACTTAATACTTTACTCAGATTTCACTAATCTCCCCCCAGTGCCCTTTTTCTATTCCAGGACCGCACCCAGGAGCACATTATATTTAGTTATCATGTCTCCTGAGTCTCCTCTGGCCTATGTCAGTTTCTCAGATTTTCCTTGTTTTTCACAACCTTGAAAAATTGAGGAGTACTGATCAGATATCTTGTAGAATGTCCCTCAATTTGGGTTTGTTGGGTGTTTTTCTCATAGCCTGGTGTTATGGGGGTGGAGAAGGAGACCACAGAGGTAAAGTGCCATTCTCATATGTCATATGAACACTACCATTAAAAATTTAAAGCTAAATATTTCATTCTTCTGTCTTTGGTTTAGTTCTTGATTCTTACTGTCTGACATATGTCCTGAAATAGCGCTAGGACCCTTCTCCTACATTTTCTCCATTCCTCCTTCAGTTCAACCGGACCAGCACCAACAGGAAACCTCCAGAGGGACTATATGCTGGCAGAAATTCCAAGACCATCCCAAGCTCTTTCTTTACTCCTGAGGCAGTCTCAGAAGTCCCAAAGGTATTCTGGGACTTGGCTGTGGGAAATAGCACTCATTAACCTGTCTTTGCCGTGTGCCTAGTTCACCCATTATTATCATGTGTCCAAGTGGCCCTTTTTGTTTGTTTGTTTTTGGACAGTTCTGACTTTTCTTGAAGGGGAGCAAATTGGCCAAGATAGCACATCTAAATTCAGCTTCCTATTGACCAAGAATTGTGTATACACATCTTAAGGCAGTTGTATATTACAGTTTTATATTACAGTTATTTGAATGGGTGCCTTTTATTGCCTGCTCAGAGCTCCTTGCAGGTTGGGACCATGCCTTACTTTTCACTTTATCTTCTTGATTCAGTATAATATATATCCCCACCCCACCAGTAGACCACTATACATATTCCTGGACTCTCCTGATTTCATGAGTTTGGAAAAGGAACAACCTTCCTTGAGGTTTCCATTCCGAGTTTCGAGTCTTTAATGTGGAAAATACCTCCTAAATGCCAAACTCACTTGCCTCTCCCCAGCCAGTCAATCCCAGGTACATATGAGGCCTGATTCTTCCCAGCAGTTGGCATTGCGAATGAGAAATTGATGGCTCTGCTTGTCAACCTGTCTGTCTGCACAGTGCAGAGTAGCACTATTTAGAGGAAGGGTGTTTGGAAAATTAAACAAGGACTGTCTGAATAGGAGACCTATCAGCCTGCAATGGAATGATGGTTTTTTTGCCCACAAACTGGGGTTAAGATCTGCATATTGATGCTTATTGTCACCCATTTGTGAGTAATGGGTCTCACCCCATTAGTGGATAAGTGTTACATCACTGGTAGCTGTTATTCTCTGTAGGTCTGTATGGGGGAGCTGTAGATATACGTATGTATGTGCCGACAGATCTCTGTATTTACCTGCCTGTCAGTGGGAGCAGACAGGGCACACCTCTTTGATGGACAAGAACCACAGGTCAAAGCCATACTCTCACTGCTGCTGCTGCTCTGTGATTGCTGTGGCTTTATCATCTGAGTCCAGAAGGAGTCTAGGGGCAGCTTGTTAGCTGTTGTTCCAGTCTAACCTGAGCCTGGAGGCTGGCTCTGGCCACTGACATAATTAAACAGACTTTGCAAATGTGGACTGCAAATGCTGTGGCCAGTGAGATGAACACAAAAAAACCCATGGTCAACAGCCATCTGTAATCTTCTGTAATGCCTCAAGAGTCCGTACATCTCTCCTATCTGCAGGCACTGTCCCTAATGCTGTTCTGATGCTGTCTGATCCTCCTGGATTCTGCCTGTCAAGTGTATTTCCTGCCGCAGGCTGTAGTGCTCACTGTCTCTCAGCCTCACCTCCACTCAAGAAATACATTCTCTCCCAGCAGGAAAAAATCATTGTGCTTTAATCTTCTAAAAAGTAGTATACTAAACTAGATGCTTGTTTTTGCAACATTTATACCCCTACAACCATATACATCATTGAACTTGGTCTTTATCACCTCAACATTCAATATGCCTTGTGAGGAAAAAGGCCCTTTTTCCCCCAGTTAAAACATACTAGTGATGGTAAACTAAATTTGTAATTATTTTGCATGGGGTGGGCAAAAGTAGGTTAATAATAAACAGTACAATAAATAATAATATAAGAATTAACTGTTTTGCGTACTCACAACTGTAAACCTACTTTTGCCCACTTTTTCCCACTGAGGAAAACAAGCAAAGTAAACTTATGTTTTCAATGTAGGCCCGTTTACCAGTTTAATATGATAGTGGGAATTAATTGTGTGATTCTTAGTACAACTATAGTACAATCACAATTAACAGACATGCCTTACAGTTATCACCCCTCCCTCTCGTACTTATAAGAGGGCATGGGCCATTCTTTTCCCCCAAATTTAATTTCCCTCAAGACTGTGGAATTATTGCAAAAGAAAAGTGATAGCACTACTTGTGTTTTCTGGGTGGTGTGTGTGGTGTCCATTCAATAAAACTGTGGCTGACAGACATGAGGAGGTGAGCTCATATTAGACAGTGTTTCCTGGTTGTCCCTTTCTAAAAGGTAGGTGAAAGAGTGAAGAGTTTTGTCTCAGACAGGAGTTGGAAGGAAATAGCCTGGCTTATCAAAAAGAGGTGAGATGATGTGAAAGGGTTTATTTCTGTGTGTCAGAAAGGCCTATGTAGATGTTTCACTGAGCAGAGGGGGGACTGGGCTCAAATACAGAGGTTTCCCTCCCCGCGTATTTTTGTGTGAGTTCTTTCTTATTATTATTACTGTTAATATCTCTGGGACACCAAAAGGCAGTCTGATTTTTCTGATGATTGCCTTGACCAGGGTAGAAATTTGTAATCTGATCAACTAGATTGGCAGACAATAAAATAAAAGTGAAAAAAATAAAAGAAACCCTGTATTCAATTAAAGTATGTTGACTAAGCACAGACTTCTTAAAAAAATAAATTAGGCATTGATATTGGAAAGTATAAGTTGATGCTTCTGTGGGAGGGAGGGGAGCTAGGTAAGAATCCCATTTGACTTTTTGCTATTGCAAAAAGCTTTAAAATTCAGTAAATATATCTAAAATTATTTTAAAGGAACATATGAGGTCAGTGTTTGGTATGAGAGTCTGCACCTGCTTAAAACGTATAACAGAAACATTGAAATGGGACAATTCATTAGAAATGAAAATTTTTTTAGATGCTGTGACAAGTTTCTCTAGGGCAGTATCATCTGCCCCTCAGACTCAACGAGGGTCACCTGTGAAGTACACACATTTCTGGGCCCCACCACAGACCTAGAGAATTCAAAATTTCCATGTGGCAACCTTAGCATTTGTACCTGAAACAAGAAGTCTACCCAAATGTTATGATCAGGGAAGTCTGGGAAACTGCTCTCAGAGATAGTTTTTCAGAACACATAAAGAGGGAGAATATTGTATTAATGTATTTCATATGAAAGTGATTATATACATTTCTCCTGTGCTCTTCCCAGTAATTCAGAGGTATTTCAAGTGAGTAAAATAAAAGTTTTTCTCTAGACCAGTGTTTTGGTTTTTTGTTTTTGGAGTTTTTTTAGCATCTCATATCTCTTTGTCCTTCCATGTCAGTGATCTCAAGATTTTGTATTCCCCTTTTTATCACTCCTCACCCCTACCTAATAAATGGTCATTACATAAATGTACCTGCATTAGGAATCTGGAGCTTGAGTTCTAGTTCTGGCTGGAACTCGGAGCTGGTGACCTTGGACCTTCTTATCACTTTACTTTCACATCAGAGCACTGATGAGGTTGCACAAAGTGTTTCTTGTGAACCATACCAGCTCTTACCTGGTTACAAATATTAACTATCTTCTCCAGCCTTGTTTTGGGATCATAACGACATAGGGTGGTTTTAGTACTTGGTGGGAATGTGTGTCCAGACATGTCAATGAGTATTATTTACAGACTTCTACTTATTTCTGAAACCAAGTTGAGTTCCAGTTTAATCTAAGATAAACTCTGTAATATATATTGTCTGCCACTAGTAAAAGCATATTTCAGGGAAATCATTGACTAGGGTTTTTCTGATTTGTAAAAAGAATAAGAGAATAAATAAATGAATGAATGAGCTACTGATAGCTGTTCTAGGTGCTAACACTTTGAAGTCCATGGAGGCAGGAGAGTTACACTCTTCAGCTAAAGTATGGGCACTGGTAGTGAAAATAATTTTTTAAATACATATAAATGGCTATGGTTTCGGGTTGCTACAAAACTATATGGAAAATGCTTGGCTGGCACAACAATAAAAATAAAAACG
Source organism: Desmodus rotundus (assembly GCF_022682495.2). Classification (NCBI taxonomy): domain Eukaryota; kingdom Metazoa; phylum Chordata; class Mammalia; order Chiroptera; family Phyllostomidae; genus Desmodus; species Desmodus rotundus. Next base: position 92,175,773 of record NC_071388.1, on the reverse strand, counting down.
AGAGAAAGTGCCGCTGCTATTTCAAAGGCGAAGATGAAATGTAGTGGTAGAGGTTCACGTTTCCTAAAGCCCCTCGTCAGCCCAGCATGTACTTTGTGTAAATACACATGTGACAGTGGCCTGTGCACTCATTCACACTTCAGAGAAGCCTCTGGTTTCCTTTTCTCCCTCCACTTTAGCAGTGGGCAGCCTGCAGCCTTTTGATCAAGCTAACTTTGTACGTTACATGACTGAACTCAGCTATGCCAAACATCCTTGAGGAAGTTGACATTTGTGTACTTTGAAAGAAAAAAAAGAAAAGTGAATCCCAACTGCTTCCTCTGCCCTTTTGATTAAGAGAACAGTAAGTCAGCAGGAGAGGTGCTGCTTTTAACAACCAGGGGTGTGCAGAACTGATTGGTATCTTTCTTTGAAAAAAAGTAGAAAAGATTGATGTTAAACAACACTAATCAGAGTTGATTACAGGGACTGAATGAATTCATTGATGGGAGAGAGCCATGGTTCCAGAGACAACAAAACAGATTGGATAATAGTCAGGGGAATTGTATTTGGAAGAGTTCTGCTCATCTTTGCAACCAAGAATAAGTGTGCCCAGGTCTTTAACTGCTCCTTGGAATAGACTTCTCTGTATGCTAAGCGCAGTTCTCTGCAGTGAAAGCTCTTCTCCCTGAGCTTTGCATGGCTGACCCTTTCCCTTCATTCATGTCTCAGCTTTCCCTGATCACCTATCTAAAGTGGTGCTTCCTTCACAACCTAGGTGGGCCCTACCCACCTCTGGAACCTCATTTTCTGCTATTCCCAGTGCCTCCCAGAGCTCTGTCTGGGACCACCTGCAGCTCCCTGAATGGACTAGACTCTGCCTTGCTCTGTGATTGTTTTTCTGTTCCCTCTACCTGGTGTCCCTTTCCATCCTTTGCCTGATCTATTCTTCCCATCCTTCAAGTTTCAGCTCCAGCATCATCTCCTCTAAACAAACCCCTCACAAAAAACCAGCATCGCATGCCTCTGTTCTTCCACAGTATTTATACTTAACTCTATGTTATAACTAGTTGGATATTTGCTTTCCTTCCTCTCCAATAGACTGAAATATCTAAGGGCAGGGATTGTGTCTTTTATCTGTATTTTTAATGGCAGTAAAATGCCCAGAATGTATTGGTGTTTAATTAAGAAAGAAAGAATGAATGAACCAGTCAACCAGTGCTCCCTTTCTACCTCCATGTTTTAAAATAATTGCCTCAAATAAATAACAGAACCCAGAAGAAGAAATTCTTATACAAAATGGATGACTCACTGGTTATCTATTTACCAAAAAAGTAAAAGGACATAGGAAATGACAAATCATATCTAGCAGCTTCTACCCCTGCTCTTTTCTGTGACTTCTAGGTTGTTCCAGATAGCACTTTGATTATAAATATGAGGAAACCTTTGGGGAAACAGTTGTTGGACTGTTGCTATAATTTCTGACCAGTGTGTGAATGTGTTGCTTATCTTACAAAAATTAGGCTGCTGCTATTAAATTTATTATTAAATACAATAAGGCTTCTTCTTTAGGAACTCCCAGGCACTCAACATGCATCATCAGCCTCATGCTGTATTTTCTTGCCTCATGTTAATAATCTTATGCATACTGAATACATAACCTGAGCACTTTAGAATTCTGATATGTATTCCCTAATAAGTGAATATATTATACTCACTGTTGTTAATAATCTCATATACTTAAACTCTTAGAGAAGTGTATTTTTTTTCTTCTTAGATAGCAGCAAGTGGATAACCAGATCTTCTCCACCCAACACATGGGCACACGGAAGGTAGAACATATGGGGAGCACCCAAGGCTTTTAAAGGGATTTGTCCCAGCTAGTTCATGGTTGCAACATTTTAATGCCATTGTAGACTGTACTAGAAACACCATTGGGATTAGAAAGGAGCAGTTGCTTTAAAACATCATCGGAATGCTACAGTGCTAGAGAGGAAGGAACCTGAACCATTTCATGGTCCAAGGTGATAGAATCCCAAGGATGCCAAATATTGGCCACATTTGCCCAAATGTTGGCCGTACCAGTGGCTAAAAGATGGGGAACTTGGGAAGCCTTTTTTTTTATTATTGTGAGACTTTCACTTTCACTTTTATTTGAGACTATTCTTGAATTAGTCAGTCTTGCATTTTTCATTGCATTTTCAGTGCAGTTCTCAATCTTGTATTCTCCAGGTATATGTATATACCTTAGAGATCTTTTCATATCAGTACGTAGAAAGCTCTCTTAATCATTTATCTAGTTGCACAGTATTCCATTATGTAAATGTATCATGGTTTATTCTACCAGTCCCTATTTATAAATAACTTTTATCATTTCCAACAATGTTTCGATGAACAACTTTGTACACAAATCTTTTCATAGATGTGCAGGCTTTCTGGAGGATAGATCCTGAGAAGTTGTTGGTCAAAGGGTTACATGCATCTTAAATTCTGACAAATTTTGCCCAGTGAATCTCAACAGGGCTTGTATTACTGAGAAGTCCTATTGTCAAATTATAAAAGTGCCTCTTTACCCCAGTCTCAACAAAATAGTGGTTTCAGAGACCTTGGATTTTTGCCAATTGCCTAGGTAAAAGATTGGTATCTCCCTGTATTTAAATTTGCCTTTTCCTTATTATGAGTATTTTTTGATATGTTTAATGATTTTGGTGTTTAATTTTCTATAAGGTATCTATTCATCTCCTTTTCTTCCTATCAGTTTCTTGTTCTTTTCCATATGGATTTCTTGCTTTTTATAAAGAGATAATCCTTTTGTCTATATGTGTTGCAAACATTTTTCACAGTTTGTCATTTTTTAAATTATTCTGTGTATGATGTAGATATTTTTTGCCATATAGAAGTTTGTTTTTCATATAATAAGATTTGTCAATCTTTTTCTATTATGGCTTCTAGATATTGAATCATAGGTAGAAAGTTTTTCCCCATGCCAAGATTCTGAAAGGATTTGCCAGTTTTTTCTTTTAGCACTTGAATAATTTAGATTTTATGTTGAAAAATATCCATTGAATGAGATTTTTTAATCCAGAATGTATTTTCAGGATAAAGGAGGATCTGAGGAAAGAGAGGCCACAATGTTCCCAGAACCTGACGAGCTGTGGCTGACCTACCATCATTTGCATAGCATACTAAATCTTGTTCCTTTCTGCCAGCCGGATACAATAAAATTATGATGAACAAGAACAATCTGGATCTCAAAGTTAAAATTAAGAATAACCATGTTTAGCTTTTGGAGGTGCTTACCTTTCCTCTTTCCATATCGTTGTTTGTTTTGTTTGTTTGTTCCTTTGTTTCCGTTAGAAGGCCATGTGCTAGCAGAGAGGCCATAAGCTAATTGCATTATTTATTGGTTCAAATTCTAGCATCCTATGCAATTTAGCACTAAAATCTCATTAATTATGAAATACAGACCGGTGTAAAATAGTTCACAGAACCTAGGCCTTGGAGTCCGAGGCCCTACATTCATCTGCTGTACCCCCAGAGCATCCCTCTTTGCCATGATTTACATCTGTATAAAACAGAAGTAATGAGATGACTATTTCAGCAAGTAAGAAAGCAAATACATACATTTTTAAAAGTGCTTTGGGTTCTATAGAAAATTAGTTCATGAAGTTATTAGCTGATAATATTTTTCAATTATATGCTGCATGAATTTTTGGAGGGAGGCTTTATGTAGAAAGCTTTATTCCCCCATTCTAGTTCATATTTGCTCACCCTCTTCAATAATTTGCTTTCATTTTCAAAAGTGGCCTTTCAACAAGTATCTGTTCCAGGTGCTGAGGTTAAACAGTAAACAAAACAGACATAAAAAATCCTTCAGCCCTGGCTGTGTGTCTCAGTTGGAGCATCATCCCAAACACCAAAAGGTTGCGGGTTTGATTCCCAGTCAGAACACATACCTCCATTGCAGGTTCAATCCCCAGTTGGGGTGTGTATGGGAGGCAACCCATTGACGTTTCTCCCCCCACCCCTCTCTCTCTCAAATCAATAAACATATCCTCGGGTGAGGATTTAAAAAATTATTCAAAAAGCTAATATTTGGATGGGAAAGGCAGAAAATAAATACACATAAAATATTAAGCTTGTCAGAAGTCAGTGAGTGCAATAGCAGCAATAAAGGTGGGGATAAGAAATGCTAGGAAAGGGGTGTTTCTATGATGACTAGAATCCAAGAATCCCACACATTAGCAGTGAACCTTCAAGGATATATGTAAGGATATCTCAGAATTCCAAACTCACTGAAATGACTTTTGGTATCCTAGGGAGAACCAGAACTAGACATATAGAAGTAACCAATCATTTATAAACATATTGACTCTATTCAGGGTCAAATGACAGCATATGTCAAACTGTTCTACAGACATCTCACATGCTCAGGATGCTCACCTCTCTCATAAGAGCCAGACTCACTATCAGCCTTTGGCAACTATAGAATTCGTGAGTGAGAATGAAGGACCAATGCCAGTGTGATCAGGAGCTGGTGAGAGTCTTGTTTCTGTCATGTAATATGATTAACCTCAATAGATGAAGCATGATAATCTCTGCTGGAGTAAGACTCATTTGCTGTGTGGACCTTCTCTCTGTCCCCAACGTAGCATCCTCCCTGTGGATCCCAGAGCCTCGGAGTAGTGACATATTACTATACTCTACTGAAGTTATGATGCTGGTCAAGTTGTTTAATGAACTTTCTTCAGACCTAGATTACTGATAGAGTGATGTTCTTTGTCTGGCACTCAAGTTGCCCTGTTATCTAGCCCTAATTTACCTAAAAATCACCAATTTTACTTTTTACTACTCCCTTTCACAAACCAAAAGATTGCTTTTCCCAATGCATAATTACCTTTCTGTTCATGCAGTTTATTCTGCTTGAAATGACTTGTATTTCCTCTGTATATTTTGAATTTGTTCTATTCTTCAATACCTGGTTTAAAGGATTCTTCACCTGGAATCTCCTTCCTTAGTCATTTCTTGAGGTCATTTCTCATATTTTATCTAACTAGCTATGTAGTATTTATCTATCTACTGATCAATCTATTTATCGGTTATCTACCCCTCCCCCTATGGTACTTGATAATTATTGTATAATGAATAAAGGAATAAGTGCTAAAATGGGGGATAGCGACAGATATGGAGATAGAGACAAGCAGTAAAACAAAGGTGGTTTTGAGTAGATCCTATAGTCTGCTTCTGACCAAGTATGAAAATATAAGCGCACCTTGTTTGAATTGGTCCAGAATCCAAGAGGCTGTCTGGTGGCTTCCCACGCAGCTGTCATGTATGAAATAATCTGGACCATGGTCTCCTTTAGAATCTATGAAGAATACTTCTAGCTGATGTGTCCAGGCTACCTCATAAGGGTGTAGACCATGCTGACCTCTCTCACTTGATAACTGTTGGCATGCTGAGATTGAATCTTGTTGCCTATCTGAGCTCTAAAGATGAGAAAGCAAATACATTTAATAAGGCTTTTGTGCCCGTGATTAGTTGACTGTGATGTTTTCAAACATCACTGCTTTTCCCAAGGTCTGGTAGCACATGGTTTATTTTTTAAATTCCATTCTTTCTGAATATTTTCCACAAATAAAGGATGTTCTGAGAGAGAAAAAAATAAGGCATTAATTTAAGAATAAGTCCTGATGCCACAAGAAAGTGCAAGCACTGAGATGCAACTGGTTGTTAGGAAGAAGTGTATGGTGGGAGCATGCAGCTTGGCCTCAGTCAGTAACACGACACACTCCTATCTGATGAGACCAGTGAGAGAAAATAGCATTCCAGGCACAGAGTCAGGTTTAGTTAGGAGCTGAAGGTGAAGTCAGTACTATTTAAAGTGTCATTTTATTTATAGGACTCACTCGTAAGTGTAGGGTTTCCAAGAAAGTAGAAGACATGGTTACTGACCCAGAAGCCTTTTAATATAATGAGTATGATGAAGGTAACACAAGTACTATGATACACATATAATAGAAACTTACAACCAAACAGAAATAAGTAGAACACTTATGAATTTACCTAATTGAAAATCTCAACGGAATCTTCTAACTATTCTATATCACGTGTGGGCCATCAGGTGAAGCGTTGCTGTTGCATATAGATTTTATTGGATGAAAGGAAAAGAAAGAAAATGTCTCTGGAAACTGCTGGAGTAGATTCAGGAATTACCAGACCAAGGAGGCTGAACAGAGGGAGATGAGAGGACCTAGAAAGTGCTGCCCGCAACCAGACTGCTCCCAGTATGATTCTCACAGACCCAACCTCCACCTAAACCCCTGCCTTCCATGAAGTCTTTGTTTTAGTCTGTTAGGAATCTTTCTCTATGATTTTATAATGTAATTGCTCTGTGATTTGATAATAGAAGTTAAGCCTATACATTTTCATAATCACCTTGTCTAGAACACATCCATTATGCAAAGAAGGGAAACTTGTATAGCAATAATGATAATGTTTTATCTTAGTGCTTTCACTTATATTATCTCATTTGGCCCTCACAATAAACCTCTGAGGTAGGTGCTATCCATTTTAGAGGTGAGGAAAATGGAGTCCTAGAGAAATTTTATAACATTTTATTCAGATTTCTCCCCTCCTCTCCCCTCCCCTCCCCTCTTCTCTCCTCTCCCTCTGTCTCACACACACACACACACACACACACACACACAGTGTAATAGATAAGAAAGCTCTGGGCATGGTGCATACCTCTGAATAAGGATTCATGTAAACCTAACCTGAAAGATGATCTTAAGGAAGGTTTGGAATCAGCTTGATGCAGATTTGAATCTTCACTTGCCTCTTACTAGATTTGTGACATTTGGAAAGTTTTTCAACATTTCTAAGTCTGGGTTTTGTAACCTATAAAATAGAGATAACAATAACAGCAAGACAAGTATTTTGAGAATTAAACAAAAGTGTAAGAGAACTGCCTAGTCCTTAGAAGGCACAATGGAAGTTAGCCATAATAAAAATAATGATGATCATTATTAACTTATATTTTCAATAAATGTAGCAACAAAAGTGAGAAAATTCTTAAATTTTGAAAGGAGGATAAGATACTCAAAAGATGAATATTAACACCAAGTGTTTACATGGAAGAGAGGTTAATACCTTCTTCAGCAATGATCCTCAACAAATAAGGTATTTAAAGGTCAGTTTCCTGAGAAATAACTCCAAGTCTGTCACCTCTGTGTTCTTCCTTCAACCGCCTTACCCTTTGAAGAAGTTTTGGGACTAAGCACCTGGTAGAGAAGGATCTCTGTGTGTTCTGAAGAATAGACCATTTCTGAGTCCTCCAAAAGCTAATTCAGTGTGAACTCTATAATAATTGCGGGCCATCATGAGGCCAGTTCTGCTCCCTCCTGAGATGTCGTGTACTACTATGAGGTAACACAAGGGCCATGCTCTCATGGAGCAATACTAGCTGAAGGCGGGCCTGTGTAATTTTAATGAGCATCACATAGAGCTTATGCTGCTCCAGCAACGTCCTGGCTATCAAAACAGTGTGGTGGTGAGGGGCGTCAGGAAAGTGCGACACAGAACAGGCCAAACAGCTGGCTGGTTTGGGTCCCCTGGCCTAAAGGTATGAGAAGAATCTTTCTTACTCCCCAAGTAGAAGAAAGAAGGCACTTTGCAAACTGGACACACGCACCAAAAGTCAGACGGCAGTTATTATTGGGTCAGAGAATTACAAGTTGTTGGGTTTTTTTGAACCTTAATTTATGCTCTTCTAGCACTCTCCATTTCTTGTCACTAACATGAATTACTTTTATATAATTTATTTTAGAGATATTTCCTTTTAAAATAGCATATATTAAGTTTTTTAATACACAGAAAAATAAATGAAAAATCTTCAAGACCTTGCCACTCAGGTATCCTTATTGGCATTATTTTTTAAACTGATATTTGGAAAATGCAAACAGTATAGAAAATATATACTTAAAAGTAATTTTTTCATCTAATCAAAAAGTGTCTTGTATATCCCCTCAGAAAAAGTGTGTGCGTGTGTGTATGTGTGTATATATGTACACACACACATATGTGCCAGTATATCTATATAACCAAAAGTGTCTTGTATATTCTCTCAGAAAAAGTATATATATATATATACTTTTATATGTGTGTCAGTATATTTATATATATGTGCCTGTGTGTGTATATATCCTTGTTCTGTTCATACAAGAGGGATGTACCATATATGTCTTATATCTTGTCATGTAGCATATACACCTACTTTATTCTTTCTTAGCAACTTTACAGTGTTCCTTATAGGAGTGTATGTACCACAGTTGTTTAACCAGTCACTGAATATTTGGCAAAGACTCTTAATTTTATAATCAGAAAAATTCAATACCCTTCTTTAAAGTGTGTTTGCTAGACCTTAGTCTGAAGTAACCCAAAACCTCTCTGCTTATTATATGGTCACAGATTACTGTGACCACTGTATGTGTATACATGTAGTATGTACACCTGTATATGTGTATGTGTAACATATTAGAGGTGATTGTCTTGATCTTTAATTGTACAATATAAAAATTTTACAGTATATAATGTCAGAATGGCCACAGGAAAAGTGAAAAATGTCTTCTTGTGATCCTGGCTGAACATGGAAGTTGGCATCCTTCTCAAAAGTTTTAATGAAGTCACTGATTACAGTGTCTGAGATTTTGCTGCAATTTCCATTTGAGTTAAAACTGATTTTGTCCTCAAAATAAAAGCATTTAAAAACAGAGAAAATAATTATTTTTTTCCATGGCAGGAAGTCTAAATTCTTCCATTTTATCTCCTAATATAAAAAGAAATGTACTAAAAAGTCATTGAAAAGTTGATGCTAAAACAAAATCCCTTTTGAATATCTGAGCTTCAGAACTTCATTCTCCAAGTACCTGCTAATGTTCCAGGTAGCCAAGACAGAGAGGACCAGATGCAGAAAAAGAAATTTATACCAAGATTTAGTGTGATGCTACTAAAAAAGGTGTTAAGGCCATTCAAAACCATTTTGCTTCAGGTTAAATTTTTTTTTTTTTACCCGTGTGCTTTTGAATAGGAGGAGGAATTTTGTTTGTGGGCACTGGCATGACTGCCCTATGTAAAATGCGGGGATTGCGCAGCTCTAATACAGAAAATTAAGTGCACAAGCAGGCAATATTCTGACCTTGAAAATGTGGTTGCTTTTAATGACACAGTACATCAAGGTCAAGAGAAGGTGCCCTCAGCAGATAAAAGACTTTCAAAGTGAAAAGGCTTCATTTACATTTAAAATATATTGAATTACACAGGATTTCTAAGGAACAGTTGGTTGTTCTAGTTACAGCCATAGTTCATTTCTGTTATCCTGTGTCAAGTAAAGGATTTCCCTCACATAGTTCCCTGGCAAGTGTTTTCTATGGAAGGCAGGTAGAGGTGAAGGAGGAAGGTGTTCCTCGATACCCTGTTGTAAACCCACTAGGTGTCAGTGCTTTCGGTGGACTCTGGCAAGACCGTCAGGGGACACATCTGTGCCTTGTGAAAAATGAATTTCATGGCACCTTGAGTTTTCACGTCTGATGTACGTGGAGAACTGCTTAAGAGACTTCCTCATATTTATTTGTGCTTATTGTTCCCTTACTTTATTATTATTTTGAATTTTTAATATTAACTTTTTGCAATATTTATTTGAACCATATTTTGTTCAGAAATTGTTTGTTAAAACTATTCCGTAACGTGTATCTCCCTGAACTTTTTAAATACGCAATGAAGTTATTAAAGGTGTTTGGGAACAGAATGCATTCAGAAGGCTTGATCTCATATCCTCGTGAGGCACTTCAGAGAGGAGAAGCCACATGCTTTCATGGCAGTAGTATGGAAGTGATTTCTTCTTTCCTTTTTTCCTTATCCTGCCTCTCCTTCTGTGTCCTTCTCTCTTCTGGCTCTTCCTTTCTCTCTCTCAATTTCATGAAAATTCATTTATCTGTGACATTTAAAGACTCTGTCTGGGAGGTGTCTGGAGCTGTGGCCGGCTGTGTGCATCAATAGTGTCTTAGAATCTGACACTCTGTCAATATTTGGGGGCCTCGGTAACCGCACTTAAATGCAGTGTCTGCCAGCCATCATGCTCTTAGTGTGTCAGTAATGAATCCCAGTGAATGGATATTAGCATGTCAAATCCTTTCATAACTGGCAACACTTTGTAAATGGTATATGGGATTCTTGCATTTACCCTCTGCACCCCTTTATTTATCTAATTCATTTATATGATGTCATTTTCCCTTTGTATACAAAAGTGGCAATCTTCAAAAAAATACTGTTGTGAAACTGAAGAAAACAGCATCATTGTACAATCTTGATTTAGTGGGTTTTATAGTATATAGCTATATATGTAGGCAATACATTCTTAAAATAATATTCTGGGTGCTTCTTTTTGCTTAGGTTATGATATTTGGATCAAAATTTTTGTTGCTATTTTATGGTAGAAATACGCACACACACACACACACACATTTTATATATATAGACTTACTAGGTAAAGTTTCCCGAGTTTATGTATGAGCCTAATGTGACAGATTTAGCTACATAAAGAAGAAATATTGGTTGAAGAGACAAGTTTGTTCTCTGAAACAAAACTATTTACATTTTCAAATGTTTCTTATTGTCCTCCCACTATGGCAGTGAAGTGGCTCATTTATAAATTGAATCATTAAAGCATTATTATGTCAACTTCCCCATGAACTTCTTCCAGATAATAGCATATTGTCCTTTCAGGGTTGGTAAGGGAAACGAATAGGGTGACGTTATAGTTACTGAACTGCTGTGTGCTCTCAGCCCTTGTGTAACCTTGACCATGTCTTGTAATGAGAATACTTCAGGAACTGAACTTTAAAGAAAGAAACAAGGAGAATTAGAGTTGACCAGATACCAGTCTTATATCTTAAGAGATCTGCCTTCAAACTGAGATAAGTATGGAAGAATTTGGCAAGTTCTAGGTCATGCTCAGATCAAATAATCCAGGTATCCAGATAACCAAGGAACTATCCTGGAACTCTTAACGCCCCTTGATGTTGTCATTAATGGCTTCTTCCTTGGACACTGGACCAGCAATAACTCCTAAGTTTAATGAACTCACCCAAGCTTCATGTCACTCACAGGTCTTTCCCAGTCTGGATTTTTAAGTCAGGTCCCTAACCTTTGAGTACTTTCCTTCATGTGGGCTTCCAGGGTCTGCTACACACCAACAGTCTCCAACCTTTTTGGCACTAGGGACCAGTTTCATGGAAGACAGTTTTTTCACAGACCAGGGGTGGAGGGTAGGGAGGGATAGTTTCAGGGTGATTCAAGCACGTTACAAACCACTCACCTTTTGCTGTGCAGCCCAGTTCCTAATAGGTCTGAACCGGCACTGGTCTGAGGCCTGGAGGTAGGGACTCTTGCTATACACCATAGAAATCTTAAGGTGGCTCTTATTAGGACTAAGACAAGAATTGTCTAAGGAAGAGCATTAACAATGCAGTTAGTACAACCACTGAAGATAAACTCAGGACATATTTATTTGCCTCATAATCATGAGTCATTTGCAAGGTTAAAAGTTTATTTGAACAGTTATAAATGCTGCCTCCAGATTTTACGTCATAATATAGAAATCATTTTTTAAGTTCAATTAGTCATTATCTTTGTAAGAGAAATGCCACTGGGAATTTGTGTTGAACTAGACAGCACGAATAGACAAAGGAATGTCACAAGAGCCCCAACCACCAGAAGTCAGTCGGCAACATAAGGGCATGCCTCAAACTCGAAAAAGGAAAATGGGCACGAGGATTGAGAAAAGAAAAAAAGGAAAGTACAGGTATAAATGGATCTGTACATGGTCTGCCTCAAGGGATGTGGCATTTTTCTTTCTAATTCATTTCTTATAGAATATAGTAACACATATAGCTTCTAATGAAGAAAAACATGCTTTCCCACCTCTATCTATGCTTAGATCTGTGTTTGTGGTGTCAAAGAGGAGGGAAAGAAAACCCCAACAATATGCCATGTTAACCACAAAGTTTTTACACCACCAAAACTTCACCTCAAGATATAATAGAGAACATTTCAGTACCTTCCGAGAATGAGTCACGTCTCTATTACTGTCAATAAGACTTACCTGCTGCTAAGAACTCACTCTCCTCTTGCTCTGGTCCAGAACTTTATGAGTATACATTATACTCATATGATGTATTCTGTGTAATGTAAAGTACATATATTTTGTATAATGTAATGTAAAGTACATATAATGTAAAGACTCATATAATGGTCTTTATCGTATACTGTTTATTTAATGTTAGATAGCGATCCTTTCTGGGGCAGAGTAAGAAACAGGAATGAGATGAGAACATAGAATCAGCCTGCAGAATTTATAGCTAAAGACAGGAGGAATTTTGTGTTCTTTTGGATCTCTTTTGAGACACTTTGGAATTGTAGTTGAAATTTGATGGGCTGCAGTTTAACCATCTCTTTTCGTTAATACTAAAATGCTCTCTTGCCTGAAACAGGCAAGATTTGGGTTCTTTCTCCTTAGATATCCTAGCAACTTCTTCAGCCCTTTCTTCTCTAGCATATATTCTGTCTATTGATCACAGAGTGAAGTGAGAGAGGAGAACAGCAGGATGAAAGTGATGTCTGAGTATGTCTGATCCCACCTCAGCGGGGAAGACACATATATTAAGTCTTAAGCTTTGGCCGCCCCTTCCAGAAACAAGAGAGCTGCTTGGCTACATGGCTAAAAATCAACAGAATCCTGGAAGGGTTTCTTTAAAATGTCTATCTTCACATGAAGTAGAATCTCCTGTATTATGGAGATGAGCTTTGTTCTGTCTCTGTGATGCCTTATGGTAGACACTACCCACAGTCCCCACCCCCAAAAACACAAGAGGTGGATGGCCTGTCAAGTTCCATTTCTTTGTTATGTCCCAGTAACAGGGGTACCTTTATTCAGAAACCTGCCCCCTCTCTTTTTGGCCAGAAAGTTGTCATTCTTCTTTTTACAATGGTTTTGAAGAATTGAATGATTTTATAATAATTACTACCTCCACCTTCCTAAAAAGTCCACTTGCTAACTTTTAACTCACAAGGATCCCCAGTAAGAGATGTTATAACTACTAAAGGAGTTATTCTTAGTACTCACCTCCAGATCTACTTAAAGAAAAAATAGGTAGCACTGAATTTCTGATGTATATTCACCAGAATGGGGGTCATTGCCTTTGCTCTCCTTGAAGAAATAAGCATTTGAAATAGCTGTATGCTTCTCCATAATCGAAGTCCTTTTTTCCTTAATAATTATAAGGCATATAGATTTCAGTTTCTACTCATGTAATAGTGGCCCGGAAGCTACTAGTTAACTAGCAGTCATGGACCCAGTGATCATGTGTGTCCAGAAGTGGTGAGTGTTGAGTGATGCATGTGAATCTCTTGGAATTGTATGCTGGGAGTAAAACAGATTAGGTACGTAGAAGAACAAATTATGATGGTAGAAAATATATAATACAGATTTTTATAGAATAAATTTCTACAAAGATAGTAGACTGATCAAAATAGAGAAACAATTGGACAAAACGATATAGTGAATTAATTATTTCAGAGGAAAGTTCTGTATAAATTTAATGAATGTTGCATTTATATTCAACGCAATTTAAAAATAAGATCAGTTGAGAAAGTCAGACTCTCGCATCAGTGGATTTTAGGGCTGACTTCCAGGAGGCTGCAGTCACACTGTAGCCTGTGGGCAGTGGGACTTGCACACTGGACCTTTAGCGTCTCTTCTCTGCCAAAGTGAAAGACACGGTTTGGGAACCTGCACATGTATATAACCATTTTAGTGCTTCTATCTACAAGCTGTAGACATGAAGATTTAACCTCCAAGCAATGAAACAACCCTTGGAAAGTCCTGGTAAACCGGACCTGACAGTCCTTTGGTGACACCAGTCACTAGGTTATAACCAACACAATGCCATGCCATTTGTCATCTCCCTTCTGGGCCCAGTGGAGATCTGGTGAACTAGGGCAAAGGTGGAGTTATGCTCTAACTCCACTGAACTAGCAGAGCTTTTAATTTTATCTCAAGTGACAAAAAAGGAACTCAATTTATTTGGTGCCAAGCACTTCAGAATTCTCAGGAAATTATTATTAGGGTATCAGAGCCAATATGGAAAATGTAGAAATGGTATACCATTGAGGTCTGCCCTGCAAGCTGGCTTTTGATTACCTTGATCATCGAAACACATTTCCTAATACTAACAAACCCAGTGTATTCTAAATTACTGGTAGCAACCTTTCAAAGTCTCAAAACAAAGTCAATTTTAATTTAAAATTATACTTTAAGAAGTAGTCAGGGAATAGTGATGCAAAATTACCTTAACTACAGGACATCAGAGATGGTAAGGAGTTTGTAAATCACTATGTTAGATGTCAAGGACAGGAAATGAATATTTTCAAAGTACGGTGGTTCTATGCACACTGTACAAATAGCAACAATTTGACATATAGGTATAAGCACCACCTCAGAGGTAGGACAATCATTTGAAAGGAATACTCAGTAAAACAGAAAATTATCAGAACATTGTTAGCATTCTTTTTTAATTTTTATTTATTTATTTTAGAAAGAGAGAAAGGAAGAAATAGAGATATCGATTTGTTGTTCCACTTATTTATGCACTCATTGGTTGATTCTTGTATGTGCCCTCGCCAGGGATCAAACCCGCAACCTTGGTGTATCAGACGCAGGCTCTAACCACCTGAGCTACATGGCTCAGACATTGGTAGCATTCTTCAGGAGAGAAAGCAAACGTCACAAGTGTCAATTCACCCTACCACTCTCTCTTCACTTACGTATAAAATTTTGTATGGCTGTATTAGCTTGCATGTGTTAACAGCTGCCAAACTAACACCAATGCCTGAAAATGCATATCCCCAATGCTTCTTTTATGTGGGTGGGGTTATCTTCTTTCTCCATAAATTTATTATACACAAGGAAAAGCATATGACTTTGTTTCTTTTGAAAATTCTTGCAATTCTCAGATATTCCATTATCCATTACATGTTGGTAAATACCATTGATAAACTGAAAATAAAGAATGACTAACTATGTGGGCAAAATAGCATCTAGAAGTAGAGCAAAGAAAGTTAATCAAGAGTGTGAAATGAAAAACTGAAATTTAAAAATAGCCGAAGTAGTGGAATGTAAAAGAAGCATGCAGAATATACTCATTGCGACTGTTTCCTCCGAGTATATAGATCAGACATTTAATCACGCTTTTTCTGAATTCAGGTAAAATTGGATATGAACATCTTAGAGAAAAAGAGTTATAACCACCTCCCAATACCTTTGAATTTAACATTTTGAGGAAAAAATTCTTTAAAAAATGTAGAAAACATCGAGATCTTTTTTCATCTTACAAAAAAAGAAGATCGAGATAGTGAGTTGATACAACTTTTAAAAGCAAGTCATGGGAAGTAAATAATCAGACTTTCTTATTTTCACTGGTGTTGATGGTGATAAAATATGCTTATACAGCAACAGAAAATCTTTAGGTTTGATAATGAGGTAGGCTATTGATAATGCAGCTTCTAAACACTGAAAGGGAAATTATGGATTTGTCTTTTATGGAGCTCTTTAACTTAAACAGAATAGACTCACATCTTCCTGGGATGTTCTAAATGTGTCAGAGAGAAGGAAAGGAATGTCTTCTCTAGGTGTTTCACATTTTCAGGAGTTTTCTTCTTCTGTCTCTCTCTTTTTTAAAGATTTATTTATTTTTAGAGAGGGAGGGAGGGAGAAAGAGAGGGAGAGAAACATCAATGTGTGGTTGCCTCTCACACACCCCCTACTGGGGACCTGGCCCACAACCCAGGCATGTGCCCTGACTGGGAATCGAACCAGTGACCCCTTGCTTTGCAGGCCAGTACTCAATCCACTGAGCCACACCAGCCAGGGCCTTCTGTCTCTTTTAAATCCACTGTTGCACAGAAGCTAAAACTGCTGGAAGTCACCAGGACTTCTAAATGTGCTTGGCCAACTTAAGCAATAGAAGTGCCACCAATGTTTTATTTTAGTGGAGAATTCTCAGGAATCACACTATGTTAACCTTTGTGACATAGAGTCACGTATGTAGCCATCACACTATGGTACGATCATTCCTGTAATAATTGATTCACTACAAACTTGGAATTCTGGATATAGCGACTGAAAAAGTTTACTTGTGAACAAAGAGATTAGAGTATGTTACTCAGTGTTCTGTAAAAGGGTGCAATAGACCTAGGGGGAAAGATCACATTTCACTCTCTGCTTGTTGCTATCAATATTCAAAGTCAAACCCGTTACCACTGAAGTTAAACCATTCCCTTTTTATGGCACTAAATGAAGTATTTTTGATTCATCTCCAAAAATAAGCCAGTATGTATTGGTAGTATTTGTTATAAAATAAGGGGAGACTTCCACAGAATGAGATTAAGAAAAAATCCCCTCAATTAAAAAAAAAAATCTACCAAGCTCTTTTAACTTGTCAAATGCTCTTCTAGGAACTAGAGATAGGCAGGCAAATAAGTGTCTATCACCAAAGAGCGCTCACAGACTGGTGGGAAAAACAGACACGGAAGAAGATAACCACAGTGCAGAGAAATAGGTATCACAGTAAAGATGTGTGGAAGGTAGTGTATAGATTTATTTGCCTAGGACATTTCTGGTTTATGTCTGTGGTCATGGTCTAAATATTCATAGGATCCTTTAAATAGTTTTATCGGTCAAGTCTACATGAGGTTGTCTAGCAAGATTTTCCACAGGATAGGACAGAAAATCAGAGATTAAGAATGCTTTGCCATACACGTTATCTACATCCAAAAGGAAATGAAGAACTAGCTAAACTGATTTCCATTTCTCCCAGGGTTATCGGAGGGTCCAGGGGAAATTTAACTACTGTGGGGTGAGGGGAGCAGGACAAGGCAGGACAGTCTAAACCCACTTGTTGGTGTATGATATGCACGAGAACTGTCATTAAATGAGCCATTGAATCTATCAATTCCCTGAAGCTCTCAGGATAGAAAGATGGGGTGAGAAAAAGCTAGAAGCCATGGGGGGAATTTTAGAACGGTAGGTCGAGGTTCAATATAAGGAAAGCGTTTCGTTTAAATGGAAGAGTCCTAAAGCGGGATTGGGGCTTCCTGTGAGGCTGAGAGCCCACGCCCCTGGCCATCCCCACAAGCAAACTCAGGCGCCACACCAAGACTCAAACCACAGGTCCTCTACACATCGCCCTGCGATGTCAGGATTCTGCATCATGTGTGGTATGTTTTGGAGTAGTGTTTAAGTATGAATCCCGTGCTTCGGGAAACCCCTACAAGTAAAAAAAAAGCAGAAATATCATTAAAATATCATTCAATTTGTGTGAGCTAAAACCTCTTGTGAAGTCTGAACACACACTAAAAAGACACACAGGAGTGTCGCCGCAGATCTTATTCTTTGCCACTCAGACAAGAAAAGCCGCCATTAGACACATAATATTAAAAAAATATGCCTCACTCGGAGGTTTCCACCTCTTGGACACATTTATTTTAAGATAGAGTAGCTGCAAAGTCTTGCTCACCAGTTTGATTTGCATAGCTCTGAGTTACATGCGAATGGGACCCATGGTAAAGCTATCATTAGAGAAAAACAAAGCAGAAGACTGAACAAAGGATGCATTCTGTGCAAAGTTTGAAGTTTAGACTGTTTCAGTAATCCTTGTCATGGTGAGAAAGATGTCTGCCTCTTCCCCCACCTGAAAAGAATAGCAGACAAGTGACAAAAGAAGGCTCCCTGGAAGTAACATGGGAGCAGGGAGTAGGGTGAACTAAAGGCTATACACACGGAGAGAAAGGAGTTGGCATGGACACGAGCAGATGCAGCCAAACAGCCTGCATTCATAGCACAGAGATATGTGATTAGGTTAGAACCAGTTTCACCTCATCCCCGGTGTATGAAAGTAGGAATGGGTCAGGCCAGGGCGAAAGGAATGACATGTTGATGGTGGTGCTCAGCTTTCCCAGAGGCCTCGGCAGGGTGGCAACAGGGCTAGAGCCTGAATACTCTCATTCGCCCTTTATATCAAATTCTTGATTGTCTGCATTTACCAATTAAAGTGTTTTCCAGAAACTCTAGAGAAAAGTCTTCTGAAGGCAATGGAAATGACTGTAGTTCTTCATGGTTTAAAAGTATAAGAGCTTTGGAATAAGTAAAAACTAGTCTCAAATCTCTGCTACTTACAGATTTATGGTAAAGTATTTAAATTTCTCCGACTTTTCGATCCACCATGTGAAAAAAAGTGATAATACAAACACCATAGAGTTAGGTAAAGATTACATTACACATGTAAATTGTTTAACACATGTAGTGTCTGGCGAATGATTATTAACAATGAAATTTTGACGCAGCGGGGATTACCGTACATTTCTATAGCATTCCGGGTCACCCCTGCCAAGCTCTGCCTCCCTCCACATCATGACTTTCTGTGTGGTCCTTGACAGTGCACCCTCCAGTCCAGCGTTGCCCTGCTTCTCCCTGCCGTGTCCCTGCTTCCAAACCTCATGATTCCATGTTCTTTAAGAGGTATAGCTAGAATTATTTATAAAGTCAGGACCAAAATAGACAAAAATTTTAAATCACTGATAGGACACACTCATGACTTTTCGGAAATACTAACCTTGCTCTTGAGTCCTGAACGCACTCTTCTTTTAACATTGACCCTGAGGCCGTTACTGTCAGGTGGACAAGGAGTAGGTATTATTATTTTGTACCTTCCCTCCCACGGGGTTAAAATAACTCACCAAAAGTCACTCAGTGATCTCTGGTGAAGAAGCCAATGTAATAATCTTGAATTCTTGATTCAAAACCTGCCAGAGCCTCCATTTACTATGAAAAAGTCAACTAGAGAGGATGATAGGATGATAGCAAGTGTTAATCTTATATTAGATATTAGTTTTTATACTTACAATTTTTCTGGGTTTGGATTGGCTCTCTGCTTACCCACAGAATACAGGGAGAAGGCCGTGTAAATTCCCTTCTCAACAGTTAAAGCAGTCCCTGTCACTAAGCCTCTCGTGCGAGATCACATGTCAGTGTCTGTGACATAGTCGGGCCTTGGCTTCTCAGGATCTACTCATTACAACAAGTTTATGTGCCTTGAAGCATATGGCCTTGATATATGATCCCGGAGCAAGAGAGCAAGGTATTTTAAGCTGGCCACAATTTTACTGACTCTCAAAGGCTTGCTTTGTAGTCATTCCAATAAACTCGATGAGAAATATCTGATGCTCCAAAGCTATCCAGTCCCCAGGACTCCATTTCATGATTCAGTCCAACTAAACAACTCAAGATTGTACTTCTTGTGACACTGTGACCACAGGGATAAATAATTGCTTAGTAATTCTCTTTGAGGCAGAAAATTCTAAATATGGAGGAACCATTTCCCCTTAATGGGAGCCAGGAATCCTGTAAGTGCTTGAAATGGCATTCACAAGTCTGAATGGTAAACAGATAAAAACAGGAGCGCACCAGTTGCACAAATGACTTGCTTGTCACAAACTTGTCATTGCAGTAATCTAACATTTCTTTCACAGAGCCCGATGGAAAGTATGGAACAAACAGACCCTGCTGACGTTTTGGCTCCGCTAAGCCTTCCTCTGAGCTAAAGCATCTGTAGCATCTTCCTGTTCTAGACCCTTTATCTGCTGAAGTTAGCTGATACTGTACATGTCAAAGAAATGTTTGACTATTGCATTAACAAGTTGATGACAAGCAAGTTATTCCCGTAACTGAAATACTGCTGCTTTTAGCAGGCTGCCATTTTGACCTTCATCTTATTATACAGAAGAACCCAAACAGAGCAGAGCACCAGGGAGATACCGGTATTGTTGCCTCAGGCCCATCAGACAAACAAGGACCACCTGTCTAGGGCTTAGGGGCAGTGGTGGAGGGGACACACCAGGCAGTTGCATCAGGGTTTAGATGGCAGTTCCTAGTAAAATGTAAATGTTGCAAACACATTGGACTATCTCAGGATTCCTGAGATAGAGGGAGCTGAACAGAAATTCATTTCTTTCTGCATCTCCTCCTCCCCACACACACATGTCCACACAGGCCTATATATAGGCTTTATAGAATTTTAATAGCTGGAAACATTAATGAAAATCATATACCAGCTTTACACATAGTTTTTGCCCGTTCTTGGAGTTCCTCCTATCAGTAGCCTCTCCTTACCTCCTACTCATTTGGCATAACATCTGGAACTCTCTTAAACTAATCAGAACCACACTTCTATCCCTGAGGAGCTAGGTGTGTCCTTTAGCCTCCTCACAGAAATGTTCTCCACCACCTGAGACAACACAGGTTCATCCTCAACCTCAGTGGCCAGCAGGGAGTGCTCATACACTGTGCAACTGCTGACTCCTGTCTTTCCGTTCAAGGAGCCTTCCTCCCCTGGGGCACCCACCCTTGGTGTCCCCAGAGTGTGCAGACCCGGTGGGTGTCGGCCCTATCAGCATGCAGAGCTGAGCTGGAGCCTGTAACCAGAGCCTTGCCGGTTGCTTGAGTGCTCTGCCCCTGCTGGTGCCACAGGTATCTCCACCCTGGGAACAGTGGAGTATTTGCCCTAAGACTGTGGCCTTTTCATAAAGCTGAGCTTCTCTTATTCACCAAGGTGTCAGGTGCCCTGTATTCTTTTTAGACCCTTCGTTAAGGGTACATTGATAGTGTCTTATCTGGTTTAAATACTGACGGGAAACACTTGCATTCTCAGACATTTTCTGGCTGTTGCCCTAGGTGCTTTCATTTTTTAAAGTCTTGTGCAAAAATGATTATCATTGTTCCTCCATGAGAATCCAAACTTCTTGCCAAAATAGTGATGGGGCTTAACTTTCTTGTATATTTGGCAAATTGACTACACTACTGCCTCCTAGATGAAATGTTTTACTCCTGTCCCAAATATCTCATGCTGTAATCTACACCTCAGCTTTGTTCCCTCAGAAGACAGGTGGGAAGGCTATGAGAAGAGGGTCCAATGTTTGACACAGCTCAGTATATTGTTCCTGAAAAAGGAAGTGAAAGTAGTTTGAGGTGACACTTGTATTACTGTAAAAGAAAACATAGAAACAAATGATTTGAATTTTAAATAAAGTTTTAATGTCCTCTTTCTTTTGAAAGTTCCTACTAGGATTTCTATAATGATTTTGTGTTTTATTTTTTAATAGAACTTAAATGGCAAAGACATGATAAGCTATTTTTTGAATCAGAAAAAAAAATAAAAATCTTTTTTATGGGAACCCTCTTTTTAAATACACATTAGGGAATAGATAATGACAACAACAAAAATGTTCTCTCTTCCTATTTAGAGGGATGGCTGATTAGTGTCTGTGTATGTGTTTTTAATATACATTTACTTATTTGAACATTTATTTGGCTATTTATTTTAAGAAAGTACCAAAGGAAGGAAGGAAAGAAAAATTCTTATGCTGGAGTAATTTCATTAGATCCTTAGGGCACGAAAGGAACTTGATGACAGGGCTGTGACTTTATGTCACACTCCCACTTCAGCGACAAGGGTACCAAGAACAAAAGAGGTTTGATGACGTAAGACAAGATACACAGCAGGATTGTGGCAGAGCTGGGCCTAATCAAGAGCCAACTTTCAAGTCAGACAACACTCTCAGAAATTACATTATATTGTTTAAAACTTTCCTTTTATCGCTTCTCGGCCTTTTGGCTAAGATCAAGTGTAGTATCTGTTCTTATCAGTTTAAAACTTTCCTTTAAACAAGGTCAATCTTATTATTTGAATAATTTACACTGCTGTGCTTAAATCAAATAGGATATTTGCTTTGTAATAACTGGGGCTGTGTACTGGCTAAGGGATATATACTTGAACAGTTTGGAGACATTTTTTTCTAAGCTGTATTTTATCTGAGTCGTGTAAGGAATTGTAGTAATTTCAACTAATTTTTTTTTGTTTTACAAGATTTCAAAGAAACACTCCATTCCCATTTAGACACCTGAAAACATACGTTTTCAAATGGGTCTGTTCCTTTAGTGAGTACTCTTTAAGTAGGTCATACTCTAACCTTCTTGGAGATAAAATACCTTTTATTAGATTAAAAGAAACCTGTTCTTTATTCCCACTTTTAGCAGTGTTTTGGTTGGTTCTCATAATTGTCAGTTTCAACAAAACACTGATTAAGTCAAAACATCAATGGTTTTGTTTGTTTTGGTTCTTTTAGTTTAACACAAGGGGATAAATAAAAAATGCATTTACCTTTTTGTAGCTATGATAATTATATACTTTATTTTTCATTTATGCAAAACTTATTTTTGAGGGTTTTCTCTTTGTTTCATTTCTCCATTTTCGCATTTTCCAAACATCTGCACCGTGGCTGGTGGCGAGAGTAGCAGTGACTGGCTCTTTTCCTCCACGTTTTGAGAGAGAGAGAATTGGCTGGAATAAAACCTTGCTTTCCATATGGTCGACTTGAAATACTGCATAGAAAAGGTATCGTCTCTTTTTCTTTTCTGAAACCAGAGGTGAGCCCATGAACAAATAGCCGTATCGATGCCAAACCACCTGTTGAGCACTCCCCACTTCTTGGGTTGAACAATCTAAATGGACGGAGGTTCCTTGTGCATTGGCAGCTTTGTATCAACAATGTATTCTGCTGGTCACTCACTTAAGATAGCCTAGGTTACACGGGTAGTCAAGAAATGAATTGAGTTTTGCTTTTGATTCAACAAAATGATCGATTTTTAAGTATATTTGACTATGAAGGGCTTATTGATCCCTGGAATATTGAAATCTGTTGTCAGGGACAGTAATGAGAAGATGACCCTAGTGCTTTCTTTTACCTTGATTAATTCTAGTTAGGAAAACCAGTAGTCTTTGTCTTATCAATTCTTTTCATTTAAAATATTTCAAACACATAAAAGAGTAATGTGAAAATGCAAGAATTCAGCACCCAGGTAAAACAAATCTTAATTAATTTGGAACATTTATTTCTGAACCTGTTTTTATCTTTTATTTTTCCATTATAAGTCACAGACAGTGAAGTGCACAAATTAAGTGTATAGCCTGATGAACTTTTATGTAAGTGTATATTCATATGACATCTAATACAAGATATAAAACATTCATCATACATAGGAAGGTGTGCCCTCACAGGTGATATTCTCTAAAGCTTTAACAAAAGGTTGAAAACAAGTAAAACCATTCTGGCTTCTATCATCAAGAATAATTTTACATAAGCCATATACTATGGCTTATACAAAATGCATCCCACTGAACACAAAATTAAAATTTATTTATTGAGTCTCTCATTGTTAGACATTATTTCCAGTGTTTCCCCTTCACAAATAATACTGCAGTTAACATTTTTATGCATGTTTAAACATAGAGAGGAATTGCTAAACTGTAAGAAATAATGCATTTCCAACTTTACTAGGGATTGTAAAATGTCTCCCCAAAGTGATAATACCAATATATGTTCACATGCACAATCTATAAGAGCTTCTCCGTATGTTTCACAATATTTGGAAGGGGAAGACTTTTTAAATCTATGTCAGCCAGACAGGTATTAAATAATATCTCACTGAAAAGTTTTTTTCACTTATAATCCATTGGGATTTGCTCATGTGTGTTGCTTATTTGTACCCTTGCCCATCTCTCTGTTGGATTATTTTTTTTTTTGCTATTGTTCTTTGTTTGGATGGCTTTTGGTTTGGGTTTTGGTTGCTGTTATAATATTTTGGATTCCCTTCCTTTGGGCAATGTAGAATACAGTATCTCTTCCCAGTTTGTAGTTCCTCTTTTAACTGAGTCTATCCTAGCATTTATTTTTAAGAGTTTCTAATTTTAGTGCAATTAAATTTAGTGGTATTTTTCTTTATTATGTGTCCTTTTATGTCATTTAAGAAATCCTTTCATATGATAAGGTCATTATGAAACCTTTCTGTATTTTGTTCTAACAGTTTTAAAGTTTTGCCTTTCTAGATCTGTAATCTTCTTGGCATTTGTTTTGTATATGGAATCTTATATGACCCCTATTTTAATTCTTTTTCATGTGGATAACCTTATTCCAGCACCATTTAACAAATTAGTCACCCTTGCCACTAATTTGTAATGCCATATTTCCCCTACATCAAATCTGTTTTTAGGATCTTCATTTCATCCAGTGGACTGTTTCTCTAATCTTGTACTAACACCCTCGTGCCTCAATTACCATAGCTTTATAATATTCTTGTTATTTGATGAGGTAAATGTCTGTACATTGTTTTCTTGCAAGTTCTCTTGGCTCCTCTTGGCCTTTTGTTATTCAGAATGAAGTTTAGGGTTAGCTAGTCATTTGGTAAAAGCTCTGCTGAATTTTACTTGTAATTTTCAGGAGAGTAATACTCTAGAGAGTAATCTGGGGGAGAATTGACAGTTTTTATGACATTCTGTCTTTCTGCCCATTAACACTCCTCTACTTAATCAGGTCTTCTTTTATGCTCCTTAATAATGTTTTGTAGTTCTCACCATACAGGTATTGCTTGAATCTATTTTGTTAGATGTCTTCTTATGTAAATTAGATTTTGTTGCTTTTATGTATAGTCTTTTTTTATTTCATTATTTATTGGTTATCATTGTTGAATATTCAGCAGCTTTTCCAAATGTTCTTATTAGTTTTAATGGCTACACTGGAAATTCTCTTAAGTTTTCTTCATACACACATATACAATCAATAAATAATGACACATTTTTCTCTTAAATTTCATTTCTTAAATGCTCAATTTCTTTTTCCTGTCATATTGCATTAATAAGACCTCTTTATAGTGTTGAATAGAAACTGTGATACTAGGAATATCTGTTCTGTTTCATACTTTAATAAAATGTTTTAGAAATGTGATATTTGCTTAAGGATTTTCATAAATCAAAATTATTGCCTTAAGGAGATTTTCAACCTCTATTTATAATTTGCTACCATTTTTATCATAATATCTAATATATTTTGTGCATCAACAATATAATAAGATTTCCCATTTATATGTTAATACTTTATATAATATTAATACATTTCCTGATACTAAGCATATCTTACATTTCAGAGAAAAATTTACTCGATCTTGGTGTGTTTTTTAATACACTGTGGAGTTTAATTTGCTGATACTTTCTGTAGTGTTTTTGCATGGGGGATTAGTTTTTTAATTTTTCTTTTTAAACTGTTACTGTAGAGTTGTGGTATCATGGTAGTTCCAGCCTCATAAAATAAGTTGAGGGGCATTCCTTTTTTTTTTCTATCTGTGAAACTGTTTTTATATTATAAGGATTGTCTATTTTAAAGATTTGGTTAAACTTGCCTCTAAAATCATTTGGACCTGACATTGTCTATCAGTAGGGGATAGGTAGTATAGGGTAGATTTTGATTATCAGTTCAACTGTTTCCATGGTTATTGGTTTGTTTCTTCTTAAGTCAATTTTGGGAAAGTTTGTTGTTTGTTTGTTTGTTCTAGAAAAGTGTACAATTAACAGTTAATCTGCACTTTCACATTTATTGGCATAAAATTGTTTATAATGGTTGATGATTTTTTATTTTATCTCTATTGATGCCCTCTTATTCCTAATATTATTCATCTGAGCCTTTTCTCTTCCTTTACTAGTTGTTAGACATTATTCTGTTTTATTTGCTTCTTTCAAAATCTAGCTTTTGACTTTGCTTATCTACTTTATTATGTCTTTGTATTCGATAGCATTACTTTCTGCTTTTATCAACATTGTTCATTCTACTTCCTTTCAGTTTAGACCATATCCCCCAAGTTACTGAGTTGAATTATTACTCATTTAAGTTCAATACTTTCTTATTTTTTTAATGAATTTTAATCTCTAAATTCTTCAAGTTTCTGATCAGCTGCATAATATGTTTTAATACATAGTCTTGTTCAGTTTTAAGTATTTTATAGTGTCTGTTTTGATTCATATTTACCCCTTGAGTTATTTAGAAGTATGTGTGTTCTCACTTCCTAAATACATATTTGCTCTATATCTATTACCTATTCTGAATTTAATTGCATTATGATAGGATTTTTTTATATCGTTTTAAGTGAAAAAAATTTTTTGAGCTATTTTTTGTGACCTGGTAATGGATTTTACTGCTGGACTTAAAATCTATAGTGATTTAGCTGTTTCTGTAGTGATCATGCTAATATTTTTATATTCATACCTAACTACATGTTTTTCTAATAAAAATTAAAATTCCTTTTGTAGTATTTCTGGCTTTCTCTTTAATGGAAGAAAAAAAGGGTGCCTAGCAAGCTTTATCTACTTACTAATTATCAATCTTATTATATAACTTTTGAATGAAGGTTTAGTTTTACCTATTTGTTTTAAACATATACAGAAGTGGTTACCATTGATTTTTATAATCAATAATTATATTACTCATATATTTTAGTTACTGCTGTAGCAACCACTGTTCTTGGAGTCTATGGCTTCCTTTCTTCTTGTTGAATTACACCTTTTAGTAATTCTCTAGGGAGGGGCCTGGGAGGTACACTCATTTCGTATATCTAAAAGTATCTGTATTTTATCTTTAATATTAAATAACAATTTATCTGCGAACTTTGCTCAGCATTTGAAGATAGTACTCAAATATATCTTAGACTGTTGATCTGTCATTTATCATTACTAATATCTAATATATTTTCTTAAGAGAAATCTGTTACCAGTCTCTTCTTTCTCTCTTTGTAGGTAGTCTGCCTTTTTCCTCTAGCAACTTTTCAGAGTTTTTGGCCTGGATGTCTTACAGGTCTTCAGAAATATGTCTAGATGTTGAATTATTTTGATTGGTTAGTTATGAATTCAGGATATACTGTCTAATCTCAGGACTAATTCTGGAAAATTCTCAGGTACTTTCTTTTTCTTTATTGTTTCTCTGTCACTACCTTCATTTTCTTTTGGGATTCTTATAAGACATATATTGGTGTTTCCTATTCAATTTACCCAATCTCAGCTGCTCTTTTATTTTCTAAAAATTATGTTTTACTTTCTGTGATTTGTATTCTGAGTAAATTTCTTAATATTAACTTCTAACTCACTTAATCCTCTCCTTGAAATTGCCCAATCTTAAATTATTCTACCTATTACATTTTTATGTCAATGAACATATTTTTCAGTTTTTAGATTTGTTTGCTTCTTTATCACTTATTCTTAGCTTATTGCTTTGTCTTTATTAATAATTTCTTTTATAGATACATTTTATTTATCTCTGAGCAATGTAAACATACTCATGTTGAAGTCATTGTCAGGCAATGCTATGAAATCAAATTCATCTGGAGTAAATGTTCTAATGATTAATTTTGTTGGTTGTTTTTCTAAACATTAGATTTTTTTGCTATGTTTTAGATTTTGGGGTGCAGGTTAATGTTGGTCATGGGCTTTTTTTTTTTTTTGCCTTGTCTCTTGGTTTTCTCTCTCTCCCTCCCTCCCTTCTTCCCTCTCCTTACATTCTTCACTAGTGGTTTTGCAGTTGCCTCTATCTGGATTCCTGGGTTTCTAGTCCCAATACAAATCTTAGAATGGTAGCTTTCAGCTTCTTCCTTGTAAGAAGATCATGAAATTGTGTTTTTATCCTCCCACCTCCCAGAACCTCTGGCTGTATATAAGCTATTGCCTCAAGCAGGGTTGAACAAATTTTTTACAGCCTCTTGCTTGAAGTAGTGAGCCGGGCTCAGGTCCACCATTTCACATGGAAACTTTTTGGCTCCGTTGCTTACTCCAAAGAGCTAAACTCTCAGCCTCCTCTGTGTGCTTCTGGATACAGATTTCACCTGGCTTATGGCTTTAGCGCTCTTTGCTGCTTTTAGGTTTTTTTGCAGAAATGATCACCTTCTTTCTAAGTCTCAGTCTTCCTCTTTGGTTTTCTTATTTTGTATTACATCAATTTTTTCAGTTAACAATGTATCTTGGACAATATTCTTTGCATTTTACATCTCTGATATTTAGATACATCATTTAAAAACAAATAGTATAAATAATAGTTATTATTATTGAATGTTTGGTTGGCTAGGCACTGAACTTTATAGATTTTATTTTATTCAATCCTCTCTATAATCTAATTTTTATCCCCATTTTATAAACTAGGAAATTGAAGCAAATAGGCTAAATAAATTCCCCCTTAGGAAAGAGATTATAACTAGTAAATGGCAGGAGTAAGATTTGAACTCAGTTTTCTCCAGTATCAAAACCACTGCTCTTAAAGTACAATTCTGTGTTTAGATTTTGTGGAGTCTTTTCAAACCTATGTTACAGTGTTTATCTTTAACACATTAATTAATATCTATTGTAAAAATATATCTGGTTCTATTTCATAAATTTTATTTAATAGTGTCTGTGTTTTTATGCATTGTTGGTTCTCCCTCGATATAGGACTGTTTTGTTTGTTACCAGTCCAGTAATTTGGAAGACTTAAAGCATAATTTTTCTTCTAGTAATGATTGCTGTTATTTTTTAAAAAAACTATTTAGGCCTGTTTCCTTAAATTATCATCATTAATGAAATTGTATGCTATATGAGATGAGAAATTTAGGATGCTACTTTTTTATTCCTCGACTTCTACCCAATTTCTCATATTTTGTAGTAATATATTATCTCATGTATAGGTTATTATTCATTTTTATGATTCAGCTTTGGAGAGGATGCTCACAAAGAGCTGGATCATGTATTTGGTTAGTAGAGACCTTCTAAAGTAGGTGCTCAGTAAATATTTGTTTTGTATGAAACGAATGGACCTGTTTTGTGTGCATACACATGTACACAGAGAAAGAAAGCATAGTTGAGATCTCTTCAGAATGTCTCTCTACTGCTGGATGACCCACCTATTCATTGAAACCTTAGATTTTATAAATAATTGAATAGTCATATGATTTAATAAATACTCTTGCTGTCAATACTTTTGTCAGGCAAACACATACTTTGTCAACCAACCCTTTACAATCAGTAAGCCCCTATTCAAATTAGTTCCATTCATAGTTATTTCCACATTTGCCCCTCTGCCCAGCCCTACTTCTACAAATAATAAATATATTTGGCAACTCCCATTCTCACATCAGTGACTATTGTTCAGTTTTCACTTGACAAATACTGTGATTCTTGAATATGAAATAGTGATTAAATAGCAATAGTTGTATCATATTCAATTGCTAATGGCCCGTGTTCTTCCAGAATAGTTCATGTTGTTAACTATTTAAATAGAGGCATTTTGAAGTAGTTCTTATTGTTTTATTTTTTAAGGATAGTTCTTAAAATTCTCAATTGTAGTCAAAGGAAATTCTTTATAGAAGTTGCTAGGAAAATTTGATTTTTCCTTGAATATCACTAGATATTAACCAAAACCTTAATGATGACCTGTAACATGCTAGAATAAAAATTTCAATGCTTCTATTCTAGTAAATCAGACTAATAAAATAATGCGATTAACAAGAAAAAAAGCAAGGTAGTATAAACTGTCATTTGCTGATGTGCAAATTTTATGGAAACTTTGATGATATTTGATCAATTTATAAGAAGTACAAATTACTTGTGTTTATAAGAACACTCAAGCCTTCTTTGTGGAGTGATTTTAACCATCTTTTATACATAAAAACAGGTTAAAAATTAAACTGTCTTCCCAGCTGTTTCTAATCTTTAAATTGTAAAAATGATTTTTATTATTTTCTATTTAAAAGGCACTAAACTTGGAATCAGGAGTCTTTGTTTCTACTCCCAGTTCTTCATTTAGCTAGTTCTATGACCTTGGGTAATTTGTTGAACTCTGAATCAGTTTCTTCATTTTAAATGTAAAGAGTTGGGCTTGATGCTCTGTAAAACCCCTTCCAGTGTGTGTGTGTATGTGTGTGTGTCTCCCTTTCTCCCTCTCATATATAAATACCTACATGTATAACCCTAACTGCAGATAGGTTTCAGACATCAATACCTGAAGTTATTCCACAGAATTTGCAAGGAAATGTCCAAGAATGGGGTTTATGTTCCCCTGAGTAAGGCAGTTGAATTTAGCCAATAGACGAATAACTGGGAGCTACTGCAGTTTCATGATCAGGACTGATGTGGTAAGAGCAGTATTTTCAAAAGTGCTGCTAGACAGCAGTCTACAGAATGGGTCACAGTGGAAGAAATACAGACCAGGTAGTCCTGAGGCCATTGTTCAGGATGAAATAAGGAGAGTCCAGAGTCTAATGACAGCATTAGAGAGGAAGTGGAAGGAGATGATATGAAGATACTAAGATATATGTTTGTTCAAGTAGAACATCTAAAAAGATTATTAAAGAATCATGAAAGAGGAAAAATAAATGTCTAGTAAACATGTGAAAAGGCATTTTAACTTATTAGCACTCAAACACATGATTTCTAAAAATAACAACTCTCAATACTGGTGATTGTGCAGTAAAACTGCATTCGTATAATATGGATAATGGGAGTATATGTTGACATAAAATTCTGTGAAGTATATGGCATTATAGTATCAAGAACCTTTCTTAAAAAATGTATCCTCTGGCAGAATAATTTTACTTCTAGGAATCTACCTGTAGGAAATAAACTCAAAGATTTATATCCTCAGGTATTCATCACAATGTCATTTACAAAAGTGAAAGAAGAGAAAAACAACCTTAAATATTTTAACAGAAAAATCATTAAACAAATTATGGAACATCCATGTATATTTTTGCATTAAATAATTATTAATCACATAGTTATTAAAGATATTTTAAAGAATTTTTACTAAAATTCTTTTAATAAAGAATTTTTATATCATGTTCATAATATAATATAATTAAAGATGTCTGATCCAAAAGAAGCTTGTATCCCTGACATGATCCCAAATTAGAAAAATGAAAGAATTTTATTGTAATCAAAGGAAACATTAAAATGTGAACAACAGTTACTTCTGTATGGTAGAGTTGAGTAATATTTTTTTTCTTAAGCTTTTTAAGTGTTCTAAAACAAATACTCTGAATTAAAAAGTAAAAATTAGAACAAATAGCAAATAACCTAATTAAATTCAAATTTGATAATAATTCACCTTAAGAATGCATGTCTACAATTTGTCACCTCTTAAAGGAATTCAAATGTTTTGTTTTTCCTATTAGGCTTCTGAAATGTCCAAAATAGAGATTTTAGGAGTCATGTCATATTAATAATTATGATACATATTTTCTGAATCATATCATACTGTTTCTGTTGCCCAGTGTTTTTCAGAGTCTTTTTTTTTTTTGAAGTGGGGAGTGGAGGTTCCTGTACATTTGCCTTAGGTTATCAGCCTGTGCTCGACATCCCAGAACCTCATTTTCCTTAGTCCATCAGTCAGGTCTGACGTTAATATGCTCATAGCACATTTACATGTATATGAGATTATCACAAGGGAAGAAATCTAGATCATGCTTTTTATGTTTTCAATTGTTTTTAACTTCTAAATTTCTCACCATGTAAAAATTTCATAATCTAATAATAGAATTTTGAGTAATTGAAACATGAAAATGAAGTAAAGGGCACAGCCAATATCACTATAGAATCACTTTTATTGGGTGGAACAAACTACTACTGATAAAATTTATTAGGCACCCATCTCGAGAATAGAGTGTCAGCTGCTCTATGTAAGAATGAATAAACATCACAACTTACTTGGCTCTGTACCCAGAATTTAACCAGAAAAGAAACCCAGGTGGAGGCCAGAAAGAACGAACTAGATAAAGTTTTATCAGCTCAAAATATTCAATTAACCTAGTCTGCCTCTTTTCTAACAAAACTGTGTAAGTAAACGTGTTATGTTTTTTAAAAAGTCTACATTTCTTACACTAGCCAATGGCGAAGTGCTGGAGAAACTGAAAATTTCCAAACCACACCCTCTCTTTCCTCTTCTGCCAGGAGAATGAACCACTTTCTCCCCAGCTCAGGCCTCGCCTGACTACAGGTTAACCCAGAACCATCTGTACACGAGCTTATGTCTTTTTCAGAAGGGCAAGTCCTGTGAGGGCAGAGGCTGTGTCCTATTTGTCTTAGTTACCTCAGGTTCTGGCAAAGTTCATGATTGTTCAATGGCCCAATGAGATTAGCAGTTTAATTTAGATGATTTTAGTAACTATAAAAATAATCTGAAGAAAAAGTTACCTGTATGCAAATGCTCATATCCTATGTATTATTAATAACCAATTTTACTAGCATTTAGGC
Source organism: Desmodus rotundus (assembly GCF_022682495.2). Taxonomy (NCBI): domain Eukaryota; kingdom Metazoa; phylum Chordata; class Mammalia; order Chiroptera; family Phyllostomidae; genus Desmodus; species Desmodus rotundus. The sequence goes on along the minus strand of NC_071388.1, from coordinate 92,143,536 downwards.
AAGTTTTTTTTTTTTATAATGATGCTATTACCAAATCATGAATATCTTTGGGAGTAAAGATCTTTCAAAACATATTTTCCTGCAAGGCTATGAGTAAAGGCTATGTAGTTGTTAAGAGCTCTTGCAATGATTAGTGTGACACCCATAACAAGTTATTAAATCTCTCTGAATCTCAATTTCCTCATCTGAAAGATGGGAATAGTAATAATGCTTGCCTCATAGTCCCTGCCGTGGATGAGATCTTACATATTAAATAGCACCATGCCTGGCTAAGCCCTTGAACTATTATTACTACAATTAATGGCTCCCAGGAAAGCCGCTTGTATTTACACATGCATCTCGACAACTAGGACGAAGGGTACAGATATACCAGCAGGGGCTCTCAGTGAATATAGAATTAGAGAACTTAAGTGCATAAACCATGGCTTTTTGAAGCTTTAGCGTAAGAGTTACTTGGGAAACCCGTTTAAAATGTAGTTGTTTAGGTTTCACCTCAAGAGATACTTACTCAGTTTATTTTCTCTGGGGTGAGACCATGAAGTATGTCTTTTTCACATGCTACTCATGTGATTCTGGTGTAGCTAGTCCTAGACCAAGCTCTCAGTAACCTTGGAATCCAGACTCCATCCCAGCTTTGACTGCAGGTCCCTCCAGCCCCAGGACTTGCCCTGTCCCCACCCCCTCGCCCTACCCCACTGAAAGTATAAAAGAAGAAGAAGGAAGACAGGGTCATTTGGGAAAACCTGAGTAACTACAGTAAATTATCTGTTATTTTCGTTAATAATCTTCTGTATTGGTCCAAAGTGAGTTGACGTAAGAAGTGAGCTTGAACTTTAGAGCAAGAGTTTCCCCTCACCCACTGTGGAATGACTGGCTTTACAGTGAAGTCTATCCCCTCTTTTCCCATGGAGATGCTATCTGTGGAACTCAGATGAATAAGCACAATTGAAGTGCAAAGTGTTAAATGCATGCTTCAATTTAGTCAATGCATTTGCACATTGAAGTAATTAGGATGTATTTTAAAGCATTCTGCTTGCAATACTTTGTTCTCCATTTCCTACAAATCAAATTAGTGAGGGGTAGATTTGATTTTGACATCATTTTGAAAATATTTTCTTTTTCTTTTTTTAATTTTCTTAGTATTATATTTTTACAAAGTTCAAAACACAACCAACTGTGACTAAATTCATAAAAACAAAACAAAAAGTCCATAGTACAAGAAAATGAAAAACAGGACAGAGTAGTATGCAGTAGAACAATGTAAATCATACCTTAACAAATATAGTTGTAACAACACACCTTATCCATGTCTGATCAATTAATAGCAAATACTTATTCCAATAGCAAATAGCACACTTTCACTTTGAGAGCCCCAAATGTAATTATTCATCTCAGTTAAAATAAATATGAAAAGACAAATCCACTGAGAAAAATCTTAACCATCTCTTGTTTTCATTGTACTGTATGTAAGGCAATGAATGAATGTAAAGAAAGATTATAAAGGATGTTTCCTTTGTTAACAAAGCCCTCAAGCAAAATTGCTTATTTTTTAAATAGTTACATTTGGCAGAGCCCAGAATTGTTATGGAGCTGTGTGGCACAAAGACAGACCTGCGCTGATACGCCATCTCCCCACATTGTCTGTATTGTCTGTAATACTTAACAAATGATCTCACCTCTCTGAGCCTCAGATTTCACATCTGTAAAGTGGAGGTAATAATATCTACACTGCAGAATTGTTTTCCTGACATGTAATAATATATTGGAAGTACCTAGGGTTTAATATGGACTCAATAAATGGCAGTTAGTATTAATGCAGGAAAGAAAATTTGGACGCATAAGAACCCAAAATCCTCAGAGAAAATAAGACTAAACAAAAAATATTCTGTCTTCTCAATTTCCTATACACTATACACAGGGGTCACAAATTTTATCATAGGATTTTATGGGATTTCTACAAAAGTGATTATTTTACCTTTATATTTTTATTACCACCCACATTGTTGTCCTTGTTTAAAAAATTTTATTATATTTTTTAGAGAGGGGAAAGGAGAGAAAAAGAGAGGGAGAGAAACATCAACATGTGCCCTCTACTGGGGACCAGGCATGTGTCCTAGACTGGGAATTGGACCCGCGACCCTTTGATTCACAGGCCAGCACTCAACCACTGAGCCACGCCAGCCAGGGCACGTTGTTGTCCTTAATATAAATCACACCTCAAAATACATGTTGACAAATTCCCTTTATTTGAATGACTACAATTTTCTAATACAAATTATTATCGTATTCTTTTTTTGAGATAAACAGTACTTTGGATTGGACACAGGTTAAGTCCAATTCCTCTTATTTTTCTAGACTGATTTTATAGTTTTAGATGCCTATGTGTTTGTGCATTATGCATGGAATCGACAAAAAGCAGATTCCTTTGTCTCTCTTAGGGAGGAGAGATGGTATCCTGTTCAACCCTATCTTCAATAAGTAGTGCTGTGTTCCATACGTATAGAGAAAGTGCTCATTCGTTGTTTGTTGAATTAGGTAAATGAGCAGAAACAAAATGCTGAGAAAATATTGATATAGCATAAAGAAGCCAACTCAAGAGGAGTGTGTGCAGATAGTAGACAGAGAGCTTAAAAGGTACTTATGGGCTTCAACACCCCATCAGTTAGGATGGCTCCGTGTAGAATAACAGCTCTTTTAATTCAGAGCCTCTAATTCATAACTGGTGGAAGCACATGAACCAGAAGAGCCAACTGACCTTCAGTCAAGGAGATGTGACGTGACCTTCCTGTCAGAGCTCGAAGGGACCATAGAGATCTTCTATTCCAAGGGCCTCATGTCTCAGTTGAAGGAACTGAATGACTTACTCAAACAGGTGGTGGCAAAGTTTATTGATACTCAAACTTCGGTTCCCTGATTCTGGCCCAATTCATTTGATATTGTACCATGTTGCCTTTGTGTCCTCAGATTGTCCCCTTGGGGCTTCCCATGTACCCACAGTGGCTTCTCCTCCTTTGACCAGGCAATGCAATGGAAGATCCAGCAGTGGCTCTGATTGGAATTATTTCACCTATTATGATATTTTCTATAGAGCCTAGAAGGCCACAATAAATGGGTTCTTTCATTGATTCTTAAATTCATTTTTTTTACTAAGAAGTAATCTATATTAAATTGTTACTAGCCATTAACAGTTCATCCAAATTACTTAAGCTCCCTTGCAAGTGAGTATTAGCTGGAGCAGAAAGGAATGGAGAATTAAGAACTGTTATAATTTGAGTGAGGAGGGAGTGTTGGAAGAGTTCTGCGTTTGGGGTGTTACCCAGGGAAGGGCATGGCCAGCTTGGCTGTAGCAGAGGATGGAGGAGGGGGTGTCCACAGTACCCAGAAAGTAACTCAAGGATTTGAATCTTTGAGGAGAGAGGAAATAAGGAGAGGTGAAAGAATAGATAAATGAGGGAGTAAAAAAATGGGGGGGGAGTACTACAGTAGACTTCATAATTTGGTCTTTTGGTTCATTATTTACTATACTTGTAAGTCTTTCATTCAATGGAGAAGCCTTATGTTCAGGTCATTTGTGATCTGTTACAATTTATATTGCTACTACCAAGTAATGACGAGAATTCTTTGAATTGAGTATAAATGACATCCATGAAACACGCAATAAAGCATTTGGTAGGTAAATATCTTCCCTATTCACCTAAAGAGTGGAGGCAGTATTGATGGGCTGTTGATGGTGAATTAAACTGGCATACCAGGAATTTTTATAAATGGTTTTCCCATGCTCCATTGAATCTGTTGCTGAGACTTTAGTTGTATACCAGCTGTGCATGCAAAATCTCATAATTATTCTTACTGTATTAAGCATTTTATAGCAATTTTAGCTCTAAAATGCTATGCAATACTTTTTATGCAAGTGTACCAGACATGTAAGCTGTTCCAATGAAAACATTTCCTTTCATTTAGACACGTGGTTTCAGGATTCCAAACTTAGCTGTCTGCATTGACAGAAGAATCTTTGGGACAGATATCAGGTTTTTTATTGGGGAAGACGGGGCAAGTACATTTTCTTGCATGTGCTTTAGTTCTTCAAGCAGCTTCATCAGAAAGGGGGCATTTCGCTAATTGTACAAAACACTGATATTAGCAAATACTGCTACTGAGCCCTAGCTCCTCCCCAGCCTGTCCTGTTGAGAAGGCACTGGAGAGGAAACTAGGGTGATCTGTGCATCCCTCTGGGGTATAATGACAAACAGGCAGAAGGATTTGGACTTAACCTCTCCTCAAAAGGCAGACACCTTTAACACTGCTGCACGTGCTTCTGCGCCCTGCAGTGGCAAGTCTTGGGCCTGAGCCCAAAGCTGGCGTGGAGTTTGAACCCTTGGCATTCTGGCCCAGGTCCAAGTGCTATCAATGGAACCCCACTGACACCTTTAGTTATTCTTCCTAGATTAGGATAGTAATTTACTTGTCTCTTTGATTTCAAGTGTCTGGTTTTGTTTCCAGATGCCTCCCAGCTCATCTGTATTCCAGGGGTTTCAAAAGACTTTAACCCCATTGGTTCTTCCCTTTGTCAGTTCCACTTGGTGCACACAGGAGGGATACAGACCTAGAGAGAGGCAAGGGAGGGGTGTGTGTGTGTGTGGAATGAGAGGATGTTGGAAGGGCTTGGTGAGGCTGCAGGAGTAAATAAAAGGAGTATTCACTTTCAGAATATGAGCTATTGTAGCGGAGCAAGTCAGGATGGAGGATAAGAGGTGATGTGTAGGACAATGTAGTGAGAAGTGTCATCAGATAGATTCATGTGTAAAAGCAGCAATCTCAGACCCCCCCCATGACTGAAATATATGAAAGAGATGGAGAGACCACAGAAATTACATCCCAGTGCCAATAAGATAACAGCACTTGGATTTTAACATGCTATGGTAGGAAAAGGCATTTATACAGGGGTGTCATTTCATGTTTACAAGGGCCTGTCTAGCACTGTTTATTGATTTTAGTGCATTTCTTTCTCCAGGACCCTGTAGATAGATAACTGCTAGAAATGTCCATCATTAGCAGAGCAATGAGTGCAAATATCACACTAGGAAAAAGATACACATAGGACCCTGCAAGCAGACATCAAATGGGGGGAAGGGTCACACAACAACATGTGCAGCTATAACTCCAGGCAAACACACACAACACCCTGTGTAGCCATTGCACTGAGAAAATACACAGAGCCCCCTGTGCAGCCATCACACATCAGGAAAATACACACATGACACCCCTATGCAACCATCACACCAGGCAAAAGCATAGACATAAAATGCTAAGTCAATAGGAATGAACAGCTCATAAAAGCCTACTGGAATAGATCACATCACAGCCAGGTACATCTGTTCTCAGCACTAACCATTATCGTTAGCTTAAAATGCTTAAAATCACTACACATCCTCAGGTCTAGGGACAGATTATTCCAAGAAGATTCTGCTAAATAGATTTGGCAATGCAGTGAAGGGGACCTCTACTACATTAAAGTGATGCATTTTGCATCTCAAAGGCTGTCAGCTGTATTTAGAGGCACTGTGTGATTGAAGAACAATGCTTGAGGATGGGATAGCAATTTTCCCAGCCCTTCTAAATCTGGGGATGATTTTTACCCCAACATGATGAGTTAAGTGTACAATTGAATGGGCAGCTATCAGTTTGGGAGGTGACTAATAAAAGCAGAATTGGAAACAGTTTTCATCTGTACTGTGTTTTAAACTGGAACACTCAGGGGAGATGTCGTATCTAGAGGTCTTAGTGAAGTCAGACTTCAAGCCATCAGCTTGAGATAAATAAGTAGTAACTACAGTCCTTGCTTCATAGGATTGACCGCCCAACTGGGGGAAATAAAGGAACCACCCACCTCTTCTTTTGCAGTGCCTTCTCTTTATCCTCTTGCCTTGGTCTGTGATGTTCTCCTAGCTGTGTGACACAGGGGTTACAGCACTGCAAGGGAAACTCGGCGTGTCCTTCTGAAGAGTGGCCCAAAAAAATAGAAAGAGTGTCAGGCTTTCCGTTCCATGTTTCAATTACGGTGGCGTTATGTGTTTCTACTGAGCGAGACAAGTTTCAAGCTAGCTTGTTAAGAATGATTTACACCATAATTCTAGGAAAAAACAAATGTGACTGAGATTTGAAAGGGAAGAGTGGGGGGAGAAGTGCCAGACTAAACGAATCTTAAGTAAATAGGGAAGGGTTGGGTTGGGTGGGTTTTTTTGGGTTTTGGGGTTTTTTTGTTTTGTTTTTTTTGGGGGGGGGGTGGTGTTTGTTTGTCTCTACTTTTTAATAAAACAGAAGAGAAGGTGTATGTATTGTTGGTAATTACTTCACTCACCTGGGTGGAATGAAGCAAAAGAAAACAGAGTCGCTCCATTTGCTCCTTGTAAAAGCAAATTTTCAGAGAGGACAGGTGTTTCTCTTAAATCCACATGCCAACATCTTACTGGGAATGAGCAGAACTGGAAAAGGGAACTAAGAATTCCACTTTTTCTTCCCCCAAATGTGGCGGGAACGGTTTTGTTAGAGTGAGATAAGCATTTTCCATAAAACAATGCAGTAGTGACATGAGGTAATTACATAGTGACTGGGACACACCGCATGGCATGCTGAAGAAATTGCATGATACCTACGTGATAACTATAGTAACTAGTTACCGCTACCTTATTATCTCCTGGTAACTATATAATTAGTTTGTGTCACCAAAGCACCCTAAATGTATGCCTATTCCAGTTACTCTGGTAGGAAAAAAAATAAACTTCTTTGCAAGGGGGAAAAAAGCTAATGAAGAAAGTTGCCAAGAACAGATATTTTGTAATCTGTGCTAAATCTCTGCTGGAAAACATGAACAGTAACGAAGCTGAGAAGACAGTAAAAGAAAATCGGGGCAAGGTGCCAGACGCCCAGACGGAAGGAGAATGTGGACCAAAAGATTGCGACAATCGGGTAATTATGGTTTATGAATTTCAGCTTTAATCTGTAGTTCAGTGAGTCCTGATTAAATATCTGTTAAACACAATTAAAGTTTGTTTTTGTATTTCACCGTCTTGATCAGAATAATTAGAGACTGCGTGTTTCATGTCAAAAGTAGCAAGAGAAATTTTAGTGAATGAACATCGTTTTTAAAAGCCATTTGTAGCACCAGCTGTTGGCATTATTTTATATTTTAGTGTTATCAGCATAAAGATGGTCCTCTGGATGCTGAATAGTTTTCAGCAGGACAAGGATGTTATGCTGTTGTGATGGGCCTGTGCTGATGAAGCTTAAATGTTTCAGGACCGATGTTCACTGGACATGGTGAACAGGGGAGATGTAGGTCAGGGAAGCACATATTTTAGGTGACAGAAGAAGAAAGACAGTTAACTTTATCGAAGCAAGGCGCTGAGGGAGGAAATTTTTCATGGTAGACTCACTTGTCTTAACACCTGCAAATGCTGGTTAGCTTATAGAGACAGGATATGCATAGTGCCTGAGGGATGGATACAAGAAAGGTGTGATGGGAAGCGTCAGAGCTCTGTCCTGGTTGGATCTTGGCTAAAATACATGTATCTTTTATTCCTAGAGTTAGTAGAAGGTACAGCTGAAAGAACTTACCGTATCAGTAATTCTTTGCCTAGGGATAGCAGTGTGAATTCTGCAAATAGGACAAGTTGGAATATAACTAGGATTAACTGAAAATGGGATAAAGGGGTAAAATAAGACTACACCAGCCAAAACTGAGATTAGGGTTTCCATACACATGTGACAAACATAAGGCTGGAGAGTTGTAAATTACTATCTCTTTAAACATTTTTGAAGGGATACGTAAAAATGTCTATGCAGCTAACCATGATAGGAGCTTTAAGGAAACAAGATACTGTCTGTCTTGCTACTTGAAATTTGGGTATCAGGAGTATTTTGCTCCCTGTGACAGACAGAATAATGAATGACCCCTCCACCCCCAAGATGTCCATATCCTCCTAATCCTCAGGACTTGTGGCAAAGGGAAGGACTTCCTTACATGGCAAAAGGAACTTTTCAGATGTAAATTAAGGTTTTTGAAATGGGAAGATTAGCCTGGATTATTTGAGTAAGCCTAGTGTAATCAAAAGGGTCCTTTTAAGGAAAAGAAGGAGGCCGAAGGGTCAGAGAAGATGTAATGATGGAAGCAGAATAGGAGGGAGAGAGAGGTGGGGGAAAGAAAAAGATTCAAAGATGCTACATTGCTGGTTTTGAAGACGGAGGAAGGGGCCATGAGCCAAGGAAAGCAGGCAGCGTCTACTGGAAAAGACAAAAGAAGAATTCTACCCTAGAGTCCCCTTTCTTTCTAAGCAGCCCTTCTGATACCACCATTTAAGAACTACTCACCTTCACACCTATAATAAATTTCTGTTGTTTAAGTCATTAATTTGTGGTATAGGAAACCAATACAGTCCCCATGAACCTGCTCTACAAGTTTGATATCCATTTAGAAGTTTTCCAGTTAAAAGTGAATCTAGGTATGAGAAAAACAAGCCTCTATTAATTTAATTTTCTAAGGCCCATTCTTTACGCTTTCTCTGTGGCATTATTTGGAGGTAGCTGAAATGGTAAGAATTAGGAAAACCTATGTATTACAAGTTAAAATCAAGGGCAAATTCAGCCCCATCACCAGCACCATTACCAACAATACACTCTGCATGGGTAGAAATGTTTACAGGAAAGGATTGTAGAGTGAGAATAATTTCTCTAACAATGATAACAGTTAGCATTTGAATACTTACCACAGATTGAACATTTCACTTTACCAATACTCAGCCATTTTTGACCTGCAGAAGTGGCAATTTCATGTGGTTCAACAAACCCAGTGTTATCTCATTTAAACCTTCTAGGACTTAGATGAAAATTTTTCCCAAGGTTATACAATTAATTAATGTCACAGTTATGTATAGTTTAGACTAATAAAATGCTCATACCCAACATATACAGGTAAAAATGAGATTAAATCCCAATTGGCCAAAGATGTTTTAGTAGAGTTCAGGATACAGGCATATGTCTCAGTTGCTGTTCCAAAAAGTGACAGTTTAAAAGTTGAGAAAGCTATTGGGTAAAGTGAGCAAAACCAAGCAGACGGAGACAATGATTGAAATTTGTTGCCTGGTATTCCATTGAGCTTTTTACTACTGTAGAGGAAGATGGGATGGTGTAGTGTCTCAGAATGGTATTACTTAGAAGGATTCCTAGCCTCTTTCTGTTTATGACTTCCCTTGATAACTGATGAAAGTTGTAGACCTACTCCCCAAAAGAGGACATAGTACCTCTTCAATGAATTGATAAGCCCTTAAAGCCCATCAGTGAACCTCCGATTAGTTATCCCTGTTCTGTAACCGTATTCTAAGAACATTGCGGGACTGACTGGTCTGATGTGATTTGAGGCCAGAGTTGGGCAGTGCTTATTCCGCACATGATTTTGGCCCTGTCATTGATGTACACTGCGGTCCGGGCTTTTAACTAGTAAAAGTAGTACTGCCAGTGCTAATGTGCAAGGAAAGTACATTTTTGTTTTTAAAGCATTTTGAGGTATATTTAAAGAACCACTTGGATGAAAAACACTGATATTGCCCTTGTTTACTGTTCATTTTTTAAATTGTTTAGCCATTAATTTATTCATTCATTTAGCAGTAAGTCAGCAGGACTCCCAAGGTCCTCTTTCCTCGTGGAACATTCTAGTTAGAGGAGATAGTTAATAAACATGTAAACATATTAACACACACTGATGACTAACATGAAGGAAATAAGAGTATAACCTAATAGAGATAGTATGTAACGAGACGGCATCTGGCTGAGACTTGAATGATGTTACAAACCAGCCATATGAAAATCTGGAAGAAGAGCATTTCAGCCAGATTGAAACAGCAACTGCAAAGACTGAAACAAAAGTGAGTTGAGTATGTGAATTATGACAGATGAATTACTGACTTCTTACTCAACAAGAAGTATATTGGAAAGGTGATCGAAAAGAAGTCAGGAACCAGACTATACAGGCTTCATGGCGGTAACTTTGGATTTTATTCTAATTGCAATGAGCAGCCTTTGGATATTTATGTGGTAGGATCTGATTCTACACTTAAAGAAATCATTGTAGTTGCTGTATAGAGAATAGAGAGTTGGGGGTCAGGAGAGAATTAATCCCAACTGGTAGTTAAGAAAATGTCCAAAGATGAAGATAGGAAGGAATCTCATGACAATGTAATATATTGCCTCGTGGAGGGTTTGAGCTGTTTTATGTTGAGCAGCCAAAGAAGCAGAAACTGATTTATGAAGTGTAGCATCTCCTATGTCTTTGGTCTATTAAAGAATCATTTTAGCCAAAAACGTTCTTCCTGAGAGGAAGAGGAAAAGGAAATGTGAGCACAGTCCAGTGGTGTTTGCAAATGGAGCAGTGTTATTTGATAGGGAGAGGATTATTAACGTAACTGAGAAAGTCACCAGCAACTGGGAACCTCAGTGGGTAAGGAAGCTATTGAGAGAGAGTGTGGGCCCATCTTATTAAGGTTCATCACAAGTCTGCCTCCTCTGTTTCCTGAAATCTGCCTAAGGTCACAGTCATTCTAAACTCTTCTTCTGCCCTTTTTGAATATAGGTTTAAATGTCCTGCTTCTCTGCCACCATTCACCCCTCAAAGTCATCTACAGAGATGACTACAGGGGTTGGGGACAAATACGATTTGAATGAATGGCAGGAAAGGAAGAACTTCTGTTATGGGTATAAATGTTTCCCAATAGAAGGAAAAGATTAAGTCCAGGGGTAGATGTTAGCACAACGTATTGGGGCTTTCGTGAATTGCCAACATTGCTTGAAAGGTTAGTTCTATTATACTTTGTCAACCAATTGAAATCTTTAATAAATAATAAAGCATAATAAATACACCCAGTAATAATGACCTGTATAAAAATATTGTACTGTTAGCTTTTAGACAACTTATTTCCACTAATAGACAAAATGAATTATTTCTCAATGATATTCATAAAAATATAAATTGGCAAACTATACAATTATATATGAAAACATAAATAGAAAATCATTTAGAAGGTAAGGGGCAGGAGCCTTTTCCAAAAGGGTGTTTCTAAGAGACTGTGGGTTACAGATAAAGGATAAGTGTAAAGAGATGACAAAACTGCATTAGAGTTAAGGGTAACTAACTGGGAGTGATTTTTACAATCAGAGTTCCTAAAATAACCTTACAAGTTGTATTTCCAGGGAAACATGAGCATCATAGTGTAGTATTATGGGATAACCTTATTCCACAGACCTAAAACAATTAGGTACTATATGTGAAAGTCATATTGCAAATACTGGTTGTACTGAGCTTATTTAAATGAAGGCTTACCAACTGGTTGTTATTGTATTATTGTTGTTGTTGTTTTAATTAAAGTTGAAAAATCCCATTATGGAATCGCCTGCCCTTCTGCCACCCCAGGTCTTCATGCTGCTTTAAATACTTCACTCCCTTCAGTTTCCAAACTGCCCTTTCTCTGGGGAACAGCATATAAACTATCCCATGTAAATTTCAATAATGACTATTCCCATGTGAGAGCATATCAAACCTGAGAAGAGAATATAGAACTTTTAACAACCGTACTATTCACACCAGCTCCTATGCTACCTTCTAATAAAACTGGCTGATAATCTTCCCTGATTTGTCTTCATCTCTCAGGTAATAAAAGTGTCTAAACCATAATGCATCCTTCCAGAAAAGATCATCAGGTAACCCAATTCCTCTCTGCTCAGTAACACAATGTCCCTTTGTATCCAGTCCTGAACTGGATTGACATTTCTAGTTGACACATCATATCAAAGGTCATTTTGCTCAGTTCACTATCTGATCTTTTTTATTTTTTTCTAGTATATTCCTAACTCTTAAAAATAGTTCTTCATCACTGGTAGTATACTGAGAGTTTCCAATTTCATTATCTCATTTGTATATTTCATTAATTATTAAGATCTCACTAATTGTAAGTTTCTCTTCCCAGGAAAGTATGAGTTCCATCACTAAAAACATTAATAATCAGAATATTGTGAACATCAAAAGTATAGTTAAGTTGGGCATAACCCCAAACTGCCAAGGAAAAAGAGAGTAGAAAGAGCTCTCCTAACTGTAATGATTTCATGAATTCATACTTAGTAAATTTTCTTAAAATGAAATGAGTCAATGTGAGTAAAAGATTCAGTTCCCCTTCGTTTATATTGAGCCATTCAACTCATACAGGTTGGAAAACAATTTCTGAGGCAAGACCAACTTATGTTTTGTGACTTAATGTAAATGCTGCATCCTAAAAAGTATCTTTATTTTCCCTTCAGTTTTGGCCATATCTACTTTACACCCTTAAAAATATCATAAAAATATTATGATCTAATAACGTCACAGAACTTCCAAAACTTATTTACTGAAAAAAATAAATCATAATCATTAAGTGTTTAATATTATCAGGGTGCCTGACAAAAAAGACTGGGTAGAAATTTACAGTCATAGGTACGTTGGGAAATAACAGCACAGAAATATGAAAAACATGGTTCCTTTACTAGAATGTAAAAACCCTGAAGACACAGTATTACTAGTAGAACTAAGGGAGATAGAATCAAAAGAGAAATCACAAGAGAGCATCCAGCTTTAAAAAGGATGTCTGAGAGCTGAGGAAGAGATATACCTTGGATTAAATTTTCATAGCAATCGAGCATTTACCAAGGTATGAATAGTCTGTAGAGTGCAAGTTATCCTATTTCCCAGGGAGATTTGATAATAAACACAGATAAGATTGGGAGAGAAGGGAGGGTTTAAAGGAAAAGGTCATTATAGGTTAGTTGAGGAAATAGACCTGTTGGAAGATCTTTTGAAAATCATGAGTTTGTACTATGAACTACTGTTCATTTTTATCCTACTTTGTAGAAACTATGAGCAAACAAATTGAGAGATGAAGGGAAGCCCACAGAAAGGAAACAAACAGTTAACTTTTCACTGGCCCGCTTATTCTGTTGTTTTTTATTGTCTTTATATTGGATGGCGGTATGTCTGTTACCTTCATTGATAGAGAGGATTTAAAAAAAGAAAAGAAAAAGAAATGGAAGGCAACAATACCTGTGTTATCTCCCAATGTATTTTTGAATGACTCTGATCCAACTTTCAGTTTCAAGCTGTTTAAATCTATCTCACTGATGGGTTCACATCTAGTACGCGTGTGTTTGGGACAATTAAAGTCAGCAGGGTCTGTGGCTCCCTAACCCAGGCTTTATTGTATAAGGAGTAAACAGCCACTTGTAATTTAGTGAGTACAGGCCTTTCATGATGCACATACCAGCCCCACTGAAAACCGATCAATTTCTGTGCTTGGCAGTGGCATTCATAAGGCCCCTATGGAGCATTATCTCATGCCTGAGGGTCATTACTCTTCCACAGAAGCACTGACAGTTGTGATGAATGGCGGTACCTGGGAAGAGGAGTGTTTGGATGTTTAAACAGATTGCATTTTCCTTTTAGAGCAGTAGACATTAGATCACATCTTAGGCTGTCTACCCATGTAGACAGTGAGAATGAAATCAGAGCACATGTGAACTACTGAGATTCAGGTGCACCAGTCATCATTTCTATTGGGGTAAATGGACATGACTTTGCATTCCGTCACAATATTTTATAGGTTGCACAGCAATGGGTGATAGCCATATGCAGCTGCTGTGACGCTGGGCTGTAAACAGGCATGAGATTCCTTCAGTCACTGTTATGTACAAGACTCGTTACCTGCCAGCCAACAAACACCCATTTACACCATCTGCAATGAATTAAAAAGTGATGAAAAGAATCAGAATCAGTTTTAGTTGCAGCGTGATTGTCAAGTTTATTTTCATCTCTGGAAGCCCTTCAGTTTTTTGAGAGACTTTAGAGGAAAATATATGATGAAGAAACCCAGGAAGAGCCTGGCAGTGACAGTTGTCAGGTTTTTAAGCAGGACTTTACAAATACAATTCGTTTCCTAAAGGTGTAAGAAAAGTCCAGGCCTTTGTCAATTCTCCTTTTCAGCTCTTCCTTCTCTCTGGTTTTCTGGTGTACTGAAACTGGGACCCCATGTTTGATACTCCTTAATTGATGCTGACTACAGTGAGAAATAGTTAATAAAAATGTATACTTCAACATAAACTCTTAGGCAAAGCTGCCACTGTATCAGGGAGGAAGTGATGATTACTTACTAATTTACACGTGCAGTGATTTCTTTGGCAAGTGTGAATTCCATGTCCTATGGTAAGGTTCTCTGTAGCTGTTCTTACTTGAAGCAGTTATTGGGGTAAAGACACAAAGGTCTACTGGCACTTGAGGCTACTTAGTTTATATATAAGCAAACTAGCTGTCTGTCCGGATTGCACAGGTTAGTGGTCCATTGATAGAAACTCTAGAGCAAAAGATCAAACAGAAGTGTCACACACAAAGCACATGACAAACAGCAGAAGGGTTTGACGTTTATTCATATGCATCACCTTTTATTAGAATCTGTTATTTTTTTTCATCTCCCTTTTTCTTCATCATATATTCCAACAATAAGGAAATAACTTCCGTTTTTACCTTGAAGATGGGAGGTTCTTGGTGTTTTCCAAAGTATTGCTCTGAGGAAATAGACCAATTCTGAAATGAGGATATTGAAGATAAGCCCTTCTGAAAATAGCCCTAGCTATGCAATAGTTATTTCACTCCCAGAAATCCATCTCCTCCTCCCACAAATTGCCCTTGTGGTGGTAATATAGAAAGGAGATTATATATTACCTCATCTCCTTACAGAGAAAAGGACAAGTACTGTGGGAAAGCTTCGTTTCTTTTAATCATTCCAGACATCCCCTGCCTTCAATATTTCACTAAAGAGGTCCTCGGTTGCCTTTAGAAAGACACTCTAGTGAGACAGGAAGAAACAGAGCAATGAGAATGATGACCTCATCTGGAAAGGCTTTCTAACCAAAAGGGAACAACTAGTTGTGACCCCCATCCTCAAATCTGTGAATCACACAAGGCTAGGAGAGTATGAAGTTACGACTACCTCTTCAAAATTTTGCTTTGTAAATGTTCTCTCTGATACTACAGTTTAGCAGGGGACATCATCTTTTAATCACAAGCTCATCTTTATGTTTTTAGGGGGAAAGATGCAAACCTCTACATAGATGATTTTTAGGGCTATTGACTTTAACCATGCTAGCAATAAGGAAGAGAAATGTCACATTGTGGGAACAGGGAAGCTGTTTTGCAGACCTTAGCAAAGGAATGAATGTGTTTCATTCTCCCTTCCTCTTCTCATGTACCCATTCCTGAACTTGTACACTGTGCTAATTCCATTAGGGCAAAGTTAATTGCTGATGGTTCACTGATGGGTTCATGTAGAAGTGTACATTCTGTTTCCCTAGGAATAAATTCTGATTATATTTGAGTCATTTCAGTACTGAACAGCACATTTTCATTCTATAAGTAGGAGGAATGTACAAAATCATACTGTGAATTTATGGTGTTCATTTTAACTAGTAAATTTGACC
This sequence comes from Desmodus rotundus, assembly GCF_022682495.2. Classification (NCBI taxonomy): domain Eukaryota; kingdom Metazoa; phylum Chordata; class Mammalia; order Chiroptera; family Phyllostomidae; genus Desmodus; species Desmodus rotundus. The sequence continues at coordinate 92,127,996 of NC_071388.1, read as the reverse complement.
AGCCTAATGCTAAGGTTGGGCTTGAAAAGCTGTAATCCACCTCTAATAACATCAGAAAAAGGAAAACTCAGTATACTTTCAGTAAGTGCACATATAATCAAAAACAAAATCCTGATTTTTCACTGATTTGCCAAGAATCAAAGAAATACTTCAAGAAAGATGGTAAGAAAAGACCAAGTGTTTAGGAAAATGGAAGCTAAATTGTACTTTATTACATTTTTCCTACGAAGTAACTTAATATATATGACAGAAACTGTTATAAATTGAGCCACTGTGCTCATGAAGTGTTGATTAATACTTTATATACTGCACCATAGATAGATAGGGGTAAAAAATGGTGAAGATCTTAGAATCCTGCGTATCTCACTAATTTCCAGTTATTTTGGCAATCTTATGGTAAAGTCTGGGACTGGATTGCCTCTCAAGTCTAAATGGCCAATTAAACATGAGATATTACTTCCAGTTGCTCTCTTGACACAACTCCATATAACCGTTTCATAAAATAAACCTAGATTTGTAGAGAGGAGATTAAATTCTTTAAACTACATAGGGGCCACTTCTTGGAGTGACCCAACATCAATACGCCAGGTTGGACTTATTTTTTGTGTTTCTACAAAACAACATTGTTGAAAAGAGTAATTCTGAGGTTAAAAGTGAATAGGCACAATCTTCACTTGCATTATTAAATTTCGAAGCTTTCACCTTGGTTGTGAACAAGCAAATAGAGAGAAACAATATAGGAAAACCCAGCCTCTGCCTCTGGCTTCATCTTACTCTACCAGATACAGGCCAGTTTTGTCCGTGTGTGCATGTGTGCATGTGTGCATGTGCATGTGCATGTGCATGTGGTTAAGGACCAAACATGGATCAGATTGCCTGGTGTGGCAGCCAGTGACCACATCTGCAGCAAAGACATTTATGTGGGAGCTCCTAACACTCACAACCATGGAGCAAACCATAATTACGTTGTTTAGAAATCCATGTCAGAGAAAAAGCTCTTTTGACTTTAACCATTTTCCCCATTAATTTGGGGGTGTTTGGAAACACTGTTTTCTTTACACAGTGCTTGTATATCCCCTTATCTTTATTTTCATCTGTCAGATGTTGTTTATCCTTAAGGCCCATCTTAAATACCACTACCTTTACAAAGAAAGCCCTTTTTATCTACTTCTTTATACCTCCCATGCAGCAAAAGTCAGTGATTTCTCCTTTAGAACCCCCACCCCAACAAATTCTGTGGTGTTTCTTTTATGAAATGTAGTGCTTAATTTGCATCATCATCTGTAATTTGTCTAATCGTGAATCCTATAAGTGAACGAAATTTTCTCAGTATAATGTCTTAGCCACTGCAGATTCTCAATAAATACTATAACTTACATTGAATCTCTTTCATTGTAAACAGGAAAAATTTGTTTGAGAATTTTCCATACTACTTAGAGAAGAAGAGACTAATATTTTTTAAAGCATCTCTAATATTCAAAATTAGGAAGACAATAAAAATTTTTAATCTTGTAATTCTACAAGCTCCCTTTATTTTAGACACTCGGGCATCTTCTACTCCAGATTCTCTTTTAAAAAATTATCTTAGACTCTGTATGTTCAAAAGATAACTCATAAAATCTGACTTTTGAAAAAGAGAACAAATATACAACTGGAAGAAAATAAAGAAACCAAAAATGGGACCAGAAAATACGAAATTATAATTTTTTTCCTAAAGGTTGAATGGAAGTCCTTAAAGACAACCAAAAATAAAAAATTAGAACACTAAACAATACACCTGTAGTTTTCAAGGCTTCCTCTATAAATGAAGAGGAAACAGTATTGAAGAATGGCAGTCTTGTCCAGTTTCATGCTTACAGAAAGCTATAGATAAATCCAGTTGCGATTTAGACTTCAATCTATTCACAGTGAATGTCAATCCGTTTGATAAATGTATGTGCTCTATGCAACCACCAACCAAACTATGGAATAAGTGATGTAAACAGCACTAACCACTGAACCAAAATGTACTCAGGAAATATTTTTAATTGCATAAGAAAAATAGAATCAAATGTGATAAGCAAGGGAAGATACTAAAGAAGACATAGTTATATAGAAGTAGATAGAATAGTTTATGGAGGGAAATTAAGTAAGCATAGTGATAAAAGCAAAATAGTAGAAATGGAGTGGTTGGGGTCAGTCACTACATCAGGTACAAAATATACATCTTAACTGATAGGTTCACTGAAAGTCTAATATCAGCATCAGTTCTAAAAAAAAGCCAACTTGTAACTTATGATGAGTTCAACCCTGCCCACAGCTTTCTAGGAAATAATATTCTTAGGATGATGATTAGAGAAACAGAGAAAAGCTCAAGGGAGGACAGCAGTAAATTGTGTATGTCCTAAATTGGGCATCATTAGCACTTTCATAGTTTGGTGGAAATTGCTGTGTGAAAGCCAAATCTCTGTTTACACAAAGAAAATGATGCTATAGCCGAGAATGGAGAGTACTGCATAGATTGAAGACATGAGAAGCCACCATGGTACCAGTAAGAGTACCATGGTGAAAAAACTTAATAGTGAGGATATACATTGAACATTTAACAGGATTCTTCCATTCATTTGATAAACTTTTACTAAAGGAAGTAGAAATAGAGGGCTGAGAAGAATTGTCATATTTAAGCATCCACTGTGCTGGGTTATATACTACAAAATTAACACTGAATCCATTTTAAAGAACGTATTTAACACACTAACACACACGGTGACCTACTAAAGGAAAGGTCTCATTTATGGTTGTAAGAGCCAGTGAACAAGACTAGCTAAAATGAACACAAAAAATGCTCTTTGGTTGGACAAATATTTAGTTCCATTTTATAATACAATTTTGTTTCCTGAATAAGAGGAGCATCTGCCATTATACAGAATAGCTATAGAATTGTCATCCTTTGTGTGTTTGTGTCTTTGGGTACTTTTTTCTTTAACCACTATGAAGAAGTTCTTTTCGTATCTATGACAAGTTTTCTTCAAAGGTTTTCGGGTCTTAATAATTATGAAGATTTCCACGTCCCATTTTTTGTCCCTCTCTTGCTTTATACACGGGGGGTGCAAAAGTAGGTTTACAGTTGTGAGTACACAGAACACATAATTTATTACTATATTATTATTTATTAATTATTATATTCCATATGAACAATGATAATCCTACTTTTGTCCCACCTTGTATTAATGTGTAAGAAATAATTTTTTAAAGTGGTTTCTTCTTGGCTACGTATAGGTGGACTCAGGTCTAAGACTAACTGATCTCCTGAGCCTCTTCAGTTCCTTAGACATCAGTCGCATGAGAGAAGAGAGACGATGAGAGAGATCAGTGCATCAGGTCGACTGCCCCCGGGTGCCCATCGTATCTGAACCGATGGAGAACAGAGGCCACGGCCATTGGATTCCTGCCTGGTGCTTTGTGCAAAATAAGTGTGAATTTCCCTTTCTCTTCTCACCTCCAAACAAGCAGGAATCCACAGTCTAATTGATGGAAGTTCCAGTGCCGTGGCCAGAAGGCCAGAATCTGAGTGAAGCGTAGAACATGCACATACACACGCATCCCTTCCCGAGAACCACATGGTTTGTCATCAGGACTAATCTTAGTGGAAATTGGAGCCTGCTGTCGCCCAAAGCCATCGTATTCACTAGCTTCATTTAAATGCATAAATGCTATTTGAGAAAAAGAAGCTATCCAAGTATACTAAGAAAAATTACTTGATTATAAATTGTGTTGAGATGGCACATCTATCAGTGATGAAAGCACTGCTATGTCAGTTATCTGCACATTACAAACAATACAAAATTAATATAAAAAATGAAAATGCACCCTTTAAATAACATTGCAATAATGTTTAAACCATTTTGTACTCAGTGGTGGAACTTTCTCTCTCATTATAAGCCTTACACAGTTTTATCGTAAACCTCACACATAGTAGGCACTTAATACATACCTTTTACATAAAGAACTTGGTAATTGAAAGAATGTTGTAAGCTCTTATCTAATATGAGGGAAAAGAAGGCATTGCTCCTCAATCTGCATGGCTATACTTTAGACACACACACCCCACTCCTAATCATTTGTGTGTCCCATCACTGCCCAAAGCATCTTCCACCCCAGCCATTCTTTTTTTCCCTCCCATTTACCGTCCAAGGATCCTTTCCTCAGGCCCCAACAGTAAGATCATTTTAAGTCTCTTCTTTTGCCCTTTACTTTTCTCCAGTCAGCCACTAAATTCTACCACCTGTCTCTGAACATTGTCTTTCCATTGTCCCCTTTCTTATCTTTATTTCCAGGATCTCACAGTGGGTCTTAGAACAGGGGCTCTTATCCCTTGTCTGAACCACTGGAAATAGGCCACCCTTACTTCAGGCTGTTTGCATAAAACAGTCCTTTTAAGCATCTGAAATAATTGCTTCCATCCATCATTTTCCTCATCTCATTTCTTGGCCTAGGTTTCTACACTCCTTTTCTACCTATCGGTTAAATTCCTCTTCTGGCTGTAAAACTCCTCTACTACCAATTATTCTCCTTGGCCTCTTTTTCTTCCCCAACTCCAAGGTCCTCATCAACTTCTGTTTCCTGTAATGTAGAATGAATGAGGCTTTGGTCTAGCGTCTTGGCAATCTTTGTGAACCAGGTGAGTCAGATCCTCATAGAGCTCCATGCACCTGCAGTGACCTTCCTGCTCTTGATCGCCATGCTTTCTCTACATCAGCCAAGGCCACCACCTTGCCCTTTCCCTCCTCTGTGCCCTAGTTTATGCTCTGTCTCCATTCTGCAATGCTCTTGTCTTGCACTCCGGAAAATGTCTGTCTACCACTCCCTTCCATGTTCTTTTTCTCACCCCATTAATTATTCTAGTGTCTTTATATCCTCTCTGTACTTTCACTTTGTTTTGATCTATGTTAAGCAGTTTTGCCTGTATAAGTTTTGTTGTTCCCTCATTCCCAGTAAGATTATAAGCATCTTGAGGCAGTAGAGAGCATTTTCTTCTTTTCCTTTTTAAAAAATATTTATTAATTTGAGAGAGAGAGAGAAATACTTTGTTGTTCCACTTATTTATGCATTCATTGGTTGTTTCCTCTATGTGCCCTGACTGGGGATGGAACCCACAACCTTGGCGTTTTGGGACTGTGCTCTAACCAACTGAGCTAGCTATCCAGGGCTGAGAGCATTTTCTTAACTATGGTGTGGAATTCTCCACACGGAATTTCAGTAAATGTTTACTGACTTCTTAATGAAGCCTTTGATCACTAGATCTCAATGAAACATTGGATTCTCTGTTCATGACTTAATAAAATATAGTTGTAAGTTGTAAAATGACTTACTGCGCATCCAAAACCCACTGATCCATACCAGAGGCATGAAGATGTCAGAGGACCAGGTGAAGTACGCGGGACTCTCATAGCATATTTAGTTGGAAGGCCTTGAATGTGGTCTATCGTGGGAAGGACATCAAAGGACCTGTTTCTTGGACAAGCAATAGTTCTCAGAGGCAGTGGGCCAGCCTTGCCATTCAGTAGAGGAAGTTTGCCAAATGTTGTTATAGTATTCAAATGGGTTTGTCCTTAAATGAACACATCTGATGAGCATCCCCACCCAGACTGCCCTCTGAAGATGTAAGTGGGCAACAAAGCACAAGTGTGAGTCAGTCAGCTGCCATAGACTGACTGGCTCCAAAAACATCCACACCCACCACTCTGCACTGTGAAAAAAGTACTATTTTACTCTAGCTGGGCCAGCCTGACGTTTAAGAATTATCAATGAATCGGTAAGAGAAAGAGTTCACCAGGATTTTCCCTGTACCTATGGATATCGAAAATTCTGTATTAGAAAAATTTAACTGGCTCTCTGAAGGTCCCATAGGAAGAGCTATTATGTAAGAAAACTCCTGATTCAGTTTTAGCCCACCTAATGAAATCTGATGGCAGCACATGAGTTGCTTCAGGACACATAGTTTCAAGGTTAAAAAAACCCTAGGATTAAATTTTGTATCTTGCTCCCAAAGAAGGACTATCTCTTGAGAATATATGGGAAGGCCTCTTGTGGCCATGAATTAAAGAACCATTTTATGAAGATGGTTTATATCTAAGATGTAAAGACACTATTCCTTTGACTGGAGGCTTGGAATACGCAGTCTTAGGTCACAGGGAAACCCTCCTTCCTCCACCATAAAAAAGAGAAGCAGACTATTGAGGAACCCTGGGTGTCCCTGCTGTGGGTTCTCAACAATACCATTTTAGCCGCACCATCTATCTACCTCACTGCAAGGTAGGAATTACTATCCCCAATTTGCAAATAAGAAAATTGAGGCCAAAGTGGTGAAGCAGCTTGCACCACAGTGTTAACTAGTAAATGGTTATGGTGAACACCCAGCTGTCTCTGATGTCAAAGCCAGTGCTCTTAATCCCCACCGCTGCTGATTTCTGACTAAGTGACCCAATGCTCATGAAAGCTTTTTGCAAACTTTAAGTAGGTATACAAATGGTAGTTTATGTGGGAGACAGAAAGTTCCGAGGACAATTTCCAGAATACCCTAAAAGGGAATAAATGATTTTTATTCTGAACACTCTAAAGATTCTAGCAGCCCTTATGGTTATATACAAAAAACCATAAGTTATTCTTCTCTGGCATCCAGAAGCATCCAGTAATAACAGAGTTCATATTCCTTTTGACTAGCCTAACGGGGAGCACAAATAACCAAAGCAGGTGTTCTTCCCTTCATATATAGGCACTTTGAAGATAATGCCATCCCAAGGAGAAGGAAGAGGCATGAGCAGAATTCTTCTATTTTGATATATGCATTAACTTCATAAGTCATTTCATTTCAGGTTTCCGACAGGGCTTCTTTGTGATAATCACATGAAGTTGATAGTTATGCTACTGAATTTATTGATGGAGTAAAATTCTCTCCTAGAGATACTGTCTCCCATGTTCTAGACTCTAAGCAATTAGAGACTGAGTGAATGAGTCAGAATTTGACATAGGAGATACCCTATCAGGGGTGTCCAGCCTTTGGGCATCTCTAGCCACACTGGATGAAGAAAAGTTGTCTTGGGCCACACATTAAATACACTGTGACACCTAATCACAAAAAAAATCTCATAATGTTTTAAGTAAATTTATGATTTTGTGTTGGGCCACGTTCATAGCCACCCTGGGCCGCATGCGGCCTGCGGGCTGTGGGTTGAACACCCCTGCTTTGAAAATGTTGTTTTTAAGAACACTTCACGCCCTGGCTGATATAGGTCAGTGGATTGGGTGCCAGCCTGCAAACCAAGGGGTCACTGGTTTGATTCCTGGTCAGGGCATATGACTGAGTTGTGGGCTGGGTCCCTGGTGGGGTTTGCATGGGAGGCAGCCACGCATGGATGTTTCTCTCCCTCTCTTCCTCCCTCCCTTCCCCTCTGTCTAAAAATAAATAAAATCTTTAAAAAAAAAAATAACACTTCACATAATTTTATTGGCCTTAAGTTATATGCCTTTTTTGTAAATACATGTCTTCCCTTAAACCATTGTATTTTTCATTGATTTGTTTTTGTTACTTCAAAAATGGCTCCAGTTGGCAATACTCAGAATTTTAGCAAGAAAATAATTTGTAAACAAATACTTATATGATATGAATAAGCTATTATTTGAAAAATTCTTGAATGAAATGAAATTTAAGTGATCAGTGTTTTTTAACTTCATTTACTCTATGACCAAATCCACAAATCCTAACTATGGGTAGTCTTACCTTAATGATAATAGGAGATAGTATTGAGCATAGTAGGTGCTCAATAAATAGTTGCTGACTGATTTAATGTGTGAATGACTTCTAAGTTGTTTTTCATTTCATTTTGTGAGGTTTCCTGGAGTGGGGGAAGAGGTGTTTAAACTAGCAATTTACTTTTTTTTTTTTTGAGATTTTTTAATCCTTACTCTCAAATATAATTTCTGTGTGAAAATCTTTAAAGGAAAATACTTTAAAAGTTTTGAGTTAAGCTATTATATAAAAAGAACACTTTCTGTCTCAGAAAATATTCATCGTTTTCACTTTTGTTTATACGGCCTTTGAAATCTTAACTTCTTTCATGATCTTAAAAGTGTAAACTATATAATTTTAAATATATGCTGATGTTGTTTAAAAAACTTGGAGAATATAAGTCTTTGGGTGTAGACAGGTAGGGTCCTTAGCTTATTCTGGAAAAAGCCCGTCTTCTAATAGAATTTACATTAAAGGTTTTTTTAAGTATATTTTATTGATTATGTTATCACAGTTGTCCCAACTTTTCCCCATTTGTTCCCCTCTGCCTGGTACTCCCCTTCCTTCCAAATCCTCCCCACCCCTGCTTAGTTCATGTCCATGGGTCATCCATGTAAGTTCTTTTGTTTCTCCATTTCCTAAACTATTCTTAAATCCCACTGTCTATGTTATACCTACCAATTATGCTTCTTAATCCTTGTACCTTTTCCCCTATTCTCCCCCCTCCCTGTCCCCACTGATGACCCTCCATGTGATCTCCATTTCTGTGATTCTGTTCCTGTTCTGGTTGTTTGCTTAATTTGTTGTTATATTTGTTTTATAGATTCAGTTGATAGTTGTGAGTTTGTTTTCATTCTAATGTTCATAGTTTTGATCTTCTTTTTCTTAAATAAGCCTCTTTAACATTTCATGTAGTAATGACTTAGTGATGACAAATCCTTTTAGCATTACCTTGTCTGGGAAGCACTTTATCTGCCCTTCCATTCTAAATGATAGCTTTGCTGAATAGAGTAATCTAGGTTGTAGGTCCTTCCTATTCATCACTTCGAATACTTCTTGCCTGCAAAGTTGCTTTTGAGAAATCAGCTGACAGTCTTATGGGAATGCCTTTGTAGGTAACAGTTTTCTTTTCTCTGGCTGGTTTAAAGATTCTCTCTTTATCTTTGATCTTTGGCATTTTAATTATGATGTGTCATGATGTGTTCCTCTTTGGGTCCAACCTATTTGGGACCTCTGTGCTTCCTGGACTTGTATGTCTATTTCCTTTGCCAAATTAGGGAGGTTCTCCTTCATTATTTTTTCAAATAAGTTTTCAATGTCTTGCTCTTCCTCTTCTCCTTCTGGCACGCCTATGATTTGGATGTTGGCACATTTGGAGATGTCCCAGAGTCTTCTTATGCTCTCCTCATTTTTTTTTTTTGTATTCTTGTTTCTTCATTCTGTTCTGGTTGAATGTTTATATTTTCCTTATGTTCCAAATCCTTGATTTGAATCCCAGCTTCCTTCCCTTCACCATTGGTTTCCTGTAGATTTGTCTTTATTTCACTTAGTGTAGCCTTCATTTCTTCCCTAATGTTTTTGCCATACTCTTTGGTTTGGCTCTCAATCCACTGAGCCACACCAGCCAGGGCGTTTTTGCCATACTCAATGATTTCTCTGAGCAACTTTATCGCAAGTGTTTTGAACTCTGCACCTAATAGGTTGGCTATCTCCATTTCATTTAGTTCTTTTTCTGGGATTTTGTTCTGTTCTTTCATTTGGGCCATATTTCTTTGTCTCTTCAATTTGGTAGCCTCCCTGTATTTGTTTTGTGTATTAGGTAGAGCTTCTTTGACTCTCTGACTTAGTGCACCTGTTAAGTTGTAAGGGGCAGAGCCTTACGTATTTTCCAGGGTGGGGCAACCTACTTCATTACTTTGCCATGCTTTGTGGGGGGTGGGGTCAGAGAGGGGAAATGCCACTGTCTCTCTTCTGGAGGTTGCCTAGCACTTGTCCTGTGTCCAGTCACTTTACCAACTTCCCATATGTGACTGGTGCTCTTCCAGCTGTTGCCCTGGTGGCAATTCCCAGAGTAGGTTACTTAGAGCAGGTGGGTTTGCATACATTCCAAGTCCATGAGGGCCCCTTAAATGGACTCTTCTGAGTAACCAACAGTTTCTTCTGTCACCCCAACTCCCACAGGTTTTTACAGCCAGAGTTATGAGGCTTTCTCTTCCCAGCACTGGAACTCTGGGCTGCATAGTTTGGTTTTGGGGCTGGGATGCTCATTCCCAAGGTATCCCTTCTGACTTTTATCCACCACACATGAGTGTGGGACCTCCTGTTCTGCCGATGTCTCTCTGCACCACACCGTGTCCTCTCCAACCCAGCTCGCCATCTCCACCCCTCTTACCCATCTGGCTTCTTTGAATATGGCTTCTTTAAATCCTTGGCTGTGGGACTTCCATACAGTTTGATTTTCTGACAGTTCTGGGTGTTTTTGTTTTGAGATTAGTTGTGATGCTTTTTCTGGTTTTGTGAGGGGTTGAAGCATGTCTACCAACGCCTCCATCCTGGCCAGAAGTAGCACATTATCTAAAGGTTTTATAGTCGATTTTTAATTCTTACTGAGAAAATGAAGTATCATGTAGTAGGCAAGTTGGTCCACATCACAGGAAGTTAGAGATGATAAGTGGTACTGTGCCTATTGATTCAACTTCTTCCCTGTGTTGAAATTTTAACTACACCATTGATTTACCATAGGAACCAGGAAATTATTGGTTATTTATGTTTTTCTGAGTACTGTTGCTATGTGAGATTTTTTTGTTTCAGTAATTGTTATCAGTTGTGAGTCATGGTTTCAGAATAGATCTGTCCACCTTTCATTTAAACCCATATGTGGCATTGTAGTACTTCCAGCAGCAAAGCCTGGCTGTGAATATGCCAAGAACTGTGCAATAAGTTATCAGTCTACTGAAGAAAGCTGTTGAAGAATCGCATTTGAATCTTTGCGAAGGAATTTGGTTATATTATTTTGAAAGGATCTGGTTCACCTGAACCCTGCCTGTGTACCTCACTGCTGGAGGAGAAAAACCAAGTGGGTAGAACACTGGTGTCTTTTGTGTACCAGTCGCTAGACCTCAAATGAGATTACTGTTGACAGGAAAAAACAACTTTCCTTTTCATTCCACAAGGTAACTTAGCTGCTTTCAAATGCAAAAGCCTTTCCTCCCACCTCCATTCTCCCTCCCTTACCCCCACCCCTTTAATTCCTGTCTAGAATGGATTCCTCCCAAATGAGGATAATCCTACCTTAGCTGTTTACTCACTTGGTGCCCTTCCTGGGCTCTGCACAGTACTCAGCAGGCTTTGCTGCTTTTTATTCCTGCCAGAATGCACTTAGGAGTTTTTATTATTGTTATGGTTGAGGTGGCACTTTAGCTCTAAGCCCTTATATTTATGATTTATAACTTTCCCTCTAAATTACATGTTGGACTAGAATTTCTCAAGCATGTTCTCTTTAGATACAAATGCTTCATAAAATTTGAACAAAGTATTGGGCATGGTAACACAATGTCCAAAAATTCATTTCACTTACCTGCCTTCAGAGTTATCTGATACCCCTTGATGCCTCCTCATGCACTGAACGTGTCTGGGTGCTCAGGAATAAGCCGTAGACACATACCTAACCTAAGAAAACTATTATGGGAAAAAAGAAAACCCCTATGTACCTTTCAAGAAAATGAATTTAAATGATCATTGTTTTGTGTTTCAGAAATACCTAAGTCAGTCAAGTAATGTTTAAATTACAGTTATTTGTGCTTTAATGGTAATAGCTGATATGGTGCTATAAACTCCAAGAGAGTTTTGTAACATACATTACTATGTTACATATATTACTTCATTTAATCTACCCTAAGAAGTAGTTGTTATTACTGTGATAATAAGACTCAGAGAGGTTAAAAACTATGCTCAAAGTCAACTTGGCTAGTGAGTAGCATTAAAAAGTTTAAATCCCTATTTACTCATCTCTGGAGCCTTTGCTTGGTCTACCAGTTATACTCATGAACCTAAAAATTCTGTTAGTCCCCTTAGAGAGTGGTTCCACATGAATATATTTTGTCATATGTTGAAAGAACACATATACTGTCACAACCCACAGGCTGTTTGTTTTGTTTATCTGTTTTTACATACATTCTCTTCTCCAGAACATGGATAGTTTATAATAAGAAGTAAAGGATAAGAGACATAGGATAAATGGACAAATTCCTATACAGAAATATAGTAATCACTCACATGGGTCATTGAAATTTTAAAATAATTGTGCTTTTTCAGTATTGTTGACCATATAAAACACTAGGCAGACATCTACAAGTTGAAACCTAATCTATGGTGCTTTATATTCTTCCCTAGGAACTATGTCACAAACACATTTAAATTAAACACATATTGTAGAAAATCATGTGAGGAGTGTTGTAGAACTGACAGCGAGTGGCACTGGAGACCTTCATTTGGCAATTAGAAGCTCAAACTCAACATTGCATTAACTTAGCTATTTTGCATTTAAGTATAAATATTGGGCTAAAGCTATGGAAGTTAATATTTTAAGCCTCCATTAGTGGTTATAATCAATTTTTGTATTATTTTTTGCCATAATAATCAAAACAGCATTTAACCTGGACAAGAAATAAATCCGGGATTCTAGAGATTAATATTAAATCTACTAATGTATTGTCCTGTCATTTCTGGAAGCCTAGGTCATCTGATGCTCTATGCGAGTTCTTATAGGTGACACGAGTCTCTGGAAAGTGGCCGGGGTTTCAATATTTCTCTTAGAATTGTCATATTAGCATTTTTTTTAGTTTCACAGTGGGATATATTTCAAGCAAATGGAGAGTGGGGATTCAAGATAAAAATATCAACATAAAAACTAAAGGAATTGCTTGATTTGTAAATTTAACCCTGTATCATGATTCTTCATTAGGAATATTTGCGACACTGACTCAGTACCAAGCACAGGGGGCAAATGGGACAGAAAGGACACTAACTATATTGAAGATGGCACTAGAAATTTAGAGGGCTCTTAATAATTAGGTACTTAAGCTCACCTAGAGAAGCGATTAGTGTTGAGAAGTGGAGACATGGCTACAGGAACATAGATAAATTAGAAGGGAACAAAATGTCCAGCTCACCAGTTACTTTAAACACTTGCAGCCTGCACACACCGTGTGGGAATGACTGTTCACGCTGCTCACACAGACTCCCACAGCCTGCGTGGTCCCGGTACCTTTGACTTCGGCGCTACAGATGTAGCCTGAGCATGAAGGTCCTGGGAGGGGTTGTTGTTGTTGTTTTCACGTCTCTATCACTGACTCACCAGATACTCTCAAATAAACCATTCACTCTCCTGATTTTTCAACTCTCCTACTTATGACATGGATGAAATGCCTTCCACTCAGATTTCCACTTCCACTAACATTTATAACATTTTGTAAAAAGTCGTGGGTTGGAGAGAGTTTACCACTGAAAGAAGATGAACACTTATAGCACAGAGTCACTTGGCAAGCATGCAGTAGGAACCCGACCAGGGGCTGGACATGCAAATGTGGGTGAAACGTCATCCTGGGGTAGCATTCAGTCTAGTGGGAGCTATGGGGAATGAAAGGGTGGGTACAGCTTAGTGAAGACAGCAAATGGAATGTGACAGGAATGATATTAGTACAGTGCAGAGGAGGACACGATGTTGGGTATTTGAAAAGCAACAATACATATGTGATGTAAGTAAATAGTAATAATAATGTGATGTAGTAGAAGCAACCCTGGACTAGGCATTTGGTCTACCCTTGCTGCTTACCATGTGTTATCCAGAGCAGTACGCTCTGCTCCTGTGTTTCTCTATCTCAATAATGGGTGTAGTATGCGATTACTTATGCCACAAAGTATATTGAGAATCAAACAAAAACCATGTATTAGCAGCACCTTGAACACTTTATTGTGCTATGCAAATGCCTAGCATTGTAACTATCATATCACCAAGAATGGTGGAAAACCAACATAAATAAATGGGTGATTCAGACCAAAATTCTTTTCACCAAAAAAAAAAAAAAGCCAAATAATTGCAACAGAAATAAACTTTGATGCTTAAATTGTATGATTGATGCCCCTGACTAAACTTTTACTATATGGAATTAGTATGTTCTGGCTATATATGAGCAAAATAATTGTGACTTCTCAAAATTATAATCTTCAGAAGCTGAGAGAGAAAACTAAAATTGGAAAGAGCCTGGACACTTATACATTAAAAATGACAGGAAGAAAAAGAAGAGGATTGTGCTTTTCCAAATGTCAAAATTTAAAATGCTAATAAAATCCAATAAACAGGATATTTACCATGGCTGCAACAACCAGCAAAGGTTAGCGTGGATGAGGACTGGAAACCATTGGAGGTACTGAGGGACAACAATCAATGAGAAAGCTGGCCCTGAATGAGTTTTAATCTCATTGGCATGTGCTCAAGTCACGGAACTGCTTCCTTCATAGACTGAACCTGACTGTAATCGTTATTTATAAGAGATTTTTTAAATGCACATATTATTTCATTAATGTGCTTTCTTTTCTCAGAACAGAAGTTACTTTTGAATCTAAGTGAGAAAACTGTTCCTACATGATTTAACGTCAACAGTTGGAGTAAGATGACAGAATACTCAGACACAAGCAAGACCTGCCTCTGCACAGCTTAGACAGAGAGCAGAATATTCAAACATGTGTATCTTGCACTTAATTTAAACTGCGTGGTTGGTTACCTATCTCTTTGGCAATTCAGTATAAAGTTTTATTACTGTGAAATAGAATAGGGTAGGGATTTATGTCACACAGAAATGAATTTCCATGGATGGGAACACACATGAAATAATTTAGGTAAGCAGTATGTCAAATGAAAATTTAAGATGTTAGAGCTGGTGATGCAAAGGGAAGAAGCCAAGAGAAGGTTTGTGTAATAGATGATAAATATATCACGAGAAGGAAAAAAAGGATCACAGTTGCTATAGGAGATTATTACTAATATTGAAAAATTGTAAAAAACATTAAAAATGAGTTTTAGGGCCAAGAAACCAAAGCAATTGATTAGATCAAGAGGAAGTTCTTATTTGAATGTCAAAGGAAAATATAACACTTAAAATAAATGTGAACTCTTACCCTTATACCCAAGAATGGATGAAGACCACAGGCCTATAGTTTCTATAGGTTTAGCCATTAGGGACATTTTTTTAACTTTTCTTTTGCAGAGGTTACCAAAGGAGCAGCAGTGAGCAAAGCATCTGTCACCTCTGCAAAAATACTTCCAACTTATTGATTCCCTTTTTGTTTCGAAGCTGCCCTAATTGTGGAAAATAGGGTGTGAGCAAAGTCACTCTCGGAACACTCTCATGGTGCCCTGCTGGTTTGCGGTGTAACTCGGGTATGATGGGAGGTTGGGAAAATCAGCTTTTTGCTATTCTGCACTTTTGCCTTTTTCTTAATGTTTGTGTGAAGAAACTCATAGTATTGGGTCTCTCACATTCAGTCAAAGAAGTCCTACTGTTGATCTGCTTTCACTTTTCTAGTCCTCAAACTTAGGCTACAATTTTCTAGAAGCTGATAAAAAAAGAATACTATTGTATTTAAAATTTAATTAGTTAATTTATATATGGGACAGGGGACAGAGATAAGAACTTAATGTGTCTGGCTTGATGTCATCCACCAAGAGAGGGAACATAGGAGGAGGAAGAAAAGGTTTGCCAAGCAAGAATAAGTAATGCTTTTGATTTAGGACCACTTGTAGATAAGGTGGTTGCAGGTGTGTAGATTTTGGTAAAATGTCCAGGATCCTACATACCCTACAGGTTGGAAGCTACAAAGAAAGTCCTGTGGCTAGAGATAGAGATTTGGGAGTTACATGTGAGGAAGTGGTAGGTGGAGCCCTGAGACTGGGTGAGATGACTGGCGGAGAAGTTGTGAGGAACAAACCCAGAGTAGAATACTAGTAAATTCCAATACTTAAAGTGTGGACAAGAAAAAGGAGCGAAAGAAAAGACGGGAGGAAATTGTAAGGGACAGAGAATGGGAAATCAAGCCAGTATTGAGGAAAGTAAGAGTGAAGTGTTGTAGGGAGGGGCTGTGGTGAGGCCGACGGCAAATAAAACAGAAAATGTGCAAGGAATCTGGTTCATAGGAAGTCAATACTGACACTGACAGTAAAGTACCAAAAGTATAGTGATCTATTTGAGATAATAGTTTATAGCTATAATTTAATAAGTGGTAGAGGTGATAGAAGCCCCATGCACAATAAATAGCTCAAGATATTTTTATTAAAAATCCCTTAGTTCTCATATTTCTTGATTTAACTCTTCACCTATCCCTCCCTTTGGTACTATTTTAATTTTTCAAAATATTGAATTTGTACTCTATTTTGAGAGCATGGATATTAGGAAGGCAGTACACAAAATATATTAAAAGCTTATGGTTGTCACAATAACAGTTGCACGCACGCACGCATACACACACACACACTTACCATTGCTACCTTCTACCTAAGTTGAATGACACAAAAAGGTAGGATTTGTTTTTACTCAAAACTGCTTTACCACATTCCATAATTTTCAAATGAGGCATGTTCTATTTAGCATTTATTCAACTAACTACAGTCCTGCAGAGGAAGAGGAAAATGAATAAATGAATAAAACACGTGCAATCCTGGAAGGTCTTACATATCAGTAAAGAATTCATTACAAGGTGAAAACATAGTCAAAGAGACATAAAGTGCCTTGGAGGAAGAGCCATTCTCTCGTTTAGGCGGTTCTTAGTTAAGGTAATATTAGTTTCTATAATATATAAACCTCCAAATTTTAGGGGTTTAATACGATAGAAGTTTCTCTCTTGCTCATGCAAAGACTGGCCAGGGATCCAGATTGGCAGAGGCCAATTCTACTGTCTTTTTTAGCACATTACTTCCAAGGTCACCTTGGGTGTGATCTTTAGCCAGCCACCTGGTCACCAGAGAGGGCAGTCATTGCACAGGAACTTTTCATGGGCTGGGCCTGGAGAGGCACATGCCACTTCTGCTGACATCCCACTGGCCAGAATTAGGTCACAAGGGAAGGCTGGGAAATGGAGTTTAGTTCTGTGCCCAACAGAAAAGGTAGGGTTTTTTTAATACCTACAGGTCAGAGAAGGCCTCTGGAGTGGGATTTAGACTTACAGACAGTGGGGAAGTCCATAGAAGAGTGATACAGAATGGGAAAGGGGGAGAAGGGATTGAAGGGACAATCAATTCCAGCATCATCTCCATGCCTGGGCCCATAATGCTGGTTAGGACATGTTAGCTTTTAATATAAGCTCCTAAACAATATTGTTCTCTCATCTGAGAAAAACAGTGTATTTCAGAGGAAAAATCTGCAACACATAGTAATTTACTGGATATTGAATGTTAAAGCAGGTAGAGATCATAAATTTTCTTCTTAACACCCCTCATTGCAGAGGACCCTGGTCATGCCCTCTGTCCCGGGACCCAGTGAAGCATCATCAGAACTAATATAGAACCCAGGTCTCAGCTTCCATTCCATGCTCTTTTAATGAGGGAGAAACAAGTTTTAGTATTTGGGGGTGGGAGGACCGAGGTTAAATTCTATTCACCCCCAGAGAAGTACTTAGAAATATCCATGGAGTTTCATCATAAATTGTTTCCATCATTGTATTTTAAATTCTGCTGTCCAACTGAAAGAAGTTGGCTGATGTAGAATCTCTTCCATGGCAATCAGTATAGTCCATATTTATTTCCTGTTTTTTTAAATCTTATTTTTATTCTATAGATCACAGTATATGTCCTCTTCTCATGTCTCGTGTACATTTAACAGCCTAAATATACACAATAAGGATAGATGAAATCAACATGTTTATTATTATTCTTTTACCTAAATATTAGCAGAAAGAGGGAACAAAAGGTGACTGATGAGTGAGCTGTATGGCTATAATTGAGTTTTGTTGCTTTCATTGTTATAAAATTTTAATTGGCATGGGTACTTAAATGTATATCAAAATGCATGTCACAGCTTTTGTACAAAAATAAATTTGACTTTAGAACATATTTTCTTATGTGAGAATGATAAATTATCTCAAAACTTGTGATTCTATACTTTTAAAAAATCAAAAGGTCAGTTCTTTAATTAAAAGATAAAGAAAAGCACTCAGCATTCTTGTAGTCAAATCATTTATACCAGGATCATCTAGCAACCAAAAAATTAGAAAAAAAATATGAAGGGAGGAATTCAATCTGTCTTCAGAATAATTGGCCTAAGAATGACTTCTTTTGTAGTTTTCTAAGATCCACTTCGAGCTGTCTGCCATCTCCGTGCAAGAAAGAAATAATACTGAGTACAACAAAGAATTTATTCTAAATGTACTCACATCAGTTTCAGTCATGGGGTTTAATTATTTTTTCTATTTAATAATAAGTCTCTTACATGTTAACATTCTCTTTTCTAAAACAGTTAATATGAATATATGGTATAGGAAATATAGGTACAGTTGGCCCCCCATTTCTGTGGTTTTCACTTCCTGAGATTCCCAACTGCAGATTGAAAATATTTTCAGTCCTCAGTTAATTGAATCTGCAGATCTGAAGGGCTAACAGTATGCATTATTCTGTGCTATTTTATGTAAGGGACTTGAACATCAAGGGTTTGGGTATCTGCTGGGTCATCCTGGAACCGATTCTCCACAGACACCAAGGGACGACTGTGTGTGTATATATACACATACATATATATATATACATATATATATATATGTATTCATTCACATCTGTATATGAATGAATAAAATACTGAATTGGAATTATAGTTGACCCTTGAACAATGCAGGGGTTAGGAATGCCAACCACCCACATAGTCAAAAGTATACCTTTGACTCCTCAGAAAGTTGACTATAGTCCTTTGTA
Organism: Desmodus rotundus; assembly: GCF_022682495.2. Classification (NCBI taxonomy): domain Eukaryota; kingdom Metazoa; phylum Chordata; class Mammalia; order Chiroptera; family Phyllostomidae; genus Desmodus; species Desmodus rotundus. The sequence goes on along the minus strand of NC_071388.1, from coordinate 92,109,274 downwards.
TCCATGGGTTTCACATTCAAGGATTCAACCAACTGTGGCTCTAAAACAGTACTTTTGATCTGCAGTTTGGAATCTGTGTATGTGGAGGGCCAACTATATACTAATAACCTATTGCTGACCAGAAGCCTTACCAATAAAATAAATAGTCGATTAACACGTATTTTGTGTTAGATGCATTACATACTGTATTTACAATAGAGAAGCCACAGAAAAGAAAATGTTATCTAAGAAAATCAGCAAACTATTAAAAAAAAATTCAAGTCTAAGTGGACACATGCTGTTCAAACCCATGTTCTTTAAGGGTCAACTGTACTAGTAAATATGTGTTAAGTGGTACAGAACACAGATGTGTATACCCTCAACCCAGCCTGTTTGACAGTCTTCTCCATGTGTTTCTACAGAGACAGATTAGACAACTACTTTTTATACCCCTTAGATTATGGTAGGGCATTGCAAAGACCATTAGATAGTGAAACACAGCTGAACATGTAAAAGCCAGATCTGAGAATGTCAGTTGACCAAAGTCTAGGGATCTGGCTGTATCTGGGTGCGCAGGGGATGACGGTGCTCTGCAAACCTGGATACTAACGAACTGCCTTCTCCCCGCACCCCTGGGAAGTGACGTGGGTATTGTCTCATCCACCCAATATTCTGGCAAGCAGCAGAGGCCTGTTGATAAACTGATGCTGGATTGAGTGCAAGGTCATTCCACTCGCCATGTGAGAATGCTCTCCTGGGAGGCTCCAACCAGATTTTTGGACCTGCCATCTAGTGGCCACTGGAATCATAAGGCAACCATAACATGTTGGTCTTATTTGAAACCTACATTTGAAATGTGTCCACCTATTAAGCTGCAGTCCCCTCCTCCTCCATTAGACACACTGCCGTTTCCATAGAGCAGCTTCAAATCAGAACACTTGTTATATTCACAGGAAAAAACAGACTTTTCACTCAAAATGATATACTTCCCACCTGGAATTTATAAAAGAAGAAGAAAGGAGAGAAAGAAAGTCTTCCATTACAGAAAAGAGGTCTGGAGTGGCGGAGGGAAAGGGGCGGGGGGAAAGGGGAAGCTGGAGAGCAGGCGTATATTCTGTCAAGTAGTTCTGCTTGTGAGACTAATTCTTGCCAACTGTGCACCCAGCAGAGTAAACCTCTTATTTTGCTGCTTTTGCTCTGATCCCCCACGTAGCTGTAATATTCTAGTTGTTTTACCCTGTCCTATAAACCACATAGGTATTCAATATGATACATAAAGTTGGCAAAGGAACAATTTACAAATGACTTAAGTAGGTAATTATTCATTAGAATATAGGTCTATAGAAGTTTATGTTACTGTAGCAAAACCTGGTAAGAAGGGGTTTTTTTTTTCAGTGTTTCTATTATAATCCCTGGTTATTAGTTTTCCTTTTTCCAGGACTTATGAGTGGAATGTAAAAACTCACAGTGGGCCATTATTATTACTTGTTATTTGTCAAAGTAACATGAATACACAGAGCAAAGGCCAGTTTGTGAACCACACCAGATAGTCCCCAGCCCCAAGGACCTCACAACACAGCTCTTAAGCAGGTCTGAAAAATGCAAGACAGAATGAAAACAGATGGATGAATGATACTTATTCAATATTGTAAATATAGAACTCAGTGGTGCAGGTGTATCTTCAGATGTTACTTGAAAGAAAAGACAGAATATCTTGGCATTGTGCCATTTATTCATAAATATTATAAATTTCATATCATTTAAGAAACTATTCTAAATATACAGGATGGTTTGAAAGACGGTGTGAGAGCCGATCCCCTCACATGAGACAAAGGGCACATCGAGTGAGAAGCGGGGACTGAACATAGAGAAACTAGGGAAGAACCAGGTCAAGGATGGAGCCAAGGAAAAATTAATCCCAAGGAAATACATAAAGATTGATGAAAAAGAATTGTGAAGATTTTTTTTAAAAAGAGAAAAAATCAAATCAGCCAAGAAAAAAGGTGATCTTGGCAGCTATGTCCTAAAATGTTATAATTGTCAAGAGACTTCAGGAACCATAATGACAAAGACAATGCTTTAGTTATGGAAATCTCAAGGGCACCGACTTCTGTGTGGTGGACAGAGGGTGTGGTCCAGGAGACAATAGGGATATTGTAGGAAGAATAGTCAGATTTAGCCCAAAGCAGAATAAAAGGTGGGAATGGAGTCAAGTTTTTCAGATTGTTGTGGAAAACAGAAGTCAGTGAAACTATCCAATGAAGCCATGATATTTTTTTAGAACACCCGTTACCCATCATGTGTCCATGTATTCATTGTGGCTACATTAAGTTAGTGTCATGGAGTGTACTGTAGATGTAAGTCAGGATTACTGAACCAAAAACAAATCTATGTTTAGACTGAAAAGATAAGATTATCACACCATAGCAATTAGAACATATAAGATAGCTGACATTATTAGGCATAGCAGCATTCTCGAGAAGAGAGAAGTCAGCAGGCCCCAGAGTGATCATGGAAAAGCTATCCAGGAGATGAGACCCAGCTCAGCCTTGCAAAATTGGGGGGTGGGAGAGAAACTGGCATTAAAGACAGGGGAGACCTATGATGAAATCATCAGTACAGAAATTAACAGGATGTTTTGAGAAGCAGTGAGATGTCCTTACTGAGCTAAACAGATGGGTTGAACTGGAGAGTAAGGAGAAACAGGTAGGATGGTAAAGTGAGGCCAGTGTGTGAAGCTGAGAGAGTGAGGATTCATCAGCATGTGATGGGGGCCATTCGTTAATTCATTGTAGAAATACTTATTGACAGTATGTTATGTTTCAGACACAAAATAGACCAGCCTTTCTTCGTAAGGGCTTACATTCCAATGAGGGAACATAGAACCTTCTTCCAACAAAAAGCACGTGAATAAGTGAAAAGGATACTTTCAGACAGATATGACTGCCATGAAGAGCATTAAACTGAGTGACTGGCAAGAGTAGTGATGGCCCAACATAGGGAGAAAGAAGAGTAAATGTTTGAAAGCAGAAATTCTTAGGACTTGGAGATAATTTGAATGGAAAGAACAAAGGAACATGATGGGTGATTTATAGCTGCGCAGCCTGGGAAGTCCTGGGTTTGCTAACACCAGTCGTGTAATCTCGAAGGATGGAAGGTGAGAGAGGAAAACTCACCGTTCCCATAATCACACCTCGTGGCTGTGATCTGCTAAGACCCTGGATGCTGCCCCCAATGTCTTGAAGATTTTAGCCACTATCTCACTAATGCCTTTTTTTTTATTTCTAGCTCATCACAACTCTTGGTCACATCTATGTCTAAATGTATAATCCTTCCAATACCTTACCTCTCAACCTCTTAGGTCCTTGATTCTCATAATCTATCCTCTACCCTGCCGTAGCTACTCATTCCCATGTATGTATTTTTTATACTTTTTAAAAAATATAACCAACAATTACAGCTTTTCCATAAACTTAATTTCAAACATCACATTCTCCAACCACAACCTAATAAATATTTTCACAGCCCAATCCCTCTGTTCCCTGTATTACAATTCCTAAAACCCGCCAGGACCTCTAGTTCATTGATTCTACCCTTAGCCCCTGTGCCTAATAATGTCAGCTATCTTACGTGTTCTGATTGCTATGGTGTGTTAATCTTATCTTTTCACTTTAAACATAGATTTGTTTTTGGTTCAGTAACCCTGACTTACATGTATAGTGTCACTTCCATATTGGACTTAGAGTCCATAGACAATGATTTTAATCATTTCCTTGCATACACCCGGAATCCCCTTGATCTTCTCCTGCTTCGCTGTTTTTTTCCTGACAGATCTAAACTCTAGCAATCATATGCAACTCCCTACCTCTCCCACGCCTGCATGCCCACTGGAAGTGGCTGAAGAAAAACACAAGTAAACCGATGACTCTCAATTTAAACTCATGATCACTCAAAGAGGTTCTTAGCTCTGCTCTGCAGTTAGATTATCCTTCCCTGTCCATTCACTTTCCCATATCTCTAGAAGAGTATTTCATATCTTTCCTCTCTCAAACTTCCAACACCTCCTCCCCTATTCTTACTTTCAACTTCTGACCTTCCTTCCCACTTCACTAACAAAATAGAAGCAATCAAAAAAGAACTTGCACAAACACTCACTCTCCAGCACACCTACCCTCCCATCTGTATCCATGCCCACATACTCTGCTTTGTCTTCTATAACTGTGGGGGGACTGTGTGCTCCTGATCAGCCCACCCCTCATTGTGCATTAGATTCCACCCCCTCTCACATAATCACAAACAGTAATCCTGAAAGGGCTCCCCTCTTTCTCTTACTTTAGCAGTTTTTCCCTATCTACCAAATTTGTCCATGTTGTAATTTCTCTCAACCTAAAGAACACTCTCATCTGACCCCACACTGCCCAGAAACTACTGCCCCATTTCTTTGATTCCCGTTATAACAAAACTTCTCAAGGAATGGCTACAATTACTATAGACACTCTCCAACCCTGTTTTCTAATTCTTTCTCGGATCTTCTCTGTCTTTTGCACCTACCAACATAGTAAAAGTTTTCGCAGTAAGATCGCCAGTGATTTCCTTGTTGCCAAATCCATTAACCAATTTGCAGTCTTCCTGATCTCTCAACATCGTTCTGCATGGCTCTTTATTCTTTCTTCATTAAGACACTCTCTTCATTTGGCTTTACGTTCACCACACTTAGCCGATTTTTTCCTGCCTAACAGCCCATTTCTTCTCAGTCTCCTTTGCTGGACTATGCTCATTTCCCCAATGCGTAAACACTAGAGAGCCCTAGGGTGCTCAATCCTTAAACCTCCTCTTTATTTCTATTCACCCCCTTAATAATCACACTCAAGCTTATGGTTCAAGCTTGTACCTCTAATTCAAGCCCTTTCTCTGAATTTTGAACTCACATTTCAACTGCCTACTCAATATCTCACTGTAAGCCTAACAGCCATCACAAATTTAACATCCTCAGATGGAATCTCTTATTTTATCCAACAAATGTGCACTCTTCCTCACCTCGGGAAACAACATCTCCATCCTTAGAGTTGCTCAAGTAAAAAAATTATTTAACTCCCATGCCTTTATTTCTCTCATAAGTCCAACCCATCAACAAATGATGCAGTTCTATCTTCAAAATACACCCAGAATCTAACCACTTCTCATTGTCACCACCTCTACTACCCTGAATCAAACTATTATCATCTCTTGCCTGGATTATTGCAGTAGCCTCCTTTTGATCTTTTGTGCTTCTGGCCTTGCCACTTACAGTCTGTTCTCAAAAGGGTAGCTGGAGTGGTTCTTTGTGATCTATGTAATATAATTTAGACCACATCACTCCTCTGCTCAGAACTCTGTAATGGTTCCTTGTCTACTCAGAGGAAAAGCCAAAGCCTTTGCACTTGTCCAGAAGGCCTTGTACATTCAGTTTCCGTTACTTCTGTGTCCTCATTTAGCACTTTGCCCCTCACTCATTCTTCTCAAGTTTCATTACCCTTCTTGCTTTCCTAACTACCATTGAATATTTTACCACAGGGCCTTTGCACATGCTTTTCTCACTGCCTGCGATGCTTTCCCTAGACAAAACCTGTTTGCTCACCATCTTCAGATCTTTGTTTAATTTTTACTCCTAAAAAAGGCCTTTCATAACCACCATGTTTAAAGTTGTACCACCTCTGCCTTGACCGGTGTGGCTCAGTGGGCCGTCAGGGCACAGGCCTGGGTTGCGGACCGGTCCCCAGTCAAGACACATATGAGAGGCAACTGATCAGTGTTTTCCTCACACATCAATGTTTCTTTCCCTCTCTCTAAGAATAAATAAATAAAATCTTAAAATTTTATAAATAAGTAAAATTGTACCACCTCCTCTGATTCATTTTTCTTAATTGCACATACTCTTTTCAGATATATGTTTTACTTACATATTTATTTTCTCTTACCCTGGGATATAAAGACCCATGAGGGCAGGGTTTTGGCTTTTTCATTTTTTGGTTTTGTTTTATTTTGTTTTTTTCTGTTTTACACTTTAAGAAATCCCCAGTGTCTAGAACAGTGTCCGGTTCATAAAGGGTATTCAGTGAATATTTTGCTGGGTGAATTAAGAGAAAGAATGAGTGTTTCTTTCCCTGAGTTCGCAGGTGTGTCTATTAATGTAAAACTTAATATTGTGGCATGGGCCCCATGATTCTCCAAAGCAAAATTTTCAGATTCTTCAAAATTAATTTTGAAAGTAAAAGCACTTTATGCAGGTTTATCCAGAATATTAAATAGGCTACTATTTCTGTTCAGAACCCAAAGCAGCAACATCTAAAACATTTATTACTTTTTCATTTGGTAAATGTTTATCAGGGAATATGGGTGTTTTAGACACAAGTAGTGACATGTGCACAGGCTCAGAAACATAAGAGGACTTAGTACAACGGATGTTACACATGGACTGTCACAATGGACTGTTATCACAAGTGGCAGATAACGGAGGCCTGAGCTGATGTGGCGCACTGGGAATGAGAGACCTAGAAATGTGATAAACTTCAATAAGTAAAAGGTCACTAGACTCAAGAAACCTGGTTGATGGGAAAAACAAAATACAGTCTACATTTATCATGCTATAAAGTGGAGAGTGACTAAAAAGAATTAGGTAAGAGTAGAGCTTGAACAAAGAGGACATGAGCTATAAAATTCTCTTTTTAGGATATAGGCTAAGAATTCCTTACTGTTCTTGTTATTATGAAAATAATTAGTGTATTCATCAGTGACTCTGGAAGAATCATTCTGGAAGCTATTCCCAAGTCAGACCCTCTCATTCTTCCAACCTCCTGACAATTGAAATAGTTTGAGATCCAAAATTTTCTACCTAGTAACCTCACCCTTTCTGAAAGTGATGTTTCTAATTTTATACAGATATTATTAGGTTATTAAGTAAAATAATGTGTGTATATAAGTAGATACACACACGATAGTTTAAAATTCAATTAACTGTAAATATTGGTTTCTGTGCCAAAATATCCTTTGGTTATTAAATGAAATCCATTTGAATTACAAATCTGGTGATTATTTGAGGCGTGATGAAAGGCAACAAATGGTTCCCAGGTAGGGGGCTTGGGTGATGGGTGAATGGTGCTGCTATTTGCTTATGTAGGAAACATAGAAGGGAGAGAAACTTTGAAGGAGAAGATGATTCAGCTTTGGACCTAGTGAGATATCTACTTCGTGTTGTCCAGTAGGCCATTTGATATAGAGGGCTAGAGGTCAGGAGAAAACTAATGGCCCAAGATATAGATTTGAGATATATTAACATCTTGATGATGATTAAAATTGGGAGGCATGTTTGTTCTTTATTTCCATGGTTCTGGTTCTGTTTGCTTGTTTGTTTTGTTGATTAGGTTCCACCTATAGGTGAGATTGTATGGTATTTGTCTTTCACCACCTGGCTTATTTCCCTTAGAAAGGAGAGGGGAAAGGGGTAATGGGAGAAAGAAGGGGAAGGGGCAAGTCAAGGAACAAGAATAGAAGACTCATGGGCATGGACAACAGGGTAGGGATTCACTGTGGGAGCAGGGATGAGGGGTTAGGTAGGGCAGAGGAGAGCAATGGGGAAAAAGGTGGGACAACTGTAATTGAACAATAAAAAATTGGGGAGACATGGATTCCAGTGGGCAGTGGATATATGTGTAATGTAAGCGTATTAAGACATCACCAAATATAGACCTGGACATCAAGGAACTTATAAGCACTTACATGACATTTTCCTAGGCTGGTTTTCTCTTAAATTCACTCCTACTCATCCCCTACACCAGACTGCATCCTATCTCCAACCTTTGTTTCCATTCAAAAAGTCTGCAATTCAACACCTGGACCCTTTACACTTCAGACGTGCTTTTATCTCCATAATAAATGTAGACCTCAAAATTGTATACAGAGAAAAAGTATGTACTTGAGATCACACTGTCAGTGAACTCTAAGCTCTCATTATTTTAAGAAACTATGGAATGAGCCTGTTGGCATTGTGAACAATGCTCCATAATTTATGTATTCTCTAAGAGTTTTGTCAGGCTTTCTTTGACTGGCATGCATCATATTCATCTGTTAGAACATCAAACCATTGGGATTTTTAAGGAGACCCTTGTTAAAAAGTGAGAGGGAAATCATCTTTATTCTTTTTCTCTCCACTTATGGGGATGAAAACAGAGGGTCTCAGTTATTTCTTGAAGGCCAGCCTCCCTGTAAGTCAACCAATTTTATTTTTCTCCTAGATTCCTTTTTTTCCTCACCTTGAATCATTTAAAAAATGCTTTCTTGTGATACCACTTTGGTCACCTCTATACCTTGGTAGATTCATTTTATTTACTTTATTATTTTAGAATACCTTATATCTGTTCTTTCTCCTCATACTTGAAAGTTTTTTCTTTGACAAAGCCAGGAAAGTTTGCTGGTTTTATAGTAGTACTTGTGGTCTCTGTTGTCCCAGATTTCTAGAATCTGTGATTTCAGGGACTTCTCTTTGCTGTGACACTTTACTAACAGTCTCACTTTCTTTCTTGTGTCTTATCTTGATCCCTCAAAAAAAAACTTCTGCAAAATTTGTCTTTCCCAACAATCATAAGGCTACCCTGCAGTCTCTATGGTAACGGGACACATGCCATAATACCAAGATTTCTGGAACCACCATCACAGTGGGGAAATTGGCACATGCACTCCTCTGGCACCATGGAAGTTGCCCCATTGAAACCAGATCAGATACTACTATTTTAATATGCAGGGCAAGGAAAGAAGCAGAGAAAATGCTGTAAACCCAGTCTCTCTACAGGCACAATATTGGGTTTTGGTGGAATTCTTGAAGTTGATCTTACTTAGCATGTGTAACACTAGTCTGGTGTGCAGATCCTGACCAGACATGGATAGAATAGTTGAATTGGGGTGGGGGGTCTAATTTTACCTGGAATTAGGATATATTCTTAGATAAGCTCAGGGTAATTCCAATAAGGTAAAAATACCATATGATCTCACCTTTAACTGGAACATAATCAACAAAAGAAAAAAGCAAACAAAATACAACCAGAGACATTGAGGGAGGGAACTGTCTAGCAGTGGCCAGGGGGGAGTGGGGTGGGGACAGTGGGAAGAGGGGATTGCAGGAACTATTATAAAGGACACATGGACAAAATCAGGGGGGATGGTGGGGGTGGGGGAGGGAGGTGGGTTCAGCTGGGGTGGGGGGAGGGAAGGGGAGAAAAGGCATACAACTGTAATTGAATAACAATAAAAAATAAATTTAAAAAAAAATTGCTCACTGACACTGTAGAGGCAGACTTTTTCAGGTGCTTTCCCCAGCAACTGCATTTGACCGAGTGAGGACAAAAGGCCAAAGGACTGTCTCTGAACTTGGCTTAGAGTGAGGACAGTTTGGTTAGGTCATGAAGGGAATGCGAATGAAACAAAGAGACTTCTCCAGTTCTTTCCTCCAGGGCTGAACTTCCTCCCAAACATACGGAGGACCACACTCCCAGATACAGCCCAGTAGAAACAGAGGGTTTAAAAGCAGGGTTTTATACCACTGGCCCTGTTGGGATTCAAGGGGCCAGGTTTATCTTTGTTGTGCAGGGCTGTCCTGTGCACTGCAGGATGTTGAGCAGCATCCCTGGCCTCTGCCTACTAGATTCCAGTTGCAATTTCTCCAATCTTGACAACCAAAAATGTCTTTAAACATTGCCAATGTCCCCTGGTGGGGGCAGTTTTTGCCCCGGGTTAAGAACAACTGGCCTAAAGCACAGTTGTGGTATAAGAAAAGAGAGTTGGAGTATTCCTTCAAAGGGCCAGAATATTCATTCAGCAGGCATTTACTGAGTCCCTACTATCTTCCAGAGACTCTTTTTTGAATCAGGGATACAACTCTGAGCAAACAAAGTCCTGATCTCATGGGGCTTACGTTCTAGTGGACGTACGCCACACGTTTCTGACTGGCTGGTTCCCTTTCCCTTTATAAAGACCAACAGCAAATGCTTCAAGCCAACTGAGGGCCAAGAAAAGAAAAACATGAGTTCATATTTGAAGACTCTTTTTCAGTTTATGAACCTCAAAAACGGCTTTGATTTAAAAATGAAACTTGGCAAGTGATTAGTTCATATGTTTTAGTTTATAATATGTTTTAATCATTTTGGGTGTTTTCAAAACAAATGGTGAGATTAGGGTTTTTTTTTTTTCTTTTCTATTTTTGGCCCCTTTCCTCTGGAGAGTCCTTCTCGTGTTTAGTGTTGGTGTTCTTAGTATATTCCAAGAACACTTTTAGTATTTGAAATGTGTACACATAGACGCAAAGAGATGAGGACAAGGAAGCACAGAATTCCACCATCCCTGCTCAGACCAATGCCCATTCCCCATCTCCAAAGTAGTGTCCAGGCGTTACTTCCTCAAGGCAGCCTTGTCACAAACCCTTCTTGACAAAGGCCCCTGACCAGGTGCTCTCCTCTACTTGTCATATGATATCCATACCACAGTCATAATTAAGGAATGGGCTGTGAAATGAGTTGCTCAGGTGTTTCCCTTTAGGATGCAAGCTCAGTGGGGCTCGGAGCCATGCCTGCTCTGTCCGCAGTTGTTCTGTCTTCAGCGCAGGGACTGGCACACAGGAAGTGCTTAAGAAATACACGTTCAATAGCTGACTGAGAAACCCAGCTTTGGGGGGTGTCCTGCCCATATACTTTTAACCTGTGCCATCCCCACTCTCAGACTTCATTGTGTTGATCATTATTTTATAGATGCTGAAATAGCATGTAAAATCTTAAAATCGTGCTTAAATCAGAAAGTCCAGAGAACTGCTTAAAAGTTCATTCATCTTAAGGATAGTTCAGGCTTGTATAGAGATTGCAGGAATGTAAGGGAACTAACAGGCCATTGTATTTAGGAGTATATATATTTTTATGTATTGATTTTAGAGAGAGAGAAAGACATCGGTTTGTTGTTCCATTTATTTATGCTCATTGGGTGATTCTTATATGTGCCCTGACCAGGGATCCAACCTACAACCTTACACCCTTAATGTATCGAGACAGTGCTCTAACCAAGTTAGCTACCAGGCCAGGGCTAGGAATATTTTTAAGCATTACTAATACCTAGAGCATTGTTCAAGAGATAGAGGGTTTAAAGGATAAATGTTTATGACAGTGTGGGGCAAAGAATAGAATTATGTAATTTATTTTTTGTTTTCTTTATTGATGTCTGCTTCCCCCATTAGAATTTAAGCATTTAAGCTTCATGAGGGTGGAGAACTTGTCCTATCAATAACTTTATCCTCTGTGTCTAAAATGGTATTTGACACATAGTAGGTATTGATTATAAATATTGGTTGAATAAATGGTAGGCATTCAATCAATCCTATGTTAATTGATAGAGTAATTGCTTATCAGTGCACAGAAAATGCAGTAACGTGATGTTCTTATTAATTCATTCCACAAGTATATTTTGAGTTTTTCCTACGTGACACACGTCTTAATATCCTACCTAGACCTGTACCTAGTACATTGTAGGTACCCAGTAAGTATTTAATGAGTCAGCAGGGTTGGTTCCTTGCCAGGGCTCTAAGAAGAATCTGTTCCAGGCCTCTCTCCTAACTTCTGGTGGTTTGCTGGGAATCTTTGGTGTTCCTTGGCTTATAGAAACATCACCCTGTTCTCTGCCTTCATCTTCACATGGTGTTCTCCCCGTGGGCATGTCTGTGTCCAAATTTCCTCTTGTAAAGGATACCAGTCATACTGGATTAGGGACCCACCCTACTTCAGGATTACTTCATCTTAACTTTATTTATCACATCTGCAATGACACTATTCCCAAATAAGGTCACATTCTGTGTTACTAGAGGCTAAAACTCCAGCATATGAATTTGGGGAGAACACAATTCAACTCATGACACTAAAATAGTGGCGTTCTTCAGATAGTAATATTTTAAAGGTTAATTTCTATTTTGACAACATCAGCTTCTCAAAATAACATCTGATTTTATAATTCTATATGGAAATTGACTTGGTGATAGTAAAGGCATTTACTATATTATATGAAAACTTGTGTTTATAGAGAGAAAACATGAAGAAAGTCCAAGAGGCATGAATGCACATAGCACGTTTTGTTACGTAAATGGTGTGCCCAGACAACGGGTAATGTTGGGAACACTGTTGAGATTCTGAAGGGATTTGTATGTGAACCAAAGCCATTTGGACTTGACTTTACAGTCATCAAAATTTCTTGAACTATAGAAGAGCAGAAATTGGGTGAATTTAGTGTATGTAAATTCTTCATCAATGAATCTGACTTTTTAAAAAAGAAAACAGTGAGGTTAAAGAATGGACCTTGGGAATAGCAATTCAGAGAGTTTTGAGTAACCTTGGAACTATAATTAGAAACAGCTAGAGAAACCAGATTTTACTGTGTTGAGGAATAAATCAGAGTTTAGGAAGCTGGGAGGTGGTACAAAGGAGGGAAAAATCAGGTCCACAGAATGCAGTCTTTTGCTTGTTAGTTATGGTTATTGTTGGTTTTAGATGAGGGCTGCTGAAGCATGTTGGCAGGCAGTAGGAAAATGGAAAATATAGAAGAAAGGAGGAGTAATTGAGACAGTAAGATCCTGGAGAAGGCCATCTATGCTGGAAAGGAAAGTCTCTGAAATGTTCTGTGTGGGTTCTGACAGAGATGGAGTGATGGGAATGCCATTTGTTTGCCTCTGTCTTCATTGTAAAAGGGGGGCAAGGTTAATAGTGAGAATGAAGGGTAGGTAAGAGGTACATTATACAGAGTTAGAGTGATAAATGGAAACTGGGAAATGAAAAGGAAACTGATGAGGAACAAATGAATTGTAAAGTAGTTCTGAAACCCCAGCTCAAATGGGAAATCAGGACTCTGGAGCTACATTGGGCCATCCAGTTTTATCATTTTCCTCCTGCATTGCTCCGTATCCTCGGAACTGAAGAGAACACATGCGAACACGTTCTTCTGGGCTCAGGAACTGGCTAGGTGCAGCTGAGAACCACAGATGAAGGAACTCATGGAGCTGTGCATATGTTTATGGTTAACAACCATGAGGGTCTAGACTGGTAGAGAAGGAATTGGAGATTAGTACTGTAGGAGAAAAGAGAAAAAAATGAAAATCAAAAAGTCATGGTGAGTAGATAGAATACTTATTTTCTGGAGGCATATATAGTCCAGGAAGGAAGCCTGCTGCTGCCACAGGTATCTTTTGCCGTTAGTCCCAGAGAAACCACAGAAAGTAGACTGAACACTGGAGGGCAGAGACTGGCCTTAGGAACATAGCCTGGAGGTCAAGGTTTCATTCCCAACTTTGCCAATAACTTAAGGCTGCCATTATTACCACCGTTATCATAGAAGGCCAGTCCTTACTTAGGAAAAGAATGTCCTCACGTATGTAAAAGTAGAACAAATGGGGACCTCCCATGGGGCTATGATGATAATTACAAGAGATAAATTTTGTTTACTTTTCCCTCAGAATCCAAAAGTGTACTGATGTTTTCTCAAAGCATGCTCTTTCATTTCTCTTAGTTTATGATTCTTTACTTTTTTCTGTTAGAGAGTCTCCAGAGATGGCACCCTTCTCCTTGCTTCCTCCTGTCTTTAGGCATTGGATGTTGTTGTATGTCTCAGCAACCTTCCCCCTCCTGATGACCAAATAAAGTATTCCCATAAGCTTTGTATTGGAATTTTTCCCAATAAGACAGGGCTAAAAAGTTGGTGTTTAGTTAGGGAATACTTTTACATACCCTGCAGATGATACCACATGGCTAATCTCTCATTCCTATGTATTCACATGAACATGGGTGTCTCTGTCGTCTCTATGGTATTCGTCAGGGGGCCCCTGCTCCTGTGGGCCCTGCCTCCGTATGTCAGACAGACAAAGTAACCAACATGTAATTCACTGGGAGATACCATGCTCTAGTTACCCTTGACTTGCTTGAGTGACTGTGATGAACATAATACACAGGGTTTGGTTGTGTCCTAAACCCCATGAGAATTCCTAAGCTCCTTCTTTTGATATTGTTTACACATAAGTTCAAAAAATAATTGGGTGAGCATTTCAATAGATGATTTTAAAAAGCCCCTTTTCCTTTCAAATATATGTCCTTATATAATTTCACCCTCCTCCACCCCCACGCCCATTTCTTTTCCTACTCGTGATTCTCTTATAGCTCTTTCCAGCAATGCTAAAACTAACTGGTCTGGAGATTAATATGACTAGACATACCATGAATTTTTTAAATCTCAAAAGTCCCAAAATTCTACTTCATGATCAATCATATGTACATTGTATTCTCTTGTATATAGAAATGTACAATATATTATCATGTCTTCTTTAAAATACATTTTTTTTAATTTTACTGATCCCCTAAGTTGCTCCTAAATGCTTCTTTGTTATAAAGAGGCAAAGCAAAGACCTGAAGAGTGGAGGGGAAGAACCTGAAGTGATAATGGAAAGAAGAAGCACTTTAGGGAAGCAGGAAAACCAATGAGGGGAGAGAAAAAGCAGTGATTTCCCTTTTCTCCTCAGAGTGCTTCTATGTTGGTTTTGATATTCCTCCCTCTAATGCCCCTAGATGACCTCTTCCCAGCCATTTGTTCTACAACAAAATATTTTGTTCACTGCCAGCAAATATCTCCTACCTACCCAATGGATCAAAATCTCCTGCCCTAGCAGCTTAACATCCTCTCCAGCCCGCCAAGCAAGCCCCTTCCCCACCCTTTGCCCTCTGGCCCTGGGGACTCAGGCCTGGTGCTGGTGCCCTTAGTCTCACCCAGCCCAACTCCATGCTGGCGCGGAGAGTGTTAATGGCTGATGTGAATCTGAAAAGAACTTAAGCATCATTTGGTTTTACTTTATTAACATTCAAAATATAAACAGGTAAACAATGTGTTGAATTCATTAATTCTTCCTCCACTATTTAGAAAGATGAAAACTGCATTTTTTAAAAAGGGATTGATTGGTGTCATGTATGTATTTATTCATTTCTGTTTATGCAAAATAATAAGGATATTAACATGGAGGTCGAACAATGGTGTTTATAATTCCATCACCACTGTTTATATAAGAAGGAAATATCTGAAAAGAAACAGGGAAAGAACATTTGCTGCTCTGTACATACATTGAATTCTCCCATTTTTGTTTAAAAGGATGTGAGGAGGAATAAAAAGTTTAACATGTTAAGGAGGGTTTATACCATGTTCACTGACATTGACCTAAAAGAGCTAGGTCCAGAAAAGACAAAAGTGGATAGAGAGGTACCTCTTTGAAAGGAGCATAGGGACCAGGGACATTTATTCCATTAATTCCTCTCTGAGATTGAGATGACTTTCATGAGGTTAAGATCCTGTGTGGGGTGCAGAACTGTTCTATCCCAAAGAGTAACAAGGGCTGTGTCTAGGAGAACATTGATTCATGGTTTGCCTATAGCTCACGATATGCTTTCTAGCAGCCAAGGCCCCATTAATTGTTTCAAAAATAAAAATAAAAAGAAGCAGAAAATACTGTTTTCAAATAAGATTTTAAGGACCTATTTCAAATACTTAAATAGTTCTGGGATGACCTTTATAACATTTTCTTGACTATTTGAGAAAAAAATTGTAGTTGGGAGTGGAGAAAGGGTTTCTTAGCTAAGTGAAAATTAGCTGAGTTGATAATACAGGCCACAAAGGGTCAGGTCATTCATGAGGGCTTAATGGATATCACAGGGCAATGGAAAAGAGTGAATGGAATAAGAAGCTGTTATGGGCAGGTTGTTATGTTTATCATAACTTACCTAAGTGGGCTAACAACCTGTCAGTGATCATGGAGACACAAAAACTCTCTAAAGCATACATTAGAGTGGAAGATCCTTGAGAGCCAGAATGGAGTCTAATTAGCACAGTAATCAATAATAAAATTTTAAAAATCTGTTAAATTAATGAATAAATACATGCCTCCATCTGGACAATGTTTTGCATAGTCTCCATTATCTAAACTAATTCTCAAGGAAAGTTCAGAAACATTCTTAAACTCAGTTATAAACACAGTTATCTCTCCAATGAGAGAGTTGAATTTTAACAAGGGCACAGTCTCTAATTTTTATTGATTTATTCCTTTTAATCCCCATTTACATTCCAATTTCTGTCCACCCTCTTAGGTTACCATATTCTGTTGCCAGTTGGAACAATTTTTCATGAAAGCTATGGGAAGTAAGGTCAGAGAGGTAGTGAGGAGTTGGGCCTCATAGACCGCGGTAAAACTTGGAATCCCAGCATCAAGGAGCCTGAAAAAGTCTGGTGGGAGGGGAGGCATCTTTAAAATCAAAACAACCCTATTATAGGATGACCAGATGAGGCAGCTCCAGCAAAAGGCTGGAGGCACAGGTGTACGTACTGGAATTAGGCTGTGTGTGAAATGTAAAATTTCTCACCAGTGTAAATAAAATCAAACTGTGCCTCATTGTACCCTGTCTTTTGCCTGTTGGGCCAGTTTTACCCACCTCACGCTCCCAGTTGGCAGCCATGCCTTTGAGAAGCTTAAATCACTCCTCAGAGGAAAGCGAGGTTGAAAATTCACACAAGACTTGCACATTCGGTGACCACGTCCTGCCAAAACAGGCGATTTTGCCCTTGCCTGGTGGTTCACTTGGTTGGACCATCTCCAAAATGTTGCACATTCCATCCCCAGTAGGGCACATACCTAGGTTGCGGGTTCGATGCCCCATCGGGGCACATGTGGGAGGCAGCTGATGGATGTTTTTCTGTCACTCTCATTCACTCACTCTCTTATTTCTCTAAAAATCAATAAACATATCCTTGGATGAGGATTTTTAAAACATTTTTTAAACAAAACAAAATGGGCAAATTTGCCACACATACTTTTGAGAATGTGAGAGATCTGACAGTTGGCCTAAATGGGACATTCAGGAGAGGTCATTTTCCTGTTCATTTATGTGTAACTCTTTAAAACTCTGAAACCACATACAAGTATAACTGAGGGAACTAGCCCAGAATTTTTCTTCTCTTGTACCAGAGATGACACACTTAAAATCTCATGGCTCTTTCAATAGCTCCTCAAAGAACTAGAAATTGTCTGGCTCCGCTTGTCTGGCCAGGATGTACTTCCATGGTTTATCCATGGAGGTTTTTAGCAGAATCTCACACTTAGTGTCTAAATTAATGATATTCCTTCCTTTTGCCATGACAAAAACCACTCTACACAATATACATTATGTTAAAGATTTTTTATTTTAGCATGTGGACATGTTCTGTTAAAGCTTTTTTGGTTTCATCACGTTGACAAGCTGATTCCATTAAATCGCCCTCCATCGTCATGTTCACTTTTTTTTTTCCTTTTTGAAAAGTTAGAAAACAGTGATCATCTTAGAGTTTTCAAGGCACTCACTTTGGCCAAAAAAAAAAAAAAAAAAATCTGGGAAACCATGTGCCTATTCCTTTCCTTGAAATGGAAAAAGGATGACTTATTTTATTCTTCTCATTGGAACCTTCTCTTGAAACTCTTAAAGATAGGGAAGGAGGCTGGAAGTCTTTTTCATTTTTTTCCAGTAAAATGGGATTTTTAAAAAAAATTTGGATAAAGATCAGACTTCTCCATCTCAGTATTTACTATGCATTACTTGTTAAAATAGAAACATCAATAAGTTGGGTGAATAACATGGAAGGGTTTAATTCAAATTTCTGAGCATTTCCACACCCTCTGATAAAATGATATTTGGTAATGTTTTAGGGCCACAATGTTGGTGTGAATGAGAACAGCAACATCCCAACTCTCCCACCACCATGATTTCCTCACTAAGAAGAAAAAAAAAATCATCTGATCACGCACTGCTGGGTCATTTAAAGCATTGAGTGGATGTGTGAAATGAGAAAAAAATGCTCAATATGGGGTTAATTAGCTCTGTGGTATTGTGGGTGGGTCACTTCCTCAGGACCAAATCATGCATGAGAAACCGTGCATGTGCAGACTTAGAAAATGAAAAGAAAGCTATGAACCCTCAGACTCTGGGGCACAAATGGATTGCCTTTGGAAACAAGAAAGTGAGTACTTTGGGCTTCACTGGTCAGAGTCCAGTGGACTTCCCTCAAAGCGTCTGGTGCAGGCCGCCATCAGACACTGAAAGTGAATCCGAGGCTTCAGAAAGCCCTGGCAAATCAGGCAGTTTTCAAAATTTACCCTTGGGGACTCTTTTTAACATCATATCTTGCTTAGTTTCTTTTGATGTGCCTTATTTTTTAGGTTTCATCTTGAAAACAACATAATTTCTTTCTGAAAGTAAGAGGGAATCCTTCGTATTTTCCTAATTGTATTCCCAGACTGCCTCCGGTTCCCTGCCTGCTGAGATCAGCTGGCCACGGTTTGCCCTGAAGGATTCCCGCTAGGTTGTTTACAAGCTAATCCTTTCATGAAGTGGGAGGTGAAAGAGCAGACAGAAAACATCCTTGGTTCCTAGAGCATTGATAGGTGAATGTGAGAATTCAGGTATTTATACGGAAATTTCACAGGCAGGGCTTTCTAGGGCAGAAAGATACTGTGAAAAAGTCTCCTTGGCTGTATGCTAACAAAGAGCCAGGAAGCAATGGAGATGAACCATGAGGAAATCACTAATGAAGAATATGTTAGTAAAGTTTCAATGTATTTATGTTTCCGCCTAACTTACTCTGACATCAGTAGGAACAACACTTCAAAGTGTGTATGGATAGAAAGTCCCTAAATGTTTACAACTTTTGAAAAGAAAACATATGTATGTTGTAGGCATGTATATGCCTGTCTTTATTTGCAGTTAAACTGTAAGTACCATTGGCTTCTTGAGATGAGGAAGCAGGCGACCTCCTTCACAGTAAAACTGAAAAACTGAAAGAGCCCAGAGCACACTCCAGCACCGTCACACACACACAGATCCCCACGTACCGCCGTCAGACATCGTCGTCTGTAGAAAAACCCGAATTTGGATCATAGAGGAGAGATAGTTAAGAAAATGCAAATTCCCCTGAGAGGAAGTATCAAGCAATTAAATTAATAAATTTTCAGATAACTGAGAGCAAGCTGGGGTTGGGAGGATAGAGAGCTGAGAGTGGCCTGGACGTGGAAATAAGGATGGAGGGAGGGAGGCCAAGAGTAAGTTACAAACTCTAACAACCTACATTATCAGTTTATTGTACCATAGCTTTTCAAAATTCAAGCTGCTGGTTAGTCTGACACCTTTGCTGTTCAGTTCATTCCTGACATTTGAAACAGCAAAGCACTGGTTACGTGCACCAACCATTGCCCTAGTTAGGTTGTCAGTTAGTATAATGTTGCCTTTATTTTCTGTGAACAAAGTGTTTCTTTTGGAAGGTCTTAGACCTCTATCCTCCACTCCTGATCACTGTAATAACCAATCTCAAGCAGTCATTAGTGAAGACTAGAACAACATCCTATAACAAGTCAGCTATGAAGAAATTGGCATAGTTTATCTCTTTTATTCACGTTCTTATGAAATGAACGGGTTGCAAAATAAAACTACATTTCTCTCTCTCAATTTCTTTTTTTAACTGGATCTTTACAAGTTACACTGGGACTGATTTTTTTTTTTCTAACAAAGGTTAAATAACACTTAAAGGCTTTAACAGCCAAAGTCCATCTTTAGAAATACCTCTCTTCTATAATGTACTGCCAATTTCTTATGTGTGTGTATTTGACCTTTCCCATGCCTCAGCTATGGGCTGCCTGTTGATTGGTACATGTTAGTGCTTTGCTTATAAGAGTTGGGCAATAGTTCAGTGATCCAGTCCAAATCTGGGCCACAGATAGAATGGACTCATCTTCTATTTAAGATATGTGGCAAACTGCTTTAAATGAATTTGGTTCAGACAAGGTCATTGGAACTGTTCATCTAACTCTGTGTGCTGTATGTAATGGACACTTCTGCTGAGCTCCAAAGCTGTAAGGTAAAGACAAGAAAGCCAGTAGTAACTTGCCACTCCTGTTAGAGCTCTTCCTGGTCTGTCGTTAAATTTACATTCCTAATCACATGGAACCCATTGTGGTCACTTAAAAGGACTCATTCCCTGGTTCTACTGATGTCTTCGAAGATAGTCCTGGGAATAATAATAGTGAGTTTTTATATTATTTTCTGGTCTTTTTTTTCTGTTTTTTTTTAAATTGGAGATTGAGTTTATATGCTTATTTATACCAGGTTTATGAACTGTTCAGTTAAATGTCTCAGACATGAAAGAATTAATTGTTAGAATATTTTACTTTAGTTAATTATTATGTTAAAAACTATGGTAGATTCAAAGCATTTCTCCTCAATTCTCTTCGTGTCATATACACTTGGCAAATTGAATTGTAATTCCCAAATTGAAACATAAGCTCTTTTCAATATTATTTTGAATGTAGTAACTTACAGACTCTCTGTATTGCCTAATAGTTTTCAAACTGTAAATATATTTTATTCAACTGTGTTGTGATTCTGTATAACCTTTAGAGTCAACATGTTATGGGATTTTATAATCATATAAAGCTAAACAAGATGAAAGAAGTTATTAAATGCATCCTCCTGAGTGGAGGCAAAGCTGCATTTATTCTGACCAAAACAGATGAGGATCTTTCCTATGTTTAAATGGATGTGAAGACAGAAATTTCTTAACTGCTCTTAGCAATCTATTTGGTTATTTAACACTTGTACATTTAGGTTGTTCATCTTTAAGTCTTAACGTAGCTCTTCACTATGGGCAGTTCAATACCGTTTTGCTCTAGGACAAAAATACCAGTCATTATCTTTTTTATAACAACTCTTATAGTCAGAAAACTGTGAAGATACACCTCAGCTCTGTCTTTCCTAAGTGAAATTATCCCAGTTTTTAAACATTTACTTTTGTTTTTATAACTCTTGCTGTACAAGAGTGGCAGAGGGTACTATTTTAAAAAGTCTTGTCACATGCGATCCCTCTAAGAAAGGCACTGCATATTTTAATTTTACTGTGCCAATGTGGAAATAGCCGCAGCTTTTTCATTATATGCTGATGGACAGAGCATTTGTGTTCATTTAACCTTGAGGTTGAAACTTGTTCCCAAAAAAGTAACTGACTCAGAGCATTGGCTAGACCCAAGAATAAAGAGCATCAGTTTGCTTAATCTTAAAGCTCATCTTGCCCCCACTCCTAAAACTCACTAAAATTAACTTTTCCTTGACCTCTCTCTGGTGCTATTTATTTGTGATACAGCAACTTTTTTCTATCATCTTTGTCTCCTAAAATAGATGGACAGCGTTTATTCAACAAATGAAGTGTCACGCTGTGTTTAGGATACTATGCTGGGCTAGGGGCATGTGAGTGTGAACTGTGAGCAAAGGCTCGGAGTCGAAGATGTCCTAGGCGTGTTCAGAGAGCAGCAAATAGCCTGTCACAGAGTGTAAGGAAACAGTGGTGAGAAAACGAAACCAAAAAAATTGAGAGAGGTGGTTTGGGGCCAGATTGTGAAAGATCTTGGATGCTCTTAAGCAAATAGTTGGTGATGACAAGGACAAAAGTAACATTTTTCAATCTATATTATGGAAAGATCTTTCCAAGTCTTTAAAACACAGACTGCGCCCACAGGGCCTCTTGGTTCAGTATCTAACAGAACATCAGGTGTAAGTACCTGCTTAATTTATATCTTTTAATATAAATTTTGTGTCATGATTTTCCTCTTTGTATTTAAAAAAGGGTGGGGGAAGCATTTGAGTGAAAAAATTCAAGTAAAAAGAGCCTTCTGTTCACACTGTTGTGGATCTTTCTTTCTCCTGCCAAGCCTGTATTTATTCCGAATCCCATTGTCCTACTACCATGTTACTTTCTGTGTTTACACACCAAGGAGTCTCAGGATGAGTTTGCCCTGTAATAGGCACCACCTTTCTTGTACCAAATGGCATTAATGGTAGGTTGTGAGCACCACTGTGAAAAAGTGTTTCTAATTGATTGGCCCACATGATAGCAACACCAGACCTTTAAAGGATATCAATGTACTGTAGAAAAGGTCCTGGTATTCCAATCCATTCGGAATCCATAAAGCTACAACTTCAGGTGTTTGCAGTATGGAAGGAAAAGTTGTCTGGGATCAGAATGTCGTCATGCCATTTGGTCTATTTTAGTAGCGATAAGAAATCATCCTAAATGTAATAAACAGATTTTGCCACCCCTCCCAACACTGCTGCTTTTACTTCATTGTAATCTACCAGGCCCAACATGGTAAGAATCAGGAAGACTCAGGAGGCTTTCTGTGGGGTAAGGTTTCGTGGCAAGTTATATCTCAGCAATGTCTCAGGCTAGGAAGCAGTCCCAAACTGAATTACTGAACTTTACTTCTTGAATAGCCTCTTTGCATTGATCATTATTCCATCATTTAAGTTTTTGAAGGATGACATCCTTCAGAGTTACCATAGCTTATTAAGAAAAAGGTAAGGCATCACTGTTGATTTCCTTATTGTTCTTCTCAAGGTAGATTCAAAAAATGGAGGACGGTCTTAAAAAGCAGACCCCAAGATATGAAGAACTGTTTGTAGCATTTATAGTCTTCCTAAGACTGACCAAAAGGAATGCAAATACTTCAAGAAACTTGCCTATAGAGACCCTAAAGTACCCCATGGGCAATTGCACACTCTCTGTATGCCCACTGAACAACCCTTCCATCTGACTTTAACTTATAAACCTTTGTAAGATAGAAAATAGAGAATTAAAAGCCTCCAAATCCTGGTTGCATGAAATGTCATTAAATCTAGCATAAAATTTCTTGAATCTGTCAGATAAAGGAAATCGTGTATCCAGAGTGAAGACGGAATATCAATTGACAGGAACCTATGAAGCTGGCACTTATTCTGAGAGACATATGAATCTAAAAATCCAATAGTGCTTCATCCTTTGAAAACACTGGGAGCCAGAAAGGTATTAGGAAAGTCAATAAGGTAAAAATCTTCATCCTACTATTTGGAATGACTCCCACATAAGAATTAATTAACATAATACTTCTAGAACATTAAAAGGATATTAAAATGTTATCTCTACCCATAGAAAACAAAGATATAAACCCGCCTACCTTGTAGAGAGAGTAGTTGAAGAGAGAAGATTGGAAAGATTAAAGGCATGTCTAAGAGGCCATCTCTGCCCTGTTGTAACTCCATTTACCCTCTTCACATGGAAGGATAAGTGTTGAACTTCAGTTCATCTGAATTCCTCAGTTCTGTCATCAATGCAGTGACACATTCTAATTTTCTGATTCATTTGTGATGAATAAGCTCTCCCTTTTCTATTCACAATGCTAAAAGTAACCAATTTCTTTGGGTATTGTGATTACTTATTTTCCACTTATTTAAAATTTCTCTTTTATTGTATTTTTTGCCATTACTATTTATCCCCCTTGTACCCTCTTCCATCTCCCCTCACAATCACCACACTGTTGTCCATGTCCATGAGTCTTTTTTGCTCTATCCCTCCACCCCCTAGATTCCCCACCCCATAGCTGTCATCCTGCTCTCTGTCTATGAGTCTGTCTCTATTTTGCTTGTGAGTTCAGTTTGTTCATTAGATTCCACATATGAGTGAGATCATATGGTATTTATCTTTCTCTGACTGGCTTATTTCACTTAGCATAATATTATTTTCTCTTAGCAAAGTTTGTCTCACTCTTTCTCAGCCAGTGTGAATTCTGTGTGCAGAAAAGCCCTTGGACAGTACCAGCACTTAGGCTTGGAGTTAGTCAAAAGGAATGAGAAACTGACGACCCGGATTCTGTTTTTAACCCAGCCAGATACCTCAGCTGGCAAGTGGCTCAGCTTCCGCACCATAAAATGGGTATAATAATAGCTTTCCCTTACCACTGTGAAATATTTAGAATGCAAATCAAGCCAAACCTGTCTCCTTCCAAAGGAGAAGCTTAAACTAGCCTGCAAAATCCTGAATGAGCCCAGATTTCAAGAGGAAACATAAAGTGGGAACCACCTAGAGGTAGTGTAATTTAGTGGTTAAAAATATGTAGACTTTGGAATAGTACAGCCTTATGCAGATCCCAGCAGCTGTGTGATTTGGGGTAAGTTTCCCAATTTCTCAAATCTCCCTTTTTTTCTCTAGTGAATTGGAAGTATCGGTATTTACTCGTGGAGTCAGGATTAAACAATGGACAGTTAGCGCTGCTTTTCAAATTCTTCTGCTTAGGTGATCCTCTCATTCAAGTGGGTGATGTGGTACTTGGGGTGCTGGGACACTGCCTGAAGCAGTCTGCCACACATGAGACTTGTCAGTGAGCTCTCAGGTTTCACCCTAAAAATACATACAGATTTTGCATTCTGCTCCTCAATATAGTCTTGTTTGTTTCACTAAACTGGAAGTTCCACGAGGCCAAGAACAGTATCTGTTTTATTTCTTCTATAACATTCAATAAACAGTTATTGGAGAAATGAATACATGTACAAATAAGAGTTTAAATTACTCAGCCACAAGGACAACTACCCCACCAAATACACAACCGTGTCTTTATTATTTATTTTGTATCTTTGCGTACTCATTATACTGCTCCGCCTCCCTGGGCATACCCATAATCAAATTTGAGAAGCATTTATTTAGCAGGATGCCGGAAGCCACAGAAGGTACTCAGTTAATAGTAACTCATTTCTCTCCTCTCAGCTTCTCTACCTCATTGCTCCTAAGGCTCTGTGGACTTTTTTTTTTTTTTAAGAAATTATAAAGGACTGGGAAAGTCAGAGTTGGAGGCCTTTAAAGGAGCCTCAGTGTCTCTAGCCATATACTTACCCAGGTATTTTTCTATACATTTTGTTTACTCCTGACTTCAGCTAATCACACCTTGTTGAAACTTCCTAGAGGTGATAAGCAGCAGGATTGAAAGAGCTCTTTCTCCTCCTCGCCTTAGGGCAAGAGTTACTAACCAGGAATTCATGGATGACCTTCATGGAGTCTAGGAGCTCCTTGAAACTTGGTATTTTGGGGCAATTTCTAGAGAGAAGGATTCTCATAGGGATCTGCGTTACTATTGCACTAAAACATTATATAAGTTGAAATCAGTACTGACTACTATTTAAGTTACAATTAATAATATCTTTAGTTCCTTGGAGATAGATAGTATATAATAATTTCTACTTGGAAATCACAAAGCTAAGATTAGACTTCCACAAGTCACCCCTTCTCCCCCTTTCTACTCATGTCTACTTTACCATGTTTTAAGGTCCTGATCATTTGGGCTTTGCAGTTACATATTCCTTGCTAGATGTTTGTGCTTTGAACCTAGCATGCTTAATGCAAATATTTTTACTCTTATGCAAAACTATTATAGATAATTCTTGAAATTTCTAATGAAAACAAGTTATAGACATATTAAGGTGAATATCACTTAGGCAGAAAGGATGCATATCAATAAAATAACATTGAACTGAATAAAAATAAGCATATATAGATTAGTACATATACTCAAAATTGCCTAGCAGTTTGTAATTCAATCAAGAATTTGGGGCCTTTGGACGTTTATGAGCATTTATGAATTGTATAAGAACTCTGAAATTAAATATTTGGTCTTAAAATTAAATTTGGGATAGCTATTATTGTTTTTCATTAAGATTTAAAGACAACAATTATACCCAATAAAATCTTCAATTTAACTTGGCTTTAATTTGTCTTAGACCATGACATGCACACTGTGATTTTTCTCCCCATCTTGGATTCCTGTTATTGACAGACAGCCTGTGTATAGTTGACATCCAGAAATATAGTTTTGTTTTATTCCAGATCTTGGATGTATTGGTTAGTCTGGGTACAACATACTATTGATCTCTTCTGATCACATCAAAAATTTAATTTTGATGAAATTGTATGAAAAAAATGCTTCTTGAAATTTAAAAAAGGCATGTTATATGCTTAGATATAAGAACATAAATACAAAGTATAATTTAAAAAATAGAATTTAGGTGTAGGTAGATAGACTTTGCCTCTTTGCACAACCAAAAGAAGGGCAACAACAATTTTAAAACCAAAAAATAACCATAACTGCCAGAAAATCAAACCGTATGGAAGTCCGACAACCAAGGAGTTAAAGAAGAAACATTCATTCAGACTGGTAGGAGGGGCAGAGACAGGCAGCCGGGATGGAGAAGACACACAACAAGGTGGCGGCTGGAGGTCTAGGCAGGTGAGGCAGCAGCTGGCATACCAGGGTGGGCAAGGCCACAGCTGGATGACAGGGCGCTCCCACATTTGCATGCAGATAAACTGGGAGAACCACTGGGCCAAGCATCCCAGGGTTCCAACGTGGGGAAAAAGCCTCAAAACCTCTGACTGTAAAAACCTGTGAGGGTTAAACTGGTGGGAGAAACTCCCGCCCTCACAGAAGAGTTGGTTGGAGAGACCCATGGAGTCCTAGAATGTACACAAACCCACCCACCAAGGAATCAGCACCGGAAGGGCCCAATTTGCTTGTGGGTAGCAGGGGAAGTGACTGAAAGCCAGCCGAGAGCTGAGCTAGCACGCATTGTTCCTCTTTGACACCTTCCCCATATACAGCAACACAACACAGCAATTCGGGTTGCCCTGCCCTGGCAAATACCTAAGGCTCCACCCCTAATCGAACAGGTGCACGGAAACAAAGAAATATGGCCCAAATGAAAGAACAGATTAAAGCTCCAAAGATAGAACTGAGTGACAAAGAGATAGACAACCTATTAGATGCAGAATTCAAAACACTGGTAATCAGAATGCTCACAAAAATGTTTGCGTATGGTCACAAAATAGAAGAAAAAGTGAAGGCTATGTAAAATGAAATTAAAAAAATATATATATACAGGGAACCAACAATGAGGGGAAGGAAACCAGGACTCAAATCAATGATTTGGAACAGAAGGAAGAAATAAACATTCAACCAGAACAGAATGAAGAAACAAGAATTCTAAAAATATGAGGAGAGGCTGAGGAACCTCTGGGACAACTTTAAACATTCCAACATCTGAATCATAGGGGTGCCAGAAGGAGAAGAGGAAGAGCAAGAAATTGAAAACTTATTTGAACAAATAATGAAGGAGAACTTCCCCAATCTGGCAAAGGAAATAGACTTCCAGGAAGTCCAGGAAGCTCAGAGAGTCCCAAGAATGTTGGACCCAAGGAAGCACACACCAAGGCACATCATAATTACATTGCCCAAGATGAAAGAGAAGGAGGGAATCTTAAAAGCAGCAAGAGAAAAGCAGAGAGTTACCTACAAAGGAGTTCCCATAAGACTATCAGCTGATTTCTCAAAAGAAACTTTATAGGCAAGAAGGGGCTGGAAAGAAATATTCAAAATCATGAAAGGCAAGGACCTGCATCCAAGAGTACTCTATCCAGCAAAGCTATCATTTAGAATGGAAGGGCAGATAAAGTGCTTCCCAGATAAGGTCAAGTTAAAGGAATTCATCATCACCAAGCCTTTATTATATGAAATGTTAAAGGGACTTACCTAAGAGAAAGAAGAAAATTAGAACTATAAACATTAAAATGACAACAAAGTCACAATTATCAAGAACTGAACCTAAAAACAAAAACTAAAACTAAGCAAATAACTAGAACAGGATCAGAATCACAGAAATGGAGATCACATGGAGGGTTATCAGTGGGGAGGGGGGAGGGGAAGAGTGGGGGAGAAGGTACAGGGAATAAGAAGCATATCTGGTAGGTATAAAATAGTCAGGGGGAGGTTAAGAATAGTATAGGAAATGGAGAAGGGAAAAAACTTATATTAATGACCCATGGACATGAACTAAGTGGGTGATGCTAGTGGGAGGGGGCATGTAGGGTGGAGGGGAATAAAGAGCAGAAAAAAATGGGACAACTGTAATAGTATAATCAATAAAATATACTTTTAAAAATGAAAACAACAGTATATTATTGAGAATTATTGAGTTTATAACGTGCAACACAAAAATGATGAGTGAGCATATTTCATAGATAAACAGTAATCATGTTTTTCTCCTTCCCCTCAAAGATTACGACAGAAAGCAAGCTGAAAAGAGGTTGTGGGAAAGGGAGAGGAAAAAAGAAAGAAGGAAGGAAAGGAAGGAGGGAAGGAAAAGGGAAGGAGGGAGAGGGGGATAAAAATATATACTTTAAATGTATTGATTTTTAGAGAGGAAAGGCAAGAGAGAGAGAAAAAAAAACATCAATTTGTTGTTCCCCTTATTTATGCATTCATTGGTTGATTCTTGTATGGGCCCTCACCAGGGATGGAACGTGTGGGGATGATGATCTAATCAACTGAGCTACCCAGCCAAGTTCAGGGAAAACATTTTAAAGGATGCCCCAGTACAATTGCCTAGGATCCTGGCTTGCCGAAGAGACTACAATGTAGCAAAACTTAGAGCTTTAAAGTCCTTAGAGCATATATTATATACATTTCAGGTTTGTATGTACTCTCAATAAATCATAAATAACCTAATTATCTTACTTAAAATGTTCATTAAGTTCATCAATTTTGTGAAAGAATTTAAAAGCATCGGAGACCCCTAGTCTCTCTTGTGTTAGCATATATTATGATCAGATTTTCATCTTGAGTCTTGTCCGTGGAGAGAAACACCAGCCTGTCTACCTGCACGTGCGTGGACAGGATTTCACCTCGGAGATGAGGGAGTAGCTTGTTCTTTGGAGGAACAACTATGATCGTGCATTTGTCCAGAAAATTTGCTAAGAAGTGAAGTCTTTAATTGCCAGTTTTCTGCTTTAGCTTTATTCTATGCTCAGTTATTTAATCAGATCCTTCTTGATCTCTTTTAATATGGTTTGTTTTGCATATTTCTGGAGGCCGTATGTGAAGTGGTTGTAATCATGGTGTCAGAGAGACAAGAATTCAATCAGTGTTGAGTCCTTGATATATTTGAATGGGAGGGGGTGGGGATACCTGCTTTGTTTTCTCAGCTTCCTTGGATGGTTTATTAATTTGTTGTGGATCTTATGTTACTTCAGTTTTATTCATCTGTAAGAGAAGGTATCAAAACAATGATGAGCAGGCCAATCTCATAATAGCCTATTTGGCTTGTAAGTTGAAGATTACAAAGGAGAATTACTAGATTTCAAACACAGAATGAGAAACCGTTAAGCTCACCTCCCCCAAACCTGAAGTGGTTATCATTAGAGACGTGTTTTGGGGGACAAATGCTTTACCTAATATCATTTTGTCAGAGGGGACACTGCTGGGCTGGTGAGACAGGAGGAGGAGGCAGTACCAAGTCCTCAGCCAGCACCAATCCCAGTCCTGAACTGAGTGTTGGCAATACACGGAGGTGGTGAGTTTGTCCAGAGGGTCTTCTGGGCGCTGAATATGAGTTCATCCTTGAAAGAACCAAAGTTTATCAGAGGTTGACTCATCCTTGTAAAAATTACCTCAGATTTCTCATGTACTACACAGTAAAGCTTTTACCTATTCTACCTTTTTTCTTTCTTTTTTAAGGTTGTATTTACTTATTTTTAGAGAGAGGGGAAGGGAGGGAGAAGGAAAGGGAGGGAAACATCAATTTGAGAGAGAAACATCAATCAGTTGCCTCTTGTACGAGCTCCTACTAGGAACCAACCCAGGCCTACATCCCACAACCCAGGCAGGTGCCCTCACCAGGAATCAAACCAGAGACCTTTTGCTTTGCAGGATGATGCCCAACCAACTGAGTCATACGAGTCAGGGCGCTTTCACCTGCCCCAGCCAATGCTGCCCAGTAGACATTTATGTATGCAACAATAGAAATGTTGAGTACTTGAAATGTTGCTGGTGTGACAGAGGAACTTAAACGTTTAATTTTTCATTGAATTTTAATTAATTTAAATTTACTAGATAAATGTGGCTAGTGACTACTATAGTGTACAGCACAGCTCTACAAAATATATGATTCAGATCAGAAAGAACTTTACATGGAAAAAGGTTGGCACTTCTTGCACTGGGAAGTACTGTGCTGGTCACACAGCAGGAGGTCACACCTTTGGAAAATGTTATGAGGTTGGACCTCCTTTTTCTATGGGCTTCAGCTGACAAAATGGATTTCTACAACTCATCCTTTAGGGACGACCAGTCCCATCTCTGCAATACTTAGACTGACTTTCCTTCTCCCCACAGTACCATTGGGTTCATGTTTAATCCCTGTTTTTTCTTTGATTTTCAGTTCCTTGACCATCAGTCTGTGGCCTGCCCCTTCTCTTTATGTAAGTAAAATTGGTTTCTTTACTTTTCCAAAGAAGTGTCAGATGTGGGAAATTTGGGTCTTTATTGGCAACTTGTCTAGTTGACTCTGTTGTGGTTCCCAGCACTTCTTCAGTGTGCATTAGCCTCTTTTGTGTGTGGAGTTAGTGCTGTTTGTGGTAGTAGCAGTAGTCGCCATTCGTGAGGGGCTGCAAAGACCAGCAGTCCCAGCAACTGGACTCGTATAAAGACTGCCTTTTACTCGGCCGCAGCTGCTTTTTGCAAAAGCCACTGCTCTTCTAAACTATAGCGTACATTCTCCAGCCAGATACGCACAACAGTTGGGCTTTTGCTCCACTGGAAATAAATGGACAATTATTTATTCTTCAGTGATACACCCATCCCTAGGTTCAATGGTTTTTAATTTCAGCTTTGTCATTTACTGACAAAATTTCTGATATCCTTTTACTAAGAAGTACCAGACTTCAGCCATTTAGGTTAAAACTGTGTGAGAAACTGTGAAGTCCAGGGAGGGAAAAAGGAAAGAGAGAAATCCAGGGCTACATGTACCATGTTTATAAAAGGTTTATAAAAGGTACCATTCTTTTTTTAGAAAAGATGCAAGTCATTTGGAGAGAAAAAAATCTTAATTTCAGATGAAAAGAGAGAATATTTATTATTTAAAGCCCAAATTAGGATTCACTCAATGGGTTTGGATAAATTGTACCTTGAGCTGCTTGAAAGAGGTTCTGGGGCAATGAACCTAAATAATCGAAGTCATTGCATGAGATACCACCCAAGAGATGCTGCAGGTAGGGGCAGTCACCTTATGTGATAAATAATCATTTATTTACTTAAATAAATGATTTTTTCAAGCTACGCTCTCACTCTCTGGTGAGCACAACTGGTTCCCATTCACAACATTCTATCTTACTTCACTGGCTCCTCACTCCGAGGATTTCTTGTAATCATTTGCACAGAAAGGGAGTTCCCATGGCTCTTTTGCTTATGTGGGGCTTCCACTAATATTCTTAGAAGCTAGGTAAATATATTTAGGAGGAACAGAATCCTCCAAAGGATGCCCAGGCGAAAGTCGGAAGTGACAAGTTATTTGACAGAAAAAGGAGATTGATTAAACTCCCACAGGCTGGTGCTGTGCATAATGCATTTATACAGCAGGGGTGGGTCCTCCCTGCCCCTGACAAGCCTTGTTATTCCTTATTCTCAGTGCTGATAGAGTGGGTCTGTCAGTGCTTTGGAGGGTGTCCATGGGCATGCTTATGGTTACCACTTTTATGTCTCTGCGTCCCTACCTCAGTTACCTAGGACTGCATATTTCTAGTCTTCTGACTGGCAAATCATTTTTGTTACAGTTCTTTGTGTAAAAACAGTTCACATAATAGCTCTGTGTTAGACAAGGAATTAATCCTCACATCACTGGGGATGAGTCAGCACAGTGCACTCCTGCCCGCACGGCTCAGCTATTATGACGTCAGCACTGGGGGGGCCGAGCCTCAGACACAGGCAGTACAGGGGAGTGGAGACCTGTGTCACAATTAGAGATCAAGATAGAGACCTTTGAGATAAAAAATGTAACTGACAGGCTGACTCTGGCTCATAGGAAAATGTGAAACTGATTTTTTGCTATATCAACCATCAGTCGAGCAGCTTGTGGAGAGAACCTAGCTTTTAAGCAGAGAGAAGGCTGGGAGAATGACCTGTGGTGGGCTGATAGTCCATTATTGTACCCACTGACCTCGTCCCAGCCTGATCTAAGCTTCGCTCACTGGGATTGTTCTAAATCCTGAGGCTTGCCTTTATATCAAGGGTGGCAGGGCCTATGACAGTCTTGCTGTCCTCAAGTGCCCCACAGACACAGCTGATGGCTCCAGAGGTGGTGCCCCAGATGCCCATCAAAGGGAAAGGAAAGTTCCTTGGGAACAGGTCAGAACATTATCTCCCCAGTGCTTCTAGCTTCAGAGCCTCTTGCGTGGCCTCCTCCAGGCACAGGCACAATTCTGCCTATTTGACCTTCTCTCCTTGGCACTGCATTTAGTCCAAAGTCCCAATCTGTATTTGTCACAGACTTCAATAGGAACTGAATAGCCTCCAGATGTTCCCTGAAGAGTTTTCCATTTCATTATTCTTTAGCAGAAATGAGGAGGGGCCCTACACAACCTGCCATGCTGCCTTGAAGCAGGTATCACAGTCTCACCCTAAGTGGGACCTCAATGCAGTTCAGACCCTGATCCATTCTCAGGACAGTACCTTTCAATATTGAAAACTAAGTGTTGAAAAGGCTGAACATTCACTGCTTCTGTGACATTGTCTGTTAACAAGACATTTTCCCCCATCACACCCTCTACCCGAGTCTTACTCTCATCCTGTGAGTCATCAGAAAGTACCTTACTTCTGGGATCTGCCCTCATTATATTTCTAAGAGGCTCCTACCATGCTTGTGGAAGCTAATACTACTGCTTGGTTTAGTTTTGTTTAATTATCATGCATAGCTCTTTATTCAGTTTTCAGTCAACAAACATGTATGGAAAGCTAGTCATTCTGCTTGGTCCCTGGAACTCCAAAACAAATAAGAAGTGCTGCTTGCTGTTAAGAATCTCACAGCCTGGTAGGGGAACTAAATAGTAAACAAAGGCTATATCATGTGGTAGGAGCTGGAATGGAAGTATATACCAAATGTAGCAAGGGTTATGAGAAAGGAGTGCTTACCTACACGTGAAGAGGTACCCAAGCTCAGCTTTGAAGTCTAAAGAATGAATTGCAACTTACCAGGTGGGTGTGGGGGAGGGGAACGCAAAAGGGGATCAGCATCAGGAAAAGCAAAGTCAAGGCATTTGCAAAGTCAGGAGGCATCCCGCAGCAGCCAGATCCAGAGGACAGTAGTCAGTGTGGCCGGCACATGGTGGTTGGAAGAGGAGCCTGAAGCTGAAGCTGAGAAGTGGTACAAGGCAGATCACAGAGGACCTAGGAGTCTGTGCAGAGGAAGGAGTTTGGACTTGATGCTGCAGGACTGAGGACACTTTGAAAACTTTTAGCCAGATTTGTGTTTTAGAAAAAGAGCTTCCTGGTGATGGTAGTGATGGCTGACTGAAAAGGGGAGAGCTTCCTGGTGATGGTAGTGATGGCTGACTGAAAAGGGGAGATCAGGTCGAAGGTGAAGGTCGAAGGCCTGAAACGTGCAGCAGGAGCGGAGAGGAGAGGGTGTTTGGTAGTGTTGGTATAGACAGTGACCTTGCATAATGCCAGCATGTCTTGGCCCAATGGAACGTCCTTGCCTTCTAGGAGAAAGGCTGGTGTGACCTGTGGGGCTAAATATCAGATCAAAGTATATCTTTATGGGAGCTTCACCGGAGACCTCAATTTGAATCTGACCTCACTCTGAACTGGTGCCTGCTGGTCTCCAGAGATGTGTGTCTCCTCCCACAGGGGACATGGGGGTGGAGCAGGCCCATCAGGAGAACATTCCCAGTTCTCCTTTCTGCCTTTCTTACTTTTCATCTGAAAATGAAACAGTTGCTTAAGACTGTCCCCCTAAAGCCAATCGATGCCTCGATTTTCTATCATTTTCCCATTGCTGCCTTTTTCTAAGCAGAAGTTTCAAGTCATTGAGCTGAATTCCAACTTATGCACAGCCGGGTGTTGAAACAATTCAGTATATTCATTCCTGCTTTCTGAATTAGAGTTCACCATAAGTGTGCTTTTCTCTTGTTCACTTTGGGCTGCCAGGACAATTTAAAGGAAATTTTCAGCAGCTTATGTTTCGTGTACCATGTTCTCTTTTGCAAATGGGAGTATATGTGTGGGTGTGTTTAAGTCTTCTCTATATTGCTTTCTGGAGAAATGTTTGAGAAGATGAACAAGACAAGGAATGAGGACCCATGCAAAGCCCAGGTCCCTTCAGTGACCTGAGTGCAGAATGTAGGCTGGTGATCAGATGGTCAATTATGTGTTTGTCAAAACACAGTGGGCTGCATTCCAGACTGCCAGCTTTGGAGGCCCAGCTTCTGCCAACCAAATGTCATCTGGGAACATGCAACACTGGGCACTGTGAAGGAGTTTGAAATAGACCATGCCACAGCCAACCTACTGCCAGTCTTATAGCACCAATATGGCATGCACAGCCGGGCCCCATGTCTCAGAGCTCAGGAATTCACTGTACTAAATTCAAGAGGTCAGATGGGTTCGTGTTTTCAAAGCCTATGTTCTCTGCTTTGAACATTGTGACTTGCTCCTCAGCAATTTCCAAGGGATTTTTCCAGTCATATCTCTGTGGAAACCACTCTTTATTGATGGTTATGAGAACCTTGTAAATGTCCCAGAGGAGAGAAAAAAAATAAGCTTGCTCTGACAATGACTGTGATTCCGACAGAGGGATTCCAACGCTTAGGAAATTACATTAAAGGTGCATAGCTTTTAAAATATCAGGAACCACCTTGGCAACTTATAAAAACCAGAAGGGCTTTGCCTGTTTTATAAAGTGATTTGCATATACCTGCATAAATAATGTCCCCACCTGTACTTTTGTGCATTTAGGTTGAATAAATTAAATTCAGTGATCTTTAAGATACTCACTGTCTTTCCTGGCTCAGATAACCATTTTCAGGACGCTTCTTATTTTTTTCTTGTGGTAGTAGTGGCTATTTTTTTTTCAATATTTCAACTAATTTAGAGAATCCAAACACTGCAGATCAGTCTACCACAGCCAGAAGCATTGCCTTCTTCTGCTTACATTTCTCTTAGCCTTTCTACCTAAGACCATGAGGTCCATATGCTTTTCATAAAGGAAAATGGGGAGTATGTTACTAAGATGAAAAAACAGCGTAAGACAGAATCAAGCACCACTGCCTGTATGCATATCTAGACTTGCACTGATACACATCTCAGGGAGACACTCAATTAACCTTTTCTGTATTTGGCCACTCTGCCACTCCTTGAGGAACCATGCAGTCACTAAGCCAGGGTTGTCAAACTCATTTTCACCGGGGGCCACATCAGCCTCACTGTTGCCTTCAAAGGGCCAAATGTAATTTTAAGACTGTATAAATGTAACTACTCCATAACAGTTAAGCGAGGGCTCAGCGCTGCTGCCAGGTAGAAACAAGGTGGAGGGCCGGATTCAGACCTCGGGCCATATGTTTGACACCTGTGCACTAAGCCATATCAGTTATAACTTGGGCCTTCGAATCAAAGCCTCGTCAGTACGC
Source organism: Desmodus rotundus (assembly GCF_022682495.2). NCBI lineage: Eukaryota > Metazoa > Chordata > Mammalia > Chiroptera > Phyllostomidae > Desmodus > Desmodus rotundus. The sequence goes on along the minus strand of NC_071388.1, from coordinate 92,073,892 downwards.
CAGCCTCAAGCACAATCACCTGTAATATATTATTAAGCACTTACTGTATACAAAGAATCATGATTAGTGGGGAGTTAAAATATAAATCTAGGTCACTGCCCTTGCTTGCTCTTAAGGAAGTTAGAATTAAATTAGGAAAAGAAGTTATACCTTTGAGTGCTACAGATGCATATAAGATAATCAATGATAATTCCAAAAGGAATGATAAAGTCCAGCGAGCAGTACAGGATTTTATTCATGATAGAGATTTGAGGGATGGAAAGCTTCATGTAAAATGTGATTCAGCTGGGTCTTGAAAGATGGCTAGAATGTAAAAAAAGATGAAGAGTAAAAGAAAGATATTCCAAGCAAAAGCACAAACCTAAGTGTTGGAATCTTGGAGGGGATCTAATAAATAGCATTGCTCTTCCTCACTCAGATTCCAAACCCATTGACAATAAAATAAAAGAGCTTATGGCTGGGGAAACAAAATTTTTTATAAAGGCCAGATTGAAGATTATAGCTTAATTTGAGTGGTACAGTGGGTTTGCTGACTCCCTTTCCTTCAATCTACATCTTGGAAAAGTGCTCCCAAGGGAAAATTTAGATCCGCATAAGAGCAACGCTTTTTCAGGTCACTAACTCCAACTAGCCTAGGTAGGAAAGGAAGGAGAAAGAGGCTAAATATCTGCACTTACAAACTTTGATGGGTTGTTTCCACCTGGGAAACATGGACCAAGTGCCATCTCACCAACAGGGTGATTTTCCTCCATTGGGAAGTATAAAGAATGAAGCAAGAGGCAAGGTGTGTTTAGAAAACTTCCTCTGGAAACGAAGAGTCAGCAAGGGGCATTCCTAACCGAACTCTAAGATCTACAGGGTGGAAAACAAAAAGAGGAAGTACTGAGTGAGATGAAAATGAGAACCAAAGCCCAGAAGCCAAACAAGGAGGGCATAGCTGCGGTTGGGACCAGGAGTCATAGCAGTATTGAAGGTCTAAGCTAAGGGTTCCTTTTCAGACTCTCAAAGTTACCAGAACCAGATCCCCAGGGAATAGGCAAGAAAGGAAGATAATGGACTAACACCTCACTGGAAAAAAAAAAAACCTCTTATCTTTTGTTAAACTAATAATAACAATAAGAAATAACACATTTTTTAATCCTCACCTGAGGATATGTTTATCGGTTTTAGAGAGAGAGGAAGGGGAGGAGAGAGACAGAGAGAAACAGCAATGTGAGAGAAAAACATCAATCAGTTGCCTCCCACCAGGGATCGAACACGCAACCTTTTGGTGCATGGGATGATGCTCCAACCAAGTGACCCACCCGGCCAGGGCAGAAATAACATTTGTTGAGTGCTTGCCTTGCTGCAGGGACTGGACAAAATAATTGTAATGGCTATCTGATTTAACATTTAAAACTACTCTTATTGATTAGATGCTGTTATAATCCTAATCTTGAAGATGAAATGGAGATTTCACATGTTTGAGTAAACTTCCCAAGAATACCTAGTGAGTAATAGACGTAGAGCTTGAATCCAAGACTACCTGTCTTAAAAGCCGTGGCAAAATTTTGTTAAACACAAAATGGGAGTCTACTAAATGCTGAAGATGTAATGGTGAGCAAAACACACGTATCTTTGCCCTACTAGAGTTTATAATCTGGGGAAAGAATGATATATTTATCAAATGGTCACATAAAAGAACTTATAATTACAAACTGTGCTTATTGCTGTGAATTAAAAGTCCCAGGTGCTCTAAGAGCATATATAAGAGGGGAATCTGAGTCTGGAAGTTCAACAGAAGCTTCCCTGAGAAAGTGACACTTGAGCTGACATCTGAAGAAGAAATACAAGAGGTGCAATTAGGTGGTAGAAGAGGTTTCCAGCATGGGGAACAGCAAGGGTGAAGCCTTGTGTATAGCTGGATCGAGAGAATGAGGTAAAGAACAGCCCAGGGGAGGCTGAAAAGATATAGCAGGGCCTGATGACACTGGGGTCTTTGTAGGTGCACTAGGGACTTTCTTCATGGAGATGGGAAAACAAACTTAAGAAAGAATGTGGTATAATCAATTTTATATTCTAAAAAGATATGCTACTCTCGGACACTTATCCCAGACAAATGGAAACACCCACACAAAAACCCGTACACCAGTATTCACAGAAGCTTTATTTGTAATAGTCCCAAACTGAAAAGAACCCAAATTACCTTTGATGAGTGAAGGGGTAAACAAACTGGTACGTCCATACCATGGAATACTTCTCAGCACTAAAAAGTAATGAACTCTTGATATGTACAACTTGGATTAATCACAAAGGTATTATGCTGAGTGAAAAAAGACAATCTCACGATTATATACTTTATGATTCCATTTATATATAATTTTTGAAATGACACAATTATGCAGGTGGAGAATGGATTAGTGGTTGACAGAGGTTAGGGAGTGGGGAAAAGATGGAGCTGACTGTGGCTATAAAAGGGTAGCAAGAAATGTCCTTATGATGGAACTGTTCTGTATCTTGACTGTGGTGGTGGCCACGTGAATCTACACATGCAATACCATAGCACAAAACCAAATCCCCCCTCACACATACACACAAGCGGGTACAGGATTTTTGATAAAGCTGGAGACCTCGAACACTGAGCGTAAGGATAAAGGGAGGAATCCCTTGGCTATTGTTACAAGAAAGAAGAAAGGAAGGATAGAGGGAGATGCAAGCTCTGTGTAGATTTGGTGCTGAGAGGATGAGAAGTTTCCCCAATGATGGCTCCTAGGGAGCAAGGTCCTTCTAAGAGTAGATAGATAGAAGATTTGGGGGAAAGTAAAGGTTTAAAATACTTCTTAGGGGAAAGCGACAGCAAGTTCACTAGAGAAGCATAGTACATTTCTCCTTGGCAAGGTGGAAGGCCTGGGTAAATCTGGTAGGTTAGTGTTGATAACCCATCTGCCTTGTGTGATTTTCTCCAGTAGTTCAGTTGCCAAGGTTGAAGACCAGAGATGTATATTTGAGTTCAAATTAGGATGGAATTCTGCCAGTATGTGTGACACGACATTCAGGGTTTCAGCTTCTTTTTTGGTGCCAGCTGAGGCCAGAAGGAAAGGGCAATAAATGGGCTCAACTTTCCCAGTCTCTAGTGAGCACTGACACTGCACCAGGCACCGTGTTTGGGACAGAAACATCAGAGGTCAATACGGCACCATCTCTGACCTCAAATTGTTCAGTCGAGGGAAGTTTGAAGGTTGACAGAAGGCCAGGAACAGGTGATTAGAAAATATCACCAAAAGACACACTGAGCCATGTCATTCCTTTTTTTTTTTTCCTTATGACTGCTCCTGCCTCCCATCTTGGCATTACCCAGTTATTTCCTTGCTTTTTCAAAACATCTGCTATATGCCTTATTGCCTCTAATACGTATTGCAACTAATATACAAGGTCTGTCTAGAACTTAGAAAGTATCCACTTTGTAGTATGAAAAATAGAGACACTTATTGAAGAAGATACAAGATGCAAGCAACATTGTGCACAGGACAATGACACCTCAGTCTCCTTCAAAGTAGGCACCTTGGGACCTCACACAGTTCTCCCAATCACCATCAGCTGCCCCATTATATTTTCCTGAATCTCATCAAAGGTCTGAAATCTCTTTCCTTTCAAAGGTAATTTTAGTTTTCGGGAAAGCCAGAAGTTACAGGGCACCAATCTGGTCTATAGGGGGCCTGAGCCACCTGGGTGATTTGATGTTTCTCTAAAAAACTGCACCAGACGTGATGCATGAGAGAGCACGTTGTCATGATGACACTGCTGCTCACCAGCTGCCCATAGCTGTGGCCTCCTGAACCATCCAAATAGTTTACGTGGAGGGATGTTCAAGCTTAACGCAAATTTAATGCAGATTCGTTGCTCTGCTTGGTCTGTCATTTTGAATGCGATGACTGCACAGTGCACATGCTCACTCAAGAGTGTCTATGGCCCCCACTGATGTGTACAGTGAAGTCGTCATTGTTCACCCATGCACATTCCAGTCCACTCTCCTTGGCTGCCAGGTTACGTCAATGTCATGCAAACTGTTCTCGTTATAGTGACAATGGTTGGACTTTCTCTGGACAGACCTCATATGAATGACAACTCTGATTTCTTCATCACCACTTTGCTAAAATATGATAATTTAGGAATAATTAGATAACCCACGTGAAGTGTGGTATTGGTACTGGGCGCATTCTCTCTAAACTGTAAGAGTTGCCATCTAACCATACAGAAAGACTGTTTACTAAAAGGGGGATGAAGAGAGAAGAAAAAGAAAGTGAATTATCTGTTGAAGACCTTATGAAATAGCTCGTCCTTCTTATTCAGGGAAACTCCCATTTGAAATCAATAGATGAGCCTCTTTCTAATGGTGACCTACACCATCAGCCTCCAAAAACAGCTTCCAGACCTAGAGACATGACAGGGTCCTATAGGGTAATTAAATTCTAGCTTCTAGGAATGTAAGACAAGATGTGGAAAAGACCTGAAGAATGGGGAAATTTCTAATTTCCAATAGAAGGAGGATTCCTTACTCGGATTTATCCTAAGCATTATAAACCCTGCAGAAGTCATGGCTGATCTGAGAGATACAAAAAATCCTTTTCTTAAATGTTGTTAGATATATCAGGTGCATAGGTTCAAGGTCATGACTAGCTGTGCATTTGTACCTGACTAATGTTAAGGCACAACGTTTAAGCTGTCAGTTTGGTTATAACACATGTTTCATAAGGGTGTGTGATACATGCAACCTACACTGTAATTTTTTTGACCATGACCTCTGCAGGGTAAAATGTGCCTTAGAAAGAGGCGATGGCAGTGATGGCTTCCCATTATTTCAACACATTCCATTCTGCTAGATTCCCTTTAGGAAATGACATCAGGGCTATTTGACTCAAAAGTAAATTGCAGATACATCTGGGGTAAAATTTGGCAGCTGTTGAGCAAAGCAGCTGTACTTTTTTTACTATTTACTTCTTTCATGATCCTATAATTCACACTTACTGTAAAATATTAAGAAAGTATAGGGTAAGGAGAAAACATCCATAATCCCACAACATAGAAACAATTATCATTAACAATTTTTTAGATCACTCTCTAGTCTGTTCTCTGAATTTTAACATAATTGAGCATACATTGTATCTATATGGTTGTACCCTATTTTAACTAAATATTATATGATAAGTATTTTCCATTATAACTGCAAACTCTGTAATGTCTGAATAATTTTGTATTATACAAAATCCCCCAATTTACCTAACTATGCCCTAGATATAAATATCTGGGTTATATCTGGTATTTGAGCTTTAAAGTCCTTTAAGGTGAGCACTACAATGCATCACCTGACTTGTCAAACATGGAGGAGAATGGAGGAAGCAGTGACATCACCCATCAAGAAAATGGGCAGGTAATGATGTCACCCTGTTAACAGGGTTACTAATTGCTACTGGTCATGAAGCTCGTATTTGAGTTTTTAAGTAATTGTTATAGGGTGAATCTATGCTGTTTTTCTCCCCAAAGTAAAAGATCTAATTTTTATTTCTAAAAAAAATACATTTAGTTTGTTTGGATTTGTTACAATACAGATATATACAGAAGGTAAAATTCATTCAAAATCTCACCTCCCAGACATAATCGCTATTAATGCTTTGGCAAATATATTTTCATACACATCTATTTGTCTGTCTCTCTCTTTATCTTTGTCTTTCTGTTTCCAAAAGGAAAGGAAAAGCTTCTTGCTGTTTTGTAATCTGCTTTTTCACTCAACATTGTAATAAGCATTTTCCATTTAATAAATATAGATCTATATTATCTTTTTGACAGCTGTATTGTACTCCGGTACATGAATAATTTATTGATCAATTACTTACTGGTATATATTTAAGATATTTGGTATTTTTTCTAATTGAAAGTTACAGTAACTGTTTTTATTCACATATGCATTTTGAAAATGCATGTGCCTAATTACCTCCTTAGAATCAATTTCTACTAGTGGAACTGCCATGGTTAAATGTATCTATTGCTAAACTGTCCTCACAGAAGAGTGTGTCAATGCATGTCCCCCAGCAAAGAAAACATTGCCCATTTCTCTTCATCTGCACGAATTCTGTAATTGTTCGCTGTAATTTTTGCTATACAGGTGAATTTTTTATATTGGGATTTTTTTTCTCAAGCCTAAAATCAAAATCTGAAAATGTAAATAAAAATATTAAATTCTATTACATGAAAATCACTGTGGTAGAAAATATTTTTTTAAAACTGGGAAATATATTTGTGTCATATTTCTAATATATTAAGAATGGTTATAATCCAGCAATGAAAGGGTGACTAACACAAAAATTTGGAAAGGGCAAATAATCAGTCTAACACACATTTCGTGGCTTAGTTGCATTTTGCGCTGCAAAGGCAGTGCTCCCTGAGGTCCTGGAAGCCGCCCTGGCCGCCATTTACTGTGCCCTGATAGCAGCACCCACCGCGCTGCCCTCCCGGGAATGCTGGCGAGCAAGGCACCACTCAGAGCCAGGCGTCACGTGCAGAGTGTCTGAGTAGGGGCAGTAGCACTTCCTGGTCATATATGTTTATTTGGCACCATCATCCCCCAAAGGGGCTGGCTAATTGTTCCCTCATATGAATATAAAAATGATCATCTGAGCTCTTCCATCAGACTCCAGAGTCAGTAAATTATTGGGAAGGGAGAAATGCACACTGGCAATATTGCCTGATCCATGTCTCCAGGGCAGAATTGACACTATTCTTCTACCAGATGTAGATAGAGATTTCTGGATGTTCTCATAAATAAAGTGCTAGAGGCCATGTCATCAATGTCCTCCACCTTTCTCTCTCTCTCTCTGACTCCCATGTGTATTACTACATACTTAATGAAGTGGAATATTTTTCAGCAACTTCAGGGAAAGTGAAAGACGCTAGAGAGGCAGAAATGCCACACTGACAGCATCAGTCCCTGCCTCCACCATCTAAACTGTGACAGTGTGTCTTCCCTGTGTTTTGGGATAGGAAGCATCTTTCAGAGGGATGGGGCTGTGCAAAGCTGTTCCGAGTGGTAATTGGAGCATTCCTCAGCATGTGCTCTGGGCCATTCTTTCTCCCTTTTTGGTGGAAAACTGTGTATGTCGAAGTTGTGCATGCCTTAAATCCTTAGGCCCTGTCCAGAAAGGGAGAAGAAGAAAGACAAACCATGCTGAAGATTGTATGGAAATCCTTTAAGCCAGCCACAAGCTAAGCAGAGCGGCAGAAACCAGGCCTAGTAAACAGCTTGTTCTCCACCTGAGCAGTGAAACACCCAGAAGGTGAGAGGTTGTGGTTCCAGCCAGGCTTCAGTGCTTCCTGCAGTGCAGCCAGATCAGTGGACCCAAGCCTCAGTGCTGAAGTCTCGCTTTCTTAATGATGATCTTAGGAAACTTCATGTGTTACACACCTGCCTCCATCCCGTAACCTGTACTTAGAAGCCAAATGGGGACACAGGTAATGATGGTTAATGTTGAAAGTTATTAATTGGCATTATAAGGGTTCCTTATTCAAAGAATCTTCCTACTAGGGTACTCGCAGAGGCATCTTATTCAAGTCTTTGCAGTGATAAAATGTCTTTGTTTCATGAGATTCTTCTTTTGAAGAGTGAATTTTAGGCATTCTTTCTGTAGTCTCTTTGTTATTCCTCATTCCCCCAACATGGGGTTATTGAAGACAAATCAGGCATACCTACCTTATCCCAGAAAATCACTTCCAGATATTTACTTAGAATGGGCTGTCTTACCTCTCACACTTTGACAGACAAAAATGGATTCCACCTTTAGTTCCTTCCTGTCAACTTCAAGGCTTTTTGGTACACGATGAATAATTGTCACCTCTAATTTAAATTTAACCCTGTATTTTGGATAAGAGAAGCATGTGTGTCCTGACATAATTTGAGGAAAAGATACACATAAATTTTTTAACAATGTCCTTGGGTCTGTTTGGTCCTTACAGGCTAGTCAAGGATGCATAAGAAAAGTAATAGGAAATCTCCACTTTGAATCATTTTCTGGGATCTTCCTCTGGCTCTTTTCCATCGTGACTATGCCTGAAACGATGCCCACTGCGCTGGTTCTCCCCTGACTGGCTGCGCGTGCCCCTGCAGCAGTTTTGTAACAGTACTTCTTAGGGAAGGTTAGGAAGAACCTTAGTGCCCTTTACTGCCCCCAAAATGCAGGAAGTACCTGTTGTCAGAGTGCCTAAGCACTATCTATCCACTAACTTCTAAAGAATCAATTTCTTCATCTTCTCACCGCCAATCATTAGCATCGCCCATCTAGAACAGACGCAGAAGCCGGCCACCTCACAGTGTGTTCACGCCACCACCCAACCCTCTAATATCCCTAGGAAAAGAGTTTCAGAAATGTACACTACCATCCAGAAAACCTCTTCAGAGACTTGAATCTTGGTGCAGGAATGCAAGAGAAATCTTACTGGGCACCGTTATTGGGAAATTTTCCCTTTCACCCAAATAGCAAAGAACTGTAGCCAAGAGAGTTTGAAGAATTTCTTTTGAGCCATTTGGGTGTTGGATTATAGTTTATTCCTTCTGAGAAAAAGGGAGGTTACATTCAAATTCCAATAAATACTTTACCTAATAAGAAATGAAGGTATAATTTTTGACTGTTGTGATAAAATGATCTCTCATGAAGTACAGCATTTATCCTTCATCTCCACTCTAGTAATGACCAAGAGATGGAGGCCTTCTTTGAAGAGGAGAGCAGAGCTCTATGAGTAGCTCACCAAAGGATGCAGACTAGAAAACTGGAGCGGATGCAACCAGTTAGCCAGAAAAACAACAGGGAATTGTGTTCATATTAACTGCACCTAAAATGAGATCCTAAAATGAGATAGGCTTTAGTTAATGTGGAATCAAAACCACGCACTCTAGATATTCATCCATTTCTAGGATTGTAAAGGGTTTTAGTTTATACTCATCTCTTAGTAAAATTCTTTTTGTAAAAATAACTTGATCTAAAAAGAAAGATTTCTCCACACCCCAGTCTGATTATTTCATGGGAACAGCATACCCCTTGGCAGACCACACTGACTTGTGGACCAGTCTGAGGATCCAGGGAAAACAGACTGAGTGACCCACAGGGACAGAGTCAGGGCCGGCTGTGGACATGAGCCTTCACCATCTTCCAAAAGCTACCCAAACTCAGCCATTTATTTCCTTTCTCAACAATAGGCATTGGAAAACTTCAACACCAAAGTTCCTTTTGAGGCCTGAGCTATTGATGTATTTATAGAGAGATTATTTCTAGGTCAGCTGCAGTTACCTTTGTCTGTGGCTCTGGACCTCAAAGCAGCCCCCGCACCGGAACACGTGCGCACACACGTGCACGCGCACACACAGCCTATTGGCATGGGCCTTTCTCCTGCCTATTAGATGCATTACAAATTTGCTTTTAATGAGGCCTCTCTGAATTCCAACAATAATATTTCTGGAGCTCTCCTGGCTCCCACAACGTTTGCTGGGTGCACATTTAATATGTTTTAGCTTTACTGCCTGAAGATGGAATCAGGGACATCTACCTGCACATGACAGTGCTTTGGCTCTTGCAGTTGCAGAACTTAATGTATGTATCAGTAATGAAAATCTTAATTAAGAAGGCTGCATCATTGTCCATGAACACTCATTTTTCTCCTCCTGCACAGCCCTTTGTGTATAGCAGTGTATACCTGGTCCAGACAGACAGAGCCCTTGAAGAGCTTGTCTGGCAGATCTTCTCTCGATTATTAACAGCTAGTGAATGACAAAGTCTCGCTCTCCTTTTGTCTTGAAGCTGAGGCTTGGAGCAGCAGAGCACACAATGTACTGGAAGGTTTGTTTGTGTTTTTGAAACTTGCTTTTATTATGTTGGTGGGTTTAAAAATTTGACAGTGTTGATCAAAACTAACTTAGGTAACTTAGAGTTGCCAAAACACTAGCAGATGCATATTTACACATATACTCCCTGAGAAATGTGATTTTCCATATAGAAACAATGCACAGGCATAAAAGGGGGACAATGTTAAGCTGTCTGCCCATATTTCTGGTGCCTTTGGCCCCCAGTGCTTGAGACCTGCCATGTCCCTGCTTATGTGATCTTAGGAGTTACTTTCTTTCTTGTGCCAGTGTGCACGTGCCAAGTTGTCATTTATGCAGAGTCAAGGGTTTAAAAGATGGAATAACTTTAGGCAGACAAAGCACTGTACCCTAGACTTTGGGTGGTGAGCATACAACACAACATATAGATGATGTATTATAGAATTGTACACTTGAAACGTATAATCTTACTAACTGATATTCTCCAATAAATTCTAAAAAGGTCTTTTGAAAAGGTGGCCTACAATTACATGCATAAAACAATGTCCAGTTACCATGTTTTAATAATGTCCAAGACATAATTCTCAAAATACAAAGTTAATTCATTTGAAATTCCAGAATAGGAGGACCTGCCCCCTTAAATAGGTTCTAGTGATAAGAATTTAGGACCTGTCTTCTTACCTTACATACACTGTCCTCATCAGAAAGGGCACAGACATGTGGTCTGGTAGTACTGCTGTACTCTGTTTATTTGCTCTGCTTCTTAAAACTCCACATGCTTCAGCTCATTTACTTTAAAATCATCGTAAAGTGAGGTGACGGTCAGTTCCCTGCCCAGCTGCAGCTTGAGGAAATCTGTGTGAGCGTTTTCTGTGTCATGTAAGGTGTGAGGAAGACTTTATTGTGGGAAAATTATTTAGTAATGTTCGGACATTAAAATCTTGTCATTGCCTTTAACAATTTAATTAATGTTGAATATGAAAAGTAAATAAAAATACTTATTATTTTATACTAGAACCATAATAAGAGGTTAGAAGGGATGCTATCAGGACTTTTGGTTACTAGATAGGAAATACTATGAACTCATTGTTTGACTCTGGAAGATTCTGCTTTTCAAGAACCATCTGGTCCAACCTGTAATTAATCCTGAAACAACTATAGGTAATTGTTCTGGAAATGTATTGCAGGTATGTCATGTGAGGCATATAGTAGGCCATCAGTAAATGTTTGGAGAATGAATAAATGAATAATTGTGAAAGAATAAGGGAAAGAATGAATTTCGTTGGCATTTCAAAGACTACATCAGATAATCAGGTCTATTTTTCAAATTTGGAAAATCCTAGGTTAGAAGTTTGAAGTGTGCTGAATTCCTGCACCTTGATCTTCAACTTTCCAAACAATAAAACACTCGACAGAATTATGAAGAATTTTAAGATTTAAAATTTGGATAGATCAATTACCTTCTGCCTCTGGAACACACACACATGTGCACGTGTGTATCCATGTATGTGTGTAAACAATCCGTGGATCACAAGGTAAAACGTACTTCTTACTGTGAATGGTGGATAGATGTTTGGAAGCCAAAAGGGTGGGGTAGATCAATATAATATCTACTCCCATTCAGCATAACTACAATTTGCCTAAAATAGAAGAATGACAAGACCCATTAGAAATGGCAGGCAGCACAGCCTTCTGATGATATCCCCTCATCTCTGCCTCTCCGCCAAGACCTCAGTGTGTCTCCTCACCATTTTTGCGTTTGAAATACCATATGTTGCATCAACTTTGGCCCAGTTAACAGCTGGGGAATCAAGCAGGTTTAGAGCCAAGAACTGCCATACAACTGGAGTAAAGGTCTTTCAAAAGCTGACTTATAAGGATGCTCTTCATTTCAAACCTGGTCACCCTCTGCTCACACACAGAATACATCCACTAGCAGTTCATAAGTGATCCTGTCAGCAATCGTGTGCATCAGCGGTCCTCCAAAGCATCATACTTGTTGTGGTGTCTAATGAGATGTTCACAAAACAAGGTGTAGTTTGTTATGTTTAAATTCCTCTGACTTCCTTATTTCAAAAGAGAGTATCTTTAAACATAGTAATAGCATTTCTCTATATGCAAACCTCTGTACATAAAAAGGTTTACATTTTAAAACAAACATGTTTTTGAGTTTTATCCAAATTCAAAAACAGCATCTGAAAAATTTAACAGCTGAAAAACACTTTCTCCTTGCTGAGAAAACTTAAACCTTGCTAGGCTTTATGCAACTTAAAAAAAAAATCACTTCTGTGCTGAGAACTAGCTTGAGAAATCTCAGCATGAAAGGTTGTTGGAATTTTCTTTTTCGTGGAGCTAAAACCATTTGTTGGTTTTACAGTGATGCCACAATATGCATATGCTTTGTCAGGAATAAATATGATATCATTTCAAGGGCATCTTCAACAAAAATTAAGGGGAAATGATAAAGGCTACTTAAACAGTGATCTAGTGTCTGAAAGCAAAGGTTGAGGACATCGCTGTACCATCAAGGTCTACAAATGCTGCTACCCCTGAGCTGGTTGTTAGTGCTTGAAAGCCTAAGGGTATTTGCTTTATTATTGTCTCACTCAGTCCTTACTTAGCCCTTAGCCTAGAGGGTCTCACAAGGGAAGTGCTGCTCTCTGACAGTGTCCGAGACTTTGTTTTATATTTGTTCCAGCGCTTCAATAAATGGTCTGTTACCACCATTATGACCTGCATGCTTTTGCTGAACAGTTTTTCAAAGCAAAACAAATTATGTGGCTGTGTTTCTAGAAAGCTGAACCATTTTCAAGATAATATGGAATTGGAAACACACATAGACATGTCTATGCAGTTGCATGTTTATACTGACGCATATGTTCAGGCATATTCAGGAAAATAAGAAAATAGACTGGACAATGCAAATATGGAAATACAGCTTGCTCAAACATTTGCAGCCCATGCCTAACAGTGCACATATGTAGAAATGAGTTTATAAAGAAAGCCCTCATGCAAGCATGTTCTTCTCAATAATCTCCTGGGAATAAAGGACACAAAGTAATTTGTAAAATGTCATACTGGCTACTTTTAGAGTGTAATACTCTGGGCAATGGGTTAGATGGGCCATGGATGGGAGAAGAGACAACATAGCTATTGTTTACAGGGTGATTTTTGAGACAAACAAGTCCTTCCTTGAAGACAGGCTTAGATATTTCAAGACCTCCTCGGAAAAATTTTTCAGCACCTTCTGTGCTCCAAATTGAGGCAGTTTGCATAATGTTTCAGTATAACTGAGTAACAGGCTGGCAAATTCCCTGCTTTCTTATTCACCAAAATCCAAAATAGAGCTCACAAAAACTCCCTCTTTCAAATCCCCACCCGGCAAAAACACCCCACTGTGCCCACCCCCCAGGAAGGAATAGACAAAAAAAAAAAAAAAAAAAAAAAACCCTCAGTAAATAGAGCCAGCCCTGAAAAACAAATTCCCAGCTATAACTGTAGCACTTTGCTCAGTACTGTGAGCTTGCTAGAGATGTCACATTTTTTGTAATACAGATGCATAAACGGGCTATCTCAGGCTGAGGAGCTGCAGCATCCCCTTTGGTGTTTCTCGTCTAGAATATCTTGTGCAAGAGTAGCCTCCCAGACCCAGAAAAAAAGAATTACTTTGCCATCTGACTATTTTTTTAAATTATGCTCTTCTGTCACTTAATTTTCCGTGCTTGTAGAAAACCACCTTTTCCAGACTTTCACAGCATTTTCCAAATTCAGACTTTCACTCTGTGTCCTACTCTCACATACACGCATATGCATACTCATTAACAGGCTACATATTCAACATGAAATATGTAAACATAGACCATGTTATAGGTTTTCTAAAGAGTGTACATATGTGTGTTGTTGATAATGAGTTATTTTACAAAGGACATAACATAATCAAACCAATGGGAAGTCATTGTTTAAAACCAAGATGGATGAAAAAGATATATACACCCCTATGTTCATTGCAGCTCTACTTAACAATAACCTAGATATGGAAGCCACCCAGGTGTCCATTGATAGATGACCAGATAAAGAAGATGTGGTATGTACAATGGAATACTAGTCAGCCATTCAAAAGAATGAAATTGTGCCATTTGGGACAACATGGGGGAGACCCAGAGAATATTATGCTAAGGGAAATAAGTCAGACAGAAAAAGACAAGTACCATATGATTTCACTTATATATGGATTCTAAAAAAAAGCCAAGCAAATAAACAAAACAGAAACAGACCCATAGATATAAAGAATAAGTTGATGGTTGGCAAAGGGGAGGGGATATATGGGATGGATAAATAAATAAAGAAAACCACGAAGAATATTAATCTTTTTGGACCATAAGATAGGCATTCTTAAAGGGTGTCTTATTTTGTGAAGTATGCCTTTTCATTCTCTTAAAATCATCTTCTAGAATAAATTTTAAAAACAATACTAATAAAACTGAAAGAAAAGTATGCTCCAATCAGAGATTAAAGTTAAACTTCCTAATTGGACCATAATTCAACTCTGGCCTCTGAAGGATAAAGATGAGAAACACTGAGGTCTATGCAATGCAAAAGGGCCCAAGACCCAAAGACCATTCCAGTAGCCCAGGGGTGAATTCCAGAGGTTCAGACCTGTGTTTGCCAACAGGCCCTGCCTGCTCCTGTGTTCTTCGGGGCAAGTTAATTCATCTTTAAGCCCCAGTTTTCTTAGCTATAAAGTAAGAATACTAATAATACTTGCTTCAGATAACTCTTGTAAAGATTAAGTAAGACAATATATAAGAAGCATTTAGCTCAGTATTAACCACATAGAAAATACTCCACAGTGGTCATTAGTAATCTCTATTATTTCAACATTGGCTGTATCTTTGGAATAAGTGCCTAACCTGGAGATGGAGATGATGCACACTTCAGTGTGTTACTTCGGGCATGTTTCTCAGTTTATACATCATGATTTTTTATAACTACAACACATATAAATATGCAACCAGAAGTTTGTTTTTTCAATGTAATATTTACATAGTTACTACCCACCAACACTATGCCAGGCACTGTGGAAGATATCTGATGCACATCATCTTATATAATTCTTACAACAGCCTTTTAAGTTACCATTTGTAAGTGGAGCTAAGAAGCATCAGTAGTTTGCCCACAGTCACATAACTAGGCAATAATGTAGTCAAACTTTGAACCAGGCAGCTAGTACTAAACTCTAACAATGCAAATAATTGCAAATAAACAGAAACCACTGTATACAGCTGTTTATCATATATTTTATATTTTTACCTTTTTATTATAGACATTTCAAATGTACACAAAAGTAGGAAGAGCATCATGATAAATAAACCCTCACTCATCTTCAACAATTATCAGCTTATAGCAAATCTCGTTACATGTAACTACATTATAAAACTGGAAATAAGCTCTATGTTCATCTCTAGGGGGCTGGTTAAGTGTATTATGACATAGCCACTAAATAGAATTTTTGAACCATTAAAATGTTTTTGAAGAGCTTATAATAACCTGGGTTTTTTGCCACATATTAAATGCAGCTTTTATTATTATAGATACTGTTTAATCACAACTATTTTTTAAACAATAGATTATGGATCTTGGAAATCTAAGATTTTTAAAAATATTTGTCTTACTACTTTCCTATATGTCCTAAGTTGTATCTCATCAGTATATTTTATTTTTTAATGATACAAAAATTGTTTCCCTAATATTCAGAAAAATATATAGGTACACTCATGTGTAAAGAGAGAGAGCTTATGTATCTGACTGAACAATGGAAGTCAGTTTATGTAATGGAACATCCCATATAATAGAAGTTTATCTCCTCTTGATTATTAATTTTTTATTTTATGAATATTGTTTTGATGTAGTGTCTTAATTTATATGCAATTCAGCTCTCTTAGAATATATTTATGATAATTTAAACTTTTCTGAGTGACTCAGGTCATCATCTTAAACAACAATTGTGCTACATTTCTACTGATGCTGTTGGGAATGTGCGAGTGAACAATAACACTGTATATTTGAATATCGTTTTCTGATTTCCAAGCAGTTTATTATGTCATTAACCATTAGGTCTTTTTTTAGTATATTTTATTAATTATGCTATTACAGTTGTCCCATTTTTTTCACCCCTTTATTCCCCTCCACCCTGCATCCCCCTCCCACCAGCATTCTGCCCCCCTTAGTTCTTGTCCATGGGTTGTACATATAAATTCTTTGGCTTCTACATTTCCTATACTATTCTTAACCTCCCCCTATTTTGTACCTACCATTTATGATACTTATTCTCTGTACCTTTTTCTCCATTCTTCTCCCTCCCCACTGATAACCCTCCATGTGATCTCCATTTCTGTGATTCTGTTCCTGTTCTAATTGTTTGCTTAGTTTTTGTTTTTGTTCTTTTTTAGGTTCAGTTGTTGATAGTTGTGAGTTTATTGTCATTTTAATGTTCATAGTTGTGATCATCTTTTTCTTGGGTAAGTCCCTTTAACATTTCCTATAATAAGAGCATGGTAATGATGAATTCCTTTAACTTGACCTTATCTGGGAACCACTCCATCTACCCTTCCATTCTAAATGATATTTTTGCTGGTTATAATAATCTTGGATGTAGGTCCTTGCCTTTCATTACTTTGAATAATTCTTTCCAGCCCTACTTGCCTGTAAAGTTTCTTTTGAGAAATCAGCTAATAGTCTTATGGGAACTCTTTTGTAGGTAACTCTCTGCTTTTCTCTTGCTGCTTGTAAGATTCTCTCCTCTTTAATCTTGGGTAATGTAATGATGATGGGCCTTGGTGTGTGCTTCCTTGGGTCCAACTTTTTTGGGACTCTCTGAGCTTCCTGGACTTCCTGGAAGTCTATTTCCTTTGCCAGATTGGGGAAGTTCTCCTTCATTATTTGTTCAAATAAGTTTTCAATTTTTTGTTCTTCCTCTTCTCCTTCTGGCACCCCTATGATTCAGATGTTGGAATGATTAAAGTTGTCCCAGAGGTTCCTAAGCCTCTCCTCATATTTTTAGAATTCTTGTTTCTTCATTCTGTTCTGGTTGAATGTTTATTTCTTCCTTCTGTTCCAAATCATTGATTTGAGTCCTGGTTTCCTTCCTTTCACTGTTTCCCTGTATATTTTCCTTTATTTCACTTTTCATAGCCTTCACTTTTTCCTCTATTTTGTGACCATACTCAACCATTTCTCTGAACATCCTGATAACCAGTGTTTTCAACTCTAATAGGGTGGCTATCTCCTCGTCACTTAGTTCTTTTTTCGGACTTTTGATTTGTTCTTTCATTTGGGCCATATTTCTTTGTCTCAGCTCACCTGTTACGTTGTAAGGGGCATAGCCTTAGATATTCGCCAGGGTAGTGCAACCTACATTGCTGTGTTGTGGTGCTGTATGTGGGGGAGGGGTCAGAGAGGGAACAATTCTACTTGCTCCTAGAGGGCTTTCACTCACTTTCCCCGCTTCCCACAAGTGAATTGGGCCCTTCTGGTGCTGATTCCCAGGTGGGTAGGTTTGTGTTTGTTCTAGAACTGTGTGGGTCTTTCCAACCAACTCTCCTATGAGGCTGGGAGTTTCTTCCCCTGCTGCAACACCCACAGGTTTTTACAGCCAGAGGTTTTGAGGCTTTCTTTTCCCACACAGGAGCCCTGGGTTGCATAGTCTATCTCACTCCCCAGTTGTTCCTCCTGGTTTATTTGCACGCAAATGTGGGACTGCCAGTTGCCACCTTGCCCACCTGGTCTTCTAGCCACCACCTTACCACCAGTCCTCTCCACCCCTCCTACCGGTCTGGATGAATGTTTCTTAACTCCTTGGTTGTTGGACTTCCATGCAGTTCAATTCTCTAGCAGTTCTGGGGTTTTTTGTTTGTTTTTAAATTTGTTGTTGTCCTTCTTTTGGTTGTGCAAGGAGGCAAAGTGTATCTAACTATGCCTTCATCTTGGCCAGAAGTTGGTCTTTGTAAGATTATTTGCTTCTGTGTGTATTTACCACCAGACTGCTATAATATTTTTAGTTTTCATGTCTTCTTTCTATAGTTTTAATTTAGTTTCTTTAGCTATCAAGTTACTTCTTGTTGTGCAAGACTCTAAAATCCTCATTCCTTCTGTAATGCACTACTTCTCATCTGCTTTGGACTAGAAAAACAACCAACCAATATTGTTTAGGTTGCATATAAAGCTCATGCTTTAACCCATGCACTTGGCAAATATTTGTGAGCAATGCACTGTGTACTCAGCACCGAGGATGGGACGCAGATAAATAAGACGCCAATCCTGCCCTCATAAAAGTTTTAATCTAGCAGCAGAGCTGAGGCATCTGCCTACTTTGCTGAAATCCAGAGGAGAAAGTGATGTGCTCTCTGAAAGTAGTTCAGTCAGATAAGGTATTATTGGAGTTCAGAGGAGGGCTAACTGGGGGTTTTACCAGAAGAGGTGACACTGGATTTGAGTGTTGAAAGACAAGGAGGACTTGAACATACAAAGGTAGAAAAAAGATCATTTCTGAATGTTCTGTAAGAATCAAAGGGCATAGGTTCTGCTGAGAAGTAGTTGAAGTTAACTAGAGCACGGAGTGAGTAAAGGCAAGTAGTGGGAAATAGAGTGGTAAAAGTAGATTGGGACCAGAAAGTGAAAGGACTTGATTACCAGGCCAGAGAACTTGGACTTTATTCAGTAGACAATGGGGAGCTGTTGAAAGTTTTTAGTAGGAGAGTAACATCATCAGAGCTGTGCCTCAGAAAGATTAACCTGGCAACAGTGAGTATAATGGATTGGAGTAGAGAGAGACCAGAAGACACAGATCAGGTGGGAGACTATCACAGTCGTCCAGGAAAAGACAACTAGGGCAGAGGCAGAGGCAACAAACGGAGCTGGTGAGCTGATTTATGAGACATGGCAGAATAAGAATTAATTCATTATATTTGGGGAACAAGGGAGAGAAAGGCATCAAAGGCATTGCTCTGATTCAGAGCCTGAGTGGGGCCATAAACAGAAGCAGAGGATGCAGAACAGAAGCAGGTTTGGGAGGAGAGTGCACACATTTAATTAGGAGCACACTGAGTGGAGGTACTGACTGGGCATCGTGAGCTATCCACTGGGCTTTTGGAGACATGAGACTACAGTAAAGCAGAAAGACCAGGCTGGGAGATGAAGAGTTGGAGTTCTTTCTGTCTCAGAAACAAAGAGGACAAAGAGGCAAGAGGCAGAGCTTATCAGAGAGACTTCAGGGATCTAGGTGTGGTCTACCTGATGCCAGTTTTGCTGCTTGCACGTCTTTTTCACTTTCTTTCTGTTCTTAGCCATGTTTGGAATGCCACATAAGTGGCTTGCAAATGAGTGTATTATTGCTTTGTACATGCAAATACACAAAATATATTCTAAAGTAATGAAATTTAGAATATAGCTAATGGGGTCAATTTCACAATATCCACAGTCTATCTTCACATATAATATATTCCTGTGTGACCATAGGGAAGTCAATGTACCTCTCTGGGCCTCAAAGATAAATGTATCCAGCAGCTCTCCCCTTCACTGTATACCTGCATGAACAAAAAGGGGGCCACATAATAACCTGACAAGCTCAGAGGGAGGCCTGCATGACAGGCCTTACAAACTCGGTAACCAAAAGTAACCACACAGGATGGTCTGAACGTTAAAATTTCTAACTGGGCAGGTCATGGCAGCTAGTCACATCCCGTGCCTACAGCTTCCTCAGGAAAGGTCAGTCTTTACCTTAAGTGGGCCCTGTCCATTGTGCTTATGCATTTAGGATAATATACCCTTGACATGCCAGAGTAATTTTCTTTTCTAGACCCCTCGAAGGCACAACCACAGAACACAAGACAGCCGGAGCATGAGACCACAGAACTCACATGTCTCATCAGTTTAATGAAGATAAGATCCTTGGTCTCCCTAAGTGGCTGCAAGCACCTAGAACTGACGTTATATCTGAATCCCTTGGGAAGGGAAGGGAGGAGGCCAAGGCTCAGGAATCTGCATTTTTTAAACCTCCCTAGGTGATTCTGATATGCAGCCTAGGTTAGTAACCACTGGGCTAAACAGACCAGCTCTCACATCCTAAAGCATTATCATTATTTAGACAAAGTGTGGGCTCTTTTGCCACAACTCCAAAATAAGAAAACATATCCGAAATAAATTTACTGTGAAATTTAGTTTGTGTATAACTTCCTCTTTCCCCCTTTAAGTTAGGAGTAAGATACAAAGTGTATTTGAAAGGCACTATAGTTTAGAAGGCTCCTGTGATATTATAAAATGTAAAAGATTGCTTGGGGGAAGCTGGAGGGGGCAGAAAACCAGGGAGGGCAAGGCTCTGCACACATACAGCATGCCCCTCTGCAGCCTGGGGACTAGCCCCATACCCGCAACTCGCTACACCTGTGCTCCACAGGTGATTTTTAACACTCCAGCTATGCTTGCGGGGGCAAGTAGTCCTGTGCTATCTCTGGTTGTACCTGTCAGATTGTACACATGCTCACGTCAGAAGTACCTATGCAGACTGCCCCAGGCCATCCAAGGCTGCTGTAACAAAATACCACGGATTGGTTGACTTATAAACAACAGAAATTTCTCTCTCACAGTTCTGGAGGTTGAAAGTCTGAGATCACATGCCAGTGTGCTCACATGAGGGCCCTCTTCCAGGTCGCAGACTTCTCTTTGTAACTTCACATAGCAGAAGGGACTTGGGACCTCTGTAGGCCCCTTTTATAAGAGATGTAATCCCATTCAGAAGGGCTTTGCTCTCATGACCTAACCACCGCCCCACCCACCTTCTAACACTATCACATTGATTGTTAGGGTTCCAGCATGTGAATTTGAGGGACACAAATATTCAGAGCACAGCAGAAATCCAGCATAGATCAATCTAGAGTGGAATTAAAGAGCCTGTTGAGATTCCAGTGGGGGCAGATGAGAATTCTCATTAATGGGCTCATCTTTAACATACCTCTTTGTCAGTTTTCTGTCACACATTTCATCATTTAACTTTTACCTAGCTCCCTTATTACAGCCGTGCATCAGCATTCATAGATGATGCATTCTGAAGGCCCACGAGCATGCTGTCCTGGGCCACACAGGTGGGAAGAGGAGGACTGAGGTGTCACTTCTTTCTTCACTTTCTATATTTATTCTTCCTTCCACCGAGGAAACACTTTCCTAATTTGACAGGTTGGGCTGGAGTGATCTAGACTGGAGAAACAGAGTGGAATTTGGTAAATCTGAAAGTTTCCAGCTTCCAAACTAATTTTGACATCTTATTTGCTCAACAAGTATTTACTGAGGTGCTGCTATAGGTATTCTGGTAGGGTATATAGGTAGGGTATTCTGCTCAATATTTACATCAGAAATGAGCAACCAGTTGTGATTCTGACTCCACACTGGCTACTAGCAAAACTCCAGACATAAATGCAGAGAAGGACTAATGATAATAATGCTGCTACTACTTTACACTGATGTAGCTCTTCACAGTGTTTTCACAGAATTGTATTTGGTCCCCTCCCACTTCCCGAGGGAAAGCCTTCTCTCATCCTCATCTACCTTTCTTTCCTTTCAGCTCCACAGTTGTCCGTTACCTTTCCCCAGTCAAACTGGGGCTATTTGACTTTAATTACACTCAGTCAGGTGGTCTGGTAACCTCTTCAAAGTAATTTAATCCAAAGTGTAAATGAGGTTTAACCCTCCTGGAGATATTTATATTTTTAAAAAGAAGCTTAATAGACAACGGGGGATTTCCCCTCCGGTCACTAACATGTGAACAGAGATGTTCGCAGGGCTCCCAGGCACATCTTCTTCGCCCCTGTGCTAAAACACACAGCTTTATTTACATTTATCAAAGAGAGTAACTTAGGAAATTAGCCAAGCAGTTCAACTTCTCTTATCTACCACCCCCACAGGTTCATTTGTTCTCCCCCCCCACTCCACTCTGCGTGTCACCATACTTTTAATGTCACATGACAACCCTGTATGTCACACACCAGCTGGCCTCCACCGTGTTGGACCCATACCTTAGTTTCTGATCTGTTCCTGCTCCAAACTTTGAGCCTTGGTTCCATCTTCCATTTATAATCTTATAAGCGCTCTTTAAATTTACCTCTTTAGATTTTGTTCTTCTGTTCCTGGAAATGGTTTAGTAAAGTAAGTGAGGCATAAGCACTGGCATCAGATGCTACTTACTAGGCATGTGAGTTATTTATCATCTCTAAGCCTCTGTTTCCTCATATGTAATGGGCATATTATGAGGATCAAATACGATATATAAATAGGATCAGGAACATTTTGTTAAGAGTTCAATGCATGTAGTTACTATTATTAATATTATTTCTTATCTCCACTTCCGTCGACAACTTTGGATTCCCGCTGCTGGTTCTGCCTTGCAGGATGTAATTCCTGAGTGTTACGTACTAGTCAGAACTAGTTTCCTGTACCTGACCTTTTCTTCTACAGTTCATACACAAAGTAGATGATGATAGAGACCATGTTTTCTGAACAAAGACAGGACATAATTTTATAAATATGGCATATTTGTGCAAATAATAAAGGCAAGATTTGAAACCAGGTCTGCTACACGAAATCAGAGACTTACGACTTCTGTACCTGTACTTACAATGTGAATTTTATACTCTGGGTGATGATGACTTTCCAAGTCACAAGGTAGTGTTAAACATCGTTAAGAATGTGACCTCATGATAACACATTATATTGAGAAAGCAAGGTTGATTACATAGGGAAAAGTTGTCTACATTTCTGGGAGGTATTTTTCTTCCCCCAAACAGAAAGCAGAGCCTTTTAAGTCAGATCTGGGGTTATATCCAAACTCTACCATTTAAAGTCCATGGACAAAAAGACTCCAAAGCCCTTATTATTAATGAGGAAACTGATAATCAGATAAATAATTTAACCAAGGTTAATGATACCCATCTTATAGACATATTATGGAAATTAGTATAAAATAGTGGCATATTGTTTGGTCTAAATAAATGCATTTCCTGGAAATCTAGAATGTGGTTTCTCTTCAAGATGAAAGGAAACTGAAATTATGCCCACCTTCCATATAACCGGGCTGAATATTTTTTATAATCTTTTTTTAAAATATTTTATTTATTTATTTTTAAAGAAGGGAAGGGAGGGAAAAAGAGAGGGAGAGAAACATCAATGTGTGGCTGTCGTTTGAGTGCCTGCTCCTGGAGACTTGGCCCACAACCCAGGCATGTGCCCCTAACTGGGAATCGAACCAGCAACCCTTTGGTGCACAGTCCACTGAGCCACACCAGCCAGGGCCCAAGCTCTATATTTTAAAACAAACAAAAACTTACATAGCTAGTATAAAACATGGAGATAAACATTTTCCATATTTACATTTAACCCTAACTTGTCTAATACGTATATTTAGATAGACAACTTAGATATAAATGAAACACTTTTTCAATATTGCTTTCTAAAAAGGAAGTATTCAAAGGATTCCTAATATTCGTTGCAGTATTTTGTTACTGGGTAATCTGAGACTTTGTCATTTAAAAAAGCCATAAAAAATGATCACTTAACAATTTATGGAGAAATAAGGAGAATATTTCTAAGCTCATGGAGGCATTTAGTAAGCCCTCACAAAAAAAAGAGACCCCAAATTTCTATATATTTAATGCCTAATTTTCAAGTAGAAATGTTTCTCTTATCTAAATAAATCTTGAACATTTTAGATATGTTGAAAAATTGTATGCTGAGTATTTTTTGTTTTTTATTCCTAATGAATCAGTGATTTTGACCTTCATTCCATATGCCCCTTTAATTTATGATGAATAAAGTAATACTGATTTTTCAAAAATTAATACACACTCTCAAGCCACCAAGTTTCCAAATTATGATATTTTCCATTGGCAAATGAAATAACATGCTGTCCATGCAGTCAGTGATTCGAGGCAATTTGAACATCATGATAAAAGGAGGGGGGATTACAAGCAGTGTTATAATTAAAGGTCTGTTGATTCTTCAGTTTAAATGCCATTGTTGAAAGATTTTTCACTCAGATGTCAAAGTCTGTGGCCAGCCAAAACTTGGCATGCTAGAACTCAGCCCAGGGAAACATTGTGTTCTACAGATTTAAAAACCAAAATCTGTCAAGAACAGAAATGTTGGGCTTGGGCTGATTTCTCATGAATCAGAACCAGAGCATAGCCAAACACCACCTCCTCTTTACGAAAGAAAGTAGTGCAGGTGGATGTTAATGGGAAATGTTTGTTCAGATGGGAAATTATTGTTAGATGTCATTATACTGAGCAGTGGGTTAAAGTGTTATGTAATTAAAGCATGTTTCTTTGAGAAGCTGAAACATTTCAGAAGTTTCTGGTTAATCTTTCATGGGCGATTAAATGGGGAGCAGTACTGACCCATCTTCCAACGTTTGTGTATGGAGGTTCAGTTTCTCCACATCGCTTCCCTTGTTACTGGAAACACTTGAAGGAAAACTTCATTGGTTTAACTCACCACCTAGAAATATATGTCCATATACCAGGCTTCCCTTTCTTTAATCTGAAGGTTAATAGAGCCTATGAGCTGC
Source organism: Desmodus rotundus (assembly GCF_022682495.2). Classification (NCBI taxonomy): domain Eukaryota; kingdom Metazoa; phylum Chordata; class Mammalia; order Chiroptera; family Phyllostomidae; genus Desmodus; species Desmodus rotundus. Next base: position 92,049,443 of record NC_071388.1, on the reverse strand, counting down.
ATCTAGCCAGCCCATAGAATTATTTTTGGTACAAAGAGTATTTTAAAATAATTTGAGACTTTGAACCAACTTTTAAAGATCAAGAGATCTCACCAAAAACTATCCAGATTATTTTCAGCTTCCCTTGAAAATGTGAAGATCTGGCAGTGTTAGACCTACATTTGTACATGGCGCCAGTATCTGGCAGAGTGGTGGCCGTTCCCTTCAGACAAGCCATTTCCTCTCCAGTTTGACAAAGCCTTCCTCCCTCACCCCAGACTCTGTGCCACACCCGCTTCACTCATTCTCCCCACCACCCTGGCTCCTGCAGGCAGTTGACTTTTCTTTCTTTGCTTGTGATAGATGGTATCTTTTCCTTGCTTTTGGCATCAAGCTTTAAAGCTTCCAAATTTATTCCCAATAAATAGCATAGCAAAAGCTGTGAGTACTTGGTGCTTAACAGAGCATTATTGAAAATGACAAAAATTGAAATGTAACCCCAAAATGTCAAAAAAAAATAGGGGATCACTTAAATATATATTGCTATATCCATGGAATGAAATACTATTCAGGGCTTAAAAATATATGTCCTGAAAGAATATAGGTACAAAACAATACATACAGCAAGATTAGTATTTGGTGGGAGAAAAAATATTTGTATATCCAATAGAATGCTAAAGTGATATCTCAGGCCAATATTAGAAAAATATGTACATATACAATCTCATATTTGTGCCCCAAGGGTAGCTTTATAGTTTCTCTTCCATATGGTTTCCTTACTTCATTTGACCCAAGATTTGGAAGATATTCTGAAGTCATTTTTTAATTCTCCATCTAAAGCTGATTATTCTTCTTCACTTATTCTTCAGAGGATACAGTCACGAATAAGATTTCCATGATCATTTGAAATGCTTGAAAAAGTATTCTTGCCCACATAATAGACTGCCACCATGGCAAAGAATGAGAAGTAGTCCCTGTGACGGCCTGGAGTTGGTTTGTTCTTCTGAAGCACCTTCTGCTCATACCAAAAATTATTTAAAACTTTTTGAAAACATCTTGAAACAGAAAAATTACACATAAATATGCAACTTAATAATATGAACACAGAAACTCTTAGGGGCTGGAATTGAAACTCATCATCACAGAGGCATCAACTTCGTGCCAACCACAGGAAGCAAAGCTCACAGGTAAAACCCATCTAAGCATTTATGGAAATTCTTCTGATCCCAGCACTTAGCACAATGCCTAGCAGAAATGAAAGTCCCCCAAAGTATTCATTGAATTAAATATGAATAAATTTGTACTCCCATCAAGGAACAATTAACCTGTGCATCAAAGTCAGTCGTCTTTTAAATAAAACTCAAGCAAGAAAATTCAGACTTTACTCATAAAACTTCCAGATATAGTTTGAGTGCTTCAAAGTTAATAATGCCATGGGGGGAAAACGTTTGTTTGTGTTGTAGTTGAATGCTTGTATGAGTTTGGGGAAAGAGTGCAAAAGAGCAAGAGGCAATTCTTCAAAGATGAATCTAGTCCTGAAGACTCTAACTCTTAAATATGCCTCTTCCTCCTGGCAGCACTAGCTTCACTGTTTCTGATTTGACTGTTCCGACTGAGAGCATTCTTCACCTCTGGGCTCCACAGCATCTGTTTTTGTGATGTATGGATAATCTTTTCTTGCTACTTCATCCATTCTTCCTTCATTTGCCCACAGAATGTAGGTTTTCTTTTCTTTCTCTCATCGCTGCATTCTTGCAGTCTGTGGCCAGTTTTATAGAACCATAACGCTGCAGCCACACATTTATATCACCTCCCTGAAGACTGGAGCATCTAGCCCTAGCCTCCAGACCCTGGTACTACGGACATGGGTTTCCACCTGCCCATTGAACGTTTCCATCTGGATGTGCCACCCACACCTCAAACTCTCACCATTATCCTTAGAGTATTCTAGAAAGTAATCAAATCAACCCCAAATATATTTTGTGCTTTTCTATCCTTATGCTTTTATTCTTTGCCCCTTGCCTAAGACCTATCTCTCCAAATTCTATTGGAACCTTTCCTATGTTCCAGAGTCCATCTCAAACACTACGCTTCTTCAAGCAACTTTTTTCAGTGTCTGTCATCAAATGATGTTTCTCCTGCCACAGAACTGACAGAATTTTGTTAACAACTCGTTATGGCATTCACTTCATTTTGTTTTGTATTTTATTTTAGTTATGTGGTGTTTATTTTCTCCCTAGATACCAGATTCATGGCTTCTTACTTAACTTTGTGGCCGTTTTCTAGAGATTAGGCCCTAGCAAAGTCCTTTGCTCATAGCACGTGCTCATTAAATATATGAATTCGGTCTGGAGAAAGTCCAACCATTGTTAATATAATGAGAACAGTTTGTGCGACATCACTGATAGAACCTGGCAGCCAAGGAGAGTGGACTGAAATGCACATGCGTGGACAATGACGACTTCACTGTACTAGTCAGTGGGGGCGGTAGACACTGTTGAGTGAGCATGTGCACTGTGCAGTCAACACATTCAAAATGACTGAGCAAGTAGAGCAACGAATCTGCATCAAACTTTGCATTAAGCTTGAACACTCCTCCACGGAAACTATTTGGATGATTCAGAAGGCCACAGCTATGGGCAACTGGTGATCAGCAGCTTCATCACAACAACATGCCCACTCATGCATCACATCCCATGCAGATTTTTTTTGGAGAAACATCAAATCACCCAGGTGACTCAGCTCCCCCTATGGCTCAGATTTGTTGCCCTGGAACTTCTGGCTTTTCCCAAAACTAAAATCACCTTTGAAAGGAAAGAGATTTCAGACCTTCGATGAGATTCAGGAAAATGTGACTGGGCAGCTGATGGGAATTGGGAGAACTGTGTAAGGTCCCAAGTGCCTACTTTGAAGGAGACTGAGGCATCATTGTCCTGTGTACAATGTCTCTTGTATCTTGTTTCTTCTTTAATAAGTGTCTATTTTTCATAGGACATGGCTTTATACTTTCTGGACAGGCCTCGTATATTGAGTGAAAGTGGGTTTATATATTGATGGTTGTATATGTGTTATAATTTGGAAGACCCAGAAAGTTCACCCAACCAAAGTGTCTCCCCTATTTTCCAGGCCATAAGATCTGACTTTGGGGCCTTTCTCCTTTACAAATGGGGATTTTCCACTAACTTGTGTCTTTTGTTTTTTTTTCCTAGCAAGTAAACTGTTGACTAGTTAATAGTTGAGTTCTCCCACCTTCTAAGATCTATTCATTATCACCTAAGAGGAATAAAGCCTTAAAAGAATAGGCCGTACTCTGGTTTTTCTTCAGATCATATAAATGTTTCACCTTCTACTAAAGAATAGGCCAGGGGTCAAATATTATCAAGAGGTAACAAATAGTAAAAGGTCCATGAAAGAGGAAGGGGAATAGAAAGTAGCGTGGGCTGTGCCACTTATAAGTTGTATGCCTTAATTTTCTCATCTGTAAAACTGGATGATAATAATTCCTACCTTATAGAGATGTTAGGAGAGCTAAATATATAGTACTAAATACTAATTAATAAATAATAAAGTGCTTCAAATAATATCTGACACTTGAAGTGCTAATAAGTATTGGCTCTTAAGTATTTATATATATGAAAAATACATAGTGTATATAATCATATGTCTGTTAAGTACATGTATATACTTAATAGATAGTACATATACCTATATATTTAACAATTATTATAATTGTTGTAATTGTTATTTCACTGTATGAACCTGATGGCAGATTCCAAAGAAACTCCTGAATAGCCAAAGACCTTAAATGTGTGGGCTGGAGTGTGTAAAAGAAAAGAGAACATACAGAGAACAAACTGATAGTTGCCAGTGGAGAGGGAGATGGGGGATGAGCAAAAAAGTCGAAGGGACATAAGAGATACAAACTTCCAGTCATGGGATGCTCTGTACAGCAGAGGGAATGTAGTCAACAATGTAGTAACTCAGTGCTGTGACAGATGGTTACTAGGCTTCTAGTGATCACATCATAAGGTACATAAATGTCAAATCACTATGGTGTACACCTGAAACTAACATAATATTGTATGTCAACTATACTTTAATAGAAAGAAAAATTTTTTAAAAACAGAGAACAAGCTTTGTCAGACAGGGGTTTGGCACTCAGCTCTGCCACCTCTTAACTGCGTACTGGGGAGCTCCCTCAGCCTCTCTGAGCCTCAGCTGCTTCATCTATAACAGGAAGGCCTTATCTTTTATATTTGCTTTGAGGATTAAGTGAGTTTTGTTCTCCCTAATCATTTTGAGATAGAATCTCATCCTTTTCATGATTCCTATTCTTTTTCTGAACTTCACATTTGTTGTCTTGACAAATTAGATGCCAGACTTTTTGTTTTGAACCAAACTTAGAAAAAAACAGGTGGCACTGTTTCTGGGAGGGGGGGGAACATGGCTGTACCAGCTAATAATTTCAAATTAGTAATTTAATGCAGTGGTGAAATGTTAAAATATGTACCAATTAATATGCACTATGTCTAATAGAGAACAAATATCAAGCTGGCTAAATCCTTAACCCAGAACAAACTTAGCAGTCAGACCCAGGTTTTCTTTTCTTTTTCATGAAATATGTTCTATCTATGGTAATAATTAACAGTACTAATCCACAGGTTTTGCAATTGGTCATATTTCAGAAGTATAGGAATTCATATTTTTACTAAAAAGAAAAAGTCCTTTCCACGTAATCCTATAGAAAGGAGTGTGTAGGGACTGGTAGGAGAAGGAAAACAGGAAAAAATGGTCTTGAAAATATCTACAAACTCCTGGATATTTAGGTCTGAAAGAAAAAGAACCTTGTAACGTACCTTCTCACATTTAGTCCTATGCTTGTAGTGCTGTGATGTGGCACTTAATGCTCTAGGGGACCCACGGCAAGTGTTACAAATGCAACCAAAAGTCTCATGAAAATGAGCCTCTTAATGGTGTGTGAGCTGGTCTGCAATGGCCTCAGGAAATCCCCCCAGCTATTCCCATCCTTTTCATCCACTACATTCTCTGACTCTAAGGGAAACTTCACTTCACCTCCTTGACCAGAATTGAGCAGACATTGATATGGGCACTCAGTGCTTTATTTATTCATTTATTAGTCTTCATCAGTTGTATTGCACCAGAACAAAAGAATATATATATTCTTTGCATTAATTTAAATTTAAGGATGTGCAAATATGTGTTTGTGGGAAATGCATATTTATGTTTATGTAATTTTATAGGTAGCTTGCTTTAATTTAAAATATTTTCCGTCAAATCTGTATTATTACTTAGAGCCTCACCATCACCTCTGCTTGACATATTAGCTAAATTTCTCAAAATGTTGCATGTAAAGTGAGCTTTTTAGAAGAGAATCATGTTTTTCTATTCACTTCTATAATTAGTCAGGGTAAGTGTCACATGGGAAAAAATAAGTGGCCCAATGCATAATTTAAAAAAAAAATTAAGAACCGCAACTTCACCTCAGTGATAATGATACATTTATCTATGGGCACTTTATGTGCCTTAATTGCCCCCAAGAAATGCCAATAAGAAGTGCATCCAATTAAACAGCAGGTATTTTGGAAGCAAATGCTATGTGTAAACCACTGTACTGGAGGCAAAGGGAAATGTAGAGAAATATAAGTCAGGGATTATCCTCAGGGAGCATATAGTCTAGTTAAGAATAGTCCAAGACAGAAAGGTAGGACTGTATACAACAATTGAAAGTTTAAGTAACAGTTCAAGATATTCAGGCATGGTCTTTACACAGTTATGTTACTGACTAATTTTAAGATATACCACATGGTTAACTGTCCTTTCATTGGAAGGACTCACTGATTGGGTGCCATATATACTTACAGCTACTTAAAAAGCAACAATGCTTGAGGACATCATCTCAACTCCACTCATATATCTGTTTAAACACAATTTGGGTGATTCACGCAATAATAATTTTTATTGTGGTAGAATACATGTTCCTTTTCTTTTAAATGTTGAACATCCAGTAGCCTCACTGGATGTACAAACTTCTATGGTTTTCCATAGAAAGTTTGTTCAGGAATGTTTGTTGAGCAATTAGACATTTCTAAGTAGATGGTTGATGTTAAGCTACCCAGGAATGGCCTATGAAGATATTTTCACTCCTGGACACCCAGCCTTGGGTGCCATGATTCCTTCAATTTTGTAATACTGAATTTGTTTTTACTTGGGGAATATATTTAAAGTAGAGTTGTCCAGAGCACAACCTAATAAATTCTGCAGCAGTGTTTATTTAATGTGTAACTGATCAGAATCAACTCAGAGATCATATAGGGACTTACCATATTTTTCAGACTATAAGACGCACTTTCCCCGCCCAAATTTGGAAGGAAAATGGGGGTGCATCTTATAGTCCTAATGTAACTTACCTGGCTCGCTGGTGTGCAGGGGCCATGGAGCAGGGTTGCTGCTGCAGGAAGCTGGCGGTGGCAGGAGTGGGGCAATGCTGCGGGCCCTGGGCTGGGAGGAGGGGGTGTCCTGTCGGTGCCAAGCAAGGGAGGCAGGAGCCGAGTCCCCGCTGGGGCATACTATAGTGCTGGAGGGGAGGGTACAGGCGGTGCAGGCACGCTAGGAGAAGAAAGCCTGCAGCGCCCTTACGTGCTTCCATCACGTGACTGGTGTGTCCTCCATTAATATTAACATAGGCAAAGTCCACTGCAGGGTCACCTGTCAATGTGGCCCTGCAGCTGTTGCAAAACTACAACTCCCATCATGCTTGGACAGGTTGGGATGATGGGAGCTGTAATTTGGCAACAGCTGCAGAGCCACACAGGTCGTGCAAAACTGCTGTCCCCATACAAGAGTGTTGCACAACCTGTGGCCCTCCAGCAGCAGATCCCCCCATAACAGTGTCAGCAGCAGATCCCCCCATAACAGTGCGTCATCCACTGATGTTCTCAGCTACAGCGCCCCCATAACTATGAAGAACACAGTGCTGATAGTTCTGTCATTACTGTATTTTGTTGTAGAAAGATACGATAGTGTACCGTAGTCTCCTGCTGAATCTCCCGTATTGTGGGAGATGTCAAAGCAGAAAAGGATTTCTGCTTTAAAGGATGTTATTAAATATTTTACCACATTTTTTGCTTCAGTTTTTTTCCCTATTTTCCTCCTCTAAAACCTAGGTGCATCTTGAGGTCTGATGCATCTTATAGTCTGAAAAATATGGTAATCTTTAATTACCACTTTAGTTATAACCTGTTAGGGAGATTAGGGTAAATTCAAGGGAAAACCAGAGAAGTTTATACAGCTTAAAGGTTTAAAAAATATGCAGGCTACTATACCCAATATTTCTATTCATACCTTTACTCTTCTTCTACTGAAGTGTAATATAATAATAACATCAATAATGCCAAGCAAATGGGATCTTTAGCTTACGAAGCATTTTGGATACACCGTTCCCTATTGATCCTCAATTTGTGATGTCAACAACTTGTGAGATGGTAAGCCAAATATTACACACATTTTACAAGTGAAAAATATACGAAGTTTAAAAGGACAGATGAGTTGCGTACGACACGGAACTCTTAAAAGGTGCAGCTGCTTGTCCTGATGCACACGCTGTGACTGGCTTAGAGGAACCAGCAACGCACACAGAACCTCTGCCGCACTACAGCTATAACCAGAAGGCCCTGAGGAGAAGTCAAGATGCAAACCTGTAGGCTCTAGTCTTCAGAGGATGGAAGAGCCCTCAGGCCAAAAGGCATACCTGCTATGATTTCATGCAAGACTGAAAAGGTATAGTTAGCTATCTTTTATAGAGTGTTTCTTCCCACTTATACAGTGTCATTGATAAATACTGTGAATTTTTATTACTTGGAGATTGGATAAAATCCTGATGATTTTCCATGAAAATCATGGTTGTGTTTAACCTGGTTGTGTCAGAGTTTTTTCAGACCCCTAATCACTTCAGTCTCTACAAAAGTCGCAATCCTGATCTGGACAATCCTACCTACCAAAATTTATGGGGGGGAGGTTATTTCTGTTGAAAAATCTGAATATAGTCAGTTGTATTTGAGCTGGCTTCCTGGAGCTTCTTACTTATTTAAGAATATGGTATGGAAATGATGGAAATCATGGACCACTTTACTAAAACTGAGCGTCACTGGGAATGAATCCTACCAGACACAGGCTCTCATTGGCAATATAGAATTCAGAGCTGTCACTAAATTTTGCTTCCTGATGAGTAGAAAAGGTAGAGAGTCTAATAAAAAGGTAGAATGTCAAATCAAGAAATTCAGCATTTAGTTCCAGAAACACTGGGCAGTGGGTCCTCTGTTCAATATCACATCCTTTAAAAGTCTACAGACTTCCAACCTTCACTTTGGCTTAAAGAATTGGACCTGACATGTCGAGTTTTTTAACTTTCCTGCTGTTGTTACTTTGGAGCCTCAGTTAATATGAAATAGCAAGGTGATACCCCCAACACCTTGGTCTTAGGGCATTCACAACACTTAATGTTTTTCCATAATAATAATCCTGGCTGAAGTTATAAAATGTTTTCATATTTATGATCTTATTTAGTCCTACACTAGCCTTTTGCATAGACAGGGGAATTGTTGTTGTTATTTTCATCACTCCCATTTTCTAGATGAGGAGATAAATGGAGTAAGAATCTGGTCTAAGGTCACAGAGCTGGCAACAGAGCCACAATTACACCCGGGTGAGCAGGTGATCTTACTCACAGTTCAGCAGACTTGCCAAACCTCATAGATGTGCTATGACAGTGGTTCTCAGCCAGGCTCTAGAATTACCTAAAGGACTTTTTAAAATATAGGCACTCAGATATCTACCTTTTGAGTGTCTGATTTAGTAGTCTGGAGTAAGGCCCAAAGATTTATTTTCCTTACAGGTTTCCAGGCAATGCTGATGCTGCCAAAATCCACACTTTTAGGAGCCCTGTCCTACAGATTGTATGCAGTAACTTAATGGCAATGATACATTAAGGCAAGATAGTCAAATAAGAAGGATGCTTATTTTCATGATGCTTCCTCATGCTGCTGCTTTTCTCTATTTCTGATCTCTATTGGGAAAGAGCAGAACAAATGTGGGGCGCGCACTAGCCAAAGAGTATTGTATTGTTTAGAATGAGTTTAGATCTTCTGATACTCAAGAATTGAGCAGCATAATCCTTCAGTTTGCTTCTACCTAGGAAGTACTATTGTAGATTATCTTGGAGTTATGATCGCCAACCCAGCGATGAAGAGCCCCTGTAATACTGGACAGGGGGAAATATGATTAGGTGGATCTATGGGCAACTGACCCATTAAACAACAATCTGCAGATAGCTATCTCCATGTCAACCTAGCCCTCTAGGTTCTTAATGGCAAGAGGGAGAGAGAGACTTATTCTTGACCTATCCTAGTCAATATTTTTCTGAAGACTGGTAAGAATTTCCTGTATCACAGGCTCAGTTTCAGTCAACAAGGTAATATATCAGCTTTTTTAAAAAGCTAAGAAATATTTCAGCTGTGTTGTGAGATAATGTTCAGAGAAGGTAGCTGATAATGGTAGGCCTGGTTGTTCTGCATGTTCTAGGGGATAGTCAATATCCTTGCCTTTTCTAGCTTCCAAAAGCCATCTGCAATCTTTTGCTCATGATCTCTTCTATGAGTAAATCCAAACTCTTGTTTCTGTCATCACATCTCCTACTGTTAGCTCTGGTCCTCCTTTCTCTCTCATGTAAGAATCCTTGTGATTACCTGTACAGCCTACCAAGATAATTCAGGGTAATCTGCCCATCTCAGTGCCCTTAAATTTAATCCCATTCACAAGATCCCTTTTCCATGTAAGGTAACATTTGTAGGTTCTGGGATCAGAACATGGATATCTTTTGCAGGGTCATCATTCAGCCTACCACAGTCTCTTTCTAGTGTGTTTATTAGACTACATTAGGAATGGGGTACCCCTTTCTCAGCACCAGAATTCAAGAGTTTCTTTAATAAAATATATCCTAAATGAGGGTGGCAGTGTTATGAAAGGCAAGGGTGTGACTGAGGAAGGCATGGGAACAGGAGACAGGAGAACTGGGTTCCAATACTAGCTTTGCTTCTACCAACTTTTGTGACCTTAACTTTATTTGATAAAATGTCTCTGCCACTTAGTTCTTCTCTGTAAACTAAGAGAACCAGAAAATCTCCTAAATACCTCCTACGTCTAAGAGTCTATGCTTCTATAAACTATCAGACTGTTTCTAGATGACATTTAAATTTAAAACCAAGTGCTTACTTACCACCTCTAACAGTCAATATAAATCTTGTCCAATTTTCTTTTGAATTCAAAATTCACTTAAATTTCAAATTTGAAATGTATTATCCAAGGACATATTTATCTTGCTGTTGAAATAGTGATAAGGCAATGAAAATCACAAATACAAGTGCTTTTCACTAGCTAACTTTTAAATATCTTCCCAACAATGCTACTTTAGTCTAAGCATCAAATCACTAGTCTTAGGGTGATATTATACCTTTTTCATATTAGAAACTTGGGGCACAGTAAGAATAAATTGCAATAGCATAAGACAAACTAAGAGAGTTAGGTCACAACAAAGAAATATGGCCCAAATGAAAGAACAGATCAAAACTCCAGAAAAAGAATTAAGTGACGAGGAGATAACCTTTAAGATGGAGAGTTCAAAACACTGTTAATCAGGATGCTCAGGGAAATGATTGAGTACAGATGCAGAATAAAGGAAGAAGTGAAGGCTATACAAAGTGAAATAAAGAAAAATATACTGGGAACCAACAGTGAAGGGAAGGAAACTGGGACTCAAATCAATAATTTAGAACAAAAGGAAGAAATAAGCATTCAACCAGAACAGAATGAAGAAACAAGAATTCAAAAAAATGAGGAGAAGCTTAGGAACCTCTGGGACAATTTTAAATATTCCAACATCCAAATCATAGGGGTGTCAGAAGAAATGGGAAGAGCAAGAAATTGAAAACTTATTTGAAAAAATAATGAAGAACAACTTCTCCAATCTGGCAAAGGAAATACACTTCCAGGAAGTCCAGGAAGCTCATAAAGTTGCAAACAAGTTGAGCCCAAAGAGGAGCACACCAAGACACACTATAATTAAACTGCCCAAGATTAAAGATAAGAAGAGAACCTTAAAAGTGGCAAGAGACAGGAAGAGAGTTACCTACAATAGAATTCCCATAAGACTATCATCTGATTTCTCTAAAGAAACCTTGCAGGCAAGAAGGGGCTGGAAAGAAGTATTCCAAGTCCTGAAAAGCAAGGACCTACAACCTAGATTACTCTATCCATCGAAGCTATCATTTAGAATGGAAGGGCAAATAAAGTGCTTCCCAGATAAGGTCAAGTTGAAGGAGTTCATCATCACCAAGCCCTTATATGAAATGTTAAAGGCATTTATCTAAGGAAAAGAAGATCAAGAACTGTGAACAGCAAAATTACAACAAACTCACAACTATCAACAACTGAACCTATAAAAATAAAAACAAACTAAGCAAACAACTAGAGCAGGAACAGAATCACAGAAATGGAGATCACATGGAGGGTTATCAGTGGAGAGAGGGAGAGGGGAGAATGGGAGAAAAGTTACAGGGAATAAGAAGCATAAGTGGATGGTACAAAATAGACAGGGGGAGGTTAACAATAGTATGGGAAATGTAGAAGCCAAAGAACTTACATATACGATCCATGGACATGAACTGAGGGTGGGGGGATGCTGGAGGAAATGGAGGTACTAGGCAGAGGGGGATAAAGGAAAGAAAAAATGGGACAACTGTAATAGTATAATCAATGAAATATACTTAAAAAATAAAAATTCACACCAACAAAAAAAAGAAGAGAGTTAGCAGCTGTTGCCTCCAGGTTTATCTGCCACCATGGCAGGCGTGTTACCAGTCAATACATGAAGTAGGTCGGGCAGAGTGCAAAGACCTGTCCTGAACGTCTCAGTCTCAAGGTATGAGTGACCAGCTAGAAAACACTCACTGAGTGACTGCTGTCACTATTACTGGGGTTAAAGAGGTGGGAAAGGGCGGGCATGTCTCTCTTTTTTTTTAATTTGGCCCGGAACCTGACCACTGATTCCCAAAAGGAAATGGGGCCAGTTTCATACAGATCTCACTACAGCATTCGAGTCATCCCACAAACACCAATTTTAAACGATTCACAGAGGACCACGAAAAATAATTTGGAGGAAGTTTATAGGAAGGAAAGCTTTGAGAGCTGAACCAGAAAAGGTGCTTGAAAGTAAATCAATTTAGGGCGTACACTGAATTATGGCATTTATTATTATGTTCAGAGTATGCATGGAATTTTGAACTAAAAGCTGGGAAGCAAAGATCTAGAAACTCTCATGCATAGTAAATAAATTAACCCTTTATTCTCTTCCTTTTTATGCATCCTGTATTTGGTGACTTGTTCATACAAATGTCCACTGGAAAGGACTATTAAACCATGCTCCGCTGTGGACACATTTGTGTTTTCATAATTAGAATATATGCTTCCAGGAGATTTTCTCCAGTGTTGTGTGGACACAGTCTTTTCAAATATTTCAAAGGCCAAGCATTCTTTGGGAAGAGGAGAAGCATTTTGTCTGTTTATGACTGACCAAGTTTCCTAAACTTATTAAATTGAGATCCCTTGTCCTTTTCTTCTTCCTTTTCTTCCATAAGTTGAAGACTATTCTAATAAATTATTTAGCAAATAAAAAAACCTGCCAAATCCAAATCCAGTGTGATAACTGAATTAATGACTGTTCTAGAACCCATGAGTTCAGTACACTGTACCACTCAGGATCCATTCTCACTTTTTACTTTATGCTGGAAACTAAATAGTATAAGGAAATGAGCTTATCATGAGCAGGTCATCAGCTCTTGAAATGTCTGCCCATGAGAAAAAAAATACGATTGGAATCCTGTCACCAAGGAAATGGTTTAAAAATTTGTTTATTTCAGTGCCAAACAAAAATCTTAACTTCAACTAGTGATGGTTATTTTGCAACAACTTAATTCTTTTGTCCATTCATTCATTTGTTATATGGTTACTATGTACTAATTATTTAGAAAAAAGAACACCCTATGGATTATGCAAACCTTAAATATCACTGTATGTTTGTATGTGTTCATATGCATTTTTGAAGAGCACAGTTGTGACAGGAAGTGAAGAATGGCATGGTCAGGGAAAAATTAAAGAGACACGATGTAATTATCTGAACTGGAATGAAGCCAATTAATAACCCATGTGCTAACACTCCCTTCAAAGTGCTGGAAATGCCGTCAGATATTTCAGTGTCTTCCATAGTCATAGCCGGCAATCTTCACCTCATCCATTTTCAACACCACTCAGGAACCGCTCCCCCCAGCTCCTGAGGACGGGCTGCCACCTGAGGTGAGCTGGAGAAGAGGTATAGAGTGTATAATCTAGGATTCTCACAAGTGACTGTGCACAGATTTTCACTTATTATTTTAGTGTAATCAAAACCCTGGTGTTTTATGGATTTGCTTATGTATTCAACTCATATTTACCAATACCTACTGTGCGTCAGGCCAGCAGCATGGCTGAGAGTGGAGGCTTTAAAGTTAGGTGCCTGGATTTCATCTCCAGTTCCACACTTACTAGCTAGGTGTTTTTGAGCAAGTTACCTAAAACTTCTAGGCCTTGATTTTCTTTTCTATGAAATGAGGGTTGGTAGTACGTAATTCATAGGGCTGTTATGACACTAATATATAATAAAATATGGAAAGCACTAAGCAGAGTGCTTAGCACAGATTAAGCAAGGGCATTATTATGAGCCAGGAAATATTCCAAAGTCTGGGAACAAAGAGATCAAACAACACTGAGATGATCCTTGAAGTTTAGATTCTAGAACTTTGGGGTTCTAAACTTCATAGTCTCTATCGTCAACCCTTTCTAACACAAGTCTATATATTGCATCTTTGCTTTGCTATGTGTGTTCATTTCTTGTACCTGCATGGTTTGAATAGAACACACTCAGCACATCCATAGTATGCGGGTTTGTTTATACACACCCTCACTTTATGCTTTCCTCAATAATAATTGCTGTGTAATGACCAGCCGTGGACTTAATATATGTTAACTCATGTCATCCTGAAAACAACCTTATGGGATCAATTTTGTCACCTTTTACAGATAGGGAAACTGAATCTTGGAGAGTGTCTGTGGCTTAGGCAATATTATAAAGGTCTGTTGGACCCCAAAGCCTGTTCTCTTTTTACATTCAGTTCACACAGCATGCATTCAGTAAGCACTTCACTGCTCTGCTCTGGGCTCTCGCCCATCAGGTGCTTTGAGACCTGCAGCAGGACCTACCAATGTCAAATTCACTGAACCCTCATCCCTCTAAACTGATCAACTGTGGACCATGTGTTTTAGACCTGTCACAGCAGCCGTTGTTAAAGGGGTTGGTGTGCAAATAAAGTAAATTACTCTGGCTATGACTTTCCTCAGATTACCTGCCTTTGAGTGGGCTCCCAGGTGTCTGACACTTTTCAGCTTTCTTCTTTCACCCCAAGTAGCAACATCATTGCTGAAGCATGACTGAGAGAGAGTGTTCACTCTCATATACACCACGATTCTTGTTTTAGGGCAAGAGACTTACCGGTAATCTCTCCAGTAACATCTGATGGCACTGTTCTCTTCATAAGCACCTCTTTCCCCCTTTAAAAAAATTACCTTCCTTTATCTGTCGTCAAGAGGGAAATCCTTACTGAATATGATCATATGTGTCCCCAAAAGAGATACCATCAAGTACGTGGGCAGATACTACAGTTTCCCCTTTCTATTTTAGTAGCTTGTTTCAGTTGAAATATATAGGAAAATTCGCCCATCACTAATCTTTCAGGTGGAAAATCTGAGCCGTGATTTTAAAGGACATTGTAAGCTGGAAAACTCAATCTCTTTCACCCACAGTATGCCTATATTTTAAAAATGAATTGTGTGAGAGAACCACATCTTTTTATACGGTGATCTATAGCACACAATATTCACAGAGAGAATTGCAAACTCCAGGACAGGTCTTTGTAGACTGGTACACTGGCCTTCGCTAACCTGGAGTGTGGCACCAGCTGTACCTTGCTGAGATGGGGCTTGTACAATGTTATATTTTTCTGCTTTTCTTTGAGAAGGAATTAAAGATTCACATCCTTAGAATTCAAAATGCACAAAAATACTGCTACTTAGATATTTTTAAAAATTGGAGGTTTGTGCCCTGGCTGTATAGATGAAGGAATCCTGTTATTCTGGAGACAGGTGATTTTCATACCTGTTGGGCCAGAATCGTTAAAGAGAGCTGCAGGTTAGCTGGTGTGCTGGAACGAGTCCTGGCCTGGAGGGCTGCTGGTGCCCCAGGTTCCAGTGTCGTGGACATCACTATTGCCTTCGTGATTTATTAGCCCGAGGCTCTGGGCCTCAGTTTCCTTATCTGCTGAATTAGGGCATCAGAGAGATTGATCTCTGTGGCTTTTCCTGGCTCTTGTATCCTCTGGGTCTGCGAATCGCCTTCAGTGTCTGCCATAGTCTGCCTTGCCAGCTCTGTTTGTCACAAAGATTAATCCGTTTTAACTGTACCTTGGAGTGCTCCTGGGAGAGGAGGCTGGATGGATTGTTTTGCACCTATTATTGCATCAGAACTTTTGCCTTTTTAGATGAGATCGTGCCGTGCCTGAAATCTGTCTGCCTCTCTGCCCACTGACTGTCTGTGCTGATCTCTTGCCACCGTGCCTCTTCTTCCAGCATCCATCTCCCTCCAAGATCTAGACTCGGCATCCGACTGTACCTGTCTTGTTCTCTGCAGCATCTGTCTGCTGCACTCCTAGACCATCGTTAATAAACTTTCACACATTACACACAGACCCTAATATGTTGGCACCTGCCCATAAATATCTACCGTTCATAAAACTAGGGGAGAAAACTCCATTTTTAAAAAAAAAGACCTCTATCTAAATGCCATTTGTATTTGCACTTTTTGTTTAGTTGTAAGTTTTAATAGTTCCCCCTTTGAGGATTTGTCAGTACGAGCAGTATTGCTTATCAGAACACACCAACAGTCTTTTTGTAATATTCGCTTTTCCCCTTTGGTTCAGCCGAGCCCGCTGACAGATCATTCAAATTCAATTGTTTTATGTCTAAGCCGAACAGCTAATTAAAGTAGGGATGATTAACCTGACTGGCAGTGTCGCTCTCCCTCTCGCGCTCTCTCTCCCTCTCCCTTTCTCTCTCTCCCTCCCTCCTGTTCCAATCAGTCTTTTTCTCACACACTCTCTCCCTCCGTGTCTCTCTCTCTCTCTCTCTCTCTCTCTCTCTCTCTCTCCCTCCCTCCCTCCCTCTCCCCCTCTCTCTCTCTCTCTCTCCTCCTCTCCTCTCCCCTCTCTCCGTCTCTCCCTCCCTTGGTTGGTCTCTCTCTCTCTCTCTGTCTGTCTCTTGCTCTACTGTTTTTTTTTTTCCCTCTCTCTCTCTCTCCTAAACGTGGTCTGCTTGCTGATGGCAGAATGGCACTCGGAGATTTGTGCATTGTGTCTGGTTTCCTACGGGCAGGCTGACCCAGTGCCTCCAGGGACTTATCAATAGACCACTCAGAAGAGACACAGACAGGAGAGAGGAGGAGGGGTGGGGGGAGAGAGAGAGAATCAATATCAAGAATAGAAGGAGCTCCGAAGCCATTTTTTTTTTAAAGAAGTATCGGGACTTGGGAGAGGGTGACAAAGAAGGTTTTTCAAAGAGGCAGTGGAGGAGGTTCTAATAAATTTGGAAGGAAACAGTTCCCTGTCTTGGGAAAAGGAGAACTCCTGACTGATTAGCATTCACACCAGGTATGAGATGTTCGCTACCCCTTATCACTGTGTCGCAACTGAGATGGAAAAGCCTTTTTTTTTTTAAGGAGACTGAGGGAGCATGTATTTCTCTGTGTTTGTTGTTGGGGGGTAAGGAGGGTGGCGTGAGATCTGTGGGCATTTGTGTATGGGAGCAGAAAGAATGGAAGCAGTACAACGGGGGTGGGAAAGAGTATGGAGTATGTTACTGTCTTCCCTGTCTTTGTGCACCCCTGGGGGGTTACCCAAGTTCATTTCTAGCAGGTGGATTTAGACAGGAGTTACTTAACGCTTGACCGCCAGTTTTGAAAAAAAGAAAAAGAAAAAAAAAACGTTGCTTCCTATGTCTATTAAAGGAAGCTCCAATTTCTCTCTCTCCTTCTCTCTCTCCCTCTCTCTCTCTCTCTCTTTCTTCCTCTCTCTCCCTCTCTCTCTCTCTCTCCTTCTCTGTCTCTCTCTGCCCCCCCATCTCTCTTCCCCTCTCTCCCTCTCCCTCTCTCTTCTTTTTTTCCTCTTCTAACCAGACAGCGGGAGGGCTCCTGGCTCCCAGCCAGCCCAAAAGCCTCTAAGTGTTTTGCACTTGTTTCAGGGAGTAGCTGCCCGGGGATTTTTCAGCATTTTCACTAGAGAACAAAGAGTTCTTTACAAAGGGAAGGGGGGCGGTGGGGGGAGTCAGCTTAATGTCTGATATATGTTTTTCTATTTTTATTAGTTTTTCGCCTAAAAAGAAAGAGACGGGAACAGAACATTCACTCTATAAAGACACAGACATTCAAAAGAAACCCAGTTATCTTTTTTCCCCATCACCTCAATATATATACATAAAAAATAAAAAGGAAAAAGACTAATTAAGTTGGGTATGTTGCTCTTTTCTCCTCTTTTAATCTTTCTAAATACAACTGTCCTTATGTTCACTCTATGCTATTTTTTTCTACTCATAATAAAAGTTGTTCTGCATACATCTCTTCAGATCATCTCTTTACCTTTCCTGGGTCCCCAAAATCCTGTGGAGGACCGAACAAGAGTCCACCAAATAATCAATTTAGTGTTGAGAATCATCTACTTTTGCCACTTGGGTAAAAAGTTAATCGTGGAATTTGGGCTCCCAAAATTCCAATGGGGTACAGTAGTTCCTCGGGTCTCATAAGTTTTTGCACCCATCCATTTAGAAGGTACCACTGTGTCACTTGTCAGTTATTAAGAAAGGTAGAAGGGAGTAAATATTTGTGTTTTATTTGTTTCTCTCTAATTGCATAAATGACAAACTCCCCCCCTCCCAAGAGATCACTTGCCCCATCCGGGATACGCTGGTGCAGCCGAGATTTTCCAGTGACTCTGATAGCCGTGTAGCTTTGTGTTTTCCACCTGATTGTTTCCGCCTGGGCATGTGTATTTTTACCACGAATTTGTGTTTGTAGCAAACATTCCAGAGTGCTTATCATTTTCAAATTAAGGCTCCGACAAAAGAAAAAGAAATCAGCATGTGAGCAGTGTGTGCAAAATGTAGGAAACAATTCCATCTTTTATCTCTGCTGTACATTTGTATCTTTATAGTAATAGTTTTCAATTATAAACCCAAGAAAATTTTTCTTTCTAAAAGTTCTCCCCTAATGCATTCATATTTTGACTGTCATTTGGAAATCATGTTAAGGTACATAATAGACCCAAAACTAAACAAGGGGGAAATTTACAAGCCCCACAAAAATTCTTCTATGTTATGTGCAGTACCTAACTACGAGTAAGTGTTTTAGTACGTAGAAAGTAACTACAACAGTGATTTCAAAATTCAGAAACTCTTTTTTTTTCACTCACTGAAAATATGTTTTTGTCCCTAGGGAAGGACACTGGAGGGAAAATATACATGCATACATTTTCCCGTATTTTTTAGAATGCATTTTATAATTGCTTCCTAAGGCTGTGATGCATATCAGGGCAGAGTGTAATGTCTAGTCAGTAAACCCTTCTTGCTGGGAGGTGTCAGCACCTTACGTTTTAAGTAACTTGATAACAAGGAGTCTTTGGGGGGAAACCTTGCTATGTTATGAGTTGCCTCAGTAATGACCCTTCAGAGAAAAAAAAACAAGAGCCTAGGTGGCCAGTGTTTGCACTTGAACTCACTGAAAGACCTTAGAATTAGGGGAACTTTTGGCAAATCCAAAATTTTCTAGGGTAGCTCACTTCTTACAGTTATGTGTTTTCTTCAGGAAAATTCTTGTATTGCCTTCCGACTTTTCTATACTTCTGTAGAGATTGTGAATGCTTTTAATAGTGCTGGAGGAGAAAAACATCTTTAAAGAGAAAAATCATCAAAATAAGAAAAAAGAAACTCGGTCTTTAAAAAGTTTTATATTGAAGGCAAGAGCTTTTTTCCCCCTTTTGGCTTGTTTCTGATTTTTTTTTTCTCCTGAACTCTTTTGTTGCTGTGGGCTCTTGTGTTTACATTTTTGTTATTTGTGTTGTTTTTGTTTTTTCTTTTTTTTTGGCGGGGAGGGGGCTGGTAAGTCTGTTTGTGATGTGACCAAGGAGAGTCTGTGAAAGGGGCAGAGGGGTTCTGATGAAAGGCTGTTGCTGAAACCTGCACTAGCCCCTCCTGGTCCCAACTTAGTCTGCTCCTATCAGCTGGCTGTGCCGCCAGGAGTACAGTGAAAGGTGATAGCTGTCATTGTGGGTGCTTCGTGGATCTGACCTGAGAGTAACACATTCACAGGCGAGGAGAAGAGGGGAAAAAAAATAGAGGAGGAGGAAAGAAAAGCTCTTTGAGCTGGAATACACTGGCCCTTTCTTCCTGTAGGCAATCCGCTCCGGTTCTTGGCGACGTGTCCTGCACTATCAGATATCATATGACTTTTTATTTAGATTCCTTTTCGGAGAATGGCCTGTTAGGACTCTGTTTGTTTTCTTTTATTTAATTTCCTTCTCCCCTCACGCGCTAGTTTTGTGTATCTGTGTGTGTGAGAGAGTGTGTGTGCACATGCATATGTGTGCAATTTTTATCTTTGTTTTTGTTCTGTTGATCTGATGCTTTATTTAAGGACAAAGCTTTAATTATTTCAGTATACAGGTTTAATCATTTGCCAAAAAGCAACCTCATTCTAGGCTTTTTGGGGGTCGATTTTTAAACACATCCATTAACACATGAGGTTGAGGATCCTAAATGCTTGCTGGTCGGGCGCTTGGCCCACTCCCTCACCTTAATTTAACCCTCCCCCTCATCAGCATGCACAGTAGTATAAGTTAGGAAACACCTGTGCTGAGTTGAGAGGGAAATAAAAGTAGAAGCAACTTCTTCAAATCTGCACTCCTAGTTTCACTTTAATAAACTTTTTTTTCATTGATTTTTTTTTTTGGACACCCTCTGCTGAACCTGAAAGCATCAGAGATACTAAGAGATGTCTGTGGAGCTTTTGTGAGGCAAGCTGAGCACCCCTGGAAAGTAGAGCAGGGCTGAAAGTCATTCAGAGACTTAAAAATTAAGTGAGAGATTTAAATAAGATCTGTGAGATCTGGGGGGCATGCAGGGCTTGGTTTGGTGATGGATGGTAAAATGGAACACATAGGGGAACTCAAGGAGGAGAAAGAGAAATTCCCAGCCAGGGGTTAATACAGGCGTTCCTGCTGCAATTAATACTTTAAAAACCATATTTGATCATTTTTAAATTTTGTATGACACGAGATTTAACCAGTTGATATGTGATTGCCTTCCTCTTCGTGATTGCTATGTAAAGCAGAGGAATTCTACTGACATTATTATGGGGTTTCTCTTAAACTTTTGATGTATTTGTCGGCTTTGAATAGTTCAGATTTTAGTTAGCAAAAGAAAAACACAACTTTCCTAGGTGTGCAGATGTTCGTCTATACCACATTCTTGTCACTACGTAACTTCTGTAAACGTACAGATTACATTCTGTTTGCACCAGGGTTTTTGTATGGTAAAGAGCAAGTCTGCCTCGAAGACTCAGATGGTCATTGCACTCTTTAAAACCCGTAGTTTTTAGTACCTTGTTACTTTCTCTACACTCATTTTTTATAGACCTTGAATTTCTAATGCCTTATCTTAGCCGGAGATGAATTTTGTTGAAACTTGGAGGAAAATCTATTCCACCCCTTTAAGAGTACCCAAAAGGGAAGGGAAAACTATTTTTCGTTCAACAGAAAATTTTAGAAGCCTTTTCTCCCCCAGCGGAAAACTCCAAAACAGCTTTGTCTCAGAATGTTAAACTTGGCATGGATAAGCAATGTGAGTTTTGCTTTGTTTGAGGAAATTTGTTTTTGAAACAACAATGTTATAAATATTTTTAAATTGCCTGCTGAGCATGCGCTGTGTCTGACTTTATTCATAGTTTTAAACACACACCAAAGTGCAGTCTTCTGAATGGCCACAGGTAAGGCTGTTGATTTGTATGATCTTTCTCAGGGCCACCTTCAGTGAGTCTTCTCAGTTTTCCAGAAGGGAAAAGGGTGAGAGCTGAGTGTAGACCTGGACTCATTTCTAAAAATCATAGAGCAAGAGTAGAGTCCCCCATTAAGGCTTGCACATTATACTTAGGGTAAGTACTATTCAACTTTCCTTTCTAATAGGAGTTGCCTGCTTTAACTTTTCAGCTTAATACTAGCAGAGTAAGGTTTTTTATTTCTTGTTTTTGTTTTTGTTTTTAAATTTAACCAAGGAGGGATATGACTGAAGTAGAAAATTTGCAGATTTTTAAGGGCATCTATTGTGCATAAATTTGAGTATATGAGAATTTGCCAGTGAAATGATAGCAGCCCGCAGCCCTGTGCTTACAGAGCAAAGATGTGCTAGTCTGAACATGCCTGATCTCATCTGGAATCGAAAGCTAAATCTAGGTGGGCCTGTAATAATACCAGAAAAGGAACACATGTATCTTTTGTGCAACCTTTTTTTTTTTTTTTAAGCCAGGCTTCCAAAGGGAATGACAAAGAAATAGGTTCTCTCTTGCTTAACAAGTAGTCATACTCTGCTTCTAGAGATAGATATTTCTAGTTGTTTTGTTTTGTTTTGTTTTGTTTTTGTCATCGCTGTTGAAGTATATTCTTTCTTGTCAGTGATTGTTACACTTTCCATTTTTCAGAATGCTTTATCTCCATTAACTGTTTGATGTTTCCTCACTTGGTTACCTTTCTCAAGTCTGCGGTGACCCTCTCAGGCTTTGCAATTCTTATTGATTCTTGCCAGAATATATTTATGCATTAGTTGTTTGTTGCATTATGGTGGAGATAATCTCATTTTTCAAGCCTTTATGACTATCCAAAAATTTTTCATTTTGAGGTGAAATTTCTCGCAGTTATTTTTGACTCAGAATTGAACTTGTTTTGCAAAAGCTTGAAGAAAATCCAATTAGCAATTTTTTGAGAACTAAATATTCTAATAAATGTAAATAATTTTTTTACAAAATACATAATGATATGCATTGCTTTTCTAATTTGTTTTTCTCATGCTTTAAAACAGAACCTGAAAATTAAATGTATTTTTTAAAAAGGAAAGAAACCTGCCAGGTTAATGCTGATATTTTAAATGCCCATTTCAAATAATTCAAAGTTTTGATTTCTATGCAACATACCACCTTTCGAAGTCATTGATTACCACTTTGTGCAGATATACATATATATGCACACGTACACACAGAGAAACAACTGCACTTTAATTTACACTAATTCTATTTTTGCATAAAAGGACTAGCATTAATGCAAAATTTTTTAATTTATTATATTTCTACTTTTTGTAATTTAAAAGCCCAATTAGTTGTTGCCTCTATCAGATTATTTAATTATATGTGTATGTAGTTACTAATATCTATTTGTATTCTAACAATGTATCTTAATTTATAAAGTATTTTTATGTCTTATACACTTTTGAATATTATGCAACTATATTACATTAAAGTTTATTCAGATATAATTTGCTTTGTTCCATATCTGTGACTGTGTGAAGAAGTGTTTTACTTTCCCAATCTAGAGCGACTATGATCATTTTTTCCCCATATGTGATTTCTATATGTCTTCAGTATTCTGAAGAAGAAACTTTTTAACCTTGTAATCTCCTGGAAAGCTTTCAAACAAGTGGGAGAACTAATTTTTACCTTGCTACTCCTTGGTCTGTCTGTTGGCTCTCACTCCCTGTACCACCCCTCATCACCAGCAGCCCTGAAAAAAAACAACAATAATAAACATGATATGATAATTCTTCTGATCACAGAACCAGGAAATACCAAAGAAAATTGTGGCATATGAAGGAAAATGCCAAGAGCTTCTCCAGTAAGATCAGCTGTTTTCTCGTACTTTTTTTCTCTCTCTTGAATTTGTTTGTGACTTTTTTGGCCTGCTGAAGCATATCCCCATAATCTTACGAAGCCACAGCAAATCCCCAATGCCACAACACCACTGTGCAGCAAGGGAGTGCGCAGAAAAGCTGGTCCTGGGTGGCTGCGGAATTCCCCAGCAAGGGTGCAAGGCAGGAAGAGTAAGTAGGCTACTGTTCTCTTTGCTTCTTGCCTGGGCTGCTCAACTGGCCAGGTGGAGTGATTTTCTTTTCCTTGCTTTCCCTTCAGCTATCTGGGCATTTTCCTTCAATAACCAATGACTTTCTGCCTCTTTCCAGGGACGGTTTACATAGCAGAGCATCTCATTTTTGTTTTATATTGAAACATGGAAAGCTCTGGAGATTGGGAAGGGCAAAGGAAGGGAGCTTAGGGTATCTGGGAAATATTCAAAGTGGCACCAGACTCAAAGCTGGATGTTTTTGGTCTGTAACTTTTCTGTTCTCTCCAGAGCCTCTAAGAGGTTGAAAGTGGTGAATGGGATAACTATAGGGTGCAAACAATGATCTAACTGATTCAGTAGATGGAGCTCTTCCCCCTAAGTCTGTATTTAAATTAACGTCCCACTCTAGTTTGTGGGGCTCTCTGTTTTAAGGTGTGTTCCACTACACATGTAAAATCAAGACAGTTGGAGAAGAGATTTCCTTGCACTCTTCAAAAGAGATGAAGCATTTGTTCTAACACACAAAGCAGTACAGGGAAGAAATAAAGACAGGGTGGAAGTAAAGTTTACATATCTAAATTTCTCCCTTTTTGGTGGTATTCTTAAGTATGAATTCAAGTCCTAGTACTTATTATACCAGTGATTATTACTGGAAATGTAGAAAAATATATGGGGTATATAATATTTTGGATGTATTTATTGCAGATCTTTCAGGCTATCAGAACTGTGTAGATCTCCTCTCATTTGATTCTGCTAAGGAATCTTAATACTGTAATGCGATTATTTCATCCAATTAGTCTACGAACCTGGCTGAAATGTTAGATTCTGCATTGTGACAGTGCAGAGGAGGGCAAAGCAGCTGTGTTAGGAAGGTGCCTTTAGGAAAGCCAAAATATTTTCAGCAATAACTGAAAATAGATCTCCAGCATCTGTTTTAATAAGGAAAGAACTACTTGTTTCTTTTTTAATTGATTGAAATAAATAGTTGCCATAAAATTTATGTCAGTGTTATATTACTCTCAGTACCAAGAGAATAAGTTTGATTAGGTTCCTCCCTGGTTTCAGGAGGTAAAATATATATATATGTATACTATATGTAACACATTATATTCCTTAGTAGAGGTCTTTTCACAGACTGGAGATATTACTGAATATCTCTGGTTAAATCTTGATAAGATCATTTGGCCAAAGTAGAACTGGGCTTGGCTTTAGTACCAAATGAAATAGCATTTTTAAAGGATTTGGATTTCCTTTGCATACCACGTGTCTGCGTCTGATATGGTCCAGGAAAATAGAGAGGATGAGACAAAATTATTCCTAAGCAGCCGCCGTAGGCCAAACACTGAAACACTGCCAACCTGGACCAATCAGGCCGGCTTCTCAGAAGATACATGCTTTTATCAAACACTTACATGAAGAAAAAGAGGGAGGGAGCCCTTGACATTGCATTCGTATGAATGATTCTTCACTAATTTCAATAAAGTCCGTGGTGATATTCAATGATTTTTATTTTTATTTTTTTTTGTAAAGCAGAAAATGTGAATTTTCTTGTCCAGCTAAGAATCTTGCATTCTGACATCTTTTAAACAAAACTGTCCTTTTGAATTTAACAGAATAAAAAACTTCTCACAGAAAGCAAAGAGTAAAATTGATGGAAACTTAAAATCAATTCCAAACCCATTTCTGGCATGATGAGAATAACATTTGTGCTGTGTTTAAAGCAGTTTAAAACAAGAAAATGATAAAATGATCAATATACTTACAGCCAAAAATAACCAGGAGAGAACGATCCGTAATCCATTCCCAGACCTGAAACCCTACACTTTTGATTGAATGTGAAAATAAACAAACATATCTTTTCTAAGGTGGCATTATATGCCTTACAATATAAAACGATGATGAGATGCCAAGCTTTTGACTCTATTTAAGCTATGTTTTCAGAGTTTAACCTGATAAAAATTCCTAGACTTAAACTATTGTGGATACATTTATCTATACATAACCTGGCCATAGAAAGAGCAAAAGTTAAGGAATATACAGAATGTCACAGTGAACTACATTGCCACTTCACAGTCTCTGAACTCTCTTTTTTAAAAAAGGTTTAAGCTACAAGCAAAAAGCATGCTTTAGACTGTAGTTGAAAGTCAGAGAATTAGTCAATGTGGAACAGACTGAATATTTCTTTAAAAACAGCTTGACTTTTGACTAATTTATTAAGTTTAATACACACAAATATAAGTCCTGCATATTTTATGCTTATTGCTGCAATAGATTGAAAGACTAAGTTGACACTAATAAAGTTCGAAACTGTGGGTTCAAGGTCAGTGAAATGCCACTGTCCAGGCTTACACAAACCTCGCTAAACTTAAGATTTTGCGCCAGTGAACTATTTTCTACCAATTTTTTCCAGAGTCATGTAATAGGCTATTTATTGATCAGATAAAATAAAATTATCCTTCTGGGTGAAGAAATCCTAGCTGAAAAATTCAAATGACAACAAGTTGCATAAGCACATTTAATTTGGTTAACCTAAGGTGCAGTAGGAATGACGGTAATTCCAATAAGCACTGTGACGAATGTAACTACAAAAAGCATGTGTGATTACATCAGTGAGAGTGAACTCCCCGGGCAAGGTCAGAAAGGTGAGAGGCAGGAGAGGTGGCAAAGTGAGCACTAGTAATGGAAGTTATCGGAGAAGTTTAAAGCTTGCAGCTGGCTGCAAAATTAACAGATACCCCAAAGAAGAGTCGGTCAATTTTAAAAGTAGGTAGATAGTACTGACTTTTCCCTATAGGATGTAAACAACTGTAGAATTAAGTTTTGCAGTGAATTATAACAACCTCACGAAGCTTTGAATGTCCAGTGTGATAGTAATTGTAAAGAGCTATTAGGCATTTCTGCTTAAAGATTCATATAATTGTAATTGTTATGGAAACTTGTTGTGCTATTGTTTGAAGTTTAAAAGCTCTGCTTTAAGTGTCAACAAAGCAAATGTCAGCATCATAGGATCATAGTCATTGCATCTTGAAGCAATGATTGAAGCTTATAGCTTGAAGGAGACTTAGAAACCTCACTATGGGTGAGAGGGTTAGCAAACTCTCCAAAAAGGAATATTGCAGTATCTGGTGTAGAATTTGAAATATATATATATATATATATATATTTTACATTTTGCAATGACTTATATTTGGAAACACAATTTAAAAGGAAAGCTTAAAAAGTAGAGAATGTAAAGCTCCACGAATTCATCTTGACTAGTGTTGCTATACATTGAATTCTATGAACCAGGGGTTCTACATAAGGAAGAGGGGCAGAATTCATACAGAAGCACAAGGTTTTATTTTCCTCAAAGGGGGCAAAAGGGGCTAACAGATTAAGAAATGCTATTAGGGATTACAACATTTGCTTTGCCATAAGAAAACTGAAAAGTGACAAAACTTTCTCAAGATGTGAAAGGTAAATTGTACTACAACTTAAATTTTCTAGCTGTTATACCACAAGCCTGAACCCTAAAACAGATTTATAAAAATAAAAAGTGGATGATATTTCAAAAGTAATTGAAGAACAGAGCAAAGGAGCCCAGCCCTTGGGGTTTCTATTTCTGTACCAACAACCCCAGATTAGATAGGGCAGGAGCAAGTATGTATGGTAAGGATAAGGCATTCTGGGAATAAAAGAAAATGCACCTAGATCATACAGTTCCTAGACACCCTCTGTCGTTAGCACTGTTCCCTGAGCCTCATGGTGCCTCCAAAGTAACCTTGTATCTCATTTCTCTTCTTTCCTCTACCCCATCCCCCCCAAAAAAAGGAAAGAAACAAGCAAAGAAAAGAAATGTTTAAGAAATTGTAGTGAGATGACCTTTTAGAAAGAAGTTCTTAGAAATCTTGCACAGATCAGTGTATCAAAGTATGAGTTCTAATCAGAGGGTGATGATTCAACAAGTTTAAACACATTATGAACGGGGCTACTCCTCCCTCCCTAAGCACATATCATATACGTTACCACATCCCTGTTCCTTTCCCCCTGGTGTTTCCAAACAGAAGCAAATTCTGCCTCTTTTATCTCTATAATAATCTTTTTTTAGTATCTTTTTAATTGTATTTTTTTCATTATCATTTTCCCCCTTATACTTCCCCCCACAATCACCACACTGTAGTCCATGTCCATGAGTCTTTCTTCTTTTTTGCTCAATCCCTCCACCCCTAACCATCCCCCAGAGCTGTCAGCCTGCTTTCTAACTATGAGTGTGTCTCTATTTTCCTCGTTAGTTCAGTTTGTTCATTAGACTTCACATATGAGTGAAATCATATGGTATTTCTCTTTCTCTGGCTAGCTTATTTCACTTAGCATAATGTTCTCCAGGTCCATCCATGCTGTTGCAAAAGGTAAAATTTTATTTTATTTTTTTACAGCTGAGTAGTATTCCATTGTGTAAATGTGCCATAATTGTTTTATCCACTCATCTACTGATGGACACTTGAGCTGCTTCCATATCTTGGCGATTGTAAATAATGCTGCAATGAATATAGGGGTGCTTGTGTTCTTTCAAATTAGTGTTTTGGGTTCCTTCAGATAATTCCCAGGAGTGGAATCACTGGGTCATAAGGCAGTTCCACTTTTAGTTGTTTGAGGTATCTCCATACTGTTTTCCACAGTGGCTGCACCAGTCTGCATTTTGACCAACAGTGCAAAAGGGTTCCCCTTTCTCTACATCCTCACCAGCACTTGTTGTTTGTTGATTTATTGATGGTAGCCATTCTGACCTGTGTCAGGTGATGTCTCACTGTGGTTTTAATTTGCATTGCTCTGATGATTAGTGATGCTGAGCATCTTTTCATGGCTCTGTCACATTCTGTCTTAGAGATTAGCCATTTGTGTGTTTATTTGTAGTGCGAGGAACTTGTCTATGTAACTTTGGGCAATGCCTTTAATTTCACTGGGTCTCACTTTCCACATCTATAAATAAGAAAATTATAATAAATACCTTGCTGGGATACTGTAAGAATTCCATGAAAAGGAGTATACAAAGTGCTTTGTACAATGACTAGCACACAGTCACCATTTGCTATCATTGTTGCTATTGCTACTACTACTACTGTTATTAATATCCCCATGCCTCTAGTTCTCTTCCAACGATATTCTTCTTGAGGTCATAGATTGCTCTTGGAGAGGTCAACATCTCCTCAAGCAACAAACCCAGTGACTTTTACATAGTAGGAACTGAATAAAAATGTATTCAATCTTCTTATGCAAGTCCATAGGACCCATTATTTCCTTACAGAAGTCCTTAAATTTTTTCCCTGGAAGTTGAGAGCGGGGGATGGCCATGGCCGGGCCATCCTGCGTGCACTAGACAGGTGTCAGCGTTGCTCGCTGTGGACCGTCAGGACCACCCGCTCTAGCAGATTCCCCACAGACCCGTCAACCAGTTAGGACTGTTCTTTGCAGCACTCCCAGAACTGTTAGCTCGTAGTTCTGGTTCATGTGATTAATGAGCTTGTTATACCTCTGTCTGTAGCCTGAACTAGAAACTTTCACTTTGGAGAGCAGGTCAAGATATTGAATTTAATTTTAGTTGCATCTGTTATAAGCCAATTGTGTATTCATTACATTTATAGATTCCCTCTCTAGCCATATATTTTCATGGCTGTTGAGAGCACCTGAATCCGTGTTGAATGTCCTTAGATTTTACTTTAGGGACCTGAAAATGAGGCAGTGAGACATTTTTGATAGCTAGCTGTCTTCTTTGGCATTTCTTCCCTTTAGTGTCTAATCTGATCTGTTTGAAAAAAGGGGGCAAGTATAGAATTTTTATCTGACTTGAGTATGACATGGTGCTTCTGTATTAGTGAGGTCTGTGGTCAAAACAACTTATATACACATTTCTGATTTTCCTATCATGCAACTACATTCTATGGAAATGGAAAACTTCTAAAAAATGAAAATAATGAAAAAACTTGAGGCGTGTTGGGGTGGAGATGTGGCATTAAGTGCACAGGTTCAGCTGTAGGCAGGACGGCACACAGAATGGATTCAGTTTGTATGTGGACCTTGCTGGTCCTTTAAGGTTACAGTGAATAGCGAGAAAATTAAAAAGGGGCAGATCACATGGCCATGGCCATGGCCAAGGAGACGCTGACAGCAGGATGTGCTCAAGTCAGGAAGAATGTTGCATCTTAATCAGCCAGAAGTTCCATTTATTTGAGAGTGAGCTGGTGTTTGTGAGGGGAACAAGGTCACATTTAATAAAACTGGTAATTCAATAAAGAGTTCTGACTTTGCCAGAGTAATGGTGTTGGCATCAAGAGAAGAAAGTTTTGTAGATTTCTGCGTGTGCACTTGCTGTTACTGGTGTTCCTGGTGGGTGGCTGAATCATCCTTATGGCATTCAACAGGAACCAGCTGCTGAGAATATTAAAATGCAAGCATTTATTCCTCTAGAGAGACAGTAGCATCTGCAAAGTTTTCCTATCTTGATAGTACAGATAATCCCAGGGAGCATTCTCTAGTAGTTTTAACTCTATTCCTTTGTACATTTTTTTGACCCATTATTGTTCGTATCTCAGGTTCTAACTGGAGAGAAGAGTGCCTGAGGCTGCACCAGGTTGTAGAGACAGAGAGGAGGAAGCACTTGGCCAAGAACATGGCATTGCCTCTTGGGCTTTACCTTGAATTATGATTCTCAATAGGAAAAATGGGCATTTCCTTCCCATGCCTGTCTTCATGGCAGAGAGCCCCCCTCAGTGAGCTCCACCAGCAGCGTGGAAAGGCCTCGGACTTCCCCACGCTCGGTACTCACTTCTTTGGGGCCTTCCTTTTGACTTGTAAAACTTGTGAATTTGTTGCTTTCGTAGTGTGATTTGTCATTGTTTTTGATTTTGTTTTTGAGCTAGCATCAACAATTAGGGGGAGGGGAGGAGCAGAAAGGAGGTTTGGACTCAGTAATCTACTAGGTCTTTTCCCTCTCTAATATTTATGAATAATGTATTGAACTGATGGAAAAAATGTTGAATATGTTCATTATGAATTATATTCACCGGTGTGTTGCCTAGAATATTAAAGAGCAAAGCAGTTGCAGTATAACTAGTTTCTTACAATAAATGTACTCGTACGACAGAGCTCTGTACCCTTTCCTATTCCACTGTGTGTTGTCCCCAAACACACGCTCTTACATGTCTGAGTGTCAGCTGCAGACCGGGCACCTGAGGAGACGAACCGGGACATTTCTCATGGAGTCTGGGTCCTAAACCGAAGAAGCTTCCCTGAAGGGGTGGAGAGCGCAGTCTCCCTCCTGAGAAATCACTGAAACCAGTTCACATAGCAGACGGGACTCAGGGGCGACACTGCTGCAGGGGTTGCAGTTCTTATCCTCAGAAAAGAAACTCACAATTTTGTTCCTTCATTGAAACAAAAGTAAAGCTAGGGATGGATAACTGATTTGTTGGCAGTGTTACATGCTGACGTAAATGAGTAAAAATGGCAGATACTTCAGAATAAAGTAACTTAGATTTAGCTTCAAAATTCATTACATGTTTTTCTCACAATCATGTTTTGCTCAGATGTATTAAAATAAAACAGTGTTTCCTAAGCATTTACCAGATAACGTTGGGAAACATGAACCAGAAGTATGACAAGAGGCAAGAAATCTGGGATTTTTTTCTTAATTCACACAAGTAATCAACAAAATAAATAATACAGAGTTAAAATAATACCAAAATAGTTTTTCCCTGACCACCATAAAACAGCTGGGCGCCTTTTAAAAAATGAAATACAGCACTATAAATGACATGCAAGTAGGTACCAAAATAGAGAAAGACTCTCTAAGGTCAAGAACGTAGAGGACGCAGCCCTCACGTACAGTAGAGAACAGTTGCAGGTGGAAGCAGTTTACAGAAGGGAGCAGCAGAAAGCTCCAGCCCTTGTCTCTGATCCCAAGAGAACAGCAGGGTACTGATGAGCCAGTTCTGCTTCAAAGAAGGTTTTGCTTCGTGTTGTATCACTTCAGAGCCAGTGGACTAGTTCTTCTGAACAGGGAGTCCAAGACCTCATAAGTACTAATAACCAACTTTTTACTGTGACATTAAGTCAAACTAGCTGTCCCAGTGTTACCTGCATTACAATGGTGGGTTGTTGTTTTTTTTCCTTACACTCTCTTAAGAGCTAAAACCCATCAGAGCCCGTAAGGAGCAAGTATAAACTCAGCAGCCACATTATCAATAATTTACCATGTTAGGAAAGAGTAAGTACAAGGGAAAGGAATAAAGAATAAAATCCTTTTTTAGAAAATTTCCTGGCCCAACACTTAGATCAGGTCACTCAAAAACAAGAATGACTCCCCAAGTCCAGAGTGGTAGAACATGAGAGCAGATGAGGCAGGTTTTTCCCAGCTCCACCCTTCGTTACAGAACACGTCCCTTAACCCGTCTGTGTAATAGTGTGTTTGTCAAATAAATAGAAAGCCATCTATCCTCATCTCCTTCACAGCGGTATTGCTCAGGCTGATTGTGCACCTGTATATAAATGTATATGTGATAGCTACCTATTTACAGCAGGGGAGAATGATTTAAAAATAAATGAATCTGGATTTTATATATGCATCTGTTGTGAAGGTCACTCACTTACTTTAAAAAATTTAAAACCTCCTCTGCTAATTACTAATTGTGAAACACTTGAAAATAATGACTGAGCCTATATCACCTCTGCAATAAGGAAGAATTTTTTTTTAATCTAAGCAGGATTTTAGAGATTCAAACACATTTTCATCTACTTATGGACCCTAGTGGCCTTACTCAAGTACAAACCTATTAAGCAAAATAAAAGGTTAGCTTTGCCATTATATATCTTAAAAAAAATCCTAAATCAGAGTCTAGTATCAAAATATAATTCTGGCTGTAGGAATGAACTGGTTCTCTATATTAAACACTTATATTTTAGAAAATGGGACAAAGATATGTCATAAGGAGCAGATAAGCTTCAGCCTGCACAAACATCCCGGCATCTGCCCGGGCTACTGGTCTGCCCCAACATGAATCAGCCTCAGTATATATAAAGGCGCTAAGATCATTGGAAAAGAGGCCACATTTATCTGTTTTGTGCCACTGTTATTCTTTTGATGTTCATCTTAGCTATTTAATCTCTGCTTTCTATATACAGACCTCAGAGGAATGACAATGACACAAGGAGAGCAGGTGAAGATAAATAAATGTGATTTTTTAGACATGACCATTACCCCCTAATAGCTTTTCTCTGCTCCATTCCAAGCATCCATGAAAGAGAAACTGAGCTTCCATGGAGAGTGAAGTCATAGCTCCAACTTAGCGTGATCGGGAGAGGGAGCAAGCATACTGTTAGTAAAACAAGTGAGTTTCTGCTGGGCTGTGACCAGCTTCTCCTATTTCCTCTATTTTTTCCAAACTGAAAAGAGTTACTGTGGTATTCACCTGTCCCTCTGAGCCTGTGTGCACATGCCCCGGACCTGCTCACAGTGAGGCCAGAAAGAAATCAGGGGCAGGACTTCCATCCAGGAAACTCAGCCTCTTTTTAGTAGCGTCTGCTTGTTTTGTTTTGTCTTGTTGGTTTTTTTTTTTTTTCCCAGGGAAACTTGTGTTTTTAGAAAATATGTTTCAATTCCCAGACATTGATATCCTGGGCATCTTTCGGTTGTGACAGAAGTGGGGATTAGTGGCTGTGACAAATGTAGCAGAAGCCAGTGCAATTGCAATCTATCAAACATGTTGGCAGACCCCAGATTTTTCTGATCCTTGCTGCAGAACTCAGGGGCATCCTTCCCCAAGGGAGACAGAGGTAACTGAGAGTTTTGAGAGTAGTGGTGCATCTTTCTTAATTTCAGTCTTGGTAACTATGGGGCTGGAATGTATTGGTGGAAACAATAGCTAGAATCAGGAGCACCTTCTGATGTGTACGCTGTGTGCGGTTGCACAGGACCCCACACAAAGCAGGGCCCTATGCCTGGTTTCATGTTCTGCTGTTGCTCTCTTGAAGTTCCTAATGATTTTTTGAATAAGGTGCTCTACATTTTTACTTCACCTTGAGCCCTCAATATCATGCAGCCGGTCCTGCCTAGAATGTATCTTCTTCCCCTGGCATTCCAGCTGAAGGTATCAACCACCTGTCTTTTCCTACTGAAAATGACCCCCTTTTTTGATTCCCCAGAAGCTAATTCCTGGGTTAAACTCTGAAGATTTCTGCCCATTCAGAGTGGTTAAGGAAAACCTAACTCTCCTTCCTCCAAACACCTTGAGATGATTATAATCAAGATGGTGTTGATTTGTAATCAGAAACTTGGTAGTTGTCTCAGCCAAGTATTTCTTGCTAGAGGTTAATACTTGGGAGAAATAGTGTGGTAGTGAAGTCTTTGCCCTTTGTGGGATAGTTAAAATAGGCTTCAACCATTAAGTTCAGGGTTTTTTTTTTTTTTCAAAGAACACCTAACATTCAGGTTATTTTAGAGTAGAACTTCCAAACCATTATCAAATGCAGCATCTTCTAAAACCAAGGCCTCAGAGCCCTGGCCCTGGGCTCCGGCCCCTCTCAGATCCCCACCACTGCTGCTGCTGCTGCTGTGTATCCTATGTCCTTCTGGTTGTCCCTTTTGCTGTCAGCTCATATCAAACTTTCATCCTTCTTGCTCAAAATGGGCACTAATGTGAGGGAGTTCCTCTCTGCAGTCTACATATATGCCATCTAATGAGAATAATTCTTGCTAAGCTTTGTACTGCACAAACACGCTATCCCTGCCACCCCCTTGGTGAGTGTGAGTGACAGAATTGCAAGGTCTGGCCCAGATCCCACAGAGGTCCAGGGGCCTGCCCACAGTAACAGTTTGTTAGGGCCAAGCCTCAACCAGAAGAATCCAGGCCTCCTCACTCACAGCCAAATATGCTTTTGATGACTCAGGGTACCCTCAACATTCCTAAAAGATATATTCTACATGACTGGCCCATGAGCCAGGTTTTAATCACCTATAACCAGGGGAGGAGGAAATGTGCTACAGGAACCAGGGGAATGATGTGGGAGAAAGAACCCAACTGGCCACTTTAAGCTAGTTAGGTGAACCTATAAAATGCTTCCTACCACTAATAATGTCTCCGGGATTGTTGGGAGGGTCCAGAGAGATGCTCACCTATCACAAAGCTGCACTCACAGCAGAAACTCAGGAAGAGTTAGCTTCTTTGTTTCTTCCATCTCCTTTGCCTCCTCTTCCATACACCTATTCTTCCTCCTTCATGGAAGGAAGGGAAGGAGTAGTCTACGTGAGTCGCACAGTCTGCGTGAGTTTAAATTGTAGATCAGAATGACCTGTCATTGCCTAAACCAGGTGGGATGAAGGTTGCAGGTTTTTAAATCAGTGCTGACCTCCTATCTACTGACCAACAGCCTGACACAGCACAAGGGTCAAAGCATTCCTCATCTCCCGAGGGACTGGTCAGTGGTTCACCAGTTCCAGACAAGGCCCAGGGCAAAGGCTGCAAAGGAGATTGAGTCCTTTTCAGGCGTGGCAACTCCCTTAGCCGTCTCCTCCACCTCCAGGGCCATGAGTCCTGGAATTAATCTTATTCCCTCCCACCTATCCCTGTTCAAACTCCCTATCCCTCCCCCAGCTCCAATTTAAAACTTGACACTTAGGAGCTGGTCTTAGGGTTGAAATGATGAGAACACCAAGGCATGAATGGCTTAGCCCCCTATGTGATGTTTGCATCTCAGAAGTGTAGGAAGTTGAATTGTGCCTCATTAACGAGGGGGCTTCTTAGGCTCCTTTCTTACTGTAGGTGACTGCCCCTCTGAGCCAAACCAGTCTATGTAGAATCAGTCAGGTCCTGGTGAGCTGTACCCACCCCCCCTTCTTTATTTTTGGTCACGTATGTGATGTAAACTCAGAAGAGCAAACTTTCTTCCTTGGAGAGACAAAGAGGGGAAAAAATGTGCACAATGAATAATCAAACTGCAGATGATTGCAAAGGGTCTCTCTTATAAAGTATGCCACGGTATCATCTTTTTATTTGAAAGTAAGTTTCTAGTGTGGACAAAAAAGGGGCCACATATTAAACCTGACAGGCTCAGGGGAGGCCTGCGTGGCAGCCTTACAAACTCTCTTACAGAGACGGAAAGCAACCACACAGGATGGTCTGAACATAAAAATTCCTAACCAACAGCGGGTCATGACTGTTAGTCACATCCTGGGCCTGAAGCCTCCTTGACGAAGGCCAATCTTTACCTCAGGTGAGCCTGTCTGTTGTCTTTTTGCATCTATGATAACACACCTTTGGAGTGTCAGAGTATTCCCCTTTTCCAGGCCCCTGAGGGCACAATCTCCCACCACAGCAGGAGACCACAGAGCCCCTCATTGTTATCTAGTCCCGGATACCATCTCCACTGCTGCCGATGTTCACTGTTCACTGCCCTGTCCCACCAGAGTGAAAGCAGTGTGTCTCCATTTTTCTCTGTCCAGTCTCAGAGAGTTCCCTGCTTTGCTTTCTCCCACCTCCCTAACTACCTCCAGCGGATTTCATGTAACACTCCTTATATCTTCTCCTCTGATTCTAACATAAAATAAGCTGTAAAACTGCCATTCTCCAGAGCATTTTCTCAACCTGTTGAGATTTTGCTTCCCCACAATTGTCCGTTTGGCTGAAATAAAAACTCTTGTAAGACTTTCTTTTAGGCTGGACGTTGCTTTGTGGACTCTCTCTTGGATAGGCAAAGCGCTGATGGGTATGGTTATGAAAGTCGTGTCAGTGGGTTTAAAACCTGGCTGCTTTGCAATAAATCAAGGCTCCTACCTGCTGAGAACTCTGAGCATTTTGCAAATTTGAATAATCAGTCATTTTGAATTTCCTCTTTTTACAGAGGAGGGTGTTACAGCTCCGATGGGACAGAGCTTTTCCCCTGCTCACAGGGCTCACATGCAGCGCTGTGGTTGGGGCCCGGGGAAGTGTAAGTTCTATGGTCCTTAGTCAGGGGAGTTCCCGAGAGCACCTCTGTCCACTGCAGCCAGCTTTTCCATCTTCTAGTCATTTCTCTTTACTAGTTGTTGCTTCTGCGACATGAGAGAAAATGTTAGCACGAGAATCAAAGGGAGGCAAAGGAGCATTAAGGGAGCATTAGTGACTATTGAAAAGACATTTTGACCTATTTCTGAGTTATCAATTTAATAGTATTTGTTGCCAGGAAATGCACCGATGGCAGGTGGGAGGCTGGATCACACCAGCAGCCTGCTCTCGGGGGCCCTCCAGTTACAGGAGGTGGTAATTCTAGTTAATAAAAGGGTGAACTTCAAACACATTTTAACCAAATAAAATTGTAGTGGGAAATACCATATTACTGATGTTCAAGCCGACTCACAGCTGGGAACATTAGTCAGTATATAGGCCCCGAATTCTGACTTGTCAGCATTTTCGGAGGAGTTTCTGACAGTGAGAGAGCTCACCAGGCACATTCTTAGGTAGGAATAGGAGATTTTTAACTAACATAGGAGCTAGCATAAACGAAAAATGTTTTTATTCTTTTAGACTTTTTATAAATTGTCAGATATTTAAATAATATGGAACCCAGACAGACTTCAGGTGGTTGATGGAAATCTCTGAGAGCCAGGAGTTCTAATTTTTTTGTTGTTTTGGTTTTTTCTATGGCATGTTGGCAAATGATAAAAGCAGTTCACTCTGCTCACCAGAGATGCTGGGCAGAGTGCCCCCAGCACTGATCTCGTGCCACGAGAGTGCACAGCGTGGCCAGGAGCACAGCCTTTGTGTCCTGCCGTTCGGATTCGAATCTCGGTTCAGCCCCTACTGGCGGTGAGACCAGAGCATAGTCGCCTTACCCTCTCTGAACCTTAGGTGCCCCACATTGAAAATGGGCAAAATATCAGTGTTTCATATTGGTAGGAGGGCCAAATGAGACAACATATAAAGAGATCCACGTGTAAAGAGAAAGCGGTGGGCATGTACCGAGCGTTCAGAGGTGAACATTGTTATCTTCTGCCCTTTCTTTGTCTATGGTTTGCAAGGCTTTTCTTTTCTAAGAGTTATTTTTTTCCCAGTAAAATGCATAGCTTTTAGCATGACAATAAAATGAAACACTGCTATGAATACCCTGCAAACTGATCTGCTAGGTCCTTTTTGAGTGAATATCCGTTGGCCACTTCACCTTAACACCACTGGCCTAGACTTCCCTTTATTAGCCTCCTCAGGGTTCCTGCAGTCAGATCATAGGACACATTGTAACCAAGTCAACTGCACCCCTGGTAGCACAGACCCATGTCATACGGGCACAGGTGAGGCGGTAGAGCACATGGCACCTAGACCTCTCTGTGCTGCTTTCTCGCCTGTCCTTCCCCAGCTAACCTTGAATTAGGAGAGATGTCAGACATCTTTCTGTGGGGTTGCCTCCTGCCCAGATTTTTTCTAAACTTTTTCCATGTGCTTGAGTCTCTGTTTTCACAGAGATTAGTTCTGATTTGGTTCGCCTACACTTTTGAAGCTCTAAAAGCTTTCCATTGTCGGCAGATTGTCTCAAATACTGTATTTGAGGATGGAAAAAGAAAATTCTGCCCAAGTGTAAGCACCATTGAATCAAAGAAACAGTATATTTTTTAAATTGCATTATTCAAGAACCCAGACCACCTTGAATCCTTTACAAAAAGCACATCAGTAATGCCATCCTCCCTCTTAAAATCACACACACACATACGCACACACACACAAATGACAGAGGGCCACCGTTCATGACATAAGGGCCTAGGGTGTCCCAGAGGATTGCAAATGGGAAAAGGGGGCGATTCTATAGCTAGAACCCAGACCTAGAAGTCAGAATGTCCACATTCTGTTTCCCACTACATGGGAACCTTCTTGTGTAAATCCCAACATACCTGCTGCACCCCAAGTCCATTGTCATTATTTCTAGGTAGCACGGATTCCGACTCATCCTCTGGAAAGGCTATCAGGGCATTCATTGGTTCCTGTTGAAAGACACTGTGGTACCTGTACCAAGAGCACTTGACGTGGGCAAAGTGTTTCCCTCACTTGGAAGGATGCAGCCCTGAATTGTGCCTCCCATCCCTCTGGAATGGATGAAAGACCAAGCTTTTCACACTAGCGTGGGGAGAAAATGATGTCATCCTAATTCCGACTTCTGGGGAGGTACTAACAATCATCTTACTATCCAGGGCTGATGCAGACCCGCTGACCTGGCCTGTCATCCTTACTGGCTCCTCTTTCTCCCTACATGCTCTTGGGGAACATTAATTATAGGACAACTCGGTGTAAGAGGTATCGTGGCTACAAAGTATGTATCCCTTCCCTCACAGCCTAGAAAATCCCTGTGCACATGGATGGCTAGTTGACAAAGCTTGGCCAAATCTCTTCCCTTTTGTGCATTGAGCCATTTTAGTAAGTCCAGGAAGGGTTCTTCCACAGCCAGGAGATCTTGCTGCTTCTGAACTGTTCAACCCACATGTATGTGCCTTATGTGGCACTGATTGTGTCCTGTCCTACCCCAGAGTAGATTTATATGGGTCTCATTATGCCCCCACTGCACAGAAAGCTTCATAAATATGAGATTGTATTTATACATGGTTTGTATCCCCTCAGAATACACCCTCAGAAATAAAAAGTACATCGTGAATATTGTAATTTGAATGAATGAAATTAACGAGAGCATGTAAGTATTTGGCAACAAGCTATCTTTTCTGAACTCCAGAAATGCCAACCCATAAGAGAGCATCACTCAATTATATCTGTAAACCTTAAGAATTTTTTTCCAATTTAGTATTTATAGGTTTTATTCTTCCCTACTCTTTGTTGACAGTATCTGCACACAGTAAGTTTTTAATAAAAGGCTATTGATTTATTAATTAGAACCATAGAATCAAACGGTGGTTTCACATGGTTTTATCTTAAGATAGTCACTTTGATATCCCCATTTACATCTTTGTCTTCAGACCTGGTCAACCCCAGCAACACAGATCTCCTGGGACTTCATTCCAAGTGGCACTTGGCTTAAATTTAGAAGTGGTCATGAGCTTTAATTTGGCCTCTTTATCAGCCCTCTTACAGGGCAGAAGGAAAATTTTTTTTTCGGTCTCCTCCTCATTCTCATACGATTGTTATAGAGTTGAATGAGACCTATGTCTATATAAAAATCATTTAATTCCTGGAACAAACATAATATCAGATTAATAATGTCAGATTGCGGAATCTTTGGCATCCCAGCACACCAGATCACTTTGTACTTCCCATTTTCTGTGCTTATCCACGGACCTGAGGGGTGAGGGGTGTATTGCTCTTAACTTTTAGGTTAGGTGCATATGATCTGTACCAACTGCACTAAGCGGTGTGCTCAGCCCAAATCAGA
The DNA here is from genome assembly GCF_022682495.2 of Desmodus rotundus. Lineage (NCBI taxonomy): Eukaryota > Metazoa > Chordata > Mammalia > Chiroptera > Phyllostomidae > Desmodus > Desmodus rotundus. The sequence goes on along the minus strand of NC_071388.1, from coordinate 92,009,733 downwards.
CAGCTGACGTAATAGGTCCTCTGAAGCCACACAAAAGCTTCACCATTACTCTCCAGCCTGATTAGATCTTAACATTCATTCACACAAAATGACCTGAAACCAGTCAACTTTCATGCTAGCTCACAAGACGTGAATTAGCAAAGAAGTCCAAAATAGATAACACTGTTCCAGTTTTTCTCCGGTTCTGCCTCGGAGAGCTTGTCTCACAGAGAGCCGGGGGAGCCAGTCTCTCCCTGTTGAGTCATGTTTACTGTCCCCCGCAGAAAGGTTCCAAAAGCAAATGCAAGAGGTTGCCGAATGCAGGGACATGTGGCGTGCGTGCTACTGAAGTGAGAGGCACAGCACACACCTGCTTTTTGGCTGTGGCGGGCCATCTTGACTGTGCCATGCCACAAGTTAGCATTTTGGATGAGCAATTGCCATTCTGTTGTTTTCTTCTCAACACATGGTGTTCAAAAACAGTTAAAAGAAAACTGTACCCATTTGCTCATCCCAGAAATGTAAAATTTCAAACAAGCATGCCAAATTAATTTTCACATAATATTTTCCAAGCTTTTTCTTTGCACTGAGAAATGATATTTCACTTTTTGAACTCTTGGCGTCCCGGCCTGAGGTAAGTGGGTGCAGTTTCTCTTTAAATGGCATTAAACATATCAAAGCAGGATTATATCTGTCACCGTCTTTTTTTTTTTTTCTAATGGAATCAAAATCCTTCAGGGAGTGTCCCAAATCCACATTAATGTCTTTGAGTGCTAATGTTTCCACTGGGACTTTTACATTAGCAAAATACAAGTGTGTGGTTTCCGCCCCCTCTGCTGTCTGTGAGAAAGAGATGATTGCGCATCCGTTGTTCTCCGTGGCCTTCAGCTCACCCGTGTCAAGGTGGTAGAGGGTGACTGGAGATTTTTGGTGCTAATGCTTCCTTTTTGCCTCCCGTGCGTGGCTCTCCCATAAAGGTAGTGTGAATGCTATTTCCAGCATGGGTGAATCTTTGGAATCCCAGCCATAAATTTTATTCAAAAACGACTAAACTGCAGTAACCATCCATACCATCTGTTGAGAGCCTATTACAGCCTACATTTGACCTTTGGTTTTGATTGTGGGAAAGTCAGACAAACACCTATGATTTCAAACCTCACTGGTGACATTTTTGTTGTTGCTTCTGTGGGGTATCAGTCACGTGTTCTTATTATTGCAAGGCACTTTCTATCTACGTCAGTCGCTCTTTCTTCTTTCTTTAACAAAGCAATTAAAGTGACATGTCAGTTCTTGATTACCAAGTGGCAATGCAAGATTGCAGTGTCATAGATAATAATAATTATAAGTAAATAATTGTAGCATAATAAAAAATAATAAATAATTCTCACATCACATTTAACCTTAGAGTATACCTTTTTCTTGCATTTGAATATATTCTGGAAAGTTACAGTATTTCTAGAATAGTTTTTACGTGTGACGTAGAAGGGGCTGGAAAGCTCAGTAGCAACCCTCTCTGACCCCTTGCCCAGAGTCTTCCTTCTTTCGGTGCCGTCCTGGCCACAGAGCGCTTTCGTTCTGGCGCTGATGGAGAGAGCCAGCCCTGGGGAGCTGGGAGGTGCCCGGCTCTCTCAGCTCGCTCTTTGTATACTTTCACTTTCCAGAGCACTCTGGAGAACGAGACTACTTCCTTAGACATGCTTCCTACCCCTTCCTCTTCTATTTCCCACTTTTCTTTTCTTCCCTTTCTTTCTCTACCGCACATGAAACTAGGTGTGGAAGCTTGAACTGGGGTGTGTGTCTGTGTGGATGGCGGAGCGAACAGAGAAGGGGGATCTCCCGATGCCTGAGCCTACCACTAGGAAAGAAACACAGTTTTTAGTTAAACAACCTTTCCCCACAGCTAAGCCTGCATATGTGGAAGAAAAGCTCAAACCTTTTGCCTTTCCACACTTTGCGGAAGACAAGGTAAGCAGAGGCAGTGATAATGTCAATTCTGTATCAAAAAGAAAGCCTTTATACACAAACTATGTGCTCACCTTAAATATTTTTGAGGATAAATCTCTGTCTGGGCAGTTAATGGAGAAGTGACTGTGCTAGATTTTTGTGGGGATTGTGCATGGTTTTTTTGGTGTTGAAAGAGTTTCGGGGTTCTTGGATTATTTACATTTTTCAGCATTCATTGTACAAAAGCTTTGCAAATGTCGTTTAGACTGTCTTCTATAACTGGAAGGAAAAGAAGTACCCTTTTATGCAGGAGTCATTTGAATTTACTGCATTAATATTCTTCGTGGTGGGTCCAGTATCAGTTTCTTCGTATTACCATATTTAAATATTAAGGTGGCAGAGAATATGTGTTTATATTTGTATAAACTGCACACAGCATAGCATCATATAGCAGATACTCACTAAAAATACTGCTGACAGCATTCATGGTTGTTTCATCTTTGGAAATGGGGATGATGATCTCTACTCTGGAAGGTTTTTATAAGGATTAAATGAGATGATAGGTGTAAATCCCGTAGCATAGTACCTGAAGCGTGGCAGCACTCAGATGCTGTTTCTCTCCTCCCTTCCTTTTAAGAGACATGCCTAGGTGACATGAGCATTTCTTTGGTCTTAAGCTTAATAGCAGTGATTTTTTTTTGTCCATAACCAGATTACTTGAACCAATTATATTAATCAGGTGCTAGCCACTCAATTTTTATCCATTTCAAAGGAAATCACTGTACTCTGCCATATACGAAATTATAAGTGAAATGACTCAGACATCAGGGAGTGTTGGAGCTGATAGATGTGGTTCTGCCAGGGCCTCTGCCTTTCCCCAGCCGCACCTCATCCGCGTCCCGAAGGCCCTCGTGGAAGCTGCGCGGGGGCAGAGCTGCACAGCCTCTTTCCTCAGCTACCTGGGACAGTGGGTTTGGGGTGGATTCTGAAAGGAAAACATGCCCAAATGCATAGAGCAGCTGAAATGAATGGCTCAAGCTTTGGATTTGAAATACCAGAAACATTCCAAGTTATATCCAGTCACCTCTGACTAAAATATAATACAGAGTTTATGCCTTCTCTCCTGATTCAAAATTAACAATTGTGTTTTCTGTTTATCCAAGGGGAATTAGTTTGGCTATTCAATTAGTTTGGGTGGCATGTGTTAAAGATGTAAAAGAACTATATTGTAAACTCTCTAAAACAATACAAACTATGTCTGATCATGCACTTTTTACTTTCATGATACTTGCACATAGTTGGAACACAATAAATGTTTGTCGAATAGCAGAAGAATCTAGCCAGTGGCTTCTTGACCGTGACAGTGGCAATGCTGCAACATGGGCCGTACTTTCACTGCCCAGCAGTACAGTTTACATAGACGTACTTTTATCTACAGATCTCTCCCTCTCCGTAGATGTGTGCGTGTTTATATGTATTTGCATATATAATTCTTCAAATAAAAGTCCTTAAGGACCCAGTTCCACTGGATTACTGATAGCCCTGAATCCGTCTGTGGGCTCATTACTGATAAAATTGTCAGCTGCGTAATTAACTCTGTGACTGTTGACAAGTCCTCAGTTTCCTCATTTGCAAAATGACTAGATTAAATAATCACTAAGGTAGAAAACCTTTCCAACTCCATAATTCTATTCTTTCTCTCTAGTGAGAAATGACATGTGCTTTTGAGAGATATGCTAGTGTGTGAACTAAGTGCAAGTTTTTACCCTAATGTAGGATTCACAAATGAAACCTAGTAGGGGGCTAGGAACTTGTACTTGCTCTTAAAACTCAGGGCCGCCATTGAAATAGGTATCTTCTCATTCAATTATTGATGACTTAGACACTGGGACTCAACATGCCGGTGCCAACTCGACCCCCAGAGGGGCCTGCCTTGCCTCTGTCATTCCAAAAAAGAGGCTGAAGGCTGCCCAGGTTCCCCTTCTAAGATCCGTAAGGGCACGTCCTCTTCGGTGGCACTGAGGCCTGCTCCTTGCAGTCTAGCTTTGTACATGCTCTTCTAGGATCGTAGGGTATGCTTGGTATTAGTGAAACATCTGCCTTAGTCAGCATCACCATTTCAAGAGCGAGATGTTTCTGGTGTTTTCTATTTTTTTTAAGACTTTATTTATTCATTTTTAGAGAGAGTGGAGGGAGGGAAAAGGAGAGGGAGAGAAACCTCAATGTGTGGTTACCTCTCATGTGCCCCCTCTGGGGACCTGGCCCACAACCCAGGCCTGTGCCCCGACTGGGAATCAAGCTGGGGACCCTTTGTTTCCCAGTCTGGTGTTCAGTCCACGGAGCCACACCAGCCAGGGCCTGTTGTTTTTTTTTAATACCTGCATATGCAATGTTGTGTGTGACAGATAGAGCCTGATTGTCCCCAACAGGAAAGTATGTTTTCATATCATTAATATGCTGATTTGGATTCATGAAAGAGAGAGTAAACTGCCTGTATGGTACAGTACTTCTGAGTTGTGTTTCGATTTTCTCTTCCACTTATAAGATGAAAAAGACCTTAAATGTGTCCTTTGGATTGTTGTCTTCTTGTGTATTTGAACTTCAAAATTCTCTTCAAATGAACAATTCTTGAGGCTTCCATTAGGACAGCTGCCTTTGGGTGTGTCCCCAATGACTTTATGGCTGTGGGCACTTCTCCCTTTCAGCTCTTTGTGAATATTCTGCGTCTTGGCCCTCTCTCAGAGTCACATGGGCACTCACACAATCACCTCTGCCCTACTTGGTGCTTCTTGATTACCAAAATCACCACTCGGCCTGTATTGCTTCACCTCTCTTCCAGATGCCCCCCACACTTCTGAAGAAAAAGAAAATCTTAACATTTAATTTCTTACATGATAAATTTGGATAAGCACCCAAGTATTAGATTTTGATGAGTGCTAAGGGGAAGACCCAGACAATAGACACCAAATTTTATTTTTGGAGACTACGTTACAGTATAAATGTACAGCACTCAGGGGTTGCCAAGTCTTGCACATTTGAATGAAAATACAGCTTTGTTGCCTGGTCTTTGTCAGGATCTCCTCTCTGGTCTGCAGTTCAGTCCTGCTTTGGTTTAATTAATCCATTAAGGTCTATCTTAACCCTAGTCAGTAATGATGGAGGGGCTCACCGGAGCCATCTAGAATGGGAGAAATTAGATGGATAATGATTTCTGTGCTGATGATGTGTTCTGTCTTTTTATATAGTTGATCCCGTGAGGGACATATTTCTTTGGTGTATTCCTGCTGATGTTCTCAAGACAGATATATTACAGAGAAATAAATCAGACTATGAGATTCTGCCAGTGTCTAATTCTTAGTGTGTAAATTTAGTGTTTTAAAATCAAAGCTATTTTTAAAAGTATATTTTTATCAATATAATATTAAATAATCAAGAGGATGAGAGAAATCTGAGAAACTCTCATTTGGATATTATTTTTTATTACACTTAGATGCCATTATGGAATATTTATGTTAATAGTCTTCTTCTGATTACTCCCTCCTCCATGAGTAAACTGTTTAAGATGATTCCCCCTCAATCCAATTCAACAAGTGCTTACTGATACCTACCACACGCAGAGTAGTTGACAGCTCGCAAAAATCAGGAGACTTAAATGGCTTTATATTTCTTAAAGTCATGAAATAGTACAGTTGTTTTTTCTTTAGTACAGCTATTGGAAGTCAAGACGTGAACTTGCAAGGCAATACATTAGTCAGACTGTATTGGCTGAGTACCCACTATGTTTTCCCCACTATCGGCGAAATTTATAAGCAACTACAATACACATTTAAAATACAATGCATTTATTTAAAGTATGGTTGGGCAGGTGGAGTGCTTTTTACCTTGTGGTAGAGAGTTGGCAATTGGCTGATGATAATCTCAGCAATCTCTCTAGCAGAGCAAGGTTTTGGTTATAATAGGAAGGAGGGAAAGGTGTTCTTTAGTGCATGAGGGATTATTTCACCTATTCAGGCTTATGTGGGAAAGGTTCAGAGATGGACTTCTCTCGCTTGAAGAGAAGACTCGCAACAGGATGAAACCAGAAGGCAGAGGAGATTTGCTTAGTGGGTGGATATAGGCTGGCCTTAGCAGCACCATTTTCTGACTGGTTATGTGTGCAAACCTGCGGGGAGCTTTCAGGGTTGAGAGTTTGGAATTCACAATTGCTCTGAAGTAGGATAGAAATCTACTGAAGGACTGAAGAGGGAACTGTGACCGTCAAACCACTGAGGGCATGTTTGGAGTGAGGAGGCAATTTTCATGTTTTAGGAACAGTGTAAGCAGGAGCTGGCCAAGGATAATAGTAAAAAATGTTTCTTTGAGTTAAGATCATTATAAGCATTTGGATAGCAGAGTGATTTTAAATGAAAAAAACATTACTCTATATGGAATTTGTGGTGCTAGCAGAACATCTAATCAGAGATATTCTAAAGAGGAAGTGTTAACTGAGTTAATGTAATTAGCCATAACTAAGAGAGGTGGGTTATAGAAAAAGGTACATGAGTACATCTACCCCTCAAATGAGCCTTAACATGGTGCGTTTTTGGGGACAGATAGTAAAGGAATGTTGAGAGAATAATTGAAGGGGTAGGATTGAGCCAAGATTTTAAACTACAGAAACCAAAGACAAAGAAAAAAGACATTTTGAGAAGCTTTTTACAGAAGCAGTAACAACAAACTTGAAAGAACCTTGCAGGATCATCTCAGCCACTAACCAAATTCTGGGTACAGGGAAAAGGAGGCCAAGAAGAAAGAAGTGGTCCAAGGAAGCAGGAATGACTTGTAGAAGAGCCAGGACTTGGACATAGGGGGCTTTGGTCATGGTCAAGTGCTCCTTCCACTGTGCTGTGCTGCCTCGGGGAAGGACTTGCCTGATCACCTCTTGCAAATATCATGAGTTAAGCAAAGAAAGGCTGGATTTCTCGTAGGCCAGCCCGGCTGACACAAACTGACTTGTTTAAATCCATTGGTGAGAGAAAGGGAGAGGGTGGTATAAAATCTCTATCACTGTTTGAGCTGTGGCTGGGGTGATCAACAGAAGAAGGGGAGTGAAGTTTTGAGCATTTCAGAGTAACCGTTTACTGCCTGCTCAGTGTCAGAATCACATGTGTACGCGGGCACTAAGAGGCACACAGTGACACAATTTTTCAAGTGTAGAAGCATATTTATATATTTTTTATGTATCAACTCCTTTCACTTTGGTCCTTAATATTGATGGAGCATTATAGGGATTGCACATCAAATTAAAATAATTAAATTGAACCTAGACTTACTTGATTTAAAACAAAAACACTGAAACTGAAGAATCCTTTGTTCTAACCTAAAGTGAAAGATGGGTTTGCTTTGGACCTTGACGGGCTTTCCTCAGTCCAGCCACGCAAAGACTTGGCCAGCGCTATCGTCCAGAAACATGCCGTGCTTTGTTGCTACATATTTCTAAACCGGCCCCTTTTCTTCAGGAAGACGTCCTAGGTTTTGCCTGAGTAAGGACCGTAAAGTTGAGCCCATGCTAACTACAACCGTTAAGGCCTTGTGAGGGATAGAGAAGACTCGGTGACATGTTGAAGGGACTCCCCTGCATAATGTGATCCATGTCTTTAGGAATAGAGCTTTGCTCCCATATTAATACATTCTGGAAATTGCTCAAGAGGCAGCTTTGGCATTAGAATAGCAACTTTCAAAGCAGTGAACGTCAGCACTTCTATTTCTCCTTCTTCTTGGCGTGCATTACATGAAGCTGGAAAGACTAATTGGCTAAATGAAGGGACTCAGTGTCGCAGAGTTGAAAACCTGGCATGTAAATGGAGAGGTGGGGAAACACTTTGCATGCATATCTATATGGCCTCCCTTTGTGAATTATCATAATAGAAATGGTTCTGCCCCTTCTCTGGTTTCCCTGCTAGATGAGTTGGGGTGTGGAGTGCATGGCACAGAAATTCACCAGGCTTTGTGTCTGTGACTGTTTGTCTCAGTGTGCATCTTTTCCACTCCTAAACTGCATGCTCACCTAAGGTCGCTGAATAATACATTGCTTTAAAAGATGTGTCCCTGAATTCAAGTTCCTATATGACAGGGATAATATGGCTGCATAGAGCTAAATACTATAAAGAATAAAAATTGTATTTGCTCATTTTTAAGGCAAACAAGGAAATACCTAATTTTTTTAGTAGGTGTTAGATTTGCTTCCTTGACCCCCATCAGGAATGTGGAAGGACTGATCAATAATGGGCTCGAACAGATCATATGAAATTGGTTCCCTGTGACCATAGTCATCTTGGCGTGTGCGGCATTTAAGTTGTTGTATCAGAGAGAGGCTTTGTGTGAAAGAGTATTTCCAGATAAACTGTACAACTCATTTTTAACTTGTATAAAAAGCCAAGGTCTAAAACACATTTGGTTCATCTGCTCTGCCTTCTAGCAATACTTTGCCTAAATTGTCACAGACAAAAGGAGACAAAATGTGTTTTATAAAACTTATAATAGGACATCACAGTATTTCATATGGGGATTTAACATCTCCTAAAATGTGTCAGAATTTTGTAACTAAAGTAAATCCCTGATCTTCTTAAGCCCCCTTTTTAAACGTTTAATCTGAATTATAGATAAAGAACATCTATTAACACATCATCTTACTGAGAACCATTATCAAATCACCTCTTAAAATATTTGGGGCCAGAAGGAGGGAAAGTTCTTTGACCTTTACCCTGAACCCTCTCTAAGCTTTTCCCATTTCCATTAATTATGGAACTTTGAATCCCAAGGTTGATATAAAACATGGGGTGAATTTAAGTTATCTACTTTTTTGTTAACTTTTGTCATCATTTTATTTTGAAAGCACATTTTAAGCTGAGTGAAATTTATGAAAGCTGAACCTGATACAGTGAGAGTCTGGATTATAAACACCTCACAGACCAATAATGGTTAAACGGTTGATCGCTGAGAACGTGATTGGAAGTCACTGGATACCATTATATGAAATGTTGTGGTTAAAGAGTAGTCTGTGGGGGCTTGTCACTGGAAGAGGGTCTTGGTGACTCAGCTGAAAGCAAGGTGAATATTAAACACTGATAAAACCAAATTCGAGGATGTAAAACTTGATTCAGATAGCAAATACTAAAGTGTTGCCCTTCGGTCATGGAAGAGCAGGGTTTGCCTAGAGAAGAGCATGGATAGGGCTTGGCCCGTGCAGCCAGTCAGTAGGAAGTGCCATTTGCATGTTGCATTCTACCCAAGAGGGGATAAAACGCAGTGAACTTCGACTACCGTCTGGCCTGGGTCATGCCATTCTACAGGTGACTCGCTTTAAAAATATATAACATCTTTTGCCCGGTAGCTTATCATATCATTCCATTCACTCATTGGCAAATGAGTAGAAGTGAATATGGTATGACTGTGAATGAATATAAATGTACAGGTACCATTCTCCTCAAATGGGAAATGGGGAAACTGAAGTTCCATGAAGTTAAGTGCCTGACTTCGTGTCATTTATCTATCTAATCAGTGGCAGAATCAATACCAAAACTAGGCTTGATGTCTAGAATCTACAGTATTGTTTTCAAGGCCAAGTGGAGCAAGTTATGTTTAGTTTGATTTCAGTTCATTTCAGAATCTGGGCAACATCTTACAAAATGTCTGATTGTGTCCTGTTTTCCCTGTAGATTTCTAGAAAGGGAGCCACAATTGGGGGTGGAGCATAAATCTATTTCCTGACAATGAAATGTCTTTGCTCTTACAATCTCATCAGCTAAATTACCAGAAAATTCATAAGCTGTGTCAAACTCACACAAGCTGAGTAATGACAGGTAGCGATAGAGTCACAAAATGTACCTTCTTGCTGTGCGTTCCTCACACGTCAGGCTGAAGTGGCTTTTACAGAGCTCTCGCTGGTGATTATGTAAGGTCCTACTTCACCGCCACCAGGTTTGCAGATCTTTGGCGCCAGGGAAGAGGCAGCAACAAACCAAAGGGGCTCTGCCCTTTGTCTTAGAACGGCTGCCAGGTGTGCTGTGAATCCCACTGTGAGAAATCCCGGGACAAGGTAGGAAAGCGAGAGCATGTGCTGAGGACGCAGTGGTCTGCACAAAATGTGATTAGTCCCCGTTTTTCTTTATCTGTGACCCTACTGTCATGCCTGATTTAAACAGAATAAGAAGACCTCCAAAGTTCATCTCCTTCCCTGTTCCAGAAGCAGCTGTGCACAGAGACTCCCTCCTGCTCAGCCCATGCAGAAGACTAGTCCTTGGGGTCCTCCTGTGAGAGATCAAACGGGGAGATGGCCACAAACTAAGTGAGGTGGGGGTTGGGGGAGGCCAGGTGATGTCAACCGGATGAGGGGCACTGAAGGAGAGGGAATGTTTTCCCTGAGAGGTTTCCAACCACAGAGAATTTTATTTTTAAAATGACAGCTATAGTCTTAAATGACTTTAATGTCTTATTTTTCCCTTCATCAGGAAATTAGCATTCTGAAAGTTAGGTTTTGAGTGTGTCCTGATGTGTGTCTAAATCAAGAGTGCATTTTTATGACTAGGTTATAAACCCATCATAATCGTGAGGGGTTAAAATGGAACGCCTTCAAAAGATAACCTATACCTACTGCAGGCTTGGAACTCGATTAGCCCAGCTATTAAAATCAGGAGGACAAACTGTTTCTTCCCTGGATACAAAAGCTGTTAGGCTACGGCCTGACCCAGTACAAAAGTTTTCTGAATCTCTCTCCACTTTACTAAACGTCGGCTCATTGCTGCTGTCTGCAGTGAAGCTGTTTACAGCTCTTTGCTAAGTGGAAAGTTCAAATCAATTATTGTCCATTAGAGTTTAGGTATAACTGATGAAATATCCCCAGAGGAGTATTGTAAATGTATCAAGATGTCCTTCCCCATTATAGAAATGGGGACGCATAGTGAATTACTTACCTTCTCTCTTACCCTTAATGCCTCTGAAAGGCTGCTGGGCAAACAGAGCTTATCTTGTCTTGCTGGGGTTTAGAGTGAGGACTTCATCATTTGCTGAACATGCGTAGTGAGCCGGCAGAAATTTTAGGTTCCAACTCCCCTTATAGCCTCCCTAAACTCCCTTGTGGAAATAAAGGTCTAAGAAACAAAAGATATAAAGAAAACCCTAAGAAATGATTAAAACTGCCACCAAAAAGTGCCCTACAACCAGGTTCTTTTGGAAGTAATAAGTTTCTTGTTAACAAATAGGAAAAGCTTTGACTCCAAATTTTCAGCAAGTGACAGTAAGATTGAGTGCCAGATAATTTGTGCCAGGATGCTTTCCGCCATAAAACTAGGTCTTCTGCATCAAGCTTCAGCAGGGTAGAAAAGGAGACCCACTCACTGCTCAGGTGCAAAAGAGATTCTGTTATCAGTTACAGAATCGAACAGTGCCTTTACCCTATAAAGACTAGAACTGAGGGGGAAAAGAGGGCCTCATTTGTGATCTGCTGTGCCGGGAGATGGAACAGAGGTTCTTGACTTCCTTTTAAAGTTGTCTGTTCTCTTCCCCTAGTCCTGCCCCATAGCAATCTTCACGCCCTAAAGACCCTGAGACTGAAATACATGTGGACTCATCTCGTCATGGGAAAATCTGGGTGTTATTCCTCAGAGGACTATGATTTTTCCCAAACCAGAAAGTGGCAGAGAAAGGTCAAGGAGACATCGTTCTCCTACGTCAGCCTTTCCTTCTTCCAAGTGAAGAGGTAGGCGAGATACCTTTTTATTAGGAGCCAGTCCCGTTGGGCTGCAATGGCTGCACTGTGGGGGAAACAGTGGATACAATTCCAACGTGATTCCACAGACCAGTCATACTGGAGATGAGAAGCATCTTTAAAATGCAGCACTGATTTCTTTGTGTTCCTCATAACTCCAAGGATAACCTCCAAGATGTCTCTTTGTGCTGACAGCTCTGTCCGTGGTGCTAAGTAGGAAATTGGCTCAACTTCTTCCCTGTGGCCCATACTGCTTACCCCCAGCTCTCCTGGGGCTTCCAGTCTTCTGTCTATAAAGGTGCGGATTGCTGTGCAGAAAATCTCGCTGAGATGGAAACCAAGCTTCCAGGTTACTTATAGGGTCAGATTTTCTTCTAGGTCACTCAGGTAATGAGAGATTTCATGTTGTTTTACACTTTTATCTAGGCAGATCTGTTGCCTTTTTTTTTTAAGTTGACAAGATGTCCTCTGGAATCTACCTTTAATTGTTCAACCATCACTCCTTTACCAAATGGTGTACTGCAGACACTGTCACTCACACAGAGGGAACAGTATGGCGTCACGCCCATCCAAATGCCCCTCCCCTCAAATGTATGTGTAGCTTCTGATAATTTATGATATTCAAATAATTACTTCATTTCTTTCCCTGCGTTCGTACCAATGCCTATTGGACTGCAACACTCAGCATGATAGGATGTTTCTCTACATTCAGATTTCATTTACTGAGAGGGTTGTTTCCTCTCAGTATGTTAGGGGAATTATTTTACATGCCAAATTTGAGACTAAAATTTAGTGATTAAAGTCTAAATCCTTTAAAATGACATTATACAAAGAGAACTGCCTTCAGATTTGTCCTGTGTCTTAATGACAAAATGCTAAACAACTATACAGATCCCTATCTTTCTTCAGTGAAGAGAGCATCTGGATTCTCCACTGAAAAAGCAACCTAAATATGATAGTCTGAAAGATATACCCACAGCACCAAATGTGTGCTGAAAATTATTTTTCTGCCTCACTACTATAGGTGAGGGTGTGTTCAGTCAGTCCATTGCAAACCAGCTTCCCTGTTCTGCAGCCTGTTTTGCCTGCCCCCTTCTGAGTAACAGCCAGCACACCCTCGGTTGCTAACATGCTTGCTCAGATTTAAGGAGCAATCCTGATTATCGAGTTTCTTCTAGCCATTATTTGTGTTCCAAATTATCTTACTGTGTCTGTATTAATTTTCTGTTTCCAAAAGTAAACTCCATGTATTTTAAGGCAGTACGGTTTCTCTTTTACATTTTCCAGGGAACTGGTGTTTTTAATGTCATGTGAGGACAACATTACACAATGGGTCTTTGGCAGAGATGCACAGAAATGAATACCGTGTGCGAACAAACATTAAATGGCAGTCTTAATTACAGAGTTTGATTCTGTTGTTTTTAATGCCCTTCAATTTTATAATTTGATGGAAAATGCATCAACACAGCTATTTTCTTTCTACCCTAAATGATTAAGGATTGATATACCCCCAAGCCATCCTAGCTTGTTAGTTAGGTCGGTCTGATCAGGTAGGTCCTACATTTCATCCACTAGAGGGCAGTAAGGATACACATCCACACCAACCAATATGTGCAACATATGGTCGATGTGGAAACATAGTAGCCATAGCTTTTGTGTGTATGAAAAATTCCCATTACAGTGTTGCTTCACTTATAATTATATTGAAAGTAAACACTAATTCACAGACGGACTACGCATATTTTATTTCAACATACCCCACTAGTGTTTTGTCTATTCTAGTTTAAAATGCCCTGAGTAATGAAACTTCTACTACTTCCCTTGGGAAGCTGTATCAAAACCCAACTGTTTTTTACTGCTTTTTTTTAAATGCATGTGTTCAAGATCTATTATTCCTCCTTCGAGTTCATTTAGAATTCTACTATGTACTCACTTTTCCCTGACAATAAGTTTAATTCCATTCTGGAAAACAAATGTTTATTGAGGTCCTACTATGCGTAAGGCATCACTAAGTAAATGGGCGGCCTCACAAAAAGGGTTGCAGCTCTGCATTAGATAGATTTTAATGAGTCAGAAAGCTAAAGGAGAAGCTCTCCCAGGTCAAACATCCAAAGAAAAGCTGGTCTGAGTTCTATAGTAAGTGATATCCATAAAGCTGTGAGAGCACTGGGAAATCTTTATTTGTGCTTAGGTTTCTGTACCAGAACTCAAAAGGTATTGCAGATGTGCATGGCAATATCGGGTATCGCTTGGAGGACAGTGAGGTGTGCGGCTGACGCGGCAGTGGGTTCGTGCCAAGCAAATGACCTGGATGCTTACAAACGAAGGTTTGACCCTTCTTCCTTTTACAGCTGGTTGTCAGCTTCGCCAAGAAGCATCAGGACCTACACTGGGGCTCTTTATACCCCTTTATGAAGGCTAAGAAATGGGTCTGCGAGTCTCTCCAGGGGAGTGGCACCTTGCTGTACATCGTGTTCTATCATCCATTTTCAGTTATTGACTTTCTGGGTCCAGTCTTGGTCACACTACACAGTGGGAAAGAGCTCCAAGTTCATGTGCAATACTCTGGTTTGCATCATTAGTTTCTTGGCATATGCTTTGATTATTAAGTATCTGAGGGGGAGGGTGGAAGGAATTCAAGCCAAGAAAGTTCCTTTAAGGCTAGCATTCATAAATACACCGTTGTTTAAGTGTCTTTTCTCCCCTTCACATAAGAGACATAGCAAGATGTTTTGCCCTGTTGGGTATATTCACCTGGAAGGACTTCTGCGAGGCTTCCTTAATCACCAACAGCAGTCTCCAGTGGACATGTATGCAAACAAGAACAGCTCAGACTCCAACAGCAAAAATTGAATATTGTAGAAATTCTAGAAATGATAATATTGTTTTACTAACATCCTTTGAGCCTCTGTAGGAAGTAACCTATTCTCTAGAATTTTTAAAATAAAGTGATTTCTGTTGACAATCAAGAGAGCGACACTGTGGTTTCATAGATTCGTTCCCGAGGAAAACAGTAAGGAAGAGTACAGAATTTGCACAAGACCATAGCCCAGGTGCTCTATCGCAAACAAAGCTTAGATCTGAAATTTATGTCACCTGTAATAAAATCCACATGGGTATTTTATATGGAAGTAATTACGTGCAAATGTGCAACAGCCATTTTTGTGTTTTTGTTTGTTTCAAAATACCAAAGGTGATTAGGCCATATTATGAACTAATTACTTAATTTATTTAAGTTGAAACAAGTTTTTGAGTTATACAAGGGCCAAAAACAAGAACTCATTAATTCATCCTGCACTTCACTGAAAGAAACTAAACAAAGAAGGTAACACCTTTATTTTATTATGTTAGAACACACCAATACTTTGAACACTGATGAGGACCCAAGTGGTCAAAACATCTGTATTTGGTAAGGAAATAAAATAAATAAACTCTTTTCCCCCCCACCATTTGGTACTTTCAGTGGTGTGCTGAAATTCAGAATGAATTACTAAAGGTCCTAAAATGGTGTGTCTTTTTTAATACATTTTCCTATGGAAAGTTCAAAAGACTCTTCAAACATATTTGAAAACAGTAAATAAATAATCTACAAAACTCAATATTTTCTTAAATTTGAAAGTAAACCACAATCATTCTGGAGCTTCGGACTCTGTACACCAAGTTTCAAACCAGAGCATATTTTGGTATTTTGATGGTTGAGTTATAATCCCCTGAAAAGAGGGACTGCTTGTGTACAGTAAAGACAGCTGCCGTGGAACTACAGCGAAGCTGCTAAAATAAAACCAGTGTTTACTTGTCACTGCTGACCAGGAGATGTGAGGCTCAGGAGGCCTGTTCCGTGGGCCGCAGGAGGGGCTCTGGCAGCACTCCGAGACTGCGTTGCACTGCCGCATGGGGCGGCCAGGTTGTAGAAGGAGAGGAAAAGAGAAACACAATGAACTCATGGAACCAAAGCAAAGGAAAACAAAACACAGCCCTAGATGTCAGAAGCAAAGTGAAGAGGTCAGAGAACATTTATGACCTGAGGTTACTTCTAGTGTTTGATCCCCTATCTTCTGGGTCCTAATCCCCCTTTTTAGCTAGTTTCTAAAGTATTGCTAAAGAATTCAAAATATGGTATAGCTGACCATTGCTCAGGTGGTTGATATTATTGCCTGGCTTAATTTATATTTTTACATGTTCTTTTATGACATGAATCTCATTAGCTGAGGTGAAGTTCTGGCGTGTGATTCCCTCCTAAATCACTGAGTGTCCTACACATGGTCGAAGTCAAGGCTCAAATATTTGCCAAAGAGGTAGTGGCTCAAGCTTTCTTACTGGTCAGTTTGTTTCCTGTCACTGAGGAACCGGGGTGATCTGCAGCAAAGGCAGGCTTCTCTTTTCCCTTGTGAAAACGGAGAGGAAAATATCTGTAATTTTCAATTATTGTAAGGATTTGCTGAACTATTTATGTAATTTTAAATTTAGGGAATTCTCGTTGGATTAATATCTCCTGGGAAGCACACTCTCGGCTGATTTGAGGGGTAACAAATGGTAACCTTGTTCTTACACCACAGCAAGCTATAGCAACACCGTTGGCTCAACATTAGCTTTGAAATATTTTGCCCAGGGGCTCAGATATATTGGTACTAAGCCCTATGATCTCTCTTGGCTGCTTTCCATTTTAACCTAAATTAGAATCTTTGAGTATGAAATAGAGTTTTTCTCTATACCAAGAACATTTATCCATTGACCAAATATTTATTGAGCAAGTAATATGTGTGAACCACTATACGGGGCCATCTTATTTTGTATGGGAACTGAATTTGTGATGTTAAAACCTCATTAAACCCATGCTCTAACCAAGAAAACCAACCAGACAAAACTCATAAACTTGGAACTTTAGATTTGAAAGGAGTCCTTTACTATACAGATGAAGGCATTTAGGCCTAGACACTTAAGTCATTTTGTCCAACTCAACAGATCTAATTAGTATCAAAAGCCAGAACCAGAACTCAGAGCCTCTGGTCATCACTCTAATGTTCTGTCCACTATTAGCTCCCCTTCGCCCGAGGCAAAGGGCATGAGCCAGGCAGAGATCGACGTCAACAACCGAGCTCTGTCAAGATTAAATCCAAGGGGCTGAGCTGACCAGTCTTCACTGGCATTTTTTCAACAGGAAGATGCTATAAAAATTAAGTATTATATTTAAGATTGCTGCATGTAAGGAAAGCCCACTCAATAAATTATATTGCAAGTCTTTTTTTTTATTAATACATATAACATCTTTGTTGAGAAGTTTTTCTCTGGGTTTAGACAATAAATAACCCCTGACATTTTCCTCTTTCTTCTTTGAGCTTATCAGTCCCTTTAGTTCAGTTAAGCAATGACATCATGATGTAGCTTTGCCAGGTTCAGGCCTCATTTGCAGTGAGATTGTCAAATTATCGCTGAGGGAAAATAAGTGTTTAGGTAGGGAGTGTTCTTAAATAGTAAAATAATTTCTGCTCAGAGTATTATTTCAATCCTTTCTAAATGGTTTCTTTTTTTTTTTTTAAGTGTCCAGGGATACACTGTTTGGGTAGTCCATCTGCAAGGGAGGAGTTGTCACAGCAAGCAGTTGCCGGTCAGTGTTAGAAAAACACATTACATCTGTGGCTAAAATCCTGGAATACAGAAAAGGGAGCAGAAATGTAAAGAAGGAAAGGGTGGAAAGCCTGAAAAAAAAGACTGTAGGTGACTTTACTTTTACCTGAATCTTTAATAATACACATAAATAGTATTATATTCACTTGTAAACATATATAATAATCCTGAATATATAAAAAATGACTGTCCCATGTTACAAGGACAGAAATAAAGATATAAGTATTTACCAACATACTCAAAGGCACAAATAATTTTGAAAGGTTTTTTATTTTTGTTATGAGGGACTGAAAGCCCCTAACATGTGTTGTCACAGCCTTTATGTCAGCAATACCCTTGTATCACAGAATCTCCTGCAACTAAAGTTAAACTCTTCAAAATAAGAAGGAAATCACCCAGAGTCTGGGAAACTAAACCTGGATTTTTCTTTAATTTCTCTTCTCCTCCTCACCACGTTTCTTCTCCCCACCTGGCTACAGCTCCTGTTCCATTTTATAGCCCAGGCGACATTATCACAAGTAAGGCAGCCAGGTTGCCAGAGTCCGTGATGTTCCTGTACTTCTTACATGTTAACTTTATTGAAATATGTGAGTTTAGATTAAGAGAACTAAAAATGAATCTTTAGATGAGCTGATAGAGAAGAAACAATTACATTGTAGTCTGAGGTACTCTATAGCTGCGTGCATTGCTAACCATATGTCTTCACCTTCTCATAATCTGCTCGCTTTTGTTCCCTCTTAATGAAAGCTGGACACATACATCTTAATGTAGAGCTATAGATGTTTGCATGATTTCATAGCAAAGAGCTACTGCACACACAAGTTAGATACTGAGGGAAACGAAGAACAAGACCTCACGTAGTCTTAGCAGGTTACACTAGTCATCTTCAACTGTTAACTGTATCAGGTGACAGAAAACAGCAGCAGTATGGGAGTAGCTTTGGAAGCAGATAGCCCTGAGTTCAAATCTAACATCTGCCTCTCATTAGCTGTGTGACTCATTATGTTACCTTTCCTCTCTGAACGTCTCTGATCCTGAGTTCTCTCATCTGTAACATGGAGGCAATTGCTGCCGAGAAAGAACAGCATGACGTACCTTAGGCAGTGTGACGTGTGTGGCTGTAAGTTCAATAATTTGTGGCACTTCTGGCCCTGGTATGTCTAATATCAGCACTACAGCTGGCCCCTAGTTTCTTACGATCATTGGTTTTAAGAAAAGCACCACTGGCTCAGGCCTGGGACCTTTCAGCTCCGCATTCACCCTGTGATCACAGGACCAGAGAATTGTTATGTAAGACACGATCGTCCTCGTTGCTAATTTCAGGAATTAGAGTTACTTTCCTCTGGACATCCTAGTTTCCCTGAATAAACCACTATAGACGTATTATCCGAGAATTTAGCTAAGCCTTTGTGATACTATTTCTGTCATTAACCTTTAATGAATTTTACAAGTTTACTACCTACCATGTAAAGTAGTTTTTTTACTTTGTCTTAAGTTGTCTCTTTTAAGGAGTAGTAAGATGACTTCTAATCCACATATACTAGAATCTGATAAACAAATCCACGTTCACTTTACTCGGGGCTTTCATTCCTTTATAGACATTTACCATATTCCTTTCAGGATTTGACCGTTCTAAATGGAAATCTTCATCTTATATCACGGTTGTTTTAACTGATTCTGAGCTTTCTCTTGTATTTGTTTATTTTATGAGGTACTTCATCCACAAACAGTGTCCTACACAGGGGTTGCCATTATGGTGTGCGACAGTTGTTGTGATTTAACTCCCCCCTTCCTTTGTCAAAATTACATCCTAAGTATGTTCTGGGCTCAAACCAGAATGATCTTAATGTGAATGCGATTGCATTTGAGCCCAGGTTCAGCGTGGGGACAGCTGGCAAAGTGTTGAGCAACAGGACCAAAGAGGAAAAAATATAACCGAATACATGATTCTGTCTGTAGCAAGGAGAACCTTAAGGAAAAGGTAGAGTTTACTCACTCTGAGGGTCCTGAGGAAGAAGGCACCAGGCAATGCTTCCCTAGCCAGTTGGTTCCACTGGAGCCGGAACTTGGAGGGGGAGCGCTAGTGGGCCCAGAACCAAGTCTAGGTGGGGCGGGCTGGCCTGCATTGCCGAGAGAGGTGGGGGCTACCATTTTGACAATGCCAGCAGAAAGCTAAGACTGAAGAGCCTAAAACTGCTTACCTCTCCATTAGCACTGCTAGCACAAAGTAAGATTTGAACTTTGTATGACTCATTATGAGTGGGTGGCAACCTACTGAGGAGGCAATCTGTGAACCCAAGGTCAGCATCCTGGTGAGAAACCCGTGCAGACGCGAGTGATACAACCAGGCAGCACTGAATCGGAGAGCTCTGTCCTCCTCAGCTCTGTCAGAGCATTTCCTGCTTTGTTTCCAATTCAGTTTCTAAGGATATTTGTTGGCACATTGTCTGGCCTGTACTTGGCCCCACGGTCTCCAGGAAATAAGAATGACATTTCTACAGTGCTTTAGAGAATACTTTTATATAGGTATCTCACTTTATTCTAGCAACCCTGGTAACTCTCCATATTCCCATTTTATGAATGAGGAAAATTGGTCAAGTTCGATGATGCGTACAAGAGTAGCTAGCAGAGGATGGAGCAAGAACTGGTCCCACGCACTAAGTCTACGTCCTTTCCATGTTAGCACCACAGTGAAGGCCAGGACTTCCCCAGACACCATCCTGAAAATACGCTTTCATTTTTCCCTAAATGTAGCTAATACTCACTTATACTGAAGTTGATCTGAATTATTTTGGACAGTAGCAAGGCTCATGAGATCACCCCGAAGACTTGGCCTTTTAATGCCCACAATTCCAATAATGTAGAGATTGCCCTGTCGTCTACAACGTCCACATCACGTGGACAGTGGAGAGTGACCCTGTGTGTGTGGACAGACAGTCCAGAGAGGAGGTCGTTTATCCCACCCTTTTCTCTTTTTCTGAATTTCCTTTCCATATTAAAGCCCCGCTCCCACACATTAATTTAAATGTGCTTCAATAGTGTTTTAATAATTCAGTGGTGTATGTGCCTGACATCTTTCTGTACCCTTCCCTTCCTTCTGATGGGGCAGATCCCTGAATGATCCCAGTAAATTCTGAAAAGCCTTAGCAGGGGGAATAATGGGTAAAGATCATTGCATTTCAGCTCCCTGATCTATTACACTCCTGCCTTTCACCAGCATGCAGAGTGCTGTGTTTTTTTCCTAACAGAATAAATTAAATATGAAAGAGAAGGACTAATGTAATTCAAATAAACATGTTAATGACCCTATTTTTCCATTTGGTAACTAGACCGGATGTGGTGGAATGCCAGTTTTTTACTGAGCCTGTAATTTAAAACTTTCAACAAGGACACTTTTTTTTTTTGCTTTTATTTCCATCCTCCACTCCCACCCCTTTTTATTCTTGCAGACACTCCTTACTGTCCAATTGGTTTTGGAACATGAAAACTGTCCTCACTGCTGCCTGGAGTCACAAGGGGGCCTGGGGTAGCTTATCTCTGTGGGGCGGCTTGTAAGTCTTCACTAGCAGTTACCCTGCCCAAGCTCTGGGCTGTTGAGGGGTATGGGAAAGGAGGCAACCCGTGCGTTCACGCACCTCCTCTCTGGCCCTGAACCCCCATTTTGTGCACTGTTGATGTTTGGCGTTTACACGCTTGCTGCTCTAGGTCGTACTTTGGCACTCAGATTTGGGACTGAAAGAGCATTTAGTGTTTTTAACCCTGTACGTAGCCATCAACTCCAGTGACATTTTTATGCATCAAAACTGAGAGCTTGTTCTCATACGTAATGAAACCCTGACTCGGTGTGCCCCCAGACGACTCCCTAATTTATTCTCTCCCCTGCCACCTCTAAGCCACCTGTCTGCCTCTGCACCCCAAGAGTAGTCATTGGCCTAGCAATCCTCCACCCCTCCCCCAGAAAACGGACTGCCCAAAATGAAGTACTTCCTCTCCTCCAGACTTCAGACTGGCCACCTGACTGCAGCATTTACAGCTGGTTAGCTAAAGAGCCTGACTTTTCTCCAAACGGTGCATGTTTAATCCCTAATTTCTCTGCCGCCCCCAAAATGTGGTGACCCTGTGATGTTTTACCTGCTAGATTAGCTCTCTCTTATTTCCTTTACTTTGGTCACTTTCCAGTGTTTGAAGGAAAACTTTTTGATCTAAACACATTTCAGTTTTTTCCAATTTACACGCAGTGGA
Source organism: Desmodus rotundus (assembly GCF_022682495.2). Lineage (NCBI taxonomy): Eukaryota > Metazoa > Chordata > Mammalia > Chiroptera > Phyllostomidae > Desmodus > Desmodus rotundus. The sequence continues at coordinate 91,988,198 of NC_071388.1, read as the reverse complement.
GGGAGAGGGGCTCTGGCCCTGTTACTTCCTGTTTGTTTTTGCTCTGGAGAATGCAGACCATCTGTGTCTCAGAAGCTAGTGTACAGCCATCGTGCTGATTCTGGTTTTTAACTTCTTAGTTTTTCCCTCATTTCTCTTGCAATAATTTTCTATTCGTCTTCCAAAAACTCCTAAACCCCTCATTAAATCTTTCTTCCTGAAATTTCTTATCTTAATAGTACCTCTGGATACAGTTCCGTCCCCGTTAAGGCCAGGATTCTAATTAAGTAAACAATAATGGGAGAGGGAAAAGGGGGAGAGAGGAAGCAGTAGGCGAAGGGGAAAAAAAATTAGGATTACTCTTTAAAAATGGATTTCACAGATTTCCAGACCCAGTTCCCAGGTCCTCGGATCCGTCGCTGAACCGCAGCCTCACCTGTCACGTGGCCTTTGCCTTTTTCTGAAGAAATACCGTGGATGTTGGGTCCAAGTGGCCTGAGCGGGTTCCTCCCAAGTCTCTTTTTCCAGCCACATAGGCTTTAGTTAATGTTGTACTTTTTCATAACCAGATGCTTGTCTTACCAGAACTAGTAGAGACCTCACTCTCCTGAGGACTGTCCGATGACTCCAAACATACTTCACCCTGTTTCAAAGTCCTGTATTCTTTGTTTCTTGTTTTGTTTTGTTTCATGCAATTGCAGCAACCAAAGTCTCTAAACAACTAGATCCCCTTTTGGTAGACGACTCTAACTCTGTAACTTATGAAAATTTAACTTTCTCACACTCAAATAGGCTGGTTCCCATCTTCATTTCAGATGTCGTTGCGATTTAGAACATGATTATTTCCCCATTCTCATTTTATTTTTTTAAACCAAAGGACTTTGATTTTTTTTCTTTAATTCTTAAAGTCAAAATTAAAAAGCTAAATGAATTCCAGGCTTCAAACCCTGAGAATTATATTTCAACCAGTTTGAGTCTATAATGTGCTACCAACAGCCCACTGGTGACGGTGCTCGTGGCTTCCCTCCGTGGAGCGCCGAGCTTCACATAAGCTGGTGGCCGTCTGGAGCTGTGGCCTTTGGTCTCCCGTCCCTGTTCCTTCGCAGTTTCTGCATGTTCTGCCATAGCACCTTCGGCCATGAACATGCCATTTGATCAGTGGTGTATGAAAATGGACTCGGTACAGTCAGCAATAGCTAGGCCAGAATCGATTGGCTATTTTTCAAAGGGAAAAAAAAAGAAGATAGAAAATTGTTCTTTTAATCTAGGTAAATCGAATCGTGCCTGCTTGCTCTCCACCTGTAGCTAAGTGTGGGCAGTGCATTCAGACTGAGGATAGTACTTTTTAGTGCTTTTTTTTCATGCTTGTCTACTTAGGGGAAAGCACCAGGGTGTCTACCAAGCTGAGTTTTCACATTCACATAAGAAAGCTTGTACTCTTTTTCTCTTAAGAAAAAAAAAATCTTCCCTTTTGCCCCAACTTAGAAGATTTGAATAAAATCAGAATACATTCAGCCTTTTTTGCCTTTTTTTGTCCTGCCACAAAATCATATCTGAGTGTGCCATTACAGTGTGTTGCTTTGGGCAGCCTCGTGCCATATAAAGGTGAGGACCTTAATTGGGTTAACAGAACGCACCAGGAGTGGATGGCCGGCGAGCGCCGCTCTCCCACTAGGCACTTCGCTTTCAGTAGTGTGTACAAAGCGGACACCAGCTTGGGAGGAACTGCTTTTCCTACGGATTTGTTTTTGTAATGCTGGGGCTTTCTCTTTTAGTATATTATCAACAAATGAAATTAATTTTTAAATGAAAACTGCTTTGTTTTTCAAACTGCAAAGGTACAGGGTGAGGTAGGAATGTGCTGTCAGGTTTGTTCGGGAGCATTGATTTGTAACCAACAAAGGAAATGTCTACTTATGAGACACAAATCAATGCAACCAGACGGCGAAAGTGCAAAGAGAGATGTGAGAAAATTATTCAACCGTTTGTCTTCTATGGAATTTACAAACATGGAGGCTTTTGATTGTTCCAATCCCAAAAAAGAAAAAAGGAAGTGAGTAACTAAAAGAAAGGAAGGGAGGACATGATGACGGGTTCTAATTTCGTCAAGGTTTCTCTCTCATGATTATGGAAAGGTCGGGCAAGGTTATGAGATTCCTGAAAGATTAGCAGTGTTGTGAATGAATTTCAGAACTCATTAACCATGTCCTCAGATGCTGTTGCGGAAGCTGGTAAAAAACCAGTTTATGCCGGAACTTCTGCTTTCGTCTGCCTAACCTTGGCTACTGTAAAATTGACAGTTTCTTGCAAGCTGTCTTTATCCAAAAATAATCCATAACTAGTAGACCTAAGTCTTACATGGTAGTTTTCATCATACCAACACATTGCAAATATTAACAAATAAATCAAACAAGTAAAAATATAACTGAAGGAGGCAAAGATATTTATCTTATAAAACTTTCCCAGTTCGGAAAGAGACAACTGATCTGAGTTAGCTGAAAGTATGATTTGCGGAATATTTTATATAGTCCGGACTGAGATTTCAAAGTGTTAACAAGTTTCTTGAGCACTGACTTCAAGAATTGTCAGTAGCTCATCAGATGTGTGTATTTTAAAGTTATACTAAAAGGTTCTTTTCCCCTCCTATAAGTCAAACGTGATTCTCCCTTCTCCCTCCTCCCAAAAATCGTAACACAGTTTGTTTAGCAGTCTTCTTTTCAGAAGCAGGGGAAAAGTACATTTCAACACAATCCATATCCTAACTATCACAGATTGTGAATTATACTGATTTCTCCTTTGGGGGAAAGGGAGAAAAGATAAGATGTCACTTTCTAAACACTTAATATAAAAAGCTGCACAATGTTTTATGTTTTTCTAATGTCCCTTAATGCCAGAATTCCTGTTCAAAATCTAGAAAAAAATTTGAAATGCAGAGAAATTTTTTATCATGACTATATGCTTTTGCTTCTGTTCCTATGATAAAGTCAATTACCAAGATTCTTACCTCATCCTAAAAAAATGTGCTATTTCTTTACTCCCCACCATATCATGTTAGTACATTGCCTGCAGAAATCAAGGGAGTGAAATGGAATGGATCAGAGACCTATAAGTAAAGTAATCATGAACGGATTTCTGGGCAACCCCTTTGAAAATAAGAATCCTTGCAATAAAAGAGTATGAATGTCTCACTCTGTGTTACGCAATTATACCTTGAAGTCTGATTTATGGCAGTTCAGACTTCTGAATTACGACCTGAACAAAGAAGTAAATGAAGACCTTCGAACGTCCAAATGAGTGTCCCAGAGTCTATGACCAAACTCTGCTTTCAAGTAATATTGTCTCTATAACACTCACTTATCTGATTTTCCAACCCAACGTGGACTAGAAAGTACACCTAGAATGGAGGGCTGGAGGGAGATGGCTCACAGAAACAGGGCCACCAGTGAGCTATGACAGTGGGAGTGGGCTGCAGCTCGGCCTGTGGCCACTAGACTGAGTGGTGAGGGGGCAAGGCCAACTTTCAAGAGAAATAAAAGTGTGTTACTGGGACACTGGAGCGTCGAGTGTTCACGAGGATGACCCTGCATCATAAGAGAAGAAAAGGGAGATAATCATACTCTGTTTAAGAAAACAGGGATATGTAAATGTTTTCTATTAAAAAACAATGTCAAATATATTTTATTGCTTAAAGAAGCAAGTTTATGTAATTAAAAATATATATGGGACATTTCATTTCCCTGTATAGCTTTTTTGTTATTCTTTTAATGATTTAGAATAAATTATAAATGGTTTTGTAGTGACGTTACAAAATCAATCTATCCAAAACTACTCAAACACCTTAAAAGGAAGAATATTTATTCTTGAATATTTTTAAGCCCAGATCTCCTGAAATAAAGATATTCTCTGTCACTGATCCTAGTTATATATGTTATCATCTGGAGTGAGGCACAGTGCTCATATTTAGCTGGTTTACTGTTTACTTTTTACTGCGTCATTATAAGTGACCAAAAGCATGCTACAGGAAGTTGTTAGTGTGTTTTTTCATTGCTTATGCAACTTCCAAGCAGAAAATGTTCTTGAGACCAGATGGTAAAGAACAGTCAATTGCAAGTTCTATTCTCCAGATGTATTGATGTTTTATGTCTTCTTGAAGCCAGTTCAAATACATTTGCGAATTCAAGTCTTCACTTTGAGTAACCCTTTCACTTCTGCTAGTTCTTATTTCAACTGACAAAGAATTGGGCTAGAAAATTTAATTACAGGCCCTCTGCAGCCAGCTGTACCATGGAGTGGCAATGCCACGCCACGTCATTCGGCTGAGTAAAAGTTCATCACCCGGTACACGTCTGGGCACCGCGCTACAGCGACTGCTGTGTTTATGTGCACAGCACCAAACCTCTCCAACTTTGTCCTTTTCGATAGTGCACTTTTTAAAGACTCTTTTTTAAAAAAGGCACTTACCCAGTGTTTCTACTTGGCATGTAGGTGTTTTTTGTGGTTTGTTTGTCTGTTTGTTTGTTTTTAATGTGCTCAGCAATTTGGGAGTTTGCTGGAACACAGATGAGTTAAGATAAAAAGCTGTTTTTCAAAAAAAAAAGCCTCTAGTAAGTAAAAATGAAGATACTATATCTGAATGAAAGTGAAAAGTTATCCCCTTGTATATTTTTAAAGCTTCCCAAACCATCCCCAGCTCTCAGCCAAATGTAGCCTACCCAGATTGTCTTTAGGAAAGTAGCGATTCACAGAGATTCGCAGTTAACCGTATATCAGACTGCACACTGTCTTCAGTCCCTGCTCACAGCTCACCATTTTAGAATATAGTGAGATATGCCAGAGCCCTACCATCTGTTTAATGGGCTAATTATGTTTGCCACATGCCTACTTCACAGGAATACCATGAGTGAGGTTGCCAAACATCATACAAATATATATGTTTGTATATATAGATATAAAAATATACACATAAATAAAATCATATATATATATAACGCATCCAGCATTTCTGAGTTTCATTCTATCTTTTGCTATCGGAATATATCACAGCTCATCACTTAAACTGAGCTAGGGACTGTCAGAGTTTATTATGACGCACGTCACGGCCATCAGACTGAAGGGTGCTGGGGACACTCAGATTCTATATGCATGCCTCTGTCATTGCCCTTGTTAGCTGTGCCCCATCTCTATTAAAATCTTGAGATTCTAGCTTCATAATTAAGACACATTCTATGATACTTTGTTGTTGTCTCCAATGTTTTAACTCCTTCTTTTGAGAAAGGATATTTTTTCCCTTATTTAAAAAAAAAAGTCAGGCTATTTCTATCTCTTTCATGTAAGACTACAACTTTTTTAAAAAGATTTTATTTACCTATTTTTAGAGAGGGGGGAAGGGAGGAAGAAAGAGAGAGAAACATCCATCAGTTGCCTCTCACAGGTGCCCCAACTGGGAACTGAACCCGCAATCCAGGCCTCTGCCCTGACCGGGAACTGAACTTTGCAGGATGATACCCAACCAACTGAGCCACGCCAGTCGGGGCAGGATAACTTTTCTTTACAGGTCTATGACTTTTATGTACCACAGTTTCTATATTGGGCCTGCTCTAAACGCTCACACGTTTGTCCTTTTATGAGGATGCTGCTACTCCTAACGATCTTTCTCCCTGGTGTTCCCTAAGCACTTTCTAGATAAGTGTTTTTCATTGGCTCCCGTTATCACAAGGGCTAGTTATCACTGCCTAGCCATGCAAATTATCACTGGGTCTCAAGTTAGGTCAACGTAAGTAGCTTCTTGGATGTAGGGTTTGACATAGGTGGGTCTTGAAAGATAGGAGGGATTTTAAGCAGTAAAGGGAGGTAAACAAAGAGCATTCTAGGTGAAGGGAATTAAACCAGCAAAGGAGCAGGATGAAGATGGAAAGAGCAGTCATGAGCGCCTGGAGTGCCTGGTCAGGATGTGGTATAAGCCCTGGGTATTGGGTGCTCCGTGGGGCACCGTCGTCTGTGTAAAGGTAGCTCAGCAAGCGTGAGCTTTCTTGGCTTTGAGGGTGCAGTGGCCTGAGAAATATTGGGAGAAATATCCACCCCAGACTATAAATCTAATAAGTGTCATTTTCTTTAAAAATGAATAACAATATATTAAACTGGTATTGCTATAACATTTTATTTAGTCTTTTGTAAGCTACAGAACAATTTTTAAAAGCTTTATTTTTTTCACAAGTGTTAGAATGTCTTCATATACTGCCTTAACTGAAGTAAATTATTCAAACAGAGCTGTTTTGTTTTATTTGTTTTGTTTTTCCAGCTTTATGCTTACCAGGGATTTCACGAACAAGTTGGAAGAGGAAAAAGAGCCAGGATGTAAATATAGAAGTAACCCCATCAGATAGGCTTGCACGAGCATGAGCAAGGGCTGTGACAGGATGAGGAGGAATCCTGGCCGGTGCCAGAACGGCCAAGTTTTTGTCTTCCGCATGGAAGTCTGATTCGAAAAGAGACACTGGTGTAGGAAGAATGAGAGAATTAGTCCCCTGTTATTTTCCCATGTATGTAAGGGAAAATGACTTGCACATTTGCTATGTGACTTCTGGAACCCAGAAACCTAAAGCCCAATGCAAACCACCTAGGCAGACCAGGAGAAGGCAGTGTATGTACCAAAACGAGCTGGAGGGGGGGCGGGCACGGGTTACTTTGTCACCTTGTCTTACTTACACTCATTGAATGTTATAACTGGAAAGACTCTTAGAGACCATCTAATCCAACATTCCCATTTGGCATATGAGAACAGTGAGACTTAGGAGAAGTTCGATGACTTGTAATTACATGCAGTGGTTGGCAAACATGGCTGGGGACACGGATCTCCTGACTTACAGCCGGATGCCTTCCACCCAAACCTTGCTCTCATTCCTCCAGTTTCCCCGTAATGACTTCTGAGAACTCGAACTTTGCCTCATCCCACCAGCGTTGCTTTGTGTATCTTGATTGTCAACAAGCTCCTCAATGAATTGCTTTGGATTAAAGTTTATTTTATAATAAACTGTCAGATTCTTATAAATGATACCAAAATGAAGATGGGTTCTCAGGAACATTCTGAGTATCCTATATACAAATACAGAGAAGCCCACGAGATAAACATATATGCCTCTTTTCACCGGGATCCTATCATTCCTATAAAAATGGCATGATCATATTATTACGATTTTTAAGGTTTGGAGTTCCAGATGTTTGGTGGAACACATAAATAGGTCAGACCAGATCTGCTCACTTAACCTCTCGAACTGCTCCTGAGACGTCCTTAAACTGCTGTGCCTGGGAAGGAAGAAGTCGTTCCCACTGCTGCCGGTATCTCCAGTTCCTTCTGTTAAACTGATTGCCTACTGGGCTCAAAACAAAGCTGTGCTTGGTGGTTTACTGGTATTTTGTCCCACGATAGAGAAGGGAGAACATGGTGAGAGTCTGGAATAGTCCAGCTCCCTTTCGTGAAGTGAGAGTCCATCACTGACAGTAGGCATTTGATAAAAGCTTACTGAAAGGATGGAAAAAGCTTCCACCCTTTCTCCTTTTCAAAAAGAGGCTCTGTTTCATTTGAAAATTGACTCAAAGCTTCTGATACAATGTCGTGTGGTTTGTTGCCCCACACATGGTTATTATGATCTACTTGTCAGCAAAAACCCAGAGATACTTACTGTGGCAATGGAAGATAATGTAATAACCCAGTTTACATTTTAAATGTGTCTGGCCCAGCAAGTCCTTGCTCAGGCACCAAACACAGCACTGTGAAGGAACTAGCTGACATAGTGCCCTAAATTTCAGGTGCATGTAGTCACCTCACAGATGCACAGCAAGCCTGGTTTTTGAGGCCAAGAGAAGGAGAGGAGGCCAATTTCCCACTTTTCCAGAAGCAGGAACCACTCAGCAACACATTTACAGGAGTTAGAGGGAAGAGCCTTTTGTGAAGAAAGCTGTCATCTTATGGCTGTTTTATCAAAACATTGAGTCTGTCAGCATCCCAACTCTAAGAACAATTTAATTCACAAAGCAAATGAAATAAGCGGAAGAGTCCGGCCGCATCAGCCACATCCCCCCAACGTGGTCCTCTTGTTCTGTGGGGTGATTTAGGGATCAAGATCCCGATTGTTCTGCATTGAGATGTTTGTGAGGAAAACCTCGAACTCCTCTCCTCCAGAAACCACGTCCACATAGCTTATAGCAAAAACCACCGGAGGGCAGTTGTAGAGGTTTTGTGATCAACTCCAGCCAGGTTTGCAGGTGGGGATAATAGAACATGAGTAACTTTCCTTCCTCTTCCTCTCCTCTTCCTTTTTGCTCTTTTTCTTTTTCTTCTTTCCTTCTTCTATTCAAAGCTCTTTTGCTTACTGATTTGGAGAATATTCCAAAAGGAAAGAGGCAGCATAAATCCTATTTTGAAGGAACACACAATCATCTTGACATATAACTATATCCATGTGCCTTTTTCTATTTCTGAACAACTGAAGAGCGTGCAGAACAGCCCAGGTGCTGGTCTTCAAGGTGGGCGTGTCCTAAGACATTCTTTGCTGAAGCAGCCTCCTTCGCTGTTTCTTGTTGTCAAACAATCAAAACGGAGAGGCAAGTTTTCCTTCTGCGGCCCTAGCCCAAATGAGTGGCAGCGTTTGGCCTCCATCAGTGATTTTCCACAAAGTCCTCCCTCTGTCCAATTTACATGGTGTCTAGGGCTCCTGGGCTCCTGGGAATGCACACTCAAAACACAGAGCCAGTAGCCATGGCTCTTAGTGAAGGCCAGGAGACGTGGATGTGACAAATTTCTGTTAGTGTTTTCCTCGCCCACCTTTTAACTTGCTAGCTAGGACCTATTTTTTCCTTAACCAAATTACTGGTTTAAAGAAAAACTTTCCTTCATAATTTTCTGTGTCATTTTTTCAGCCTGTCCTATTATTTGGCTTTTTGGTAATCACTTTAACAGGTGGCTGAGTGTGGATCATGTCTGAAAAGACCTCACCATGTCTGACAAGGCAGAGATGATGCTCACGGGAAAAATACAGGTATTCAGGTGCAAGGTTCTCTCTACCAAAGAAAGTGGCTCAGATAACAGTGCCTTACACTGTATATAGCCTGTAGAGTGGGACGCCACAGCCATGTTTTCAGTTTCTTTTCACTCACTGGAATTTTATGCAATGACGGTAGCCAAGAACCTTTGGAATAGCTGTCTCTGGTCACAGAAAAAGGAGAGGAGGAAAAAGTCCTTTGAAAATTATGCCCTGTTGGTGCAAGCTAGTAGCCAATCTAATGAAACTTCTACCCCACTCCCAACCCCCTACACCTCCCTTTCCATCTTTGGGGTTTTTAGATATTAGTAGTGTGTTAGAGAACGTGTCTGTCTGGTGTGTTTGGGGTTCCTTGATATGTCAAATACTTTGAAGAAGAATGCCTGTTTTTTACAGTTTATTAAACTAGCTCAGTTAAACGTATTGGTCATCAGGCCGTGTGACGCATGATTATTCAATGTATTTTAAAATCCAAATAAAAATCAGTTGTGCTGGCCCCTTTCTCCCTCTGCCTCCTCCCTGTCTGTCTCACTTTACTGTGAGGCATAGGGAGTAGTGTGTGTCTGTGTGTATGTCTGTGTGTGTGTGTCTGGGAGGAAGACAGACTCCCTACCTGTAAATGGCTTGCTATTATTAGACGTTCAGTTACCAGGGGTTATGTAAGACAATTGAAGCTCTGTGTTTTAACAGAGACATGATTCATGCTGCTTGTAGTAACAGTAACCACCTCCAAACGAGACAGAAACCAGACGCAGACAAAGGCTGGAGAAATCAATGCCGACTCGGTACAGCCATTCTGCTGATACCCTCTGCCTTTCAATCAGAGCACTTAGGTTATCAGGAGAGGAGGCTCCTCCTCATTCTGGGTCTCTTCTGTCTCCTGGGGCTGCCAGGTGAAATCATGTGGGCTGAAGCTGTGTGCACAAGAAAACCAGGCCTCAGGGGGCAGGGATGTCTGGTCTCCCTCCCGGGCCTCCCCAGTGTTTCAGACACACCTGGAGGAACAGTATTGGTCACCTCCACTGTGGCTCAGAATTCTCTGTATCTTCTACTCAGAAAGGCTGGAACTTGAGTATTTGGCTCAGCCACTCAACTAACTTCACTCAAGTGATGCTTTGCAGCACCGCTGGAAGAGGAGAGGACGGAGGGGGATCTGAGCTGGTGCCAGTGCTTTATTACAGCTTCTCCCAAAACCTGAATGGAAGTGGACTGGCTGTCAGCTCCCACACACAGGGAACTCTTCCCTCATTCTTCCGGCAGTCATTCTTGAGACTTCATTGACTTAGCACTTCACAGAATGCAAAGCGTTTTCACATGCATCAGCTTGTTTCAGCCTCATGACTTCATGAGATAGGCAGAGCACACATCATTAACCAGCACCGTTTTACAGGTGAAAGGTTGTGCAGCACGACGGTAATTATGTCATTTATTGACTCCTTGCCCGTGATTTCACAGGGCTGAGAAAACTTAGTGACTTGACAGCGGTCATACGGCTAGTTCTTATCGGATCCAGGAAGACAATGCAGATCTTGTGATTCTCCGTCTAGTGCTCTGCTTCTAAGATTTGCTACAAAGCTTCTTGGCAACCATGGCATTTGGGGTGGGGGGCGGAAACCCAGGATTTTCTACTGAAAGCTGGTTTTAGATTAAGTTCCTCTGCTCATAAGCTGGGCAACTGAAAACTCCCTTCCCTACCTCAATCTTCTCATCTGTGTAACTCATGATGGGGAGAACTCATTTTTAGAGAGCGTCTGTGACATTACCCCACAGCCTTTAATGTGTCTAAATCAGTGTAAATCCCCGCCAGTAGCATCTGCCTGTCTCCTCCATGGGTGACATGCAGGAGAGAGATCTCCGACTTCACCCAGATCACAAAAGTAAACTCTCTATTTTTACTACAAAAAGAAGAAACTAAGATACTTCCCTGCAGAAAGTGCCCTGGCTCTCAGGAAACAGCAGCCTTGACCCAGTGGGCCACATGCAAAAGGTGGGCCACCCTTCATTGTCATGCCTAAACATGCAAATTGTCCAGAAGAGCAACTCTAAACAGGAGCATGACAGAAAAATGTCTAAGCCATTTAGCTTTACCCACCCAATAACTCCCCAATTAAAAATTCCAGTTTTAAAAATACTTATTTATTGGTTAGTACTACTACTAAATACTACACTGTTAGGAATTTTAACTTAGGACCAACACGGAGTTTTCTGTCATAGAATTTGTAGTATGATCTTACTATTTTCGTGTGTTATATAATATAGTCTAAACCTATTTTAAAGTAAACACAAATAAACATTATCATTTGTAACTAGTTTTTAATTAAATCTTTTGTTCAAGTACCAGTTTTTATCCAGGAAAGTAGCAAAATATTTCACAGACTGTACTTTAATGAAATGCATTTTCTCCTCTGCTTACACATGCAAATCATTTATTGTAGTAGTTTTAAGGAAGAAAGGCTATACTCTGCTCTCTCACATGATAAAACTCCCTGACTAGGCACCATGAGACCACATTTCCAGTTCTAGCCTCACTGCAAATTCATTATTAGGAAACCAGTAAGTCCCAACTTCAGATAACATCTAATCTGAAAAACACAAAGTCCCTTAATATCTGGATGTGGCACACTTGCCCGAGACATACGCCGCCGTGTGCCCATGTGATGCGGCAGGAAAAGGGCTTCATGGGAAAGATGGAATTCACTGCTTGGGGGTTACGGTTTGTGCTAGTGGCAGCCGCGCTGCCTCGACCTCTCCAGTGTCAAGTGTCTCTAGAACACAGGTGGCAAACACCACCCACGGGCCAAATCCAGCCCTCCCCTTGTTTTATCAGCACCTTGTTCCTACCCAGAAGCAGCACCGAGCTCCTTGGCCCTACTTAAGGAGTAGTTACATTTATACAGTCCTAAAATTACACTCGGCCCTTTGAAGGCAACTGTGAGGCTGATGTGGCCCCGGTGAAAATGACTTTGACACCCCTGCTCTAGACTGACCCCTAGAGAGAGAGGTTGGAATGCGACGGGAAGGCAGGAGAGCATTCTGTAAGGTGTCGCTGCATTCTGTGTACACCAGCACAGTGATGAGTGGTGGATCCTTGCACCTGACTGCCCCTGACTTCCTCATGGAGGAAACAGCCTTTTCTCTTTCACCAGGTTACCGTGATTTAATGATCACAAACGGTAATCTGATCATTAGACAGGCACTTATTCCAGTGGTTTCTTTCATGAGTCCTTTGAAGTTCCGAGCTTACTTTACGCTTCTCCCCATTTGGTGTCAACTAGTGCAAATTCTTATTTGTACCTGGGAACGGAGCTGCCTTTGCTCTTCTAGACCTAGCCTTTATCTCTCCAAAGCATGCATACTATCACTTGTGGAGGTGATGACAGTGACGGTGGGTGGTGTTTCTTCCCGACAAAGTGGGGGTACAGACCACCCAGGCCTGCAACCTATTAAACTGCGCCAATAGCTACCGAAATCAACTTTTGCTCTCCCAGCCCCCAACATCATCCATCCTATCTATGGCAACATTAACATGGTTATAACCCCGTGCTGTGCGCCAAGGGCTATGCTCAGTGCTGGGGTTTCTGAGACTTACAGAACAAGTTCCACGTCCCAGAGAATTTATAGTCTCACCAATGATATAGAAAACAGGCATTGAACTATAACAATTTATCTAAGTGCTAAATGAGAGGCAAAAGTCGATATAAGCCGAAGCCATTTTCCTGAGAAAAAGTTTCATGAGGAATACATGATTTAATATGGGCCTAGAAGAGGGGAAAGGCCCAGATGAAAAAAGTTGTAAATCATATTTCAAACAGCCAAAATGGTATGTTCAGGGGCTCAGGGATAGAAATGTGCTTTATAAGTTAACTGTTTTGGACCAAATGGAGTATTGATAGGAAGGAAATCTGAGAGGGCTTACTTGACATAGATTTGATATACCCAAGCTGAAGAGTTTGGAACCAGGAGAAATCCATTAAAGCATCTTTTCTCTAGGTACATCCTCAGGTGCGTACGTGTTCCAGCCCTAGCCAGGCAGCCCATCCAGATATGCCAAGAGTTCAGTTTCAATCTCCAGTCAGGGCACAGACAAGAATCCACCAATGAATGCGTAAATAAGTTGAACAAGAAATCTATGTGTGTCTTGTCTGTCTGTTTCTCGCTCTTTCTCTCTCTCTCCTTCCTGTCCTCTTTCTCTCTAAAAATCATTAATAAAAAAATAGGTGTTCATTAAAAAGGGTGGGGATATGGGGGATAGGTCTGTAATCCGTTAAGTCTGGACAATGTTGGGGTCTTCAGCACCTTTAATATCCTTATGTGCATTATGAGTTTGCAAGAGGGATATAGAGTATGCAGTGTTTCCTATATTTGACCAAGGAACTTTTTTTGAGATGTACCTTGACATGCTAGTGTTATATAAAACTCACTTTGAGATATACCAGCTGGAAAGATTTAGAAAGGTGGGGGTTAAAAGCAGGGCAAAACACTATATTGTGACAAGTAATCTAGTACTATTATGAATGGATATGTCACCAACTACAGAGAAGAAGATATCACTGATGGGCCCAAAGGGAAGGATAAAGATCAGAAGTACAGAAGGTAACCTCCAATATAGGTAGAGAATGTGGGAAAAGGTATAATATATCTTGAAGAAACAAAATGATGAAAATTTTGATAGACATATTGCAGAAGGAGATGAGAGCCAGTGAGTTTACCACACTGGATGGTCAAGATCCCCTTACTAATGCAGGAGGGAACGTCATCAGCTGAAAAGAGAATGGAGAATGGAATTTGGTAAAGTAGGACATATTAAGGGAAAAACTCCTGTAGGCGTGTACTTAGGAACAACACCAAGCAGGAAGGGGAGTACAGATTCCATGCATGTATAGGGTTTTGTACTGAGAGAAGGAGGGAATGGGAAGTTTTAATACAGATTCAAGGTTGAAGAAAATAAGAAGAGGTCCTATATATAGAAGGTCAGGGAAAAGGAAATTCGGAGGGTTATTGAGGCCACTGTTAATGTGGTTGATTAGATGGTTAAGTCAGACTGGATAAAGACATCCAATGAAGCCACCAGGGGCCTACTAATGGACGAGGTGGAAAGAGTAGATTCCTTAGGCATTAAGGAAGAAGTGTTCTCAAACTGGGGCTGGAACACTTAAGGTCAAATGTGAAGTCTTAAAAGAGTAAATTGGAGTAAGAATTGGGGCTAAGAAGTAGCTGGAGAAGATGGAGGTGAAGCTCTGTTTAAAAAAAAAAAAAAAGATAATGTGTTCTGGGATTATGTATCAACCAAAGTAGAGAGGAGAAACACAATGAAGTGTAGAAGGTTTTGGAGAAGGATGAAAACAGGTGCAAGAAGGCATAGAGGACCATGATGGAGAAGCTAATCCAAGCCTCTGTTGGGGACCGCACAGGAATCGGAGTAGAATGAGGGCAGGAGATCAGTGCTTTAGTGATCACAAGCTACATGTAGGTTAAGACATAGAGCATTATAACTAAAACCTGTCTTTTAAACCCTACTTTGCTCTTCTCTGGCTTCATGATCTATGGCAAATATTATAACTTTACCTTTCTTAAGCATCAGTCTCCTCATCTACAAAATTAGAATGTAATTCCCACCCCCAAAGGGTAATTATAAGAAATAAAGTTAAGCAATGGATGAAGAGCGCCCAGCACGAGAGCTGCCACACAGTAAGCATTTGGTTAACGACAGTCAAATTAGTATGGTGAGGCAGGAAAAGGGAAGTGATGTTCACTTTGGAGACAGGGACAGTGTGTCCCCCGGTGGGGTGCTATTTCAGTGTTTCTTGGTACCTGATTTACATTTAGGCACAAACGGCAATAATTAGTCCAGAAAATATTCTCAGGGCAAAGGGCAAGGTATATATACCTGTGCTATAACACCAATAACATGCTGCACCATAAATCGCGCTCATGTTGGAATCCTCGTTACAGAGCTGAAAACCACCCTAGACCCAGAACCCCTGGCAGGCTTTTCTGAACAGGAAGATTCCAGCGTCAAATGACTTAGAGAAGGGGTTTCCATTATCAGGTATCCAATAAAACCAGAAAAATCATCATCATATGTACATATGCATTATGTATATGTATGTACATATCTCACCGAATCCCCAAAGATCTCTTACTATAAAAACAAGAATCAACTGCATCTGATAGTGCTAAGGCTCCTGGGATGTGCAGGTCTTATAAACAGAGTTTGTGAATTGTCCGAGAGGAATCAAGTAGTCTCTATGGACAAAATGAACATAGATTTAATGTGACAAACAGGGCATTATTCTATTGGCAGGGCCATCCGGGGGTCTTCAGGCCATCAGAGGTATTTCTTCTGGACATGGGTATTAACTAGTGGTGCATTAAGGAGATAAAAAAATTTTAAGTAAAAGATTGATTGTAGCCTTGGAAAGCTGAAGCTGGACTCCAGATTAGTTTGTCTGGTCATGATGCCTGTGGTACCTTCTTCATTAAATGGTTTTCTCATCAGTTTCCAGAGAGGAGGATTAGTGATGTAGACTTGGGAATTCGCTTTACGTAATTAGTTAAAAAGTTAGAAGTCAAATAGATTTCTTTAACAGGTATAATGGTTTAACAGGTTGATGAGCTACTTAATTTCCACCTCTTTCTTCTCAGGGGACTATTAGAGTTTTTAAGGGACCTTACAAATCATAAAATCCATCTCCTTTTCCTACAGGTGGAAAAACTGAGCCACCCAGAGATGAAATGATTCACCCAAGGTCATCTAGCTAGTTCTGTGATTTTGTTTTCTTTTTTCTATTCTTACTCCTTTTAACTCTCCTTCCTTTTTTCTCTCTCCAACATTCTGTTCCCCCATGGCCACATCTCTGCTGATTATTTTTTGGACTTACCCTTGCTGTACGAAATTCCCTGTGCCTTAAATTATGAGCTAGTGGGTCCTTGCCAATTAGTAACCCCTCACCACTAATTCTTCACTACATTTGGGACAGAGAGAGGAAGGAAGTGGAACAATTTTAAATTTACTGTGATCTTTGAGACAGCTTTATCCACACCTGGGAATTGCTGTTAGACGATTAAGGTTAGTAAAGCTCATTGAATTTCTCAGAGGAAAGGTGTTATTTGAATTATTACCAGATAATTATTGTTAAAAATAACAATAATGGAAAAAATAGAAACTTTACATGTTAGAGACATTATCATTTTAATTTCCAGTGGGGGGAGGAAAGCCCCAGGGGACCTAGAAATGATATTTTTAATAATGTGCTCTATGCCAGAAACTCCTTGAATTCTGTCTAATGCCTGATGACCTGACACACTGGCCCAGAATCAGAAGCCAGTCGAGCCTTGTGAGCTGTTAGCCGAGTTATTCAGCTTGAACTGCTCCTTCAGAAACAACCCTCAGTGGGAAGGCGAGTGTCAGACGTAAGCCCTGTGGTACCCAGACCAGTGTCATCAGCATCACCTGGGAGCTCGTTAGAAATGCACAGTCACAGACTCCATCCCAGACATGCCGAACCAGAACTCCCGGATGATTCATTTGATCATTAGAGTTTGAGAAGACAGGTGTAAGATAGATGAGAAGACTGTTCTCATCTTTAGAAAAGAAGGAGCTAGGAAGAAGCTATACTTACTGATAATTTCTTCAAGAACCCCGTAAAGGGTTTCTTCACCTGAGGCCTGCACTCTCAGCTCTTTCAGTGGCTCTGAACTCTCATCGAAAGAGCATAAGCACCTTTCCTGTGCTGAGATCACAGTGGGAACTAGAAATGTGCCTGTGCCGTGTTGGAGCAGTTGGTACAGAGTGAGAAAATCACAGATTTAAAGTCAGAGGAATCTGGGTTTGAATTCTGACTTCACTACCCACAGCCTTCTAATCTTGGAGAGGTTACTTGAGCTCTCTGAGCCTCACTTTTCCTCGTCTGCAAAATGGGTATGGTGACACCTGCAGGGTGGCATTTCTGTGAGGGTTAAATGAATATATTTATGTATAAAAATGCCTAGTGCAGTCCCTGAC
Organism: Desmodus rotundus; assembly: GCF_022682495.2. Taxonomy (NCBI): domain Eukaryota; kingdom Metazoa; phylum Chordata; class Mammalia; order Chiroptera; family Phyllostomidae; genus Desmodus; species Desmodus rotundus. Next base: position 91,971,176 of record NC_071388.1, on the reverse strand, counting down.
AAAATTTACGGGTCTAATGAATGGCAATTATTATTGTAACTATTCTCTTTCTGTAAGCTTTAGTCATGAAGTCCCCATCTGTCATTTGAGAATGATTTGGTATGATTTCAAAAGGATGGGAAGGGCCATACTGCAGTGAGACCTCTGCAGAAAGTTCTGGACAGTGGAATGTGGCACTGTTACATACAGCTCTGCTCTCCAGGGGCTTCCAAAACAGCTGCCGAGATGTCACCAGGAAAACAGGCTGGAATGGAAATGGCCCACAGTCCCCCTCTGCCTCTGACCCTACCAAGTGCCTTCTAGCCGGATTCCAAGGGCATTGGTTATCACAGTGATGATGTAAGAGGCAGAGGGAGCAGTTCTGGGAAGGATGTGAGGCCCCAGCAGCCTCTCAAAATTGTCTTTTGACTTAAAAACTGACTACATTAGATATGGAAGTCATTGAAAAAATAAATATGAAACTTCATGAAGTCATTTCACTGAGTCCTTTTAGAGGAGAACCGCCCCATAAGCAATAAAACATGACCCGCCGGGCAGCACTTCTGGTTCATAGACCCTCAGCTGTGAGCTGGGGCAGCAGGGGAAAGGAGAAGGGGACAGGTGACAATTTCCCAAAAAACAAAAGGGAGATCGTAACAGCAGGCTGTGAGACTGAGAAAGAGGAGTTTGATGAGAGGAGGGAAAGATTATGTCTCCATTTAATTATAAAATGCACGACTTAAATCAAGTGTTAGGCATATTTAAAATGCACTACACTTATCTAATTACACAATGGCTTTGTATGCTTCTAGGAGGTTTTTCACTACAATGTACTAGACATATCGATCAGTGATTTCCTTTATCATTCTAATGTAGTTGCCAGCGGGAGAACAGATGAGGCAGCTCTGTCTGGTGAAGTGTTGATAACCTTCCCAGCCATCTGACGGTTTGGTAAGAACGATGGAGAACTCTTGAGCCCAGTTTACTGTTTATGTGGCTACTGGGGTGTTGAGAGTTAATGGACATTTCAGTGCATAGCATGGCTCCACCACACTGGCTGAAAAGGGTATGATTAATAGTGCCAAGTTTTCCCTCTGGTGAGTAACAGTGAGTGGAAAGGGCTCACCTGGGAGTCAGAGGAAAGCTTGTAGCACCGAAGGCTAACATTTAAAGCCTGAACTTCTGTGGCCAAATAGAAACGACTGGGGTCTCCTGGAAAAGTCTGTTTTCCTAACCTAGAGAAGCTGAACCAAACACATTATTCCCACAACATGTTTGGTTCAGCTCCTCATCTTTTGGTGAGAGAATATGATTCAGTCTGAGGATAAAGATAAGATTAAACAATTAATGTTTCTTCTGCCACAAAAGAACAGGGAAGGAAATCAGACAGATGTGGGAGTAGTCATCTGTGTATTTCTATGAGTAAATTAGTGACATAATGAGGGAAAAGTAAGTAAAAATTTAAACTTATAAATACTGGGCAAAGCTAGGTTGAAAAGAAGTGTTGATGTGGCATAATAGCAGATTTGCCAATAGCCTCTGTTTCTCTAAGGTAGTGAATTTAACCATAGAATTACTGTAGCATGTTCACACCAAGAACTTCAGCTAAACCCACTGCTTTTCCAAAGCGTGAGAAATTTCTTCATTCTGGTTTTCACCCTGAGTTTATCACCCCATGGTATTTGCAATATTGTCATATTGTTTCTCCTGGTATGTTTAGAAAGCTTTGCTTCTGTGCTTTTTAAAATCTACCTCATTTTTAAAGCATTATTTCACTATAAACAGGTATTTATTTGTTTGGTTTATTGAAGTGAATTAGTGAAACAAAGTTTTTTATATTTTGGAACCTAGTATATCCTTGCAAGTGGTACATTCCAAACCCCTCACTCTCTCTTGTCTAGTCTTTGCTGATGGTCTCCTGGGCCCATTGGTGCTGAGCAAGCACTAAGAGATATTTAGACATTTGTGAATTTTTATATCAACTATCATTGCTCAGCCAGTAACAAGGATGTGGTGTTGAGTAAGTCAGTTCCCTTAATCTTCTCATCTGAAAAATGAGGGGGGTGGAGGAGATAAACTTTAAGGTTTTTCCAATTCAGTCTCAGTTTCCATGACTCTAAGCAAGAATCTTTTCTTCCTTTTAAATTCAGTTCGGCATACATCAGCTGAGTGCATGACCTGTGTGCAAGGCATTGCAACCACAGGGCACACAAAGTAACATTGTCTCTGCCTCCAAGGCGCTTATAGAGGGGGGAGATAAACTACACAAAAAATTGTTAGAGTCTATAGAATGTGCAAAGGGCTTAGTGCATAAGTGCTTAAGGATTCAAGAAGGGCACCTTCCTTTGGCTAATGCTTCATAAATGAGGTGGCATGTGCATGGCCCTTAGAGAAGCTGTATGGAGACATTGGGAAAGGGAGGAAAGTCCGTGCACGTGTTGGGAACGAGGAGGACTTGGCAGCAGTGGAGAATGGACTGTAGAGACAAGAGTGGGAAATTAGATTGGGGCTATATCACAGGGGCCTCGAATGCCAAACTGAGAAGTAAGCAAAAGAGCAAAGAAGTAGTATGTTTCGAATGGTACTTTAGAAAAGTTAATGTAGTATTGATTATGAAGGATGGGCTAGTGATAAGGAGCATCTAGAGAAAGTGAAGACAGTTAGGAAGGCCTCAGAGAAACCCTGGGAACAGGTAAGAAAAGGATAAGTCAGTGTTGGGATAGAAAGCAAGTATTGATTCAGGAAGCACAGCCTGAGTAAAAAACTTCAGAACTTGCCAGCCGATTAGATTTGGGGAGTAGAAGAAAAGGGGGCATTAAAGATGACTCCTCAATTGTAGACACCCAAGTTACTGGATGAAGATGATACCAATGGCAAAAAATGAGAAGGCTAGAGAAGGAGCATATTTTGAGGGAAAGGCAATACATTCTGTCTTAAACTCTCTGCATTTGAAATGCCTGTACAGTATTTGATGGAGACATGGGCTTCTCAAAGTTAGAGGCTCTGTCTTATTCATCTTTCCAGGTGCCTATATAAACACTGAATGAGTGAATGAATGAATGAGCCAATTACTGGCAGTCATTTAGAATGTGGGTCTGGAGCTCTGCAGACAAGCAAAAATTAAAGATAGCAATGTGAGGGTTCTGTATGGAGAAGTGATTGTCGAGGTCATGGAGGGTGCGTGTAGCAAGCAAAGCCTGAGGAGAGAATCTTGAGGAATATCTAAATTTAGGAACGGGGGAAAGAAGACCAGCCACTACGGGAGGCAGAAGAGAGAACTGAAGTCAGGAGGAAAGTCAGAATAATGCAGGATCCCAATGTGAAGAGCGGAGAGTTTCAGGAATCGAGTGGTCATTTGACCCCAGTATGGCCAAAGGGGCGAGGCCTGGGAAAAGGCCTCTGGGTATGAGGCTCTGAGACAGATGGCGGTCAGTTCTGTAGCCCCTACGGCTGCACTCCACAGGTTAGAGGATATGGAGGAAATGGAGACTTTGTAGTGAAGGGGGGAGAAAAGGTAAGAGCTCAGAAGCATGGCCCTGTCGGTGGGCATCTGGAGAGTAGGTAAGAACTGAGCACTAAAGACAGACAGACTGCAGTGGAATCAAGAACACTGGAAAAGGAGTCAGCTGCGGCAAAGCTGAAGGAAATTGCTCCCACTCCCCCAACCCTTACCTCCACCTCAGCTTCCAACTCAGTACCACAAAATCAATTCAACCTTCACCAGCCGGTGCTGTTGAGGCTATCACACCATGCAGGCTGTCGGGGAGAAACGCTGAAAATGGAGCCTGGATGGCATCCTCTCCAGTCCCCCTTCCCTGACTTTCCATCCTCTGGTGCAAAGGTGCACACCCCGCCTCTCAACCATGTCCCACTGTTCTGTCTCCATCAAAACGAATGATCACCTTCACCTATGCATTTAACAGACTGATTTTTGTTTGTTTCTCATCTGATCTAGATGCAGTCACTCTCTGTCCCCTGCCCCAATGAACATCTGCACTAGGCCCAAGCCTTGGAGTGACTTACCTGAAGAGTGACACCATTTATTTGGAAACTACTGTGAGTACATTATGCCTCCAACAAAAGGCCTCTTTAGTTCACTGTCTAATTAAAACACACGCGCGCACACACACAATTGTAAAAGCAGGTGAAGTTTTAGACAGCTTCTTCTGTTGGATGCAGTGAGGTCATCAGCCTGAGCCCCCAAGTGCCCGCAGCAGTTCTCAGCTCCCAGCCTGCAGTCACACCTGTGCAGCAGCATGCCCTCCACTCCAGGTGGCTGTGCCGGGCTGGTTCTGAGCGCACCTTGCAGGTACTGGTGCTGTTCTGCTTGGTCATCTGCACCTCTACCTGAGGCTCCTGCCAGCCTGTTCACCTCTTATCACCCCACTGTGCCGCTCTGTTGAATGTCACTGGAGCTTGTCATTCATGCCACCCTGGTCAAATCGGGAGCCCGCTTTCCTCACCCATCTCTACCTGTCTGCTCTCTGAGCTGAATCTCGTGCCTGTCTTGTTGCCTCCTTCCTACTCTAGGGGACCAAGGCCTGCCCGCTGAGGCTCTGGGCTCCTTTGGCCACATCTCTCAACCATTGTATCCAGCTCAGCTTGGCCCTGTGAATGCATAGCTCTGTATACTGGGTTTAGTTTCCTCCATAACAGGCATTTATGCAGGAGGGATACAGCCCTGGCAAGGCAGGGTGCAGAGAGAGATAGGTTGGGGTAGGAGAGGGGATGCCTATAGGAAGATGCTGATGAAAGATTGATATCCAGCATTCATTAACCATTGCTAAAAATAACAGATAAATGTATGGATTTGTTTTTCACTAGAAAAGCCAGTAATTTAAATTATTTAAAGGTTATGCATGCAAAATAACTCAATTACACATTTTAAAACAAAAACTCATTCTATTTGTTGTATTCACAAGTTTTCCTTTATGGTATGAGGCAGCAAATGGGATAGTATTTGACAGCAATCTCTGTTATGGGAAAAATCTAACCCTGGGAGGCTAACATCCCTCTTAGACTTCAGGTAGGACTTTCATATTTATATTTTCTGTGTCTTTAGCTCTTCTGGCAAAAATCAACCCCAAAGGGAGAAAGCCAGAGTTTTTGCTTTGTTTTGTTTTGTGTTGCTTTTCCCTTGAATGTTTTACGTCACCTCGATTGTAATTGATGGTAGCGGATGCATAGGGGAAAGGCAGGCCGCCTGGCCTGAATGGACATGGGGACCGTCAGAGTGCTCTCCTGTCTCAGTGGGTTCAGATGCCCAGGGACTGAAGACATGACATAAGAGTTTCTTCATTTCATACTTAGGCAAGGGACTTACTTTTGTGACCATGTTCATTTATCCTTAAGTTCAAGTGCAAGGTGTGCCTTAGAAAATCTCACACCTGCCTAGTTCTCTGAGTTTTTCTTCATCACAGAGTAACTGCGTTGTGCCAGAGCACAGCCGTACGAGGATGCAGGCAGGCTTCAAAGTTTCTGTACCTTTTGGGAGAGGACAAAGTGTTAGCACTCCTGCTTTCCTGTGCTACAAAGAGCCCAGATCCAGACCCAGAAATCAGACCCTAAGGTTTCCTGAAAACTACCGGGCAGCCCACAAGTGACCTTCCCCTGTGCAGAAAGCCAGTGCCTGCTTTCACATTCCACAGGTCCTAGCGAATGGACAGATTGGGTCTAGTCCTAGTAGCTTCTGCTTTTCAGAAACTCAGCTCCCTCATATGTGAAAGAGAAATAATAATAAAACTTAAAGACACTTGCTAGGTGCAAAAAGCAATAAAGTGATTAAAATATAAAAAACATGGACTAATTACAAAAATGTGTCCCTTCCTGTGGGATGACAATGCCCAGAGCCAGATCTCCAGGCTTGGGGGCGGGTAGGAAGGGGCAAGTGCTAGATTTTAAAACCTGCCTGCTCCCATACCACGCAGACAACCGTGCTCAATGGTCCTGCCTACTGACCTGGACCGTTGTGGAAATTAAAGGAGAGAATGTATAGGTGGTGTCTGGCACAGCAGAGGTGAGTGTACTTACTCAGTCAGCTGAAAAGTACTGGACATTTACTGTGCACCAGGCACTCTTCTAGGCACGAGAGTTATGGCAGCGAGCAAACAAAAATGTCTGCTCGCATTGAGCTTACATTCAGTTTTCTTCTCCTGTAAATGGCAAACAGACAAAATAGGTATGTGGACGCTAAAAGAGAACTGTTTCGTTTTATTTTGCTGTGTCTTTTGTTCCAGATAGTAAAATTAGAGGAAGAGGGTGAAGGAATGGAGAGGGAAAGAATAGGCATGCCTATTAGTCTCCCACCACCCCAGACACACACACACGAAACCCCACAACCATTCTCTGCCCTGATTTGTGGCCCAGGAGGCTGACTTCTCTGGACTCCTTTGCCCAGCTGTCTTCTCCTCTGGCTCCCCTTCCGCCCCGGCCTAAAGGAGACAGCAGCGAGAGATGTGAGAGTGGGAGGAACGTGAGGTCACTGCATGTATTACTCCAGCCCCCTTCCCAACTCAGTTCAGACTCGACATAGAGAACTCCACGCCATCCCTTGCCCCTTCAGTGTGAAAAACGTCGATTGGTTGCCTTCTCATACGCATCCTAACAGGCTCAAACCCACAACCTGGGTATGTGCCTGACCAGGAATCGAACCTGCAACCTTTCGATCTGTGGGACAATGCTCCAACCAACTGAGCTGCATGGGCCAGGGCTGGCCTAACAGTTCAAAGCTGAGATTTAACAGCTTCCCACCACTGTGGCTCCCTGATGTTCCACCTTCCCTTGAGGTTCCCTTAACCTCGTCTGTACCTCAGTGTACAGTCCTTTCATTAAACTCTCTTCAGTTAAAACCTTTGAGTGTGCCATCTGTTTGTTGCCAGGATCCCACTGATACAGTGAGGGAGGGATACAGTGTAAAACATTCTAAGTGAGTCTTGCCAAGGTTTAAAAAATTGAGAGAATAAAATGTTTTAAACATGAAAACATCTTAAATTGATCTGAGAACATTACACCAAGTAGTGAAAGAACAACTTGTAAGAGCACGTGATGAGAGAGAGTGCCAAAGGTTGGATTTCATGAATAGACCATCGTGCTCATGTTTGATGGGCTTCTATAGGCCCAGTGTGGCTTGTTTGACCCCCAGCGTCAAGAGGAGCTCTTGGTGTAGCAGCAGCAGTGGCAAACCCTTCTTTCCAGAAGGCGTCAGGAGGGTGATGCAGTAAGATGAAAGTACTCAAGAAGAGATTGCTTACCCCAGCATTCTTTCCACCTTGGCTACAATTACTGTGCACTCGCCTCTGCCCAAATCTAAACATTAAGGAAGATTACTAAGGTAAAGGAAGTGCCCTGCTGTAGCTGAAATGACAAACCACAGAAATGACACTGTCTGTGAAAAGAGCTACCACCCTTGGGCACTGACCATGTGCCGGGACTATGCCAGGCACTTGACATGAATTATCTTACGTAATTCTCACATCAGCCCTGGAAGGTAGGTGTCATTATTTCTACTTAGCAGATGAGGAAACTGAGGCCCAGAAAAGCAGAGTGATCCATCTGGAACACACAGCTACTAGATGGTGGAACTCAGTTCTGCCACCGGGCCTCAGTGGGCTGGTTGGTTTCCACCTGCCCTGTACCCCCATCCCCAAACACTGTACTAAGCTTTTCCCAGTGTACCGTTGGGAAAGAGAGTAAGATTGGCCAGGGGGGTGGGAGGCATCATTGGTCTAAATTATCACGATCTAATGACTAGGTAATTATTAATCAAAAGGAGGTTCTTACTAATTCTTTTCTATCCAACCAGGCTGATGAGTGAAAGGCATGTTAATGTGCAGGAGAGGGTGGGAGCCCAGTGAAGAGAGAAAATTGGGAGAGGGAGATAGAAGAGAGCACTCTTCTCTCAACAGACCCTGGAGACTGATAAGAGCTCACACAGATAAAATATTTATTTTCCATATGTTGCAGAAAGCATTGCCATCACTGTGTGTGTGCAATATGTGCAAAGAAGTGTGAAATATATACATCAAATGCCACCGATCTGGTTAATTTCCATGCATTTCACATGCGTGATACCTACCATCTCATCAATATGTTTTAATGCATATTTCTTTCCACATACAATATGGTCTAGTAAGGAAAAAGCCAACATCTCTCTCACTGCTATGTTTCAGCCTAAAACTTGTTGCTGGGGCCGGCACGATGAGAGTTAAAAACCAGAAGGTCCTGCTGACTAACCCAGCCGCCAGTCACCTAAAATGCCTTTCCAGTTTTTTCTCATAACAGAAATGCTTGCAGTGGGGAGATGAAAATATTTTTGTTCTCTGTGGACAATTGGGAGATACTCGGTCAGAATGGTCAGAACTAACTGTTGAAAGGCAGGTGCCTGCGGCCACACTTTCTTTTTTTCTGAATGCTGAGCTCCCACCAGTGTGGCAGGAGGAAGTGTACAATGATTGGTCTGTTTCTCTGTGGAAGTGTTCAGGGTACATCCAGTTTTGCTTTGCATATATTTACGAAACATCTGCCCTTTTCTTGTTCTTAAATCCTTCCCCCTCACCAGCCCCCTTTCCCCTTTCTCCCAGTTTCTTTCTTTGTTGTTGTTGGCTTGTCTAACTTTTTCATTGGAGCTTTCATTTTCCGGTTGAGGGGCGACTTTATCAGAGTGTATAATTTTAACATTGAGGGAGGGAAGGAGGGAAGAGGGGTGGGGGTGGAGAGAGAGAGAGAGAGAGGGAGAGCACGAGTGAGCACTGAGAGCAAAAGAAAGAAAGAGGCTGAGCGGCCGGAGCTTGGCAAACCAACCTTTGGCATGGTGACCAGGAGGAAGGTTCTGGTCTGGTCCGGAGTTTGCCTCTTTGAAATGCTGCCTGGAGTCAGCCGGCGTGCTGCTGCCCTCTAAAGGCTCCAGGGAATAATGCACAGCCACAGAGGCTTGGAGAAACTGGTCCTTAGATACCATGTTTGTGTAATTCTTTTTACACAACCAAAGAAGATATTCCCAATTAATTACTGTAGGAATTGCTCTTTCCCCCTTAATAAACTGTGAACTGCAAATTTGAGGTCAAAATAACAGAACCTGTGCATTTGTAGACATAGACTAAGGCTGTATCTCAGTATTTCTCAACTCTGGAAAAAGGAGTCCAAAAGCACTATTAGAGAAGGTGACATGGAGAATGAATTGCTTCTAAAGGCACTGAGTGGCTCTCTGTTATCTGTGCCGTTGGGAAACAGTCCAGTGACATAAAGACACGTTAGGCGAGCGGGGGTATAAGCCAATTAAGGTTGAGTTTGTCATATTTTCTGTTCATAGAGGTGGCTCCGATGCCTCTGTGCTATGAATGTTCCCCAAAGGTGATCCCTGGGATAACAAACAAGAGGGTGTGGTGCAGGATGTCAGGTAGGAAGCAGGATCAAATCTAGGGAAGGAAGCAAGGGCATTTATATAAAGAACAATACAGTGTGTGCACTCGTAAAAAGAAAAGAGTAACGTTGGCTGTGCACTCATGTTTGGAAGAGGGCTTTAATTTCCTAAAGCACACATCTGAAACTAGCCTAGGCCTTGTCTAAGAGCAGCAGAGATAAATACTTTTTTCTGTTAAGTGATATCTGCCATTGGTATATCTGTATATCATTCCTGTATTTAAATGAATCATGAGGATCAGCCTAACTTTGTGAGCAAAACGGCCCTACTTTTACCAAGTGTCCTTCATGGATGCAGAGTAAAAGCAGCCACTCCAGGTAGATTTCACTGCTGCATAAAGAGTAGGAAACTTAATTGGGACTCAGACTATGACTATCCTCAAAATATACTTTAATTTCTGCCCCATTTCATTTTATCAACAAGCATATATTGGATGATAGCTGTGTCTACCCTCTTCGGCTTAGCAGTATACACTAGACAGCAAACTCTGGAAAGGCAAAAACCATCTTTGTTTTAATTCCCTAACCCACGCTGGCACATCATAGTCGCACAGTAAGTGTTTAGAAATGAATACGTGACTAATGGATGGTGGGAGGGGAGGAAGACAGGAACAGCGCACGAACACGGGGAACTCAACACCGGTGAGGACCTTTCCTCACCTTCAGAGAGTTTGCAGTGTCGCAGAGGAGGGGTAAGCACGTAAATAGCCATTATTGAAACAAAATGTAGTGAGTAAAATACAAGAAGTAAAAAGTGTTTGGGGATTTCAGAGAAAGATGGGAGGGAGGAAAATTTGAGAGAAAGAAGTCCTATCTGGTAGAGAGAAACCAACACAGTTACAAGATGGAGACGACATTTAATGAATATAAAGGATAAATAGGACTTCAACAGTTGAAAAAGGGGAGGGCATTTAAAGCAAGAGAAATAACTTGAGCAAGGAAGAATATTCCCCAGGACGTTCTGAAACTATTCAAGAAATTTGAGGGTTCAGTATGACCAACATGTAGGGCATGTGAGCTAAGCTAGAAGCAGACATGGAACTCACCTGGAGGGTCAGGCTAATGCGGCCGCCTCAGATGCAGAGAAGTGGGGCTCTCGGAGTCAAGGAGGCAGAGAGCCACAAAGTGAGCAGCAGCCTAAATAAAAAGTGCTCAGGTGATTGCAATGCAAAGGGAAAGGAAAAATGGGTGTGAAAAACATAGAGCAAGCCGAGTTTTCAGGACTTGATGAACTGACTTTAAGGCAGAGGTGTGTGACCCTGTGGTTTCCAACCTGCTGGCAGACAATGGTGATAGAAATAAGGACCTTAGAAGAGGCATTGGTTTTCGTAGAAAAAGAAAAAGGAATTGGGCACGGGAGACTTCCGTCTTGGGGAACCTCATTAAACTAAAAACCAGAAACCAGGTCTTTGGGGTTCTGTGTAGACACTCAGAATTTGAGGTTAATTCCCCTGTTACCTACTCAACAAACAGTTGGTAAAGCATTCCAATTTGTTCTTTCTCTTGTATCGGCTTCCTCCCAACTGAAAAATACCCCTAAACAGAGGAAAAGCGTTCACTTAAAAGCTTTTCCTCTGTTTTCATCTTTACCCTGCCATCTCTGCCCCCTGCCCTCGGAAAAAGCACACTTGATTTCGCAACCTGTTGTACCAGAAACACAGCATGGTGATCGTAACCCCACATTCTGTGAGGGCATATTTAACTACCCAATACAGCAGATTCCAATAGAAAATATTCCGTGTAACAAGTCCATTGCTGTGCTGATAGAAACAAGGGGGACATGGAAACAATTCTATCTACAACTTCTGTACCACACATAATCTTCTACCAAAATATTAAAAAAGCCCTTTCTCTGGTCACTATGCATATGATGATAGAGGGCAGAGAGCCAAGGAAACTGGGGAGAATTTTTAGGGTGTGATTAATAACTGAGTGTGGCTGAGACCTAGGGTACATTCAGCCTAAGCTAAGTGTTTATTAATTTATGTATCAGTTGCATTGTCCAAGGGTGAGAACAGTGGACCTGACCAATAGCTGAGCTCTTTAACTTCCTATTCCTTCCCCAAATAACATTTAGCAATAATTACTTTCTAATTCCCTTTACCCATCTATTTGTCACACCTCAAACACACAGTCACACTCCTATACTCAAGGGTCATGCACTAAGTCAAAGAACAAAGGGAATCTGAGGCTTTGGATGAGTAATGAGTTTGGAATAGAGGATACCCATTGACACCCCCCCTCTACCTATTGGAATCTAAGCTCTTCTTTCACTTTTCCTTTGCTACTTCAATAAAACCTCCATCACTACCCCTGTCACCTGTACAGCCTGCAGATTTGGATTGTGATTTGAGATTGTGTGTAGATCTGAAATAAAATCTAATGAAACTGCAAGAAAGTTGAATGTTCATAATGTGTTCCATGCACAGAAATGAAAGCTGGAAGGAACATCTAAGGCCTTCTAATCCAAGCCCTTTATTTTACAGATGAGGAAACTGAAGCCCAGAGAGGTGAAGTGAGGTGCCCAAGGCCACACAGCAAGTTAGAGGCACAGCTAGTACCGTAGCTCAAGTCTCCTGACTCCCAGTCCAGTGCTCCTCCCATTACTCCACGGGTCCTGTCTCTAAGCTTCCTGACAAATGCTAGAACGGTAAACACCCACTAGTATTTTTCCAGACCATGTTAAAACTCTTAAGGGGGGAAAAAGGATGCTTTCTTGGATAATGTCAGCCATACATAGCTCAAGCTGTCTAAAGTTCTGGGACAGGGTCTTTTTATGCAGCCAACAGAGTCCAAATGTGGCGCTGTTTGCTCGGCCCATATGCTTTCATGTGTTCCCAGTTAGGCCATTACTGGAGGGAAGAAAAAAAACAAGAATCAGCTTGTTTTAAAACAAGGGACATACTGGACTCCCTCCCATCCCCCCTCAGAAAAAAAATCAAGTTATCTTTAACAGATTCTAAAAATGCCTTTTCCCAAATATGCAGTCAGTTCCTTCAAAGGGCCCTTTGTTTATTTTCAGGAAGAAACCCAAGACAGCTGAAAACCAGAAGGCATCTGAGGAGAATGAGATTACTCAGCCGGGTGGATCCAGCGCCAAGCCGGGCCTTCCCTGCCTGAACTTTGAAGCTGTTTTGTCTCCAGACCCGGCCCTCATCCACTCAACACATTCACTGACAAACTCTCACGCTCACACCGGGTCATCTGATTGTGAGTACACCAGGAAGGTGATGGTGTCTTCGCGGTGCTTGGAGCATGCTTCTCCCCTGGGTTCTGGCTTTTTTGCACACAGAGCAAGCTGTTTCCATTTGGTCTTCTAAAGTAGCCAAAAGGAACTTGCCACCATGTTGATTCAGACAACATCTATATTTTCAAAGCTGGAGTGTTAAAACCAGGTGACCAGCCATTTGGCCCCAAAAGGCTGATTGATTACACAAACTACATTCTCTTTCATAACAGTAACTCAGAAAAAGAAGTTGTGATGTTGTGTTGCTGCTTTCTGATTATTCCTTTGTCCCCGTGATAACAATGACAGCACTTCCACCAGGGCTTAACCGAGCAGCCAAATAGGGACCTCTGAAGGCCAGATAGGGACCTCTGAAGGCCGGGTCGATGCGAGGAAACGCCCAGTACGGAATTACATAACACAAGTCAGCTTTGCATTAGTTATTGGAGACTCATGCAGCTTGGCTGCATTTCTGTCTTTCCAGTTTTTAATTTATTTTAAAGTGGTTAAAGGATAGCATAAATTTACAGGAGAAAAGAGAATGGCTTCCAAGAATTCAGAAGCCACCCAGGCTTCACGTAGCCAATAAGAATTCAGGTTAAAAATAATTTTTAATTAAAAAAAACTGCCTATGGGCTAAATTTGGAAATGGGCAGCTTAATGAGATCGTTGGTATTGAAATCACTCCATTGCCGTTTGTTTTTGCTGTCTTCTCACTAATCTGGGAGTCACTTCTTTAAATTCTATTTTAAGAAAGTTGATAAATCACATTTAGGAGACTTCATTCTCTTTCTGCAAAGTAACCCAATACTTCAGAGAGAAAAGAAATACGTGTTAACAAAGGAAAGGAATGGAAAAACTTTGGGGTCCAATCTGAAAGAATATCCCCTCTAGTCTTGAGATACCCAACAACTATTCTGAACTCATCTCCGTAAAGGAAACATGGTAACAGGCAAGGAGCTGGCGTATTCTTCTTTGGAATGACCGAGAAATTTTTATTTTCCAAAATAAAAGAGACTCCATTTATTCTGTCTACAAAGGCATAGATTATGAATTAGGAAAGGAGATTCTTAATTTTCTAGTATTATTATTCTGGCAAAACAAATGTAAAACTCTGCAAAGAGGGCAATAGGTGGATGAGTCTAGGAGATTCCATTCCCTATTTGCTTTCTTCATAACAGTCTATAGACAAAGGGACAAAACCTCGGGGTTGGGGTTGGGGCGAAGGAAGATTGTTCTGTTCCTGGCTGGGCCGAGAGCACACTCCAGATGTCACCAGAAAATGAAACAAGTGGTAAGAACATCCAAGTCTCTACAGCCTGTGTAATTTGTGCACAGTTGCTGCTTCTCTAGAGAAACCTGGGGTCAGAAGGGGCGACTGTGTTCTGTGGGCCATTGTAATAGTAACATCCTTGGCCCTTCTTGCCTGGCAGTCTCTGGCCTAATGGTAATTACAGGAAGAATTGGAAAACAGCATGGCACAGAGCCCACAGACATGTGCACACTGTCCCTACCTACCAGGAAGGTAGCCTGTTCCTGTGGAGAAGGGCCTGGAGCTCCTGCACGCAGACCTTCATCGCCTGGCTGTCTGCCACACCTTATGGGGAAGATTACATAGAATGGCCTTAGCCCAGAAGTCCCCTGTTGCAGCAAAATGAATGTTTTTCTGACTAGGAGCAGCACTGGGCTTCACTTACTGCACTTTACTGTAAGCATCCTCCCACCAGGCCTTGGCGTTGGCACGGAGAGTGCACAGGGAGCTAGACGAGCGCGGTGCCTCCTCGCGCTGAGGAGGCCAGTCAGCGGGGTGTCTGAGAGGGAGGAGAAGCCCAATCTCCAGCTGTTTAAAAAGTCATTTTCATTTTCCCATTAAGACGTGAAAGTCCTCTGTGCTCCAACCTGTTGTTTAAATTGATTATACTTTCCTCCAAATATATTCAAATTGTAGTTTGTCCTGATTTGAGCTTACACTTAAAAGAAAATTGTTTTTAGGAAAGATTCACAGAAATCTGGCCATTTGGAGATTGCTTAAGAGAAGACAGGAAAGAGATTTATTTTAAGCTTTAAAATTTCTGGATGCTCTTCTTGCATTCAAGAGGATTTTTCCTTTACTTTCTTTGTTTTATTTATTTTGTTTTTACTTTCAAATGTCACTCTTACCATAGATTAATTTAAAGGCTTAATTTCTTCAAGGTAAAATATTCAGTTCCTGTTTAGAACTAACAGATTTGGGGAATTTAAAAATAATGGCCTTGACTTGCGAGCCTCTTTAACTGCAAAAACACTCCACCAGTGTGCGGTGTTCCAAGCTCTCACAAGTGCCTGAATTTTCACGGCACCTTTTCATTTGTCATATGTTTAGCAAAATTATTCTGAGTCATGCTTTAATGCCCATTTCCTGTCAGTCATTATAACTCTTCCCAGTTTACAGATGAGAAAACTGAGAAAATTTACAGCCAGATAGAAGAATGACTTGCTCAGTAATTAACTCTTTCAGATACTGAGGATGTCTGTGGCTTTGCTCTCGCTGTGGACAGCCTGAATTCTCTGTTCCAAGCCCAGAGATGGCATTCCTGGCTCTAAACAGGCATCTTGAAAATATGCAACTATTCACATTGGTGTTGGGGTTATGAAACATGATGTGTGAACATCCCCGCTAAAGAAAAGTCAGCTCCGACTATGAACTGGTAAGGGTGGGTAAGCCACAGTGCTGTTGCATCTGAAGGGCGCAGGCCAAATTGTAGAGCGAAGAGGATGAGTCTGACCCCCTCAAATTCTCAGTGGACTGTTTAACCGGCTGAGCCACTTCAAATTTGGCCAAAGATCCCAGCAATGTTCAAAACAAGAAGGAATATGGTTGAGAAGTGCTGTCCGTTGTGAGATGATGAGGTTAGTGTTGCTACTGAGACATGTGCTGCTTTGCAGTGCATACACTAACAGTTTCCTTTTTAGTGCTATTCCCCCATTACCTCATAGGTTTTCACCTCTGCACCATCTCTAAGAGTCTGATGCAAACAAACGCAGACAATGATAATGGAAGGAGTTAAGATGAGTTCTGAAATGGGTACAAAATCCCAAGGTGTTTGACAGGACAGTTACCCACTGAACAGGCTGAGGATGGGCTGAGGAGCCAAGTTCTCCCTTCAAGTGCTGAAACAGGACTAAACCAGGAAAGCAGACGAGGCTCTCCCAGTGAGAAGCCTTCCCTGACAAATGTCATGATGAGCATCACAGTCATAGGTACATGATAGGCAACTTGCACTTGCATATTTCTTCCACATCCGTTTTCCCAAAATAAGCCTCCCCTGGAAGGGAGTGGAGAAGCGACCCTTCCCCCTCGGGCAGTCCTCCCCACTTTTGACTCTGGACTCACTGACTCCCTTCTCTCTCTTTTGTTTGAAGCTGCCACCCGTGGTTACTTACCTTCCCGTGTTTTGCACTGGTCTCATCAGACTGTCTTATTTTTGTGTGTCCTTGCCAAGATGCACTTACGCATTAGCAGTTTTTATTTATTTTTAATTTAACCTTTACACGTTACCAAACTGCCGTGTGGGTGGCTTTAACTCTAGCTCTGTAGGTAGCATGACTCTGCTGGGGCTGAGCCCTGGCGGGGAGGCTGGTGGGCTCATCCCTCTGCCTGCCTTGCCGTCCACCTTCACGGGCCTTCCCCCACCCCCAGCCCTTTGCTTCACCCGTCCAAGTCCCCGAGATTAAAATTTTTAGTACACTTGGTTCAGTTTGAACTTTTAAGCAGTTTTTTAGAGAACAAAGCAAAGAGGATTTTTTATGGCAAACTCTATTAATGCCACATTAAGGCTGACATTTTAATTACCCCAAAGTCAGGAAATGCAAAGTTCAGGTTCCCACAGCAACAGAAACTGTCCCTTAAGTGGCGGCATCACAGCAGAGTCTTTCATCCCCGATTACACAACACCGGGCGCAGGGACATTGTTCATCTCCACATGGTGGAAAGGAGCACAGCTTCTATCCTTTGTTTTTTCCTGTAACTACAGTTGAGGATGTGGGTCGTTAGCCTCCCTCCCCACACCATCTATATGTATGATCCGGGAACGGAAGGCGATTATGGCTCTGCGTGTGCACACGGACAGAATTAAAGTTGCTGTGGGAACATTAACTCTGATTTCCGGACTTCCGTGCCAGTCACATTTAAACCATAATGTTGTAATTTTTGGCATGTAATAAATGTGCATTTCATGTACACAGACAGAAAAAAGCATAAAATGTATTTTAAAGAGCAATTAATTACTAACTTTGTGATTAAAAAACATTTGGTGCATGTTCCTTCCCATTTAGCATCAGCTGCTGGTCTTAGCCAGGCCTAATAGATGACATACTGTTTCTCATCCTGTATCTCAGATGTACTTACTGTATGTTCCTGTTCTTCTAGATAATTAATTCTCTTAGTAAAGCTGTAGGGGGGAAACAAAATGGCAGGAATATGCAAGCATGTAAATAGGGTAAAGGATATTTTGAAGGAAATGATTCATATCTTCAAATAAACCTCTTAGTCCCTGATAAAGAGCCAGAAATCTGCTAAGTGCATGAAGGCTACGGTTCCCGGCCACCTTGGAGCATCAGGTCCAGGGCCATGAGAACAACTTGAAAGCAGACTTCCCCTCGAGTCCTGGGCATGCCCAATGGGGGAGTGATTTTATTAATAACTTTTCAGAATTCAGGCTGAAAATAATATTTTACTCTGTAACAACTTTTCAGTTTATATTCAAGCTGGAAAAGAAAAAGTGTAGGGAATCAAGTAAGACACAGGTTTTGCCGGGGGAAAAAATTTAGAGAGTAGTGTTTTGTCCTTCATTCAGATTTGAATCCAGTTGACCTACTTGTGTTGGAGAAGGAAGTATTTCAAAATAACTGTTCGAACAAGATTGTGAGTGAAAGGAATTGGTAGGAATACTCTAAGGTGCAGTGTTGAGAAATGCAAACGCTTGAGCATTTATTTGAAATTAAATGAGATGGAATTTTTACTGAAAGGATGTGTAGTTGAACTCTGAGGTAAAGCTTTAAGGTTTTAAGCTTTAAGGGGAACACGCTCAGGAAGAATCTGAACCTCTGTTCTTGCTGTTTATTCATTACCTCTCCCATCAGTTTTTTTGTTGTTGTTGTTCAGTTTGGTTGCATTCAGTGTTTAACCCCTGAGAAAGACGCTTCTGTTTTACAGGGCTCAGATTCACTTTCACTTGGGTTGTCTGTGTGTGTGAATGCGTGTCTGTGTGAGGGAGAACTGCTCGCGCAAGTTTGAAGGTCTCTGGCAAATTTGACTGTGTGTTCAGGAATTTTCCAATCAGAAAGCTAATTCAGTGTAAAACCTTCCAAAAACTTCCTGAGGCACCTGTTCACATGAAAAGATTGGATTTCTGCTGGAGGTGTTCAGGAGGCGGTGTTTATAACTGAAGATCTCTGTTTGGAGTGCCAAAAAATGAAAAACATTTTGGCCCCCAAAAAACCTCCATAAATCTTCAAAATGTATAATCAAACAAAAACTTCATTTGGATTCAAATCCATGTATCTCAGCAGATGTGACTAAACTCCCTGGAATCCCACAGGAGCAGCTGAACTGGATTTTGGTATGTCTTGATAACTGAAAGAGTTATTCTTAGACTTTGGGAGGACAAAAATGGTCCATCTGTGAAGAACCGTAATAGAGACATGGCAAAAAAAAAAAAAATGCATCCTCTCAAAGAGTGTATTTATGGAATTTAGGACAAGTTGGACAATCCCGAACACATTTTGGGGTCACACTAATTTGCAGAAGAAAGATAGCCAAAATGAGGTGGAATAAGCAACCATGGATCATTATTATCCTATGACTTGCTATTAACTTCTAATCACTTCCATATCAGTTAAAGAGTAAATAGAGCATCTTTGGTATAAGTGCTCTCAGTGTCTCCAAATACCCTACATTCCTCTTTATTGTACTTCCTATAAGGAATTATATATTTACCTTTTCATTGCTAACAATTTAAACTGTTCTTCTGCTGTTTCATTAACCAAGTAAGCCTCTGGCCTGTGTGGATTCATTTCTTTAAACATAGTCTTTCCCTTTTTAAAAGTCACCTTTTCTGAGTTAATTGATACATATTCTCTTTGGAATTATTTTCATTGCCTTTGATCACCTCTTGTGTAGAGGGTTCAGTGCTTAGTGCAGCCTTTATACAGTGTCAGCTAATTTATCTATTTTCTTAAATTTCTTAGAGCCTGCACTCAGTATATCCAGGGACACATTCACTTTAAAAATCACATTTCTTGAAGTTTCCAGCACAGTTTGTCTCCTTCTGTAACACCTGCCCCCTCCCTACCACACTAATTCCATTGGGTGTTGTCTCTGGTCACTTCATGCAGTAACTTCTGTCCACCAGTTTCACCTCGGCCATTCATGCGTTCCTTCACTCAGTCATTCATCACATGGTATTGAGCCCCCGCTTCTGTGCCAAGTCTGCAGCTAGGACCAGGGGTGAAAAGACAAACAAGACACCATGCCTCACTGTAGGAGCTCACAGCATCCTCAAACACTTTCCTAACCCTGTAATCCTGTAAAGGAGGATGCACAAATGCGGTGTTAAAAGTGTCCAGTGATGCACAGAAAGCTACCGAGCTCCTGAGGAGGAGGCTGAAGCAGTGGGAAGGGCCTCACAGGGAGTCACAGGGAAGGTGACATCCGACCTGGATGGTAAAGTAAATGTGTGTCAAGTAGAAGAGAAGGAAATGACGTTCCAGGTGGAAGGAACAACAGCAAACCCACAGAGACACAAACACAGCTTGGTGTACTCAGAAAACAAAACAGTTCCGTTACAATACCTTCTTACAGTTTATTTTAATCATGGACAGTTTGTATTTAGGTAAAATTCTCTGTCATTAAAATTCAGCTGCACTGGATTGTATGTCCTTTTTAGAGATATTTGCTCTCTAAATAAATAAGAAAGCAAGATCCCCACTTCTTTTCTGATAGGCAGAAGTGCCCTTCATTCCATGCAGTCAGTGGGTGGAGGAAGTACCATGAGGGGCCTACTGATAATTGATGGACAAATTTTAGAACGATTTTTCTTATTGAGAAAGACTCATTCTTGGAGCCCCAGTGTCACCTGTAAGTGTCAAGCTGGACCTCTGTCACTGACTCATAGTCTCCGAGAGTCTAGCAATCTGTCCTCTTGTGAAATCCTCTCAGGTCCCTTGGCAAATCCGGTCTCATGGCCCGTTGCCTCGAGTCACACCCTGCCACGTTGCCTTCCCAGATATCGCACGGAAGTGCTGATCATCGTCAACATGGAATTTTTGAGACTGACCGGATTTTCAGGGCTTCGTCTCGCTCTCTCCTGTCTCGCAAGAGTACATCTTTAATTCTTATCTGCAGCTGCTAGTGACAGTTTCATATGTGCTTCCTCTGCTCGCGGCAAATTTCATTATATAAAATTAGTGTTCCTCCAGATCTGTCAGGGCTTCTCACTTCTGACTCGAAAAAAATCGCATGTACTACTGCCCTCAGAAATGGATCATTTAGGATCAATTGAGAACATGCATGAGGACTCTAGGAATTCCCTGCTTAAAGAAAATTCTAAGTCAGATCCTCCCACCAGTCACAACGGGAACTGTATAGTCGAACCCCTCATTACCTCAGCTTTCTCTGTTTGCTTTCCTTCTGCTTCTACATCCTTTGTTCTGAGGATTGGGGCCAGTTAGAACTTTTTCTCAGCACTGAAAGAGAGTACAAGTTGTCTGGTCTAAACCCATTATTGTACAGGTGAGGAGACCAAGGCCCAAAGAGTGCAGGTGTCGTACCAGGAGGCTCCCAGCAGAGAGGATGACCCCGAATAGAACCCTGCTAAGTACGGATTCATACTGTACTGCCTGTTACTAAGTCTGCTTCTAAGACAATTCTGGTTTTCTGAATAACGAGGGAGTCGGGAATATTCATTTCATTAATTTACTGAATGCTTTCAATGTGTAAGACCAAGGTTAGACCGGAGTGCTGTGCCCGCACACTTAGAGTCTCATAGAGAAGATAAGATACATTCACAAATGACCGCCCTGCAGGGTGGTTCAAGCTACATCCTTTATACCTGGATGCACCAGAACACTGATTCGCTCGCTTGGCCAGCATGTATAGAGTATGTCTTATGTGCCTGGCACTACACTAAGTTCTACTGGGATACAAGGCAAAGATGGAACCAAACAGACACTGCCACTGGGAATCTTAGAATTTAGTACATGTCTTCAAATCCCCATTATCTTAGATAGAAGTTAGAAAGTTAATAAAATACATTTAATACAGTTAACAGTAACATCCAGTCCAGTGTATCAGAGAAGGTTCCATTTGAGTTCTCTTGAAAGACGAATGGAGTTCCATGGCGAGTGAGGTATAAGGATTTTGCATTCCGGTGCAGATCTGTGGAAGTGTTGGAGAAGGGGTAGCCACGATCAGGACTTTGCTGTGGGAAGGTCTAATTTAGCATCCAGTGTGTGGAGCATCCGTGGATGTGGGAGAGGGTGGCTGGAGGAAGGAGAGAGCCCTGGAAGCTTTGACAATAGTTCATTCAGACTATTAGTAACCTGAAGGAGGCTGGTGACAGGGGCGGGGGGGTGGGAATGAGGAAGAGCAAGATTCATCAGGCTATGGAAGAAGATGGACAGCTTTGGGAGCTGACTGCTCAGTGAGAGAGGAAATCATCAAAGATAATGCCAAGATATCAAAAAGAGAAGGTGGAAAGGATGTGTTTAGAGGCAAAGAATACAGTTTAGTCTTGTATGATGCTGAGCATTAGATACCAGGAGAAGACTAATATGGTGTCACAAATAGATTTGAAATTAAGGCTAGCAAATACTTTGGCCAAGAGGCCATACTTTAAGCCATGAATGTGGGAGTAAATTCACAGGTGGCTTTTGTTGACAGAAAAAAGAACAGTAGAACCTTGGGGAATATTTACAATGATTGATAAAACAGAGGATGAAGTACCATCAAAGGAGGAGAAGAAAAGAGGGTCTGAGACACAGGAGGAAAACCAGGGTAGTTCAGGGAGGGGGAGGGGCCACAGTGCTGGGCGCCACCGACACCGAAGACGGGTAGCTGCCTGGGGCTGTCAAGAGAGCCGTCCGGTGCATCCCAGAAACGCCATAAAGAGGAATTCAGGAGCCAACGGAGGATGAATGGGAAAGCATCAATTATGAACTGCTTTTTAAAGAAGTTTAATGATTTAAAAAGAAATAATAAACAGGTAACACAAAAGCAGAGTAGTGAATATATTTATGATACAGGAATCCCAAGCCAGTGTTAAGGGAGACTGCAATTAAAGAGGCAAGGTGAGAGAATTAGATCTCCCATTTTGCAGGGCAATTGGAATGATAAATATATGTAAATGAAATTTGAATCATTACCCAAGCCCAACGAATCAGCTATTTTATTATATTAGTTCTTCCTCTACTTCCTTCCAACATTGCTTTCGCTTTCTTTTAGCTTATAAGAACTAATGTTTTGAAAGAATTGTTACATGTCTTCTTCAGATGACTTCCGAATACTCACCCTCCCCCTGGAATCTCTGAGCATTAGGCACAGGACAGGTATCGTATACTTTGAACATTTACATTTTCTAAAAATTTTTCAAGCAAGTTATCTCCAAGCATAATCTTTCTAAAAGGCCACGTTCTGTGAACTTCTTTCCAGATAAGTCCAATTCAAGTAGCACTGCAGTAATCAATAACAAACCTACATGATCTTCTCATGTACTGCTTCATCGTCACCGGACACCCTCAAGCTCATTATCCGTGGGGTTTTTTAAACTTGTTTACTCACACTGTAATGCTTGTTTGATGGTCAAATACATCCCTAAGGCCACTGTCACATGGACACACAGTATCTGCAATTTCTTCTACTTCAGGACGGCACTCTGGAACCAACTAAATCAAAGGTTTCTTTACTCTGCTATTAAATTACCTATAAAACTAATAAGAAAAAAATGTTATCATTATTGTGAGTTACATAAACAACCACATGGGAGAATTTTGAATATGAGTCTTTGTAATTTCACAAGGAAGAATGAGTTCCAAGTTGACGTCAAAGTGGACCTTGAGGAGTTCTTCCTGCCCTCTCCAACTCCCAAAAAGAATTTCCTCCTACTCATTTATCCTCAGTGGTTTCAGATAGGTTTGTGGGGTCAGTTTTGTTCCAAGATTTCGTGCAGTATTATTCCAGGCCATGCATAATTTTTAAGAAAACTTGGCGTGGCACTTAGAATACCACATGACGAATTTCAAGAAGTAGTAACTAAATTAACTTTGTCATTTAGTTTTTTGCTATAATCATTTCCTTTCCTGTATAATCACTTATTGTCTTTTTGCCTCATATCTCAATTGGGTATTTTGATAAAAGAGGGATAATGGAAGAAAAGTGTATATAAATTCGAGCTACAGAGCTTAATTCCATGGAAAATACACATGCAAATTCTGAACCACGGCCATTAGAAGTTAACCCAAGGGAAAAGAATGCATGTCCTTTCCTCAGGGAAATTCTGTAGGTCTCCCCAGGCAGGCCTGGGTGCTTTTTTCCAATTTTAAGAAAACTCCCCCAAAGCTAGCATTTCCATTTTATTCCTGACCTAAAAGTCCCAAAGGGATGATTGGATCCCGGGCTCCCAGAGCGGCCTCATAGTCCTGCGTTAACATGCTGAGACACAAGCAGACTTCCTGTCCTTGGGCAGTGTCACAGGCAGGGGCTTTGGGCAGGGGGTACAGAGGAGGCATTCTTAACCTGGACGCCTTAAACTCCACCGGTCCCGTGACTGGGCCTCCCTCTAAGAGTCCATGAACTTCCTAAGAAGATGTGCCCACACACATGCACACTTATGGGTGTGCTGTTCTGGGACACGAGTGAAGAACTTTCATTAGATCAGGGTCAGGAAACTATATAAAAGTAAAAGGAGCCACTTCCCCGGGACATATCCCAATTCACAATCTGCATCTTCAAACCTGGCTCCCATGAGTAAACCAAGAACCAACGAAGAGAAGTCGGATGTGAACCTCCAAAGGCAGACTGACTCCTAAAGCTCTTTCAGGTCCCCTCAGTGTGCCCGCAGGTCAGGGGCAGGTATGACAACAGACTTCTAAAGCTATTTCTGAAACATGTTGATAATGGACTGATTTGTACCATAGGCTGCTCAGAAAATGTTTTTTCGCCCCCCATGGTCTAGTTGTATGCTTTTTAATGTGAACTTCAGCCTGTGAATGCATTTACATGCCTTTACTTAACCTCCCTGTATTTCCATTTCCTCATATGCATAATGAGAATGAAAATAGTATCTGTCTCACTGGGTTATTCTAAGAATTAGATGGAATGCTGTATGTAAAGCCCCTAAAACAGTGCCAGACAGGCAGCCAGCACTCAGTGAATTTGTGCACTAGCTATAGTGTTTTAAATTATTAAGTAAAAATGTACTAAGATTGATGCAACATAAAGGAAGGTTGTGGCAGGTGCCTGTCGTTCCTCCTGAGAGTGACAAAGACAAAAGCTCTGGGTCGGCAGGAGGAGAGTATGAGGGTGACTCACCCTCCTCCCTTCAAGGCCAGACCATGCCCTCTTCTTGCCCCTTCTTGCCCCTTCTTGGAGTCAGGTCTGGGTGGACAGGGAAGCCTCTCCATTATCTTTTTACCTTCTTTTATTCCCCCACTTGTCTTGTTCTTCAAAAATTGGATGAGGACTACTATTCACTAAGCATCTACTCTGTGTAAAAGACACTACACCATTCTTATAAAACACCCCATTTTACAGATAAGGAAACCATGACACAGAGAAGTTAAAAAAACTTTCTGAATGTTTTGTTCTTGGTATAAAGGAGTTTTAAAGTATTATTTGTATTATATTAACCTATTAAGTTCCTTAATGTCCTGAAGTGCATTGTAATCCATGAGAGGTTTCACACACTAGAGTATGGATTTGTGTCTATCTTATCTCAGAATGCATTGCCAAGCCCCCACTGTCCACCCTTAGTGTCCTTCAGCTGTGGCCACCTGTCGGCCCTCACACCTGAAGAGGCCAAAACATCTGGTCCTTAAAGTGGGCACGTGGCTCTGCTGACACATCACAGAGCCCTTTCCAAAGAGGTACAAGGGGGGCCCCCAAAAACAATTTATTTATATAAAGGGTGTATTTATTCTTACATGTTTAAATTTCAGTCACCTTCAGAGTACTCTGCATTTGATGCAACACACCTCTTGAGACATTTATTCCACTACCCAAAAGAGTTTTTGAACTCGTTGATTTTGATGCCTTTTAGTGTTTCCACTGTTTTTTTGTTTCACCTCTTCCACATCAGCAAAATGTTTCCCTTTGAGGACTTCTTTCATCCAGGGAAACAAAAAAAATATTGCTCAGGGAGAGAGAGGGTAAATTGGAGGGTGGGGCATAGGAGTCAGGCCATTTTTGGTCAAAAACTGCTGAACACTCAGTGCAGTGTGGGCAGGTGCGCTTGTAAATCACCCATCATGAAATGGGCAAACGCATTGAAAGTTTTCCAGAAAAGGATTCACTGAAGCTGAACGCAGCCTCTCACACAACGCCAGCTGGTACACTGATACAGATGGGTTCCCAGTGGGGGAAGTCTATACTACAAGGGGCCTGTCACACAGAAGATAATTCCAGTTTTGGGAAGGTTTCCCCTCGTATACTCACAACCAAGTAGATGCATCTTTTATCTTTTTGAAAGACAGTCTGCCTGATGGCTTCAGAGTATTTTGAAATAATTCAAAACAGAGGTAAAGTTAGGAGAGTAAATGTGTTTCACAGCAGAGGATTGCTCTTAATCACCCAGCTCACTTACCTTCTTCCATTCAGAAACAGTTTGTAATAGCTGAAGAAAATATATTATCTTAAAGATACTCACTAAGACTTGTTGGCTCATTGTAGCTAGTAAGCCTTTCCTGTCCATGGTGCCCACATAGTTTATGGCAATGCGTGGAGACGATGTCAGACATTTGCTTCTCTTAACTCCTGAGCGCTTTTGCTGCTGAGTATAGAATTCCAGAGACACATGGGCACGAAACTTGAGCTACAAGTCTCTTAGTAATAGCTGCAGATCAAATGCTCAACTAGATTGTATGCAAGTCTGTATGAATCCCAAGTCAGAGCTTTAAAATAACTTCCTGAGTCATGATTTCTGC
This sequence comes from Desmodus rotundus, assembly GCF_022682495.2. NCBI lineage: Eukaryota > Metazoa > Chordata > Mammalia > Chiroptera > Phyllostomidae > Desmodus > Desmodus rotundus. The sequence goes on along the minus strand of NC_071388.1, from coordinate 91,945,378 downwards.
ATCTCATATGCAGTATTCCTTAAATCATATGTTGATGGCTAATCAGCAGAATCCAAAGACACAAATTAGATGGTACAATATTTACAGAGAAAATATATGTGTCGCTTGAAAAACAAAGATCCTCAATCCTCAGATCCTCAGGGTTACAGTCCCACCGAAAAAAAAAAAAAAGTAGCAGTTGCAATCGGAACTGTCAACATTGTAACCAAGAAGGGAGTGAATATAACAGTAGACAGAGAGCTTTAAGACAGAAATTCTTGGTTAAAGGAGTTGAGACCTTCAAGAAATATGTTCGAAAGGATTCAGAAGAAATACTAGGTAAGATGAATTATTCCTGTTTCTCAAATAATATTCCAGCCGTTAGATTGTTAAATGCTTATTTTGGCCAGGAGGAAGAATGGGCGAGGGCAGAAATCCAGCCTGTCTTGTTCGCTGCTGGACCCGTAGCAGAATGCTGAGACATACGAGGTGCTCAGCAAAAATGTGTTGAATGATGAATAAGGTGGGGAGAAAAAGTAAGAGTATAGCGCACTTGTGAGCATTTCACCCATTTGTAAAAAGTAAAGGCACTGATTTTTTTTACCTGATGTTTTTTCATTCAGCACACTTACAAAACCAAGTGCATCCCAAATGCCCCCTGGTTTTCATGCTGGGAGAACAGAATCGCTTTCTGTTCCATATAGGCTGCTGCATGTTTTGATTCTAGTAGCAATATGGCAGGGTTAGGGTCAACTTTGTAGTATAAGCTGGTGCCTGTTTTTGATAGATATCATGAAAATAGATAGTTATTTTCAAGATGCTCAAACAGATGATTAGACAAAAGCTCCAGCAAAACTTGAAACAACAAAAAGGCAAGGTTTTCCCACTCCCACCTCCCGTGACTGTACCATCCTGCACAGTTTTCTGCAACCCCACAGCCTCCTCCTGGTTTCATCCTTTTCCCGGCTCTCATCTTTGTCTAGGGAATATGGTGTGTGACTGCCGGTCTAGCAAGGAGACAGTTCTTGCAAAATCCACCCCCCCAACACAAGGCTTTTAAGCTTCTCTCATGAGAATGGCATGGTTTGACCAGCAGCAGGCAGAGCTGGCCCAGGGAAACAAGAGCTTGGCAGAGAGTCTTCATGCCCTCCTGCTGGAAGGGCCCTCAAGAGAGTTCTTCACGCCCACCCTCACTCAGCTGGCTGGACAGTAGACGGATATGTAGGAAAACAAATTCCTGGCTGAATGAAGAGTGGATTAAATGAATGAGAGATGAGTTCACTCCTCCAGAAGTCTCTGCCATCCTACTTGAATAGAAAGCTAACTTTGAAGCCACTCTGTTCTCCATGGCACGATTTCGTATATACTCAGCATTGGAATATGGTCACCATCTGCTGCCAGTGCATAGGACTAAGGAAGTATTGGGGTAGATAGGAAGAGGCCGGGAGGGAAGAAAAGAGACACTTAAAACGAGCTAATGATCTCCTTTGTGTTGGAGTCTAGATTTCAGAACATCAGTCTTTTACTTGAAGAACAAAAACACCAGTGTGTCTTAGACCACACCAGGCGCCGGCACATCAGATAAGACCTGCACTGTGAGGTATTTAGCCATTGAATCTCCAGAAGTTCTAAAAGTGAAATTAAAGGAGCAAACTGAGGAAGCTGAAAGGCGAAAAAGCTTAGGGGAAAACACAACCAGGAGGGCTCAGCAGATTGTGTCTTCAGGGTTACAGTAGTTCAAAAATGAATCTACAAATTAAAGAGTCAAAAATGCCATATAAGTCCCAGGAATTTAAGGATCTGTAGAAGAAATGAGCACTTCTCCATACACTCTGAGTGCACTGTGATCCTTCAGTAGAATCTCAGGGTGAAAGTGACCAGGCTGTTGTGCGTTGTTGCAGATTTGAACAGTTAATTAAGAGTTGCATAGAGTTGTGCTATAGGCACAACAGGGAAAAGTTGTTAAACAAAGCTAGTAAGACAGAGAATGTCTCTGAAAGGCAGTGAATAGCTCACAGAGATCTTCCTAGAGTTTCCCTGATATTATTTGTATAAATTGTTGGTTACACAGCACAGAATCATATCGATAATTTGTATACTGAAACGACTTGCCCGAGAATACTAATGAAGCTGGGGATGTACACTAGTGAAAAAAATTACTACAGTAAAGTTAACTTTGCTTTTGGAAAAGGTTAGCTAATACACTTGACATTTGAAAGCAAGTACTGTTATATATTCAGTGGTGGTTCTGTATCTCAAGTTTGAGAAATTTACAGGTGGGGCGATAGAAACCCTTTTGGCTGCACAAGGAAAGAATCTCTTCAGATATGTGCGTGATGGAATGTTGAAGCACTGACAATCCAGGCGTGCAAAACTCACTTTAGGGAGCACAAAGGGACTGCTCAGCAGTGGATCACACTGGATGCTTGGAGCACTCAAATCAGTAAATACGTGTTAGCTGCGTGGGCCCTGTCCTCGACTCCTCTCTGCCACGAGGGACAAGTCACACAACTGTGGTTCAACCACAGTTAGAATATTAGCAGTATCTTCAGTCCATCCTGTGTATCGGTTCCCTTCCTAGCAACCTTTTATGCCTGCATATTTTATTTATTTGTCCTACAACATCGCTGTGAAGCACAAGCATCTTTATTTTACAGGTGAGATACCTGGTCCACACAGGAATGACTCAGTTCTTTACCTTTAAATTTGAAATGATTGATAATCATCATATGACTCAGCTGCTTATACTGTTTTTCACATTAGTTCAGGTTTTCCAGGTAAAAGACATATTTTATCTTTCTCATTATTATTTTTAATTGGTTTTCAGAGAAGTTGAGATAAAAACAGAATCTAACAAATATCCCATGGTGATATGTGGTGTTCTCTTTTTTTTCAAGAATAAATTAAGACCTTCTCTGTTCCTCCCTCCTGGCCCTCTCTGTAGAGAGTCCAAGTCCCATGCCAATTTTCAAATGAATAAGGGCTCACTCGAATAGCTGGATCACAGTCCCCTCTATTGAGAAAACAGCCTTGTAAATTCATGTCTGGAACTTGTAGAAGTTACTTTTGGTTATAAAATTCAACAATTTGACCTGAAGGTTTTTAAACAGTATAATATGCGACCTGGTTGTGAGTCCAGCGATAAATTTATACCAGGTATATGAAAGGCCAAAAAGAAAACTAGTGTCTTTTATTCTCTCTGGTGGCCTACACTAAATGTTGCATATTTACTTTGTAAATGAGGACACCCAGTGGCCACCAAGTGAAAATATTCTAAACAATCCCTGACATTGTTTAGACAAATATAAATACCCATTATCAAAGCTGATGGATAGAGATCTCTGTAACATCTGTTTCAAAGCAATTTAGCTTCCCTAAGGTAGGCAAGAGTGGTGGGAGCTCGACCTGATCATTTTTATACCATATCACAGATTGTTTTTTTCTCTCTCAGCGTTGGTTACAAGGTACAGCTCAGCTTTGAGTTCCACTGAATTCTCAGCTGACAGAAGGACCCAAGAGGTGCCCCTTGGGGGAAATGGAATCAGGAAGATGGGGATAGTATGGGGTGTGTCAAAAATCATACATGAATGAGCACAGTTTGTGGGAGAGTCAGCGAACACATAAGAAACCGACTGCCTTAGACTTTAAATCCGTACTGAAAATAGAACCGTGGCTGTTCCCCCATGAGACAGGGTAGAGGAACCAAGGACAGGAGAGCATCACACAGAATTTCAGGGACGGAAAGACCCCTGGGCCTACAAGACATGTGGGCATGCCTCAGAGAAATGGTGCCCTGAGTTTGCCACTTACTGTCAGCATGTTCGTTAAGGGCGTTAGAGAGCTGACTGAACAAATACTCAGATAGGAACCCCTCACAGTAAAGAAATGTGCGTGCAGTGTGGGAGGTCATTAATTTGGAGTTAGTGTTATAGTTATAACAATGCAAGACACTAGCCTTCTTAGAGTCTTTTCATAGAGATAAGACGGGCACAATGACAAGAAAATCAAGAGAGACAATCAATAATATACTATTAAGGACTAAACGTGCTGCACATGTAAAAAGTTCAGATGTATTCTTCAAAATTCAGGTGCAAGAAACATAGCTTTAATGTCTAAAGCAAATTAAATCCAAGGCCACTAAGTTAGCAAGAAATTCCATCATGTTCCAAGGTCTCCCTTTCCCTCCTCAGACCTGTACAAGATGCGTGAAGTTCAGGGCAGGGTCAGCCCCTTCGTCCATGGTGTCTCCATCATTGACACCATTTGTCCACTGACAAAGACACCATTGAGCCTTGTCCGTCTGACTGCCTAGAACTACTGCATTACTGGATTTAGAGATGCCCTTCATAGCGGTTCTCGAGCATGGGCCCAGCCCCAAGATCATCACTGTTAGTCTCAAGACAGCGGCTTTTTTATTTGAGCCTCTAAAATCGTGACAAGCAATTACCCCAACTGGAGTAATGTGCAAACAGAGACCTCAAACCTTGTCACTGTCCCCATTTGAGGGAAATTGTTTTTCTCCCTCTCAGGCCACCTCAATCTCACTCCAAAGCATCAGCCTTCCCCTCCTCACCCCAGAAAGGGCCCAGCATAATTCTCCCTAGAGAAGGTGGATTCCAAACAAAGCTCTTTGTCTTAAGGCTTCATTTTTAAGGCTTAACATATGATTTGGGCTCTGAAGCCACAGCTCCCTGGGGAAAGGGAGCCCGGACCTGTGTAAAGGCTTGGCCTTTCCTAATTGCCTGTGAAAGTTTACTAATTCAGTGGGTTAAATACTGCTTCAGTTTATTACCTCACCAAGCAGTGGGTAAAAAACAGAACTTAGAATGGACTCCAGTTATCAAAGAAGTCTCCACAGAGAAGGAAGGACTTTGAATAGGGTTCTCAAATGGCACATGAGATTTGGTAAGTAGAGAAAGCACACTTTCAAACTCAGCAGGAGAAGGAAAAATGGGTGCAATACAGGCGAGGGATGGCAGAATGTCCAGCTTCTCGGATTAGCACAGAAATTTTACTTCACTGAAGAGGAAATAATTAGATTTTTACCTGTAACTACAGAAGACTCTTACAGCTTAATATCTTTTTTCCTATAATATATAAATAACAAAAATATGTACAGAGTATAAAAATAAAATACCTTACTCCTTTTAGTAGACTAATTACAATGTCTCTTCTCCTTCACTTACTTACCAGTGCCTTCCAAGGTTTTAAGTTCTGAGAACACTTACTTAGGATCTTCTTCATACCAGCATGAGCCAAAAAGGAACTTACACCTTATGTTTTCTTAAGGAAATCCTGTGCCTGGTTCTATAATCGATCACCCCGTGTGGGCTGTTGAGATGTAGTTTCAGCTACTTTCTTAAACTGACCGCATAAATCACCACTGCGCTTTCCTCTTGACTAGTCATCCAACAAAACAGTTACCCTTTTCCTTGTTGTTGTTGTTCTTGTTGCTTTAAGATAGAAAGCCTCCATTCCTGAGTAAAACAATCTAGCATGGCTCGAGTCCACTCCTTCCACAGAGAAATAGTGTAGCCCCTCCCATACCAACAAACAGATGTGCTTGAAAACCAGTTCATCAAGGAACATGTGTAAAGGACACCTGGCCAAAGCTAAACAGGGTAGGGTGGGAGGTGGGGAGGGGTGGGGCAGGGAGGAGTGGTGGAGGGAAATGGAGACAACTGTACTTGAACAACAATTAAAAAATGGAAAAAAAGAAAACCAGTTGTCATATCGGAAACAACTTACTTTTTCTAGAAAGACACAGGCAAAAGCCATTTCAGTCCTGTGCAACAAGAGGACTGAAGTCTGTGAATTGAGAAGGTCTGATTATTTTAGTCAAAAAGCTTTTTCTAAATGACACTATAGGGTTCTGTTTTCTCACTCAGTGAAGTTCAGTTAAGTCAAAAATTTATTTCTTGTCTATCTAACTATGTTTTACCACCAATTGATGATATTTTCAAAAAAAATAAAAGAATGCCATTTCTGGGAGTATGCTTGATATTCAAACTCTAGAGTTAAAAATTTATTTTTCCTTTGAAATACGTATATGATGATGTAGAGATCAAAAGAAGAACAGATTAGTAAGAAAATGCTGGTTTTTATATACACAAATTGAATGGATAATTTCTTTTCTAGCAAAATAAAGGAAAGAATTTATTAATTGTACATTTGGATATATGGATCCTTCTTTAAGGCCTATGCAAAGCCAAGTTCAAACTGCGTACTTTGTGAATTTAAGTAGATTCTTTTGTTCACTTTTCTATCCCACCCACAGATGTAGCATCTCTGTGTTTTTGTTCCCCAGATTTAGTGAACAAAGGAAGAGGTTACAATAGGGCAGCAGCTAAATTTGTAAGGAAAGAGCTTTAGAAAAAAAATTCAAATTCCTAAAATGTGTCTCAAAAGGTTTACAATATAAGAGGATTTAAAGGCATCGACCTCAGATTTCACTGACTTCCCTCCTTGGTCCCAGCAGGTCCTCCCTCCTCAAGCAGCCATTTCATCTCAGCGTTAGAATGAGGGCATGGGTGGCGCTCAGAACGTTGTCTGGAATCACAGCTGTCCAACGCCTTTGTTCACAGAGTTAGAACTTGGCTTTCACAAGACAGTAAAGAAGGTGTTTGAACTTCCAATGTTTTATTCCACTGGAATCAGATGCTCAAAGTATAGAAATTCATAAAGCATGTAGCTTGGTTATACCCAAAACTGAATATTTATAATTGGTTCCATAAAACTGGTAGTCAAATCCTTGCCGTTTGTTTGACTATATTCTCATCTCATAACTAAAAATTAACTCCAAAAAATTTTTCAGTTCATTAGTAAATGTGTATTAAAATATTCTTATTTTTCTTTTCCACTGTTTTTTAAAATTTGTATTTTTCCAATTACAGTATTAACTATATATATATATATTCTCTATGCTGTACTTTACATCCCCATGACTATGTTGTGACTACCAATTGTAATTCTTATTCCCTTCACCTTTTTCACCCGTCCCCACTCCCTACTTCCGATATGGCAGCCATCGGTTTGTTCTCTCCATCTCTGGGTTTATTTCTGTTTTGTTATTTTGTATTATTCTTTACGTTCCTTTAGATTCCACATGTAAGTGAAATCATATGGTATTTGTCTTTCTCTGTACAACTTATTTCACTTAGCATAATATATAATATCCTCTAGGTCTATCCATGTTTCACAAATGGTAAGATTTTATTTTTTATGGCTAAGTAATATTCCACCATATGTAGGTACCACTTCTTTATCCAGTCGTATATTGATGGACACTTGGGTTTCTTCCATATCTTGGCTATGGTAAATAATGCTGCAGTGAACATAGGGGTGCCTGTATTTTTTGAATTAGTGTTTTGGATTTCTTCTGATAAATACCCAGAATTGGAATTGCTAGCTCATAAGGTAATTCTATTTTTAATTTTTTGAGGCTCAACCAATAGTAGCTGAACCAATTTGCAATCCCATCAACAGAGCACTAGGGTTCCCTTTGCTCCACACCCTCACCAGCACTTCTTGTTTGTTGATTTATTGATGATGGCCATTCTGACAGGTGTGAGGTGATATCTCATTGTGGTTTTAATTTGCATCTCTCTGATGATTAGTGACACTGAACATCTTTCCATATGTCCATTGGCCATCTGTATGTTCTCTTTGGAGAAATGTCTGTTCAGGTCTTCTGGCCATTTTTTAACTGCATTGGTTTTTTTGTTTCTTTGTTTTTATGTTGTATGAGTTTTTTATAAATTTTGGATATTAACCTCTAATCAGATGTATCATTGCTGCATATCTTCTCCCAAACTGTAGTTTGTCTTTTCATTTTGTTCATGGTTTCCTTTCCTGAGTGAAAAGTTTTTAGTTTGATGTAGTCCCATTTGTTTGGTTTTTTTCTTCTGTTTCCCTTGCCCAAGGAGATATATCAGCAACAACATTACTCAGAGTAATGTCAGAGATTTTACTGCCTATGTTTTCTTCTAGGAGTATTATGGTTTGGGGTCTTACATTTAAGTCTCTAATCCATTTTGAGTTTATTCTTGTGTATTGTATAAGAAAATGGTCTAGTCATTTTTTTTGCATGTATCTGTCCAACTTTTCTACCGTTTATTAATAGACTATCTGGATCCCATCATATATTCTGTCCTCCATTGTCATAGATAAATGACTGTTTGGGCACGGGTTTATTTGGGGGCTCTCCATTTGTTCCATGATCCTTGTGTCTGCCTTTACACCAGTATAGTTTAGTTTGATATCAGGTAATATGACACCTTCAACTTTGTTCTTCTTTCTCAAGATTGCTTTGGTTATTCAGGGTCTTGTGGTTCCGTATGAATTTTAGGGTTAATTGTTCTAGTTCTATGAGTTTGGTTAAAGGTCAATCTCGTTTATCTTTTCAAGGAAGCAGTTCTTGGTTTTATTGATATTTTGTATTGTTTTTTTTTTCAATCTATTTTGCTTATTTCTGCTCTGATTTTTACTTCTACTCACTTTGGGCTTAGTTTTTCTAATTCTTTTCATTATAAGGTTAGATGGTTTATTGGAGGTTTTTCTTGTCTCCTGAAGTAGGCTTATAATATTATGGATTTTCCTCTTAGGACTGTTTTAGCTGTGTCCCATTGATTTGGGGGGTTTTGTATTTTTATTTCATGTTTCTTAAGGTATCTTTGATTTCTTCCTTGATCTCATTGTTGATCCATTCATTGTTTAGTAGTATGTTATTTAACGCCCACGTGTTTGTGTGTTTTTCAGGTTTTTTTCTCGTAGCTATTTCTAGTTTCATACCATTATAGTCAAAGAAGATACTTGATATGATTTGTCTTCCTTAATTTATGGAGACTTGTTTTGTGTCCTAATGTGGTCTGTCCTGGAAAATGATTCATGTGTGCTTGAAAAGAATATATATTCTGCTGCTTTGTGAAGTGTTCTAAATATACCAATTAAATCCATCTGGTCTAAAACATCATTTAAATAGCCTCTGTTTTTTTTTTTTTTTTTATCTCTGTCTGGACGACCCATCCTTTGATGTCAATGGGATGTTGAAGTCCCCTACTTTGACTCTACTCCTGTCACTCTCTCCCTTTGTGTTCATCAATATGTGCTTTATTTATTTAGGTGCTCTCACATTGGTGCATAAAGTTTAGAAGGGTTATAGCCTTTTGTTGGATTAATTCCTTTTTCATTATCTCATGTTCTTCTTTGTCTCTTGTTATAACCATTGCTGTAGTCTACTTTGTTTGATATAAGTATTGCTACACAAGCTTAATTTTTTTGTTTCTGTTTGCATGAAATGTCTTTTTTCATCTTTTATGTTCAGTCTGTGTGTATCTTTCAATCTGAAATGGGTCTCTTGTAGACAGCATACGTGTAGGTCTTGCTTTCTATTTATTCTGCCACCCTATATATTTTGATTGAAGCACTTAATCCATTTATATTTAAAGTGGTTATTGCTAGGTATATTGTTATTTTCAATTTGTTATTATTTATGTTTTTTTCTTCTCAAACAAGTCCCTTTAACATTTCTTATAGTACTAGTTTTGTGGTGATGAATTCCTTTATGTTTTTCTTGTCTGGGAAGCTCTTTATCTCTCCTTTGATTTTAAATGATAGCTTTACTGGTTAAAGTAATCTTGGTTATAGGTCTTTGCTTTTTATCACTTTAAATATTTTGTGCTGGTCCTTTCTGGCCTGTACCGTTTCTGATGAGAAATCAGGTGACAGTCTTATGGGAGCTCCCTTGCAGGTAACTACTTTTCTCTTATGTTTTTTAATATTCTTTTTTTGTCTTTAACCTTTGGCATTTTAATTATGATGTTTTTTGGTGTGGATCTTTTTGGGTTCATCTTGTTTGATACTTCCTGGACTTGTGTGTCTGTTTCCTTCACCAGATTGGGGAACTTTTCAGTCATTTTTTCATCAAATAGGTTTTCAATTCCTTGCTCTCTTTCATCTCCTGTTACTCCCATGATGCGAATGTTGTTATGTTGATGTTGTCCCAGAGGTCCTTTAAACTATCCTCATTTTTTAAAAATTCTTTTTTCTCTTTGCTGTTCTGACTGGGTGTTTTCTCCTACCTTGTCTTCCAAATAGCTGATTTGATCCTCTGCTTCATCTAATCTACCCTTGATTCCTTCTAGTATGATCTTTATTTCAGTTATTGTATTCTTCATTTCTGACTGTTTTTTTTTAATGGTTCTATGTCTCTCTTTATGTTTCCTATATCTTTGTTGAAGTCCTTGTCGAATTGATCTGTTCGTCTCCTAGTTCACTGAGCATCCTATAACCAGTGTTTTGAACTCTGTGTATGGTAGATTGCTTGCCTCCATTTGGCTTAGTTCTTTTTCTGGAGTTTTCTCTTGTTCTTTCATTTGGGATATGTTTCTTTGTCTCCTCATTTTGGCTGCCTCTGTGTGTTTGTTTCTGTGTATTAACTAGAGCTGCTACATCTCCCATTCTTGGCAGGGTGGCCTTATGTAGCAAGCATCCTGTGGGGCCCAGTGGCACAGTCTCCCTAGTCACATGAGCTGGATGCTCCAGAAGTGTCCCTTGTGTAGATTGTGTGTGCCCTGCTGTTATAATCTAGCCTTAATTGGTGCTTGCTCATGCCTACCTGCTCAATTCATCTATGACACTTAGACTGATGGGCTGTGAGGACTGGCCACGACCCCAGCACGGGCTGACCCCATGGAGTAGGATTCACCCCAGCAGGGTTCTGGTGCCTGCTGAGGTCATCCTTTGGGTGTGCCCTTTGTGTAGCTTTATAGTTGGTGCTCTGTTGTGGTCTAAGGCCAGCCAGAAGGTTGTTGGTTTTCTGGCCTCTTGGGAAGGTCTGTGGTGCAGGCTGAAGTCAGCCACTGCCTGTGCCTGACCAAGACCACCTGGTAGAAGTTACTGAGCACCTGCAGTTGACAGCTGTTTGTGTTGGGCCTGGAGGCACATGGGAGAGGCCACTGCAACTCAAAGCCAGCTGCCACCTGTGTCAGGCCTGGGACCATTTAGCAAAAAGCACAATGCCCACTGAGGCCAGCCACCACCTGCCTGGGGTCTGCACTCATTGCAGAGCTTTTAAGAAAGTGTGTAGTAAGGACCAAGGCTGCCCATGAGGCACAGCCATGAAAAGAACCAAAGGTAGCGTGTGAGTCGGGTGGAATGTGGCCTCAGGGACTCACCAGGGTGGGACAAGCACTGTTCAGCAGATAATGCAGTTTCAGATTTGGCATCACCTACCCCTGCAGGCTATGTGAGGGGAGGGCTCAACGCAGAGACAATGGCAGCACTCACCCCAAAGCCACACTATTCATTTTCTCCTTGTATAATTCTGGTGCCTTGTGAGCTACTGTCCCTTCACTGGAGCTCACAGTGAGTTCCCGTGAGCCAGTGAGCTTGTGCACAGGCCCTTTAAGAGGATAGCTGGGTTTCTACCTACTCTACATATCACCATGCAGGACGGAATTGCCACTGATCTTCACAGCCAGCTGTTGTGGGGACTACTCTTCCCAGCACCGGATTCCTGGGTTAGGAAGCCTGGTGTGGGACTGAGACCCCTTGCTCCTTGGTGGGGACCTCTGCCACTGAGATATCCTTCCCAATTCTTAACTGTCACACATGCATGTAGAACTAGCCCATTTTACCCCTCCACCCTTCTCCCGGTCTCGATGTGGCCTATTCATTATATCCTTAGTCAGAGGTCTGTTCGGCTAGTCTTCAGGTGGTTCTCCAGGTTGATTGCTCTACAACTGTCATTTTGGAATGGTCATGAGAAGAGAGGAGCACAGCACGTCCACACTCTGCCACCTTGACCAGAACTCATCAGAAAATGTATTTATATATAAATATGAAAACGAAATCAGAATAGAAGTACAATAAGGAATTGACAGTAGAATGAGGCTGGGGGAAATTTTACATAGAAAAGCATACCATGAGATGTCCCCAGCCATCTTGCCTGGCAGCCGTCTGTCCCACCATCGCTGCCACCAGCATGTGCTCCACGGAGTTCAACAAGGAGCCCTCATATGGGCTTCCAGTCGAGGTCAACAACTGGCTCCTACACAAATATGACCCTCAGAAAGAGGCAGAGCTCCGCAGCTGGATCGAGGGACTCACAGGCCTGTTACCATTTCTAACTTCCGGAGGGGTCTGAAGGACGGAATTGCCCTGTGCACACTCATGAATAAGCCGCAGCCTGGCTCGGTCTCCAAGATCAACTGCTCCATACAGAGCTGGCGCCAGCTGGAGAGCCTCTCTGACTTCATCAAAGCCATGGTCGGCTATGGCATGAACTCTGCGGGCCTGTTTGAGCGACCTGTTTGACAGTGGAAACCTGACACAGGTGCAGGTGTCTCTCCTGGCTCTGGCAGGGAAGGGGGCTGCAGAGCGGTGCAGACATCGGCATCAGGTACTGGGAGAAGCAGGAGCGGAACTTTGACGACGCTACCATGCGGGCGGGCCAGTGCATCAGTGGGCTCCAGATGGGCACCATCAAGTGTGCCAGCCGGTCAGGCATGATGGCATATGGCACAAGAAGACATCTGTTACAACCCCAAGAACGATATCCTGCCACCTATGGGCCACTCAACCATCAGCCTCCACGTGGGCACCAATAAGTGTCCCAGCCCGGCGGGCGCGACAGCTCCCAGCACCCAGCGGCACATCTATGACATGAACTTGGGAACCAACAAGTGTGACAATTCCTCCATGTCTCTACAGATGGACTGCATGCAGGGCACCAGCCAGAGTGGCCAGGTCTTTGGCTTGGGCCAGAAGATATGCGACCCCAAGTACTGCCCACAAGGCCCAGTGGCTGATGGGCTCCAGGGTCAACAGTGACTACCCAAGCCCAGGGAAGGCCCCAGAGTACCCCCCCACTACCAAAAGGAGGCAGGCTACTGAGGCCCCCTTTGTGAGATGTCTCTCTATATTGTCACCCCATCTAGGATTTCAGGTTTTTCTGTGTCTTCATCTTGTTTTTCTACACGTTCAAGTACTTCCAGCTGAGAGTCTGTGAAGGCCAGATCCTGGTGCTTAGGGGTCCCTGCCAGGGCATATCCAGGTGGCAAATTTCCCAGCAAGCTTGGGCCAAGCTGTGACAGGGAGGGAAACTGGCCCCAAATGGCTTCCGTTGCTTCTGTCCCTCTTCCCTTTTCTCTGCTGATCGGTTTGTGATTTCTGTACCTACAAAAATTTTTCAGGCAGTGTTAACAAAACAAAAGTTATTTTTTAGGGGAAATGGGGTGAGGATGGTCGGAGGTACTGGGAAGGAAGTCCCCTGGGAGAGGGCTAGGCCACAGTCCCCAGATATTTTAGGCATCATGAGGGACTGGATTTCCCCAGGACCCTCCCAGGGGCCCAGTGAGGAAACTGAGGCCCAGAGAGGACAGTGGAGTTCTGAGTGGTAGAGACAAAGCCAGACCCCCCTTCCATACAAGTCTCTTCTCCCCTAAGAAGTACTACACACAGACCCCTACCAGGAGGCCCTCTCTGGAAACAATCCCACTCAAAAGCCCCAGGAACAAGAGATAATGTGAAATATGAGCTGTGGACCAAAGGCAATAAAAACCTTTTTAGCAAAAAAAAACCCCAAAAAGCATATCATGAAGTCTTTTGTTTATTAAAGATTTTATTTATTTATTTATTTTTAGAGAGAGGGGAATGGAAGGAGAAAAAGCAATAGAGAAACATCATAGTATGGTTGCCTCTCACACACTCCCTGCTGGGTACCTCACCTACAACCCAGGCATGTGCCCTGACTGGGAATTGAACCGGCAACCCTTTGGTTCATAAGCCCATGCTCAATCCACTAACCCACACCAGCCAGGGCATGTAGTCTTATGTAATTGCTAAAATGTGGCCTAAATTTTGATTCTGACCTCCAGTTATGATATTCATAGCGTCCAAAAACATAAAAATAGAACCAGCTTTTCCTGGGCTAGGAGTCTGGTAGAAGTCGATTGATTAATGTACATTTCAAATATCAAATGTCCTTAAGGATGAGTTTCTTCCACTGGTTTAGATTTCAGATCCTCCCTGGCTTCATGGTTCATTTACACTGGGGTATTCTCAGTAAATGTTTCACGTATAAATTGGTGAAAATGCAAGTGACCCCAAAAGCAACTTCATCCATCAGTCAGTTATATTTGCAATGTTAGACATATGGTCAGGCGTTTCTTAGTCCCTTCTGGGAAACAACAGTGGGCTTCATTTGAAATCAGGCAAACCAAAGACCTGGGCTAACTAAGGGACAGTGGGAGCCTCCAGAGCCCAGTGAAAAGGCTTCCCTGGAATTACTTCTTCCTTTGGACCAGAAAATCTCACTAGTAATATCAGTCTAGTCCCATCCTTCAGACGAAGTTTAAAGCTCTTACTTTTGGGTAGAGCTAAAAGCAAGAAAGGGGGCCAGGAACAGAGGAGCAGTCCAGGTCTGGGGATGGGCTGAAGGTCCTAGGACATGTTGTCCTAGTTCATAATTTTGCCCTCTTGTTGCCCATACTTGAAGCATAGAGAAAATTAATGGTTTAATGGAAGGAAAGAGGGGAGGAGAGCAGGGGAGGAGAGAAGAAGGATGGAAAGAAGGCCAAGTACTGGAGAGAGAAAAAGAAAAGCCCACGGCCTGTTTCAAGTACTGAAAAGCTCTCACATGAACTCTATCTTGGTGGGATTAAAATTGCTTATTAAGTTTGTATTTATTTTTTATTCAATATATACTACAAAATCTAATTCTTAACAGTCAATAAAATTTTAAAGGTTCATTCCTAATTCTTCTCTGAATTTTGTTAACTGTCAAGGGGACATACTCTGACAAAAACCTGATTCAGGCCAAATTGTGCTAAATAATATTTGACTTCAACAGTTGTAACCCTGTGTGTCTACGTTATATGCTTTCCTGTTCGACCAGGGTTCATATTTTATCATCTACATGTACCCTCTCTTTTTTCTTCTCTCTCCCCTACTTTTAAATCATTCTCTTCTGAAAGGTGACTTCTGTCAGTCTGGCTAAAGTTGCTGAGCTTATCGTATAAAATAATATCAGCTCAACTTAAGTAAATGCGAAACATTAGCTCAACAGGCCTGATGCGTCAGATGTGGTCATGAAGGGTGCACCAGTTTTAAAGGCTTTGATCGTTGAAAGTGTTAAAGAGGTGCTTAAAGAGCGATCATTCGATCTCTCAATCCATGGGCCTTAACTTGGGAGAGGAGACCTTTTTGAGATTTTAATAAAAGCTACCGACTGTATTCCTATGAAAGAAGAAACATGACCATTTATGAAAAAAATATACAGATACCCCCTAAACCCACATATACTTCTTAAGGACCTATAAATACTTAAAGTGAGCTCCAGAAATATTACATGTATGAATGAAAATTTAGGTAATACGAAAGACACACTCAATTACAGTATTGAGATCATAGATAGGATGGTGTTATAAACACTTTAAACATTAGTTATTTTTAATATTTCTGTCCAGCAAACATAAGAGGCCATGCCTACAAAAGTATAGGCAGGCTGTCCCCAATTTTCGTAGGTGGTATGTTTCTGAAAATCTGTTTGAAAGTCAAATTTCTGAAAGTTGAACAATTTATTTATGCTTTATGAGAAGAATTCTATTACCAATAATCAAAAACAAACAAACAAACAAAAAAAAACGATAGTCTCTAGTGGTTCTTGTACCCTGGGCCTAAATAATCTGGAAGATAGAGAACAGTCACTGGCAGCTGGCCCAAAGCACCCCCCTATCCACTGTGGGGGGGACTGCTCTCCTTCCCATAGGCTGTTGGCCTTCTCATGGTTCACCTACGGGGCAGTGACACTGCAATGTGCTAGGTGTATGGACCCAGGGCAGGAGAAAGAGATCTTGTTCTGTCTGTCACAATTACATAAGTGATTTTCCCGGTGTGGCCAGCCACCCTCCCTCCAAAGATCGTGCACAAGCCAGGGAAACAGAGAGGGCCTTCCGCTCTAGATGGTGGAAGCTGTGAGCAAGCAACCTCTACCCTCCTGTAGTACATTGGCTCAGCCGGTGCCCCCTAGAATGTAGGTGAAGTGGATACTGAAGTCCTGCCCCTGGCAGGGCGACAGATGTTGACTTAGGGAGTAAAGGATCTCAGTTACCACATGCATCCCTGTTTTTTTCACCAGAGGAATGGCTCTTTCATAGTGTGACTAACTTGGTAAGTGTACCAATCAGCTAATATATGAAAGAGCAACCTCAGCCTACTAAAAGTATCAAGGTACAAGGTGGAAAAGAGTGTGATGGAAGAGGCTGAGGTATGGAGGCCTGGCCTCGCAGCCCTATTTCAGGTGCTCACTCACTTTCCTCACCTGAGCCAGGTGGCCTGGATTGAAGCTCATGGGCTTTTCGGCTCTGCCATTTGACCTAGGCCTGTTGACATGACCAAAATTTCTATTGGTTTTAATTTCGGAGCTTGTGTTTCCTCCCAAGTCTCACAGACCAAACTCCTGTCTCCTCCCTGCAGGGGTGTCCAACCTGCAGCCCATGGGCCGCAAGTGGCCCAAGTTGGCTATGAATGCGGCCCAACACAAAATCATAAATTTACCTAAAACCTTTTCTTTGCTCATCAGTTTCCATTAGTGTTTGTGTATTTAATGTGTGGCTAAAGACAACTCTCCTTCTTCCAGTGTGGCCCAGAGACACCAAAAGGTTGGACACCCCTGCTATAGCATCTCACACTTGCTCTATTCTCATTGTACATATCTGGACTGAGGAAGGGCTGGATTTCACACCTAATTAAAACAGATTGTATTGCCTGCTGTTTCCTTTCTTGTTCATTTTCCCTTGTGCAGAGGCAGCTTTTTATTCTCATGCTAAGTCCTATCCCAGATACCCGCAGCTTAAGGGACAGAGAACAGCTGGGTTCCTACCAGACAGAGAGCGGGCCCTCTGTCGCCTGTTTCACCACGAGCCAGTTTTCCCTCCGATGCCCACTGCTGTGCCAGCCCTGTCCAAATTGCGCTCCCTCGGGGCGCACCGGCACTGAGCCTTCATGACCACTCCCCGTGGTGGGGTTCCTTGCCTGTTCCCAGTGAATGCCACCACAGGCTGGCTCCGTATTTTCACTCTAGTGAAAAGGAGACAAGTTAGTATTTTAAAACACACAGAGAACTATTTTAATCACTTTTTTCACTTTGCCATCAGTTCTGTGTCCCTACCACTGTGGGGGTTGTTAGGTGGGTGGTGTTCCCAAGTACACATCATCTTTGTGAAGTTGTATGGTTTTACAGAGTGAGAATTTTTTTCTTGTTTTTTTTGAATAGCCCAAATGCCTATTCAGTGCCAATCTAGGAAGAATGGAGTCAGCATTTTCACACCATTCCTTCCTCTGCAGTCCCTGAATAACCACCTAATCAAGATTTGTTTTCAATGGGGGACAAATCTTCCACCACAGAGTATTTCAGACGACCCCATTGGAATCTATACATTAATGCCCATTGGATGAAAAGGACATCTTTCTTTCACAAAAGCCTGGACATTGCCTTGTTGTGGCAGAAACTTTTTCCCACTGTATTAGTGTTAAAAAAAAAAAACATAAAAGAAAGCCTGGGAAAGGAATTGCTTCAGCATTGTGTGCTAGAAGGACGAGGCGTGCTTGAATGGAGAGCACGGTCCCCATCACATCTGTCCCCACGTCAGCAGAACCGCGTCAGCCTTTCCTGGCCGCTCACTGCTGTGCCGGACCAGTGCACTGGGACGTGGTTAAAAAGGGTGTCTGTGGAAACCCAGTAGGCTTGTCGGGTCAGTGTGTACGTGTGCAGGTTTGAGTTTGTCTCTGTGGCTTTCAGTGAACATGGCGACCCCATTACTGCAATGGCCATAATTCAGACTGCTTAACAGATATGTGTGTGTGTGATCACCCCGCAGGTTACCTGATTGCTTAGATAGACTCAACCACGTCTGTCAAACAAGTAGTGTAAATTTTTCTCATGAGATTGTGTGTGATATAATGACCATTTTTGCTGTTAACCATTTCCATCTCTAAAGCAGCCTCCTTCATCACTTTCAGTGTCTATTTTTTTTCTTTTATGTCCTGATAACTAGGATGGCCCTAGATCTTTGGGCAGTCCAACTTTCATTCCTCAGCAATCCAGTGTTATGCAGTGAAAAGACCATCAAAGTCATGGGTTCTAATCCCAACACTGCGATACTAGCTGTGTAAAACTTTGGGCCAATTAGACACTTTGAGAGCCTCGAACTCATCTTTTATCAAATAGTAATAGTAGGACCTGTCCTAAGAGCATGTAAGATTGTTGTAAATAGTAAATGAAGACGCTACGTGTGAAAGAGTTCCGAACACTGTAAAAACTGCATGCATGTTAACTATCGTGGTAATGTGATCGAGCGTCTTCCCAACTTAGCAGAAAGAGGACAGGTGTTCGTCATGTACAACAGCTCCAGAGACATGCTTGTGACTGGTGCTGTGAGCAGGTGTGCATTTAAAGTGTTTGCTCCTGTGGGAGAAGAACAGTCTCCCTGTGTCAGTGGGTCAGGCTGTCACAGCCCCAATCTCGCCACTTGTTGCCTTCCTACCGGGAGCTATTTGATACTTCCCTCGGAGATTTGATTTTATCAGAGAATCAGCTAGGTTTAGTGATGATGGACCTTGGTGATAGTAACATTGTGGTATGTATAGAAAACTCTACATTTTAATGCCAGGACAAGTTGTTTTATCTCTTGCATTGTTCCACTTATAAACCTAAAAAAAATATGTTCTTTATTAGCTGTCTGAGGCTATGTTGAAGACCAAGACCTAGAAAGACAAACACCGTAGCAGTCGATGGATATGTATACACGTAGCTGCAGGGGAGGCCTGAGAAACCTTTTCACACAGATTTACAGCACACCCATGGACACCTAAGACCTCATTCAGGGGCAAAGCATGCAGAAACAGCCAAGCAGATAAGAGTATGGACTCTAGTACCAGACTGCCTGGGTCCAAATGCTAACTCAACCACCAACTGCCTCTGTGGCCTGGAGCAAATTTCTTAATTTTCCTAGCCTCAGTTTCCTCATCTGAAAAATGAGGATAATAATTCTAGCTACATCATAGGGTTGTTCTGAGAATTAAATGAAATAATATAATAAAGTGGATAGACCAGTTCTAACAGTGGTTAGGATCTGACACATGGTAAGCTCAAAAACAGTCTTCTCTTGTTATCGTTATCATGGTACAAAGGCGTGCTGGACTCAGAAAGAACTTGGAACTTGGTCTGCTGACTTCGTTCCTGAATATTCCTTCCTGGGTTATTAGGGCCTTCTTCTGGGGCCATATTTTGTATTAACACAGTTATAGAGGATTCACCATGATTCTTTAATCTAGCAAAGACAATTTATTTTACATGATTGAAAAAAATAGACACAATAGCCTAATGAACTATTTTAGGCAAGGAACAGACCCAATGGAAGTTGAAATAAGAACGAATTCTCTTGTGTAAACATTTATGCAAATCGTACTACTGAAAGTGAACAGACAGACTCCAGGCATTTCTTAAGTGGATATATGTGAGGCTGACTAAGTGTGAAATGGGAACAAGAGAAATGAATGACTATAAAAGGATGTGGTCACACCGATGGAGCTAGGACAGCATGAGGAGATTGAGTGAAGCAAGGTAGGAATTCTAGCTGAGCTCAGACTTCCCAGAGCAGGTCCTGTCTCCTAAGGCCGAGGAGAAGGAACCTGAGGAGCTGTCTGCAGGCCATTTACCTAGGGGGCTACTTCCAACAAGACATAGAGTGCTGAGTCCCAGGCCAACAATCGGTAGTACTTTGGCCACCTGGTTTTGAAAGCCCACTCTCTCAAGCTAATGGTTCAGGTGTGAAGGCAAAAACAGGGAATCTGACTGAAGACTGGTTTGGAGACAGAGATTCTTTAGAGCCATTTGAAAGGTGAGGTAGAAAAAGAAGAAAGCCCTAAGACTGATTGTTACAGCTCCTGTATTCTTTCTCAGTCTGTGACCTCAGTGTTACTAACATTTTCCCTGGTCTTCCCAGTCTGGAGCATAGCAATGGCAGTGGGTCAGGCTGGCCACAGCCTCCACCCCGCTAACCATTGCCTTCCCACTGGGAGCTGTTCGATACTGCCCTCCAGCAAGTGCATAGAGCACCGATTACCTGCGGCGTTCGTACGTCCCACTCCTGGTTCACTCCTGCTGTCTTGACCGAATTGTTAACCCTGTTCCTTTCACTCCCAAAGTGCCCAGTTTGAATGGTGACTATGACCATCTCTTGTCCTCCAGGCTCCCAGATCAGTGCTGCCTTCATTAAGCCCCAGGAAATTCACAAAACCACCATGTTGCATACAGCCACCCTAGAAAGTTCCCTTATTATCAGGCATGACAAGAATGTCGTGTAGCATGTCCTATAGGTACAGAGAGTAGCAGGCAAACACCCCTTAGCTGCAGACTGCATTCCATAACCTCTCCCTCAACCAGAAAGCAAGGCAGCAGCTGTTTGGTGAGCATCTTAGTCTGGGTTCGGTTTTCCAAGAATTTTTGTATGCACGGTGTGGATTTGGGGAATATGCCATATAAATTAATAGGAAGGGAATTTATTTTTTACTATGAATATTATTGCAGTCCATGCATAAAATAAGGAACTTTGATAAGCCAGGAGAAGTGTAAGCTTTCCCAAAAGACTTGGGCTTAGGCCTGTCCGATGTAGAGGTAGACTTGAGAACAAGCATCCATTTGCCTTTCAGTTCTTATTTGCTGAAGTTGCAGGAGTGGACGGCAAATGGCCCATCTGTTTATTAGGCTACTCCAACTGACAACCCTGGCTGAAGCTCTAGGGGATTAACAAGGATTCAATACTCCCAAATAGTTGGGACACTCTTGGGACACAATTCAAGGTCCTGTTTCCATAAGACATCACACCTGCCGCTTGACCTCTGTGCAAACCTGCCCATCTCCCACCGAACTCTCTCGTGTCTTCAAGGGGGTGCTTCTAGGAGCCATGAGCATTGTTCACCTGAGGCCCAGGTGTTAGGAGTGCAGTCAGCTAGCTGACCCACACTCTGTTTGTGTCTGCCTTGGCATGCAGGTGACATCAGTTGCAAGGGGATGACCGAGCGCATTCACAGCATCAACCTTCACAACTTCAGCAATTCCGTGCTCGAGACCCTCAACGAGCAGCGCAACCGTGGCCACTTCTGTGACGTGACGGTGCGCATCCACGGGAGCATGCTGCGCGCACACCGCTGCGTGCTGGCTGCCGGCAGCCCCTTCTTCCAGGACAAGCTGCTGCTGGGCTACAGCGACATCGAGATCCCGTCCGTGGTGTCCGTACAGTCGGTGCAAAAGCTCATTGACTTCATGTACAGCGGCGTGCTGCGCGTCTCGCAGTCAGAAGCCCTGCAGATACTCACGGCCGCCAGCATCCTGCAGATCAAAACAGTCATCGATGAGTGCACGCGCATAGTGTCACAGAATGTGGGCGATGTGTTCCCGGGGATCCAGGACTCAGGCCAGGACACGCCGCGGGGCACTCCTGAGTCAGGCACATCGGGCCAGAGCAGCGACACAGAGTCGGGGTACCTGCAGAGCCACCCACAGCACAGCGTAGACAGGATCTACTCCGCGCTGTACGCGTGCTCCATGCAGAACGGCAGTGGCGAGCGCTCCTTCTACAGCGGTGCGGTGGTCAGCCACCATGAGACTGCGCTCGGCCTGCCCCGCGACCACCACATGGAAGACCCCAGCTGGATCACTCGCATCCACGAGCGCTCGCAGCAGATGGAGCGCTACCTCTCCACCACCCCCGAGACCACGCACTGCCGCAAGCAGCCCCGGCCTGTGCGCATCCAGACCCTGGTGGGTAATATCCACATCAAGCAAGAGATGGAGGACGATTACGACTACTATGGGCAGCAAAGGGTGCAGATCTTGGAGCGCAATGAATCCGAAGAGTGTACGGAAGACACCGACCAGGCCGAGGGCACCGAGAGTGAGCCCAAGGGCGAAAGTTTCGACTCGGGCGTCAGCTCCTCCATAGGAACGGAGCCCGACTCTGTGGAGCAGCAGTTCGGGCCTGGGGCAGCTCGGGAAGGCCAGGCTGAACCCGCCCAACCTGAGCAGGCTGCGGAAGCCGCTGTTGAGGGCGGCCCGCAGCCCCACCAGCCAGAGACAGGTGCCTCCTCTCCAGAAAGAAGCAACGAGGTGGAGATGGACAATACAGTCATCACTGTCAGCAACAGCTCCGACAAAAGCATCCTGCAGCAGCCTTCAGTCAACACATCCATCGGGCAGCCATTGCCAAGTACCCAGCTCTACTTACGCCAGACAGAAACCCTCACCAGCAACTTGAGGATGCCTCTGACCTTGACCAGCAACACACAGGTCATTGGCACAGCTGGCAACACCTACCTGCCGGCCCTCTTCACTACCCAGCCCGCGGGCAGCGGCCCCAAGCCTTTCCTCTTCAGCCTGCCACAACCCCTGGCAGGTCAGCAGACCCAGTTTGTGACAGTGTCCCAGCCAGGCCTGTCGACCTTTACTGCACAGCTGCCAGCGCCACAGCCCCTGGCCCCATCTGCAGGCCACAGCACAGCCAGTGGGCAGGGCGAAAAAAAGCCTTATGAGTGCACTCTCTGCAACAAGACTTTCACCGCCAAACAGAACTACGTCAAGCACATGTTTGTACACACAGGTGAGTGCAGGCCCCCTGGGGGGCCTGACGGCAGAGGGGGATGTGAGGGGGCTGTGGGAAGGGACAGGCAGGGCAGTAGGTAGAAGGGAAGGTTTGGAGTCATTTTTTAGATGTTAAGGAAACCCCACTGCAAGCCACCTTTTAGAAGCCCCAACTGTGCCCCCATCCTAGGAGCAGAGCACCTGGACCAAAGACAAAATCACAGAAACCCTTTATGGAGAAGGGCCAAATGGGGAAAAGCCTGATAAAGAATTTGCAGGCACAACATCCTTTAAATATATTGAACTCTGTAACACATTCTTTGATCCGAGGTGTGTGCAGAACTGGAAAAGTCCTTGCAGACCATACACTCCAGTCACCTCAGTGTACACACTAAAGTCACTGGGCAGAGCAAGGATGAGGATTGCAGTCTGTAGTGAGCTCTGTGTGAACCAGTAGCTTGAAGAGGCCACAGCAAGGCTGGTGCAAGCTTAAGCTGCATTTGCGGTCCCTGGAATGAGGAGGGGTGACAGACTCACTATTTTCCATTCTCCATTTTCAGTATGTAGAGACCACAGTCAGTTGTGGGTACAACCTTTTAAAAGGACCATAGACTAAACGGGACACAGTCAGAGGAGTGTGAGTAGTGTGACGAAGGGGCGCAAAGCCTTGGCACACGAATCATGGTGGAAGGTCCTGGGTGTTCAGACTGCAGGGAAGAAGACTCAGGGCGTCACATAAGCCATCCTCAGGTATTCCAGCTGCGGGGACAGCATAATGTCGTAGTCAAGCTGGAGCTCTGGAGCCAGATTGCTTGGGTTTGAATTTAGATTTAGCAACTACTGAACTTTATCATCCTGGGAAAAATTATTTAACCTTTCTATACTTCCGTTTCCTTGTCAACATAAGGGGGATAATAGTGATAGATCTTTCATACGCTGCTGTTGTGAGGATTAAATGAATTCATATACATGAGATTCTTTAAACAATTCCTAGCACATAGGCACTCTATAATTGATAGCTATTATTAGCACTTCCAACATTATTTAAATGGTTAGGAGGAAAGAGGGAGTAAGCTTGTTTTGTTTGGGTCCAAAAGGTAGAACTGGACCAATGACTGGAAGCAATAAGGATATTCTTTCAACCAAATAAAATAAAATGATTGTTGACAGTCAGAGCTGCTCTAAGATGGGATAGACAACCCCCAAAGGGAATGAGTTCCTAGAATTAGAAGTGTTCAAGGAGAGAATGGTCATTTCCTAAGGATGTTGTAGGAGGGATTCAGTCTTCAGGTGAGCAGTTGGGCAAGACAGTGCTTCATCCCTGGATCCTGTGGTTCTAGGGCTAAGATCTGACCTCCCAGCCAGTGCTCTTTCCCAGCTCTATAATGGGACAGACATAGAAGCTAGAACTACATGGATGTTCTGCCATGTGAGGGACCACACATGCAGTATGATTTCACAAAGACTCTCATGTACCTGGAAATACCTATTCCAACAATGGTCACCACATTTGAAATTTCTGTTTTGAGAGTCACTCTTCTGGTAAACCTCTGGTTCCATCATATCCTTGCTAAAGGACAAATAAATTGCCAGGAGAAAGTTACATATTGAATTACAATACACAGAAGCAAATTAGCTCCTCAAGCAACCTTGTTTCTCAGATCCGCTAGCAGGAATGGCCAGCCACAGGACACAAAGCATGCAATTGTGAATTGGAGAATAGAAGGGAAGGAGAGCAACAGACACTGAGAGAGGGTACACAACGTGGACGTGAACAACTACGCTAGGACGTTACTGAAGATGAACTTTTCCTTCTTTGCAGTTCAGCTTAAGGCAGGACATCGTGTAAATCCATGTACATACCTTTATGCAAATCAGTTGTTTTGAAAGAGGACAGTTTTCATACCTCCCAAAAAACACACCGAGGCACTACTGAATTTAGGAAGAAAATCGGGTCATGGTGAGACGCTATGTTACTTGCGGTAAATGTGAATGCGCCGGTAACCTGCAATCAATCAAGGAAATTTTCCATGTGGTGCGGGTGTCATCATTATTTGGTAAATTAATCAAGTAGTAATACTTTTATTTATGATTTACAGAGTGCTCTTAGGTAGTTTATGTTCTTTCGTCCTCTAAATAACTGTCTAGAAACCATCAAATTAAGGATAAGGGGGAAAAGAAACTATTTGTGGAAGTGTCTTGTTAGGCAAAGTTGACTTTGCTGGTCTTGAGTAAACATTTCTATGCTCTCCTTCTGTGTATCTCTTCCAGTAGACCTAGCAGAATAAAACCCACACATTCTTGTAGATCACATATTGCAATAAGACTTTAAATTTGCAAGATAAAATTTTCAGTGTACTACTAAAATTTGTCTTTTTAGTGCATAAATGCATTTGTCCAATGGATTCACCAGAGGATTCTGTGGTTAACCCAAATAACTAGATTTGCCCATAAGAAAACCAGCAATGGATTTGTACATTTATGCATCATAGATACAAAAGCTACAAGTAAAATCATTTTATAAATTTAAGTAATGCTTAAAGTGTAGCCTTCAGATGTGTAGTAAATGATGAGGGTCTCGGTAAATTATGAAGGTGTCTGTATTAGTGTATATAATATGGACACATCTGAGAACAATTAATAATGTACATATATCAGTCTTAGCACCTCACTTAAAAGAAAATGTCTTCCCTTTCACCCCAGAATTATTTGGCAATGTCAGTGTAGAAGGGCCATCTGTCTATCAAGACTTTATCTGACTGAAGGAGTCCATAACCTTACAAAGTTGAAGAATAACTAGTCTAGATTTTCAAAGCAAGACGGCTTGATCATAAGGAAGTAATGCAGGACCTGGACTCACTGTGGCCCACATTTCTAAAGAAAGTTTTCTCCTGCTTCTTGGGAAAACATCAAAAAACTGGAGCCTCCCAATCTTACAAAAATTTAGACAAAAAGTCCAAATATTGGTCTAAAAATGCTCTAGAAAGTACTGGGGCTACTTGGAAGAGTAAGGATGGATTCAGAATTCTTAACTGTAGTCTAAGCAAAACAGAACCCTCCCAATAAAGAGTATTAACAGAGCTCAAAGGATGAAAATCTGGGTCCTTGGCATCACAGCTACTCTCTGTAGTAACTGGCTTTGCATTTCAGTAGCTCCAGGTTTTAATGTACTCAACTTGCATTCAACAACTGCAGAAAATCAATTTTGAAATTGAATTCCAAGTAAAATTTTGTGGAGGGGCACTTTAATGGTCGACATAGTCATTGAAAAGGAAGTGTTTGAGACAAAGCACTAGTCTGTCGTACTGACTTGGGAGCAAAGCTCTACCTTAGAGAACCAAGGAAGCTAAAGCATATTCCAGAAGGCTTATAATACTAAAACTTAGGCTGGGGACATAAGTGAGACATGATTGTACTAGACTAACAGTATTTGGGTAGAGTTTGGTTCCTCTAATTGTGGCCTTATACAAGTCACTTAACTTCATAACCCTCAGTTTCTTTAAGTTTAAAATGGAAATAATAATTTGCCTGCCTTTTGAGTAGCTGTAAAGGTATGATGCATGTGAGAGCTTTTCATAAAAGGTGAAGCACTACTTACTGTTTAAAAAAATTATCATCATTATTACGTTTGCCCCCTCCTCCCAGGAGACAGTGACTTTCTTTGCTCTGTATCCAATCTCTGAATAATAAGCTCTCAACGTGTTTCCTCCCGCTACGGAATTCAAATGCTGAAGCAATGTCCTACTCCTTGGGTTTCCCTTGAACTTCTGTGGTAAAATGAACATTGTTTTTGATATCTTACGGACTTTTTTAAGAGAAAAAGAAAATCTCTCACTGAATTTCTTTCTTCTACCAAAACAACCACAGTAGGACTTCACCTCTTCTAGGAGTTTCTTGAGTTCACTTTACTGCAGCTTTATAAAATTTGTGAGGAAGTAAACCAAGAATTAGGAAATATTTGAAAGCAAGAGAATCCGAGAAAAAATAAGATAACACAAATCATCCTGTCATGGAACAAAAGAGGATTTCTCTATGCTTTCTCCCAAGAGAAAAAAAAGTCAATGTGGCATCTAATGAACAAGCTGAACTAACAAGCAAATACAGACAGACTCATAGATGGAGAGCGGGCTGATGGCTGGAGGGGCGTTGGTGATGGGGTGGAGGGATAGACCAAAAAGGAAAAGGACTCATAGACAGGGACAACAGTGTGGTGATTGCTAGAGGGAGGGTGTATAAGGGGGATAAATGGCAATGGAAAAACACAATAAAAAATGTTTAAAGAGTCCAAGGAGTGGGAATGGAAGGGAAAGATGGGATGAGAGAGGGTAAGCCTTGGTGTCAGCGTGGCTGTGGAAGGCAAGTAGTAGAGAAAATTTAAAGATAACTTTGGAGCACTGGTTCAGAAAATGCGATTCCCATGCCAGCAGCATACAAATTCTCAGGTCCAACCCAGACCCAAATCAGAACCTCCAGGGATGGAACCCAGCAATCTGCGTTTTAACAAGCCCTGATTCACAAATTGGGAATCGCTTCCCTAGATGGCCTAGGTGATTGGGAGGATAGCCTCAGGTTGCTTTTGTTTCATAACATTGTTCTCTAAAATTCCACTCATAAGAACCTATGTGTTTGGAAAAAGTAAATCAGAGTTATGGATAACAGCTTGATTTTATTATGGAAGCAAGTATCTTTCATGTGAGAGGTGAACTAAGTCTCTCGAACTGCGCAGGTACCATGGCAAAAGTTCCCCTTCGGGCACTCGGCAGGACGGACTTGTCATGTCGTTCTGTGGATGTCTTTATACCTTCCCGTTAAGATGTAAGCTCTGTGAGAGCAGAAATAAACTTTATATATATTTATATATCTATAAAAGATACATACAGATATATATATATATATCTTATACCTCAAATATACCCAGCATAATACCTTATAGACAATAAACATTCAATAAATGTTGATTAATAAATGAATCAAATTCTCTTGTAATGATGCCTAATCACTTCCAAAAGGAAAAGTGCTGTATTTCCACAGAGTGGTTTACTTACTGTATCATGTAGCTCCATAGAAATAATGCAGAAATACTTTGCACATTTATATAGTAAGTGCTTTCTCCAAATATGTGAACGTGTTCCAAATACCATGTTCTATTGTTCTTACTTTGCTCTATATAACAAAATTGCACACATAATAGTAACACCGACCAAGATGCTCTTCAGCATCTTTATTCACCACCAGAGAGGTATAGGGTTATTAAACTTAGCAAACATAAATACAGAATACCCATTAAATTTGCATTTTGGATGAACAGTAAGTATTTTTTAGTCTCAGTATGTCTCATGCAATATTTTTTACATACTTACACTAAAAATTCACTGTTTATCAGAAATTCAGATTTTACTGGGTATCACATATTTTATCTGGCAACGCTATGTAAGTGGAACTTTCTTTTTTTTTACATTTTATTTTATTTTGTGTATATAGTATTTTTATTGTTTATTCTACTACAGTTGTCCCAATTTTTTCCCTTTTGCCCCCCTCCACCCAGCCAACCCCTCTCTCCCACAGTCAATCCTCTCCCCATTGTCCATTCCCATGAGTCATTCGTATATGCTCTTTGACTGATGCCTTCCCCTTCCTTCCACCATTACCCTCGTCCCTCCTCCCCTCCTGCAGCTATCAGTCTGTTCCATGTTTCCATGCCTCTGGTTCTATTTTTCTCATTAGTTTGTTCTGTTTGTTAGATTCCAGTTATAAGTGAGGTCATACGGTATTTGTTTTTCGCCAACTGGCTTATTTCACTTAGCATAATACTTTCCTGTTCCATCTATGCTGTCATGAAGAGTAGGAGTTCCTTCTTTCTCTCTGCTGTGTAGTATTCCATTGTGTAAATGTACCACAGTTTTTTAACCCACTCATCTGCAGATGGGCACTTGACTACTGTAAAGAGCACTGCTGTGAACATAAGGCTGCATAAGTTCTGAATTGGTGTTTCGGGATTCTTAGGGTATATTCCCAGCAGTGGAATCACTGGGTCATAAGACAGTTCCATTTTAAACTTTTTGAGGAAATTCCATACTGTTTCCCACAGTGGCTGCACCAGTCTGCATTCCCACCAACAGTGCTCTAGGGTTCCCTTTTCTCCACAACCTCGCCAGCACTTGTTTGTTGATTTATTAATGGTGGCCATTTTGGCAGGTGTGGGGTGATATCTCTTTGTGGTTTTAATTTGCCTCTCTCTGATGATGATGAGCATCTTTTCAAATGTCTATGGGCCGTGTGTATGTTCTCATTGGAGAAGTGCCTGTTCAGGTCCTTTGCCCATTTTTAAATTGGGTTGTTTGTCTTCCTGGTGTTGAATCATATGAGCTCATTATATATTTTGGAGATTAAACCCTTGTCTGATGTATCATTGGCAAATATGTTTTCCCATACACTCGGTTCCCTTTTCATTTTGATGATGATTCCCTTAGCTGTGCAGAAAGTTTTTCATTTGTTGTAGACCTATTTGTTTATTTTCTGCTTTATTTCTCTTGCTCCAGAAGACATATCGGCAAAAATATTGCTAGTGGGTTGTCTGAAATTTTACTGCCTGTGTTTTCCACTTGGACTTGTATAGGATCATGGCTTATATTTAAGTCCTCTATCCATTTTGAGTTTATTCTGGTGTATGGTATAGGTCGGTGGTCTAGTTTCATTTTTTTTGCATGTACCAGTCCGGTTCTCCCAACACCATTTATTGAAGAGACCACTTTGACTCCAATGTATGCTCGTGCCCCTTTTGTTAAGTATTAGTTAAAATAGAGATATGGGTTTATTTCTGGGCTCTCTATTCTATTCCATTGATCTGTGTGTCTGTTCTTATGCCAGTACCAGGCTGTTTTGATTGCAGTGGCCTTGTAGTGTAGTTTGGTATCAGGTATTGTGATCCCTCCAATTCTGTTCTTCTTTCTCTGGAATTTTCTTTTGAAACCCAATCTCAGAACTTTTGCTTTAAAATCTATATATGAATATAGGTTAGCATATGTAGTTGCTTAAAAAAAATTGTTGAGTAAGTGAGTGAGTGTTCAGAAATGTGATCATGCTTTCCAGGAGAATTTAATTCAAGAAACTTATACATAAATGCATTATTTTCTCAGCACGGCTTGAATTTCTTTTCTTTCCTTTTTTTTATTTGCCAGAGAATGTATTGTATCCATGTTTCCACTTGTGTTTTCTTTACCAGCAAATGGTATATGTTTGGGCTTTTCTCTGAATTATATTATCAACAGCCCATTGAGTGGTTTTTAGTATCCTCTGCATGTTTGGTAATTTTGTTTACTTTGAGAAGCTCAGCAGTTTCAGCCATGAACTTGATATAAATAGATATAGCAATGGTAGTAACATAATAATGTCATCAATAGAGTAATAATAGTGAGATCAAGATAATAATATGAAAATTCTCAAACAGAGGCTGGGTTACTAATTACATTAAGCTGTGGAATAATGAATGAATATGAGGTTTGACGTAAGAAAGGCTTAGCTTTGCCACCTTATGACTGACTGACTTTAGGAAAATTCTATTATCAATCTGCGCCTCAGATATTTGCCGTGTAAGGAATAGATCTTAATAGTAGTTACTTTACATGGTTGTGCTGAGAACCAAATAACATAATTAACATAAAAGCACATAGCTGTAAATTCTGTAAAATTATAAAACCATTTAGGAACATCCATGTTACGTGTTACAGTGGTATCATGTATTCTGTAGTGCAATCCAGAGAGCAGAACGTTGTTAACAGGGGAAGGAGGGGATAATCTATGTGGCTCATACTCTCAGCTATTACTGACTTGCTGAGTGCCCTTCAGAATGTTACTATACCTCTCTAATGGAGATACCATCTTCTGGGGATGTTAATATCTACCCCAGTCCTAACGCTATAAGAAAAATCAAGTAATATGGGTGAAATTCCCTGAGATCTTCAAATTTCTGTTTAACACCAAAATATTTTAGTTGTCTTTGAAGCCACAGATATTATGTGAATGCAATGTGTCCCCAGTAGGCAACCCCGCCTCCCCACCCCACTCCCCACCCTCCACAGAGGGCCTCATAGTCCAAGCCGACTCCAGGATGGCACCCCAGAACTGGAGAGAAAGGCTGGCAGGCAGTTACAGCAGCCGTATCTCAGGTGTGCGGGCCCTCCTCCAATGGACTTCTCTGGTGGGGAGCAAACTCTGTGCTCAGTGAAAGCGGGTTCCATCTGACCACCCTCCTGCTGCTGTCACTAAACCTTTCCACTTTCTGTTCCAAACTGGATTTTCCCCATTTAGAGGACCTGCACTTTCAGGGCCCCCTCCTACTTTCCTGGCCCGTAACCACCACCCCCAGACCATACTCCCTCCCCTCATGCTTCCCTGATGCCTGCCCTCTCACCACGCACCAGACCTGGTTTTCTGACCCCTCACTGTACTCACCTAAGAAGGGTATTGTGCTAAAGCAGGTGATGGAGAAGCCTAGAGAATGGGAGGGACAGGTGGGAACAGTGGTCAGAAAAACATCCTGGTAACAACATTCGGTGTCCTTTCTGCAGCCCAGGAAAAGCCGGTTAGAATGAGAAAGAATCAGGAGAATAAATGGGTTCTTGCTGAGCTCCCAATATGAGGTCGCTATTCAGAATTGGGTGGCTTGGCCCATTAGGATGTCTTTTACCTGAACTTTGGGCAGACTCTCTGCATCTATTAACCTCTCTCTCTCTTTCTCTTTACCTCCCACACTTGTTAGTCATGGCAGAGGAAGGGTCAATAATGGTCCACGAGGAGGAGCTGAAAAGGGGCTGTTTAGAGAGGATGCATCAAAAAAATGGAGAAAAGCATATGCGTTCACTACCCTCCCACCCTTGGAATAGTACAGGACACTGCCTCCCGATCGATTTCTCTACTTGCTGTTGCGTTTCTTTATCTACGGAGCTCAGTTGTTACTTGCTAGGAAATCCTCTGTCTGTGCTATCTGCTGACATTGTATTCATGGCACCACTTCTTTGCACTAGCATATGTCACAGAGAGTAGACTGTATACCCTTAACTCTGAATTATTACGTAACTGCAATATTGATCATCGGAAACCATTGTTTTTCAAATCCTGAGCTGGCTTCCCTACACCATGTAAGTCATTTCTCAATTGATTTCATTTATTGTCAGTTCGTTTGTGCCAAAGGGAACAGTGAAATTTTTCTTAAAATGATCACATACTCTGTGCCTAGTGCCTTATCTTTAATTTTCAAAATACCTTCACAAGACAGGTACTTACTATATTATTCTCAAGTTACAGATAAGGAAACTGAGGCTTAGAGAGGTTAAGTAACATGCCCAACTCACTCAGCCAAGGAAATTGAATTCATATGTGACTCTTGCATCTGATTAGCCCCTAAATGGATCATTTTAAAGCTAAGGAACTTATATGAGCCACCCCCCCCGCCACATTATAATTCTAGTGTCTGTTTTGTACTTTGTGTTTTTTGCTTTGAATCTAACAATCAGACTTGCCACCTCTGGCCATAGGTTCGGACCTGAAAAACCATCCACAGCCACGCATGTAAACTTCCTTTCTCCACCCTGACAGCAACAGTCCACAGGCTGCATCCGTTTCACGTGTAATGTTGAAAGCCCTTTTGGAATCGCTATAAGTAATATGCAGGAAAATAACGGGAAAGAAAAATACTTAACATTTCTACTGAGTGATATTGTTTCAAATCCAAACATGTAGAAATGAAAGCTGTGGACACCTGCCTACTCTGAAAACACACCCCATTTAGTAAGACAGTCCCTGAAATGCCCATGTTGCCCCAGGATGGCCCCTTAATAATTACTGAGAGCACTTCCCTTTAAGGAGCTGCCAAGTGCTTCCTTCGCAACATTTTCCCCCATTAGCTGTCATATCATTTTTCTGTGGCAGCGAAGGCCGCAGGATGCCTTGCCCTATATAAGATGTGGGACTGCCGATGCACTGAGTGATTTAAGCAGGTTGCCCTCAGGTCACACAGACAAGGCCTGGGCTGGAGTCCTCAGGGGTTGTGGGCACAGTGGGCAGAAGACAAGGCAACTAAGTGTGCAAGGACCACGGCAAGTGCTCGGTCCTGCTCCTCACTTTCAGAAGGAAACAAACCCAGAGAGACGAAACCACTTAGGAAGGCCAGGGCCGCGCATAATTAACGGCCACACCACACTCCGTGCATACAAACCACACACAGATCTGTGCTCTGAAGGGAAAGATGACAACTGTGAAGAATCGATTTAAAGTCAGAGTAGAAGGGTGTGAAAGTGAAAAGCTCCCTCAGTGACCTTGCCTACAGGAAAAACACACTAGAAGGAGGAAAAAGTTTCAAACGGCAAGAGCTCCTTAACATAGAAGTTTCAGCTTCCTAGCAGCCAAAATACCATCTGGTACTTAGGAAGTCATGCTTCCCAATAAAGGTGATGGGTGGACATGTTTTAAAAGATAGTTGGCCGACCTATCATAGCCTCTAGAAAGTATATCGGAAGTACCAGGAGGGCAGAGGCCAGCTTTAGTTCCAAACGTGTTTATAGTTGACAGAAATGTTTCAACTAAAAACAACACGCATGACCATCTGTCCTAGGGAGTCTCTCAGTTCAAAAAACGTATCTGTGTAAACACCACGCATAGGCTGAACTCTTAGGAATGAGGCTTCCTGAAATTCTCTCCTTTTAGTCTAAAAGCGAAACAAGTGTTTCTCTTCTAACCCTGCGACCCTGTGGATGATAGGGTCCCTTCAGCGGGACTGAGGGGAAGGAGAACAGCCCAGAGTTGAGAGGGGCAGGGGGCAGGCCAGGAAGTGTGTGAATAAGTAAAGGAAAAGACTGCAAAGGTCCATGACATTAAGAAATCGGTGGAGTAATTCCCTAACAAAACAGCCATTTCTTACAGTGATGTGCTTCAAAACATATCCTTTATGCTCACAGACACAATGAATGAGAGAGCTTTCTAATGGGATGAAGTGTCAGAAAACAGATCATGAGCATGAAGCAGCAATGCTGAGCCTGGTGGAAAACGCACACTCAGTAGACGGTGACTGTTTTCATGGCCATAGTTGCATAGGCACATCCAACCTCTTCTGTTTCAGGATGGAAAAAACTGGAAACACAAATCGAGGCACATGTTTTAATGGGAAGTTAACTCAAATTTAGGAGATAGATGTCCTACCTTGATGCGTAGTCCAGATGTTGAAATACTACCCTACAGAGCTTCGAAGGCTCTGGGGCTAGGGGGCTTTAGGCTGGGTTGTGAAAGAGTCCTCGGAGGGCCTCTTCGTCTCTGAGGTGGGCAATCAGAAACGAGAGGGGAGATGGAAGCACCCTAAAGTAGTTCATCTCATCTGTCAGGAGCAGGGCTGAGAACAAACAGCACCAGCAAAACACAAGTCTCTTTATCCAAAGAGATGTCACAGACCTGTAGACATTATAGCAGAACACCTCGTGTGGTCATTCGGTGACAATATTCAATTTACTTCCTATTTTTCACAAACTTGATGATTAGGTTTCTTAAGTCAGCAGCAAACCAAAGCAGTAAACTGAGGAGAAAGAAGAGTTTCAGCCAACAGACTTGAGAGCAAAGGAGAAAACTATTTTTTAAATTGACCCTAGAGTTCAAAAAAAGCGTATGGAAACAGTTAAATGGGAAGAGGGAAGAGGGTGGGTAGTGTTGTAATAAGAATGCCATGCAATTATTCCCACATCCGCTCTTGGTGGTCTGCAAAGTGATTTCATATGTTCTCTTATGTCAACACCAGCACAGTGAGGTGAGTAGGACTGTATACCTCAGAGGCATTTGGAGATTTGTCAGAGCGGGGTGCCACATGTTGGGGCCTGGATTTGAACAGGACCCCCTGAGATCACCGCAGTGTTCACCACTTACTCGGCCTCCACAGCAGACAAGGCACATCTGCAGTTCAGTCCAGTCAAGGCAGAATAGCCAGTTAACTCTTAAGTTACATTTTGAGAAGATTGCTATCTAAACTAGGTAACATTGAAAGTGTAGCTCTTCAGAATGACCTATTCCTATGTTGGCCAGTATTTGCCTAAAATCCAGGCATGAGTGTGCTCACTGGATAGAATCCTGGAGGTGGAGAGTGTCCCCGAGGAGCCAAGCTATGTGACCACTGTTCTCAGTTCCCAAAGATTATAGAGAACCCCTTGTCTCCAAAGGTCTCTCCTCTCTCTTATTTTTTACGTTTATTTGATAAAGTTAATGGGAGACACAGTTAACTCTCCTAATGATGACACTGAAAATGACCCCCTTAAAGTAGCCCTCCCTTTTCCCTACGGGATGACCTCTGAAGACTTTTAGTGGGGGATGTCTTGTAGCTTTCCAAGAAAGGCATTTCCTGACACAGGCAAACAGAAAATTCTCGGCTGCCTTGGCGCCACCATGAAGCACGTTTTCTCAAAACATGAGAGTCCAGGAAGGACTGGATCTTTCCAATCAAGAGTGATCCATTAATGAATCAGACTTTATTTTTTTTAATTTTTTTGTTTTTGTTTTTTTGTTGTCTTGTTTTTCTGTCTCTCATTCTCTCTCCCTCGCTGTGTCTCCCTCCGTCCTGCTTGCTGTCTCTTCCCACATCAACAGGCGAGAAGCCCCACCAATGCAGCATCTGCTGGCGCTCCTTCTCCTTGAAGGATTACCTTATCAAGCACATGGTGACGCACACAGGGGTGAGGGCTTACCAGTGTAGCATCTGCAACAAGCGCTTCACCCAGAAGAGCTCTCTCAACGTGCACATGCGCCTCCACCGGGGTGAGAAGTCCTACGAATGCTACATCTGCAAAAAGAAGTTCTCCCACAAGACCCTCCTAGAGCGACACGTGGCCCTGCACAGTGCCAGCAACGGGACCCCTCCCGCGGGCACGCCCCCCGGAGCCCGCGCTGGCCCCCCAGGGGTGGTGGCCTGCACGGAGGGGACCACTTACGTCTGCTCCGTCTGTCCCGCGAAGTTTGACCAAATCGAGCAGTTCAACGACCACATGAGGATGCACGTGTCTGACGGATAAGTAGTATCTTTCTCTCTTTCTCATGAACAACACGAAAGAAACAAACCCACACACAAAAGCTATGGCACTAGAATTTAAGAAATGTTTTGGTTTCGTTTTTACTTTCTTGTTTTTGTTTTTGTTTCGTTTCATTTTGTACTACATGAAGAACTGTTTTTTGCCTGCTGGTACATTACATTTCCGGAGGCTCGGGTGAACACTAGTTTTCCCAGCCTCCCTCGGATGGTGGCCTTAAGGCCTGGTAGTGCTTCAAGAGGTCCACTGGTTGGATCTCTAGCTACTGGCCTCTAAATACAACCCTTCTTTACAAAAAAATA
The DNA here is from genome assembly GCF_022682495.2 of Desmodus rotundus. NCBI lineage: Eukaryota > Metazoa > Chordata > Mammalia > Chiroptera > Phyllostomidae > Desmodus > Desmodus rotundus. The sequence goes on along the minus strand of NC_071388.1, from coordinate 91,909,403 downwards.
TTTTAAAAAAAGTAAAAAAAAATTTTTTTTTCACTTGTGAAGAGCACTACAAAAGTATATAACAAAATCTAAAAGGCCGACTGTCTTTAAGTACACCGCTTGCAGTGTTTCAGTGGACATTTTCACAATTCTGGCCGCTCGGACTTCACAGTAACCAGTTAAAACTGTGGAATGTCACTTCTGGTTGAAAACCCAGAGGAAAGGCCCTGCTGTTTCCACCTACCACAATGTCTGATTTTATAAAAGGGCTGTGGAGGCGGGAAGGGGCAGTGGGTTTGGTGATGTGGGAAAGGCGAACGGCAGGCTTCTCCCCAGCTTCTGCTTGGGTCCACACACCCTGGCCCACCTCCTCCATGTCCCCCCTTTCAGCAGAAGCCAGGAAGACTTGGACAAGCATCAAGCAACAGTGGCTATCGTATTTATTCAGTGTCTTCGCTGAGCCACAGCCTCAGCACAATCAAGAGGGACTTTCATGAAAGGCAGGAATGCAGATAAAACAAAGATATCAGAGGTTTGCACCTACATTTCTAGGTACAAGAGAAGGATTATTTCCAACAATCTTTGCAAAAAACAAAAACAAAAAAGTCAGGATATATTCTTGTGGAGAGAAAAAGAAAGAGGAATGGAGGGTGGGGGGAATAATAAAAAGTTCTTGAGGCTTTTTTAATTCAAAATTTTATAGAGGGGCAAAAGTGACGTTTACCAGATAGAATGCTGATTTTTTTAATATATTTACAACAGTATTTGTGTAAAAAAAAAAGTGAGATTGTTAAAAGTAATTTTTTTTCCACTTTGGTTTTGCATACACTGCCACCAATCCCTTCTCTTTTATTTTATTTCACACACATATATATATTTTTTGGTAAGTCAAGACTGTTAAGGTTAGCGATACTGCTTCCAGATAGAAAGAATAAAAGGCAATTATAGTTATATTTGAAAGAGAGGAAGGATATTTTCTTCATATTTTTTTTAATTTTTCTTAATTTTTATTATTTTAAGTATTGCCTGGGTTGATGAGGGCCTCCGGCCCGCCCATCCCTGCTGTAATTTGAACTGCTGCTTTGTATTTTGATATGTAGTTCGTTGACTTTTAGCAAGCTTAGGTTGCTCCACTGAATATTTTGTTCAACTGATCCATTTAGAATTCTGTTCTTTTTCATGGGAGGGACTTCAGCTTTCAGAAATAGATTTCTTGGTTCTCTAAAAGTTCGTTGATTCTAGGATTTCTATTGACTTTACTTTTTTCTTTGATGAAACACTAGTGGGTTAGAGGTCTTGACAAATGGGCTCTTTCCCTTTGTGGTCACCCCGGAGGAGGAGTTCACCAAACTCTGCCGTAGTCCTCACCCTTTACAGCTACAGAGAGCAGAGATATCAGAAATCTGTTACAGAGCAGGACGCCTTGATGCCAAAATTACTTTCTTCCTCTCAAATATTACCTTCCGACTATTTCCACCATGGTTGAGAGGGCAAAGTTAAGATGATCATTCTTTAGCTGATTTATTAACCCTTGCTTTTTGGAAAGGTTTTAAAGAAAGGAAAAAAAAATTCCCAGATGCCAACATCCATCATTGGAAGGCCACCAATCCACTGCATCATCCTGGGTGCCACTCTCTCTTCCTAGCTGGGATTTCTCTCCTCGGTCCTGATCAAGGTATTATAATAGAGATTTTTCCATTTACACCAGACAGTGTCCGGAAGGGATTCCAACTCAAATGTAGAGTTCTTAAACCTGTCAGAAACGCCAAAGGTGATTACATTGCTGGGCATATGTTTTACACGCGTAAGGGGAAAATCAGTACTTCAAACAAAGCAGAAACACCAAACTAGAATTTTGAAAGAGAAGAAAATAGAGTATTTTAGTTTTAAAACTACTTTGTATTTTAACTAATTTTTCTTTCAGCAACTTATTTTCAAAAACTGTAGCAAAGGAAAAGTCTTCCAAGGGAAGCAACTCTGTAACGACTAAAATGGTTTTACCCATATAGTTTAGATTTTTGGTTAACTTGGATCTTTCCCAGAAGTTCTTGGTGACGTGTGGCAGGGTTAGTGCAGCTGGAGAATATGTGAGTTTGATTCCTTCCCGTGGTCCTTAATTCAGTAAATATTTTGTTAGAAGTTTTAATGTACATTTGGATGGTGAATTGACTGTTGAATATCACCCATCATGATTTCTAAGTGGACTCCTGCCAAGAACTGTGTGTCCAAAATTGGCCTGTTTTAAAAGTCAGTAAAAAACAGCTTCAGAAATAAGAAAAAGTCCACTTTTCTCTCACTAATTTGGCTTTTTAAAATAGCAATGTTGAAAGACTCATATATTTCCACTTAATACCAACAGAGGGAGCATTAGTTAATTAACCATGGCATGGAACTCTTGATATTTTGAAAACAAGTCATTCAACCCACGAAATAAAAAAGAAAAAATTGACATTAGAAGAAAAAGTTGTTTCAATCTAGAGAGAAATGACATGATAGCACTCAGCATATATTATAAACGAACAAAGGCCAAAAGCCACTTTAAAATATTTTCAATCATTTGACAGTAGCTTTTAAAATAGTGTCCTTATTTAAACCTTAGCAAATTAGACAGAATTCATAATACCTCCAGAAGACTTGACCCTAGATGCCCTTATGGGCCACACTTAGCTTTCTGCTTCTCAAATTCAAAGGAGACCCATCTGCCTTAATGCCGATTTGCCATGTAAAAAGCTAAGCAATTGGGTTAAGGAACATGCAGGGAGAAAACTTCCAGCTGGGCTTGAAAACCTAATATTCATTCCTTCAAAGGAAGTATCTCTTTTTTAAAAGTGTCCCTAAAGAGTTTTGGCAGGGTGATGTTCTCATTATGACAACACAGACCATCCAGGTTTGCATAGCTGTAGACTTTTCCTTCATGTCTTCTCGTGTTTCTCTTCCCCCCAAACACCTCACAGCCCAACACTGACGACAGGTTGTTCTCTGGACAGACGAAGAAGCTAGACCGGAACAGAAGGTCTAATCTGAAGGAGGCCTGTAACTGCTGCAGGGCCATTGCCGCATGTCCTGGCCTCTGAAAGGGCTGCTTTCCAAACTGAGCTACATCTTAGAGCACAAACCAGTCATACCTATTTCAAAAGGTTAGAGGTGCTTTTAGGTGGCCAACCTTTACTTTTAAATAATCACAAACATCTTAGGAAATGGGGAAACATTTTGTTTCGAGAATAGATGACCATGAATCCTTCTATTTCTTGACTTCAGACCCAACAATTGCCTTGCATTTAGTACTTCATTCTAGGATGCTACAAGTGCTAAGAACGTTTCTGTCAGTAGCCAGGGGAAAATGCATGGGGAACCTGGAAGCAAGTGTTCCACATTGAACATCTCTTAGGCTGAGCATGGGATGAGTACAAGAACTGGGGTGGGAATAACATTTTTAAGCAATTTATGATTTTAAACTGGGTCAGCGGAACAAGGGTAAGGAAAAATCTCAAAGAGGAATATGTATCTCAAGGCATTTAGATACAGTTTATGAAGAAAAAAATTTTCTAGCACTAAAAACTTGGTAGCATCTCAGCATAGTGGACAATATCCCCCCTATTGACTGCTAATATTTGTACCCTCCCAAAACCCCAAATGTGTAAAATGTAGCCTTAAAAAGGAAGGAATTGGAACACATGGATCTGAGAAATGAGAAATAAACCTCCCCAATCTGAAATAATTGTATATCAAAATGTCTTTTACTGTACATTATAATTGAGTTGTAAACTTTAGCTCTGAATAAGAATTTTATGGCCTTTCTCCTCCCCCAGTTTCTAGTGCTCTGACCCTGGGCCTTGAGAAACTCTGGTGGAGAACTTCCTGCCTCGGTCCCAGCTGTAGTCCATTTCTTTCCCTAGGCACCCTGGAGGTCTCACTAGCTCCTGGTCTTAGAAAAAATGAATTGGATCTGCTTTGTTTAGAACTTATAAGGATTTTATTTTGTATCATCCCAGTATTCTACCAGGACCAAGAAAACCTTTCCCAACGTGTGAACAGTTGGAATCTGTGCATTCTTATGTGAACAGAGAAAGGGTTTCCTCTCAGGCTGTGTTTGTTTCACCTAAGTCCTAACGGCTTCATCTATGTGTATTTCCATCATAAAAGCAAACCAGTAGCATGTGCCCAGCCCATGCCCCAAATCAGTGTTTTCCCTCAGCATGGAAGTTCAAAATAACGTGTGCCCCTTATAAGTCCCTCAGATCCCCAGTGGAACACAGTAAAGGTTCATGTCGCTTCCTAGTGTGGCTCCCATAATGCTCTCAACACCTGTTGCCCTTAGGAAAGGGGGCAATGAAGTAATTCTGGCCAGCATTCACACTGGATGTGCCCGTTCTGGAGCCTTCCTCTGTTGTGACATGTTATTTAATCAGCTGGGGCTGGGGGTGAAGGATCTGTGGCTCTACAGCGGAGGTGCTAGATAACCCGTCTGCCTCCGCGACAGCCAGTGTGCTGCTGTAGCACAAAGAAACAAAATGAAGGTGCAGCGTAAGAGCAGACACAACCCAGATGCCCTTGGGATTTAGGATAATGTGAGAGTGCCCTTTGTGTTGTGACCTGACTCTTAAAAGAAATCTTCTGAAAGAATTCTTTAATTTAAGATTGAGTTGAAGTCCAGAGTAATGGAAACCCTGGGGAAGAGAACAAAAGGACTGCAAAATGTATTCAGCACCCAACAATGCAAAACCAGAAAACATCCCATCACAACGCTGGGAAGTTTGGCAAGAGGTACTTAGAGAAATCTCTGGGCTTTTCCATGGGTAGGGTCGATAGACTTCCTTTTCAGTGATTTCCGGCTGTGAGAAGCCTCTTTACTCACTAGAAAAGAACATTATTTAAATGACTAACTTTGTGCCCCATAAAGAGAAATTAAAAAAAAAAAAAGAGGACACTAAAGACAGAGCCATGTGACTTGGTGACAAACAGAAGAAAGGGTGCACTAGGATTTCAGTGGAGTCCCCAATTCCATAGAAAGAGCAAGGCCACCCAAACGCCGCTCCGTCTGCAGTGAAGAGAGTGCCCGAGCTGACCAGGCCACGGGGCTGACAGGGCTAGACACGGCTTCCCACCTGGGATGGCCACAGCTCTACCTGTTTGCACGAAGAAAAGGGCTGTTGTTCTCTTAGGTGCCCAGGAAGTAAGATTGCATGGCGCAAACTTTCACAAGCAGGCTCTACCCCAGTGCTCAGGTTGCATACGAAGACAGAAAAGAGAAACACAAGTGCCCTTGCTCTGGAGAAAGAATATTTTCCCAAGAGCCCTCTGTGTAGAGTTGCCATGTCTGAACGGGCTTCAGCCTCCACAAGAGGAAAAGCTCTGGTGACCCAGTGTTCCTGCAGGCACAGACTGTGGAGATCAGTTACCCACAGCATCGTTTCTGGAACTAGGTGTTAAGATGATTAGCCTGACCAAAATACCCCAAAGATTTTTCTAAGTCTCTGAACATTGTTTTCTTCTTGGACACTAAGTCCATAGTGGTCAGTGGTGTGCATTAACAGAGCACAGAAAACAGTGAGGAATGCTAGAGTTTGTTGATTCTCTTTAGGGTGCACAGGTAGAGGAAGAGGGCTGTGTGGCACTGGCTCTTTTCCAGAGCTCTACACTTCACTGAAGGAGGGGTGGCGATGCCCCGTGTTGAAACAAGGAACATCATCTTTCCACACCACTGACTAAAACACCCGGATGCCAGTGTCTCTTCAGGCCCAGCCTATTGCTCCATGTACTGAATACTTTCAGACTAAAATCTAATCTGAAGTGACCTCAGTTAAGGTATTTTTACAAGAAGCCACTTGTAGTAGAATGATTGCCTTAAATCAGAAAGCCCAGAGGAGAGGACAGAAGATAGAGAAACTGGAAGGGTGTGGAGACATGGACATTTCTTGCTTTTTAATGGTTGCATTATCACAAAAATGAGCCCTATTCGTGACTTATGGAAACAGTGAGTTTGGGAGAGGAGGCACCAAACTTGTCCAGAATTGGCTGCTCTCAGGAAATAGCTGCTATTTCCTATCCTATTTCAGTGACATAGCTCTGAGCTAGAGGTAAAATAGACATCAGATTAGCTAGATAGTGAATTCCATAAGACAGGATCACAGGTGTCTGGGGTTCCATTTTTAATCATTAACGGAGAACAATCTCAACAAAACTTTCTTTCCTATTCAGTGTGTGTCTCTAAACTTTTTTCTCAGTTTTAGTGAGCATCTGGTTTATCTGGTGGTTCTTTGTTAAATGTAAACTCACAACTTTCGAGTCTTCAGTGAAGGAGCCTGCTCTGAGATCATAGGGAAAATCTAGCCACAGTAACGGGAGTCCTGGGTTTGGAGATACCTAATTAGGGCATTAAAAAGTCCCTACTGGCCCTCTTTCAAATTCAGAGTTTTCCTTGGTTCAAAATGCCTCAATGAGATTCTGATACACCCAAGACAGAAAAAAAATTAACCTCATAGTAGACATTTGTTTCTACTACTGTTGCATCTGAAGTTGGTTAATGCCCAGCAAAATCATTGCAATTTATATTCTAGTACTGAATAGATTCTAGAGTCTAGTACTGAAAGGGACTTAACCCCCCAGCATGGCACAGCTGCTGTCCAACATGTCTGTAAATAAGTATACGTTATGCATGTACACACCCAGTGTGGGATGCTCTCAGTGCAAAAGTGTTCCAAATTCACATTCCCTGGCGACAAGATAGATCCAGGCACTTCCACTCTGTTGCCTTAGTTGGGTGTATCAGCGCCATCCACTATCTGTGACGAGGCTTCAGGGCGTTCTGCAGGAGCCCACCCATCAGTAATTTCTATGTATCCCTTTCATGAGAAACTTGAATACACTTGTGTGGAGTCAAGTGCACTTAACCAACTCTGCACTTCTATTGGATTTACTGGTGTGTGTGAACGTGTGTGTTTGTGTGTACACTTGTAGTCTGGGAGTGTTTGTGTCTCTCGAAGGAAGCACACACAGGAGTAGGTCCTGGTGCACAGACACAGTTGCTTCTTCCCATCATTGTGCTCCAGACTTGTGGCTCTCTTCCCAGGAAGCAGTCACCTGCCCACTCTGTTGCTTTTTGTAGCGTTTCAGAGTTGGGAGAAACAAAGGCAGCTTGTTGGATCCACAGCAAACCCACAGTGGCAGGCTGTTTTCCTCCAGAAGAAGGTAGAACAGAAGCACTCAACTGGCGAGTTGACAAGAGGGAGCGGCAGCCAGGGCACCTCCCCAGGTCTCCTGGGAGAAAGGGGCACTGAGGCCACAGAGGCAAGGCCCGTATGAACTTTGGCCTGAGCCATTCCGTGGCTTAACGGCCTCCATTTCTTTCCGCTATGCAACCCAGTGTGTGCACACAAACACCCACCCACTTGTATGTTCTACTCCCAAACTAAAGCTTCCTGGTCCTGTCTGCCTCTGCAGGACATCATAAACTGTGTCTCCTGAAACCGATGTGGCCTTTGCCGAAGTCTTTCCAGGAGTGGGTTGTTTACCATGCCTAGCAAACCAATAGACTCTTGGGGAAATACTCTTTGGTGATCTCTAAGAATTGATGGCTCTTGCCTATCTCAAATGTTAAAGCAGGTATACTATCCTATGTAAATGGGCCTGGCTTTCATAGCTGACTTTGAAGGGTGGCCTGGAAACATTCAGTTTTCTCACTCCCGTGTCCTTCTTTTACTAGAAGTTTTATTATTTTTTATGACATGTAGATTACTTCTGCTAATTTACAGAATTCAGAGGACATTTTCTTTCCTCTTCTATTTTGGTGACTTTCCCCTCCCCCATTAATTAAGTAAGGCTACTTACAGTTGCAATCTTTTGCCTTGTTATTATTTTTTAAAATGTATATTGTCTTTCTATATCCAAAAGAATCTGTGACTGTAACCATAGGTATTTCTTTTTACTGGAAAAAAATGAGGTTGTTTTTTTTTTAATTAACAGTACTAGTGACTTTGTGGAAAAATATGAGTTACTATTAAGGTATGCTTACTTAAGTACAGTACACTACATTGCAGTATTTCTGAAAGCTAGAACATACACATTATAACAACTATATTGAAATATATATTACATTATATTCATTTTAACTTTTGAATCTGCCTAGGATCATGAGTTGATTGAAATATTATTTCTTTACATTTATCACCCATCACCAAACTGCTATAGTTGATCTGGTGCATTTAATAATAATCACTTCTGCTCTAGTTTGCTTTTTTAATCATTAGCTTCAGTATTGTCTTTACAGGATTTTAGAATATTTTTAAGCTCAGACTTAGCAAATGTAGGAAAGTGGAAACTTTTTGTAAAAAAAAAAACAAAACCTTTTTTTTTGGTGTGGCTAATACAAAGAGGTTCATATTCAAAGTGATGCTGTTAAGCTGACCCTGTCTATATCTAAAGAACGAAAGAAGTGCACATGAATGTATCTGTGATTTCCCCTCTAGGACTGTCACTGTCTATATTTGCTTTAAAAAATATGGCCAAGAGCCTCTTCAATCTCCACATGGCCTGACCAACAGCTATAGGCTGCGTTTCAAAGGGCTGCTCATCCGAAAAGCATCAAGCAGCGAGATGCCTGGTTGTTCCAACTCTGTTTTCAAACATTGATTTTTAAGATTGGTTCTCTACTGACTATACTTTCTCTTTTCAGTATGCTTACAATTATTTTAACTAGTCTTTAATGCTTCCCCGGAGGCAGCTTGGCTGTGTAATATTCATTTCCCTAGGAGAGTTTTTAAAAAATAAAACCAGAGTTTGGGGAACTTTTCATGACAGAGACTAAGAGAAATATATATATAATTGTTTAGTCTGCAGGATCAATAAAATAAGTGATGGCGCATGGGTACCTGGCCCTCAGTATCTCCAGCTGTGTGTTAAGGTAGGGTTTTGGTTCCCTTTTCCTTTAACCAGGCCATCATGGAAACTTAAGAAATTAGGCATCCTGTCTTCCTGACAAGAAATATTGTCAAATACAGTTTTCAAAAAAAGAGCTCTCTCAGCTTCCTTCAGCTATTCAGACCAATGTCTGGGAAACTGCACAGGTGGATACACTTTACCTCCACCCTGGGTGCCTGAAAGCCGTCTCATTCGCTCCATTCTGTATTCACGACAGAATGAAAACAGCTGTTCATAGTACTCAGCGTGGAAGCCCTTCCCACACTGGACCAGTATTAAGGCTTCTCAGTGTGAACACCACCAATTTCTTCCTTTCATCTTTCCTGCTGTACTCTTATTTTCAAACCCCACCCCGTCCTGCAGTGCCCCTCCAACACATCCTTCCCACCCCCGCACCCAAGCTTTCCTCGGTGCCCTCTGTTCCTGAGCCTGGCACTTAGTGAGGAACTGCCTACTCTAGACTACTTTGAAGGGGCTGACATTGAGTCTGATAGCAAAATTCTCAATTTGTTTTTCCAAAATTTTCAATGAAATCTATTTCTACTAGACAACATATATGTAAATTGAGAGTTAAGGAAGCTGTGTCCTTTTCCAACGATCGCATAATAACCAAATTGCGTCCACGCCATTACTTCCCTCACCCTTTCTCTTTGTTTCTTGTTTCTCTGTAAGACTACTTTAAATCACCTGTTCTTATTACCACGCCAAGGACTCTAATAAGTATGACTCCTGAGCACCCATTTCCCTTCCTTTCCCTGCCCCACTGTAGATGTCCTTCTTTAAGCTTTAAATACTTGAAGAGCATTAATGTGAGTTCACCAACTTGAGACTGGTAGGCAGAGTGAAGCACGTCTTCATGGCACCTTCAGGCTCTAAAAGTTATCAGTATTCTCTCAGAGTAGGAGGACCTGAGTCAGAGTTTTAAATGTCAACTGTACTAGCTGAGGTCATTAATTCCTTTCACCTTCACATGTGGCCAAAGATAAAGGGAAAAATATTTTCTGGTGTTTTTTTTTCTTTAAATACCACAGTGTTCAAATTCCTGATATGAGTGGACCATAGCTGAGGGAGAAAAAAAATAATAATGTTAACTATTTTAACACTTGCTTATATTTAGCCAAATTACCAGAGACTAGATTTACAGAAATCTAGCAAAAGGTGTAACATTTCAAAATAATTTGGACAACTGCTCAAGCCTTAGTGAGCTCTCCTAAAATAAGTAAAACACATTATAAGAGACAATTAGGAACTTTTGTCATTTGTTATCTTTTGGGAAAACAATTATTAATTGGTTAAAACTTTAAGCAGTAATGTACTAAGACATTGAAAGAGTCAAAACTTTTCTAAAGCATCTACTTTGCAACCAGCTATTTTTAAACATAAACTTAATATATGTTTAAATGAAATAATAGGACTGACTAGATACTTGTAAGGCTGTGTAATACACTCCCCAGTTCCTAAATCCTTGCCATATAATTTGGTCCTTCTGCTAGATCTCATTTCGCCAGAGCATGGCCCAAAAGACGGGTACTGTTCTGGGTGTGTCCCTTCACGGGTGTTGATAACGTGGTCTCACCAACCACGCCGCAGCACAGTCTTTCCTGACGGCCAGTCCAGCACTCTTCCTGTGATGCTGTTTTGCCTCTCAGCTCTTAGGAAGACAAATCCTGTGACGCTGAAAGTATTACCTGATTTTGAGTGCCCATGAGGTATCCTTTCATTCTTTGTTTTACCCGTTAACAAAAAGAAGCAAAATTTAATATCAGAAATGTATGCTTAATTTGACTTGAGGCTTCACCCAGCTTTTTTCTTCATCAAACCAGTGTATAAACGTCAGAGCACAACGCAGAGAGCAGTGCAGTAAAGAGAAGGTTCGAAAGCTTTCCTCCATCGCGCATCTAGTAGGAAACCAACATTTCTCAAAGCCAGAGTTTATGTAGCTTAGGCCTGTGCTCTTCACTTGGCATGTCTTTCCAATCAATCCTATCTGCCTCTCTTCTTTTGTCCATCCTGACTCCCTGTATCTTTTTTCTAAAGTACTCTGCATCTTAAGTGCTCTTCTCCTGAGGCATTGGCTTCTGAAAGAATAAAAGACTCTCTTTTAAATCCTAAATAGTATCATTTAAAGTATAATGTGGAGTAGGAGAGGGTCTGGTTCTGATAGGTCCCATTTGGCCCAGTTAATCAGAAAGATTTCTCCAGGATGCCTCCTCAGCGTTGTTCCTTCTAGTCCCCCAAGAAGAATTCTAACACTGACACCAGGATTTCTCACCGCAATCTGCATTAGCCTAGGTTAATGTCTAAATCCTGCTTAATATTCTAGAGACTCCAGGGTGTAGATTTCTTATTGCTTATGAGCCTCCTGCTTTCCAAAGCTGACACCTATCAAGAGCACCAATAGCCTTCACAGTAACTAATGCAGCAAAAGAATGGTCAGAAACATCATATAGATTTGGGAGGATTGGAAGGAATTTATTTCTTTTTTTTTTCCTTGTAAAAAGCTTGCTTCCTCCCCCAAGCCTCACCACAATGCATTTCAGAAAGTCTGCATCTCATTTTACAGATCTGTAGTTTTAGTATTTACAAATGTAGCTTAGTAAACGTTCTGAGATTGAGGCTGGTAGCAGACCAGTTTATCTTCTGCACTGGACTTTCGGAAAGTGTGACAGCTGCAATTCCTTTAAAGAAAGTGAAACTAACATAGTAAAGCCAAGGGATAATACTTTTACACATTAAAACAGTTGTTTGCTATCTATAAACCTTGATTTAAGCATAATCATTACTTTTTAGAAACATGAAACTGGAGGAATGCGTATTTTAGTAAAGTTTGTCTGTTAATTTATTTGTTTACCTTTATCTCTTTCTTCTCAAGGTAGTCAAGATTTTGGTTCTTTAATTGGATGGCCATAAGCAGCAGTCAGGTAACTGCAGGCCCTCACCATACTCCTTTCCCTCTTGCAATGAAAAGCCTTCCATCCTACCATTTAAGGAGTCTTTTCTCCATGAAAATCTTATCTTCCTTTTCTAGTAGCCACGTGAGAGCTTTGCAGAGAGAAGTTCTCTCCGCACTTTGAGTGTAGAATAGTTAGAATAACTGTTCCTTGAGAAAGAAACCCCATTTACCTAAACTAATAGGTCTTGGGCCAAAGAATAGGAGTTGATTGCAGGTGAAGGTCATGTATTTTACACTACAAATCTTATCATCTCCTCAAATTTTAGAAATACGGCTGGGAATAAGTTAATTTAATGAGAATTCTCTTTGGGTGTATCTTGTTAATATCTAGTGCAGAATACCCAGAAAAGGAAAAAGAAAAAAGAAGAATTGCTGCTAAAATCCATTGATCTATACATTTCTGTGTCCATAAGGTCTCCAATAAAAAACGCTCGCGCTTCACTGCTTCTCACCTCCCCCACCTGGTGCTGGAGGTGCCAGGGGCCGAGGGAGACTGGCCCAGCGTGGAAAGTGCTCTGCCAGCCACACCCTGCCACACAAGCAGGACAGGCCAAAGTAGAAACTTTTATTTTTAAAGGAAAATTGTAGTGTTTCATTTGAAAGCATACTGCTTTCAACTCAGCTCAATTTACGGATAGCCTGGCAACCTTTTTATAACATGTCTTTTGTGCTATAATTTGCATTCTTAGCTCAATCTTTAAAATAATTGTCATTTCAATTAAATGAACAGAGGAAAAGCGAGAGGGAAACAGGACTATGTGATGGGACTAAATTTGATACAGTTCTGGTTACCAGAGAAATTTAACACCATTCACCCGTCGCCGTTCTCGCCCACCTCTCGCTATTACAGTCCCGAGAGTTGGTAAGATAACCTCTCTTCTTTGTGATTTGAGACTTCCCCTCATACTGTCAAACCCCTGTCAAGAAGTTGTGGAAACCCTTGACTGCTCCTAGATCTAACCTGCTGCAAGGGCTCATGTAGAGAGATAACTGAAAATAAACCAGTGGTTCCAATTTGATACCAGATTCAGACGTAACCAAAAGCACTTTGTGCATGTCCACTGCCGGGGGTTCTTTGAAAAATAAGGCTGGTTGCTCGGCACCTGCCCTCCTTGGGACAGACTTCAATTTGGAATCATCTGTATGTCCATTTGGAGGAGAAAATGGTCTAGGACATGGTCGGCAGTGAAACTCCTTCCTTTGTCCCAATGATCTGAACCTCAGATTTCCTGGGGAGCCTATTACAATATAAACTAATGGTAACTTTCATAAATCTTATTATTAATTTTTTTTGCACTATTGCTAAAAGAACTGTGGTTTTCAGAGTACATGAAAGCAGACTATCTTAGGAACCTTCATCGTGCAAACAAAGGCAAAACGTGGACAGAATTGAGAGAGTCTAAGGAATTTGAGTGTATCCAACCCACTATGCCAGACACCTCTGTGTATGTAATCTGTTCTAAACTACATAGTCATTCTCCTGAGACTTCCAGCATGTGTGTGTGTGTGTGTGTGCGTGTGTGTGAGCAGACAGCAGGTTTACATTTGGAGAGTGGAGACCCAGACAAACTTACTCTTGACGATTACCAAATGCGAAGCATTTCTCCAGAATCACTCAATACTGCCATATCCCAAACTAATTCCAGATTAATATTAAGTGAGAAGTAAGCTCCCTAAGATATCCTACTATGAATGTTTTTTTCTTACAGAATAATACAATAAGAGGTACAATGAAGACTCTTTAATAGTTCGCTTTTATATTAGTAACTATACTTTTCATGTGAGTGTGTCATTGAGCTATTTGTACCAGTTTTCAATCTGTCGTCCTGAGGGGAGCCTTGAGAATTTTTGTGTATGTGTATTTAGATCTGTGTGTATGTGTATTCTGAAAAAAGTGAATAGGAGAAGAATTAGGCAAGGGAGAGGGTGGTCACGCCCCAGTTTATGTTAGGTGAGGTGGCTGTTGTCCGAGGCCCTGGAGGAAGAGCTGATTGCACTATTCCAAAATAAGAGCCCGGCACTGTTAAATTTAGGACCACATTTTTTGAGAAACAGGAAAGCTTTATCTTTTCCTGTATCCATTCCCTTTAGCATCAGAGCCATTTGACATGATGAAAACCATTCAATAAAAACCACTACTGACCTTTGCATTAAATAGTTAGTTTCCTCTTCTAAATAGTATCCTTGTTTTCAGCTCGACTACTTCCCTTTGTTTTCTGCCAATTGGCTTAACGGTTCACAGAACACGCATAGGTACCTGCGAGTTGTTTCTCTCCCCTGAGCTGAAACAAACAGAGGCAACAAAAGAGATGACTCACAGAGGTGTAAGGTAGAGACTGAATTTCCCCCTTTTGTGGCACTGGTAACCTTTAGTGAGAGCTGTTAGGGTTGAGCTTGGGTCTGTGATAGGGCTTTTTTTTTTTTTGCACTAAATATGACTGCACTGCATTGCACTACTGAAATGTATTTACTCGTGCTGGGGGGAGTGTGTGAGGAATGACAAAGACAGAAACAAGTTATGAAACTACAAGCATCACAGAAATGGAGGGTTATTTCCATCGCGCTTGGTCTTAGAGGGGTTGGTGAAAATCTGTGGAATCTGCCAATTCTTGATGAGGCCTAGAAACTGCCGTGCTGACAGGTCCTGTTTCCTCATTATCAGGAAGCTGGGGTAGTGTAGTAAACATAAGATGTTTAAGAGAAGTTTGGCCAAAATTGTCTCCAACTGAACTCTCAGTAAGAGCCGCAGTGGTAAGGAAGCCAGCCGTGGAGGTGCGAAAACCTTCCCTTTGGCCTGCCCACCACACCCCTTGCTGATGTACATTCCAGTGTGGCAGGGGGCAGTGGTAATGTCCCCCTTTCAAAAAATAACCCAAACCTATAATGGTGTTCACATTGGAGAGACCCTTTCATCCTGAGCATACTTTTCCATCCGTGGGTGAAACCTAGGTCAAGCTAACCAAAGAGGAAGGCTATGCATGTGGGAAAAGTCCTTGAAGATGACAGTAAGGGAACAGTGCAATAAACACGGAAAACCAGTGAAGTGAAAAGCTTATTTTGAAACATGCTAGGCCGACTTTGAAAATGGAGGAAGGGTTGGAGGATTGAACAGAACCTACTTACTAGCTGCTCTGGTGCAGACTATCCTTTATTAAGCAGAAGGCCTCCACCGTGCCTAAAAGTTTAATTTGAAGTTGTTGGTTTTTCAATTTTTTTAATTGGATTTATTTTTATTGCCTTGTTTAATCTTAGAAGTAATTAGAGTTTATGGCTCTGTAGTGTCTATTAATAAAAGAATCTTACATCACAAGAAAAGCAATAGATTGTATAGGGAATAATAACACAAGGGGAAGATGCTGAAGACTCTTCCAGAATCCAAGGTGACAGCTGTGGAGATTCTGGCTCAGTAAGAAAGGATCACCCCCCCATTTAAATGGCTAATTTTGGATTTCTCTGAACACTATCACATGTGGGGGTATCAATTTGGACAACACTCAGTGGAGGCCTCTTTACTAAGTTTATAACATTGACGCCTATCTCTTCCTCTCTCCTCCTTAAAAATCCATCCAAGTCTACTATCCCAAGGTAAAAAAAAAAAAATTTAAGGAAGCTGTCAGCCTTGCTAGTCAGGAAAACTCCACTAGAGCTTTCAGAACTAACAAAACCAACCCCTTAAACATTTAAGGCATTAGTTCCATTTTAAATAAGAAACTCTAAATTCAGAGCTCTTAAGGGGTACTTAGAGATGTGCGTTGGGTGGGCACCAAACAGATACTGACCGCAGCAAACCAAAGTTATGGAAAGAAGTAATTGACCATGTACAATATATTCACATTGACTGTCCTAGGACACTTCTCTGGAGACTTTGGGAAAACAACTTCTTCCTTGAAACTTGCATACCCACTGCAGTTCTTTCACCAAAGACTTGAATCTCTAGAGCCTGACCTCCTCTCTCCCAGACAAAAGTAATACAACGAGCTCAAGAGATTCGCCTTGGTGGTCAAGGGATGACGCTTTGCTTTCCATTCAGTTTATAGTGACATTTACAGGAGATTTGCTATTAGAGGAGCTACTGAACTGTCTTTAAGACTTAGGGTTTGGTCAGAGGTTGAGAAAATGGGAAAATAATAAGCAGAAGGACTTGACACTGTAATCTAGTAAAAACAGAGTCATGACCTGGACACTGATGGAGAGAAAGAAACTTCCATGGAAGAGAGTGAGCTAAGTCATTTTAGAACCAAATAAGGGTCGTTCGTGAGACATGGGGCCGCATGGACACAGAGCCCATCGGTGCTCTTCACAGCCAGAGCCAACAGCAGTGGCCAGTGGGGAGTCAGAGAACTGGCCAATGAATTCAAGTGTTAAAAAAGCCAGTCTGGGCTTCATTGTGGTTGCGAGAGTGGTTAAAATGTCCATGCCCATGACAAGGAAAATGCTGAGGCTGATCTGTTGTGATAGTGCCTTTCTTGTTGTAGTGAGTACTATATTACTAGTTTGTTCAGTTATGCTTTTCTGGATCATTGCCCCCAGTCTTCTGAGGAGGTCTGAAGGGATAGTGTTCTCTTAGGATGAAGGGATAGGATATTGCTCCTGGAATGCTGTGATTTGATGATATTTGCACTAGATTCTAAACTCTACTTTAAACTGGAGCAACTGAATGAGAGAAAAACCAAGGATGGTTTGAGGTTAGAAGAAACCAAAAACAGTATTTTCTGACTGATGCCATTTCTTTTTCTTCTTCCATTTTTTTTTCTGAAAGAAAAACTTTTTACTTGTTGATTAACCAAGTTCAACTCCTACCCATTCTTGTCCTTCATATTCTTTTTCCCACACTGAAATGTCAGTATGAACCAACCATCAGGTAGGAAAGGCTAATGTAAAGAGCCTCTGTCATTACAACTTCTCATCTCTCTTCTGCCTCATCAGGGGCCTGGGACATGGGGGCAGGGAACCTCTAGAGAGGCACTCAGCCCTCAGGAATGTCAGTGAGCCTAGATATCATATTGAGAGCTGAGCTGACACATATTTTCTTAGAGGACATTGGGGCCTGTAGCGAATCCTAAAGGATGCCCAGAACGAGAAAGAAAACAATTATTGAAGAAAACAAAAGGAGGTGAAGATGGCGCCCAAAGTTTGCCTATTGCAACTCTCTTCTCTTTCCCACCTCACCACCATGTCCTATCAGAATTATATTTCATCTCATGTATTTTATGTCAACAAAAGAATTATTTGGTTCCTTGGTTTCTCTCTTTATCAGTAAGCTGGGAACTCCTCCAAAATTAAAAACAGATACCATCAGCTGCTCCCCTGTGGCCAGTTTCTCAAATGCTGTCCATCTGGTCTTGACCGGTCAACTAAGATAACTTGGAAGCTTTGGCTGGTTCAACCACCTGTCCACTTTATTGTTGTTTTGTCTCCATTTCCATTTGAATTTCCAGTGATCCTATGGAAAGGTGGAAATCATGGGTAAGGCTTGAAGGCTGCAGTTTTAGGGCATAGCTTATCAGGAGTTTGTGTGATCCAAAATATATCTTTCTACACCTATTTTCAGTTTAATCTGTTGCCCTGATTATAATTTCTATATATTTGTGGTTATTTTTATAAGACTAGAGTCCACTTGCTATGTCTATTTGAGTACTTTTTTCTATTTTCCCCGTGTGGATGCAGTACCAACCTGTTCATGAAATATCTTATTATTATATTATTAATATGTAATTCTACTGTAGACCAAAAATATAAAAACAAATTGTTCATTTTAGAGATGTAAAGAACTAGTGAGTTAAAGATTCAGAGTTGAAGGAAAAGACAGAAGAGCAGTGGTTAACTATGTCGAGTTAGAAATCTAAGAGTAGCCTTACCTATTTTTTAACCAGTGCTTGCCAATCATACCATAGTTGAGATTACATAGTCTCGGCTCCTTCATTCTGTGTTCTGTAATTCTTGTTTGTCTGTCTGTTTTTCTTTTATGTAATTGAGGTTGCACATCATGCTATTTTTGGAAATGCCTGATTTTATTATATTGTACTTTTATCAGTCATTTTCTTTAGAAGGATGGGGGGAAAAGTTTTATTTCTTCTTTTAATTTAAAATTTGTTTAATGCACTGGAAATAAAATTGGACACATTTCACTGTTTAAAAAATCAGAAACAAAACAAAACAAAAACCACACAGAAAAAACCAGCAACCCAATAAGCGACAGGAAAAAAAGCTATGAAAAAAAAATCAACTTGTACTGAATACACGTACAACATATATCCCAAACAAAAGAGAAATACCACCAAATAAGAAAAATATATCATTTAAGCTACAATGCTGAAAATAGAAAAGAAACCTGGGTTCAATGGGGAAAATTCCTCTGAAAGAGCATTCCTTTGAGATCTGAGAGCCTGTCCTTGTTCCAGTTAATGATGCCCAATCCGGGCAAATGTGGGACAGGCGACTCTGGAGGAAGTCACCCCAACCTTCCTCATCCACTGGAGCTCTCCATCACCTTGTATCCCATGCTTGAGCTCCATTTGGAGAAAGAAAAAAAGACGTGCTGTGGTTGAGAAAGTGGCTTGTATAGAGGTATGTGTGCTGCACACATGGACAGAGCTTACTCCTCTGCCCACGTACTGCCTCACGGGATTCTTTTCTACATGACGATTTGCAGCGGATGGGCTGGCAACGGCGCGTACGTCATCAGCTGTTGCTTAAGAGCCTCTTGACTCCAACTTGATCTGGCCTCTTCGGCGGTCCCAGATACCAGCAGAGCCAGTGCACCCATACACATGCGCAGGAAATGGAAAGGCAGAGATAGTTTTCCTAGCCAACTGGCTGTCTCATTTGCTCAGTGTTTGCTGGGTTTTTCTGGTTTTGTTTTGTTTTAGAGTAGGGGTGGGAGTGGATGTAACTTTACAATCTTAATACAGTAATTGTTTTGCATCTTCCATGTTTTATGCAAAAACAGACATTTAAATCAATAAATAATTGTGCCCTAGACTGAAAGTTAATGTTTAGGAGAGGAAAAAAAATTGTTGGAATTTTTTCTACATTTTTTTGTGAAGAATCTTTTTTGGAAAGGAAGGATACATATTTTTGTTGTGTAATATTTTCTATTTTTGAATGCATTTTATTGGTACAAGACTGTTTTTTTGGTGAAGACATTATTTAAAAAAGAAAAAAAAGAAAAAAACTAATCGAAAAGTTTGCCCTTAAGGATATGCTGCAGTTTTGAGGTTAAAAAAAAATAACTGATTCAAGATGCGTGTTTAAAGTTGGAATTATATTGTTGTTTTTTGTAATTGTTACAAGAAGAAGTTTGTACCCACTGCTGTTTATTTTGTTTCAGATGAGTAAGTAAAGGGATTGTTCTTGTTTTATTCTTTTTTTAGAGAAAAAAAATGCTATTTATGAAATGTCAAAAACACTGGACTGTGAGTTTAAGTGTGGAAGCATTTTACCACCCTGTGTCTTCGACCAATTATGGGAACCCCTTTTCTCTTCCTCCCACCTTAGCCTTGCCAAATGAGAAAAAAATGTAACAGCAGTCAATGAGTGAAGCCACTGAAGCCCTGCTTTAATTGTTATGGTTTGAGAAAGTCAGAAAACCAAAGTTAAATTTGTTTCAGAAATCCCACTGCCCGTAGCCCTTTTTGTACGACACAGCCAGTTGACTCTGCCTCTCCATCTTGGACCAGTGCCTTCTGAAGGACTGGGGCCAACTCTGGTGCAAAGAGAGGCTAAAAGGTGGTGAGCTTGGGAGTTGAGGCCTTACGTAGCAAATGTGAGTGAGACTTCAACCTCTCGGTGGGCATCCGCGCTGTACCACCCTGTGGCGAGGCTGCCCAGAGCACGCTGCTTATGGGCGCCGGAGGAGAAAGCTGCTCCTGGCTTCTGAGAGTCTCCTGTTACCATCGCTCTCCTGAAGGGCTTTGCCTTTCTCAGCAGCCCACAAGCCGTGGATGGGATAGGGGCGGAGGGATTCAGCTGAAAGAAATGGCTGTGCGAGCTGTGAAGGCACGCCTCGCCCAGGGGAAGGGAGTGCAAGGGGCGCCTGCCTCCTCTTTGAGTCTCTAGATTGTCCATCTGCTCACTGTGAAGACGGAGGCAGAGTGCCCTGAGGCTGTTCAATAGTTTTCCATATTTTTTCAACATTGAAAAAATAATTTTTAAAAACTGTGATTTTAAAAAAATCATTTGGCTGGAGGGAAGGGAAAAGGGAAACACCAAAAGCTGTAACATGGTTAACTGGAGATATTTAACTGGGGGCACTTTCTAGACCAAGACAAATGAATAGCGTTCTGGACCCTAAAGCAGCCAAATCTCGAGACTGTCAATGACAGAAAGCTGAAGAGAAGCCTCCATTTCCTCCTTTCTTCTTTCTTCTCTCTGTCTCAAAATTCTCTTGTTCTCCTTTTCCACCTTCCTTTGGACTGCTGCCCCAATGCCATTGGACTCCCATTTCGTGTGCACACACACACACACACACACACACACCAACTTGCAAAACATCATTTTTCTGGGACCGAATAAAATCATGTGCCTTCATTTTTTCCTTTTTATAGTTAGATGAACCTTTTCATTTTTACAGTGTATTAAAAAAAAATAGGGGACGTTGAAGTGTTGGTGGAGAACTTGGGCATCATTTGAGAAGTAACTTTTGTTTAGCACATTTCCCCTAAACATTGAACACAACCATTTCAACCCCTTTGTGATACTCTGGACATTTAGAACATCACGTAACTAAGATACAGAACAGCCTAAACCCATTTGATCTTATGAAATTCCTGAAAATTCTATTTCATAGACTTCTTTGATTTTTATCAAAAATGAGGTGAGCAATGGCAAGCAGCCTTGTTCTCCCGATCTGGTGCTTTTGCGTGTGGCGTGGGGTGAGGGTGTGTTCAGACAAAGGGTGCATTCCTACAGATCTCTGGTGCTGAAGGGCCTCAAGTTCCTTTCAGAGACAGCATTCGGCACACTTTAGGTACACACGAATGAATGGTATCACATGCAATACTTTAATGGAGCAGTGGGAGAGGCTCTTTGAAATGGGGTTTTGCATCTTTTTGTAACATTTTGATTTCTCTGGTGCCTTATTTCTAATCAATGCTGGCACTCACATACCCACAGGAAACTGACAGGGAAGTCATCCTCGGGAGAGGGGATGCGTGGGCGATGCTCCAGCGTGCGGGCATCCGGCATGGTGGTGGTGGGGAGGAGACAACATGGCATCCCTTAGCTGGAGCCAAGCAGGAACTGCACAAATCCATACGAAGTTGACAATTCCAACCTGTAAACACACCGCAAACTCATCCTTCCTCATCTGAGCTTTCTTTCCTTCTTCCTCTTCTATCTCCACCTTCTCCTAAAGGTGCTGCTGCTGCTGCTGCTAAGGTGCCCGGAGTCCAGAATACCCAGTAATCACTCAGGCGTGAGCCTGGCACTGCCACGTCAGCCCCTGGCACGACCAAACCCAGGTTTCTCTTGCTTGGGGCTGAGAACCGTCAGATTTTTCTCATCAAAAGTGTTTTCCAAGGAATCAGTGGATTACAGCTATTCTGCATTGAAAATGCACTTTAAAAAATAAATAGAAGCTCCATACTGTTTAAAATGGGCAGAGGGAGCAGGGGAAAGATAAACACGCACTAGTGTCTGAACCCAGTTCAGTTTATCTCCAGTTGAAACAATATACACTATATTATGTATAAATGTATACACACCTCTTATATATATCCATATATATAGTGTATATATTATACATGTATAGGTGTGGATATGTGCATATATACACACGTGCACACAAGATCAGATGCTCATTACAAATCCAGATGCTCATACAAACCCAGATGCTACACAAACAGCAGCAGAGGAAACAAGGTTGGACTCTTGCAACAGATCACAAAAAATAAAAACAGCTACTTGCAGTGACTTGGTCATTTCTGTGTGTTCACAAGGAATGGATTGTAACAGGTTAAAAAAGGAACAGTGTTAGTGAAAGAGGAAAAATGGGCGAAACCATCTTGATCCAATGGGAATGCAGTAATGTTCTATACCATTTTGTGTTACTTCCTTTAGTCATATTGATTTGATTTCAGTTTTTGGCTATTAAATAAATTTTTAAACTCAAGTGACCCACAACAAACTGAATAAAACAACTGTAGTGAAAGCCCTTTTCAATGGAAGATGTCGGTAATCTCAAAACCCTTGGCCTGGCTCAGAACTACCACGTGCAAATCAGTACTCTCTTAATGTTTGAAATACAAACTGAAAAAAAAAAACTTTTTGAAGCACCTTAATGTGGCCATCCATTCGAGGAGTGGGTGCCACTTTTTCTTTGAGCACCTTATTGACATGTTTTGCTATCTGCTGTCTTTCTGTTACCTGTTGGCTGAATGGCTAGCTGTTAACATGCACGTGCGCACAGACCAGACGTCCGGCCGTGTGCGTTCTCGATGAAGTTTACTGTGGTGACTGCTGAAAGGTGAACCCGTTTCCTGATTTTCCTGCCACAGTGTTGTGATAAGATTCGAAGAAACCCTATTTCCTGCACAGAAATGTTTCTTATCACAGTGTATCTTCATATGGAAAGGAATATGGTCCCTTTTTTGCAATTGCTACTGTACACACACACACACATCCATCCATCCAAGTGGTATTTTCAAAGTCTGTGTGGGTGTCGCTGTTTATGCAGTTTCTATTTCCCAGTGAATTTTGAAAGGAGGGCAACTTTTATAACCATATTGTAAGTTCAGACAGAAGACCTGGGAATTGGGGAGGAGTTTGGAAAGAGGGAGAGGCAAGGAAAAAGAGAGCTTCAAATCAAAAGAATGATTTCCCAAGAGGAACTTGGACTCAATGACTTCAGAGACTATAGCCTCTGACCCTTGCAGGTGGGCGTGGAACACTGCTTGCACCAACCTGTGTGCCGTATAACCCATGTAAACACAAACACACACACACCCATCAGTATACACGTGGTCTGGGATGAGCAGGTCAATAGTTTTGAGAGGGAGTTTGTTCCTTTTTTTTTCCTCATTATACTCTTAAATTGTTGTCAGTTATCAAACAAAAAATTGTTTTGAAAAACCTTGCATACGCCTTTTCTATCAAGTGCTTTAAAATATAGACTAAATACACACATCCTGCCAGTTTTTTCTTACAGTGACAGTATCCTTACCTGCCATTTAATATTAGCCTCGTATTTTTCTCACGTATATTTACCTGTGACTTGTATTTGTTATTTAAACAGGAAAAAAACATTCAAAAAAAGAAAAATTAACTGTAGCGCTTCATTATACTATTATATTATTATTATTGTGACATTTTGGAATACTGTGAAGTTTTATCTCTTGCATATACTTTATACAGAAGTATTACGCCTTAAAAATACGAAAATAAATTTTACAAGGTTTCTGTTTTGTGTGGAAGAGTAATTGATGTTGCTAAGAATGATGTTTGTTTTTTGGGGTTTTTGTTGTTTTTTTTAAATGTTACCAGCACTTTTTTTGTAAGTTTCACTTTCCGAGGTATTGTACAAGTTCACACTGTTTGTGAAGTTTGAATATGAAGGAATAATTAAAAAAAAAACTCTTCTCTTGGTTTCTTACTGCGTCTTTTTTATACTGTGACAGTTTTTCCACATTCTTTTATACCGGGCCCATCACAAATAACACCCCTTTTTCATTACAAAATCATAAGCATGTAATTCTGTAACATAACAATATCACACTCAAGCACACCATATGACATTTTTGGTGAAGTGTTCAAATTAAAACTATGAATTATTACACCCATATTATTACCCTACCAACCACACTCACATGGGCCTTACTTCTGCCGGACCCTGTACATTGTGATCTGGGTCTAGTCTAAGATTATCCAAAATGAGAACTATCCCTAAAAGGCCAGAAAAAAACTCAGTATATCAGTTCTCTTAGCACAAGAGGTAGGAATTCCAAAATCGGTAATATCGAGGTCACTAGGGAAATATAAGGCAAATTTGCATTTTTCTTCCCCTATCCAAACCTCACAAATGATCCATGGCTCATTTACTGCTATCTAAATCATTCACCTGTTTTTCCTTCCTCATGTTCAAATCGGTATCTATCTGCCTCTTGTGGAAATAACCAATCCTGTGTGATACTATGCCCATCTATCCTCTATCCTTTTATCCAAGGAAGGTTCATGGCTCAAAATATGTCCCAATTTGATGACTTTGGAGACCCCTAAGGGACTCTTCCTTGCTACAAAGACCCTTTCTCATATGCCACTCTATCCATAGGGCTCTCTGACCTCATTATTCTTGCAGAAATTGCTGATGCAATGGAGAAGACAACATGTTGTTTGTCCCTGATGAAGTCAACCCAACTGAATTAGATTCACTGAGCCTTCAGTAAAAGCATCTACATTCCATTCACACTGCAGTGTGTGAAGGAAAGGGAGCACATTATTTCAGCCCTGGTAAATGTTAAAATCTAAAAACTAAATGATCCACATAAAATCAAAAGCTACGTTATACCATTCAAACTCTCAGTGTCTTGGGAGTTTATAAACTGGCAAAGATGCATGAGCACGGTAAGTCAGGGAAGGATCCAAGAAACAAGTGGTCTCGTTTGGGGACTGCCAAAGACGTTCAGGCCTTGGGTTGGGGAATCTTAAGGAGAATTCTGGGCTGAAAGGTGACCTCTGTGAATCTAACCATTGACTTCTTTCAGCTCAATCACTGAACCCCTAAGTTCACCTGATATTCAATGAAATAGAAAGTAAAGAGAAAGAAAACATTTTCATGATGCATAATTTGTCCCTATTGGATTTCTGTGAACCTCAGCAGCATCCTGATGATGTCAGTCAGCTTCACCCAGAATCTAGTCTCTCTCTGCATCGCCCCCAAACTCTTGGGGCTTCTTTATGCCTGTTGAAACGTCGCGGTGTGCTTTGTATAAGGGCTCTAGCGATCGTAAAGGGCACATAGGCTATTCATATGGCACTTAACAGTTTCTGAGGTTCTCCATTATGTACTTTATCCATCCTCATAATTACCCTGTGAAACACTTAAGTCACTACTGTTACACCAGTTTATAGAAAGAGAGGTTCAGAAATGTTCCTCCCATTATAAAACAATAAGCTATTGTTTGAAGGCAAGTTTTCTGAAACCAAAGTGATATGTATATCACACCAGTGTTTCTCAAACTTGAGTAATGTATATACCGCTACAAAAGAAAAAAAATATCTGTACTTCTCACAGACTGCAAAACCCCCACATGATTGTTTTTATTACATTTAGAAATATATTAATAATATAGAGTATAATTATTTTATTATAATCTTTCTTTTTCATCTCATTTTATTGTTATTCTGTTACACTTGTCCCAGTTTTTCCCTCTTTGCCCTCCTGTGAACATCGCCCCCGTTCCCACAGTCAGTCCCCGCCCCGTTGTCCGTGTCCAGGGGGCATTCATACCTGTTCTTTGGTCCCTCCCCCTTCATGTTGTTATTTTAACCTATTAATTTCATAGTTTTATTTTTATGTTTTGTATTTTAAATTTAAAATTTACTTGTTTATTTTAATTTTAGTTTTACAATTCTGTAAGAGCTATAAGGTTTACCAGGTTGTATGTTTGAGCATATTTAAGAAAGATTACAACATATCTTTATAAACTTTATAAAATATTATTTTATTAGATTCTTAAACTATTGTATTAGAATCTTCATAATCTTTATAAAATACTAGAATCTTAAAAATTATTTTATTATTATCTTTCTTAAATATGCTCATACAACCTGGTAAACCTTATAGCTCTTCCAGAATTCTAAGAGCTGCCTGCGTGGGCAAGCGTGCTTCCGGACGCAGCATCCGACCGCACAGAGCCGTGTGCGCAGTGAGGGCGCCCCTCCCACCACCTCCCTGGTCCCGGGACTACCGCAAAATCCTCCGCTGCTCCGCCCACTTGGAGCATATGAATTATTTATTAATGGAGCCTCTCTACCTTGAAATCAACTTAATTGTAAACACAAATACGAAGACTGAAGATAGTGACAGCACTGTGTCATAAGAAGGTCATGGAAACCCGGGATGTTTGACTTTTTTAAAGATTATTATCTCACAACACAAAATCTTAAAATACAGATAACTTGCAGACCCCAAAGACATATTTACAATTCTTAGCATTCCTTAAGTCCCAGTGATTAAGGGTTTCATCATCCCAGATGCCTTAGTTGACCCCAACAAGATTCGATGTCCCCTCGGGGCCCTCTGCAGCGCAGTTAGCGGTGCCAGGCACACGCGCTTATGGCCCGAAACACGATATGAACATGAACTCGGCGTTTTACAGCTTATAAAGGGTCAACCACATTATCTTACTGTATCTTCCCACGAACCCTATGGAGCAGATGTTACTATTACCATTGTGTAAATGAGGAAACATTTACAATGAGGATGGGGAAGTTAAGGAGCTCACTCCAATGTCATGAAGCTGCATGGCAGTGCTCAACACTTGGAGGGAGGACCTTGACCCCCAGCCCACCACAGGCCAGAGCCACTTCTCTGTTGATCTCTATGAAATCAGCCAGACTTCCGGCCGCAGAGGAGGTAGGTATTCCTCACAACCTGCACGAAGTCAGAACAACCAGTTATGCTGCAAGTCTATTCCTGCATAACCCCTATGAGCTGCAAACTTCTTGACAGCCCCGATCCTGTGTACAATGACTGGACCACGTAGCTACTACCTTAGGCAACTTTTGGAAAGAGTCTGAAATAAATTCACATCTGGCTTTTGACCTCATGCTTTGTCTTAATCAAAGCAAGGGTACAGGACACTGGGAGAGAATCTCTATGTTTCTTCCTGGTCATAGTTCTTCCAAATGCATAACATGTGTAGAGCGAGCCAATGGCCTATAGACACACCTCGTGTTTTCTCCGTATGCAAGGTAATTACTAGGACTGCAATGCCTAATATACTAGCTACCAGTCACATATCACCACTTGCATTTGAATTTAAGTTAATTTAAATAAAATAAAATTTAAAATTCAGTTCCTTAGGTACATTAGCCTCCTTTCATGTCCTCAATAACTATGCGTGGTTGTCATATTGACAGCAGACATAGAATTGCCATCACAGAAAGTTCTGTGGGATAGGCCTGTCCTAGACTGTGTCCTATGCAGATTCATGCACTGAAGCATCAAAGTACGTAGTCCTGACGCCCACAAGGCCAGGCTCTCGCACACGTATGGGCCTCCTGACAGGTATGATGTGAAGTGGAGGTGCAGGATTACGTTACTAGTTACAGCACTGAAGCAGGACTGGAAAGAACCAGAAGACTGAACAAAACTCATACTGCACAGCTGACAGCACAGCCGTGCTTCTGACTCCCTCCTTTTTGTGGGGTGCGGTTGGCCACCAGGACACCACCCTTCCTGTGCAACGCACGGCCAGTGTGCCCGGCCAGCTCACCACCACTAGAACCTGTAGGAACCTGGCTGTGCGGTGGCGCTGGGACTCCAGGGGCTCACAGGGTGAGAAGGGGCAACTCATGAAATGAAACTGCATGCGAAGATCCTGTCCACTCAAGGAAGATCATCTCCCTCCAAGCTGCCTGCCTCGATTTTCTCGTATTTGTTCAGTATAATTCTTTGGATTGTAGATCAGACTCTATGTGCCCAGACTTCGAGTGTGGGGTGATAAGGAGTCGGGCAGCAGTAAACTTATTTCTCCATGAACTCTCATCCCCTCCTGTGCTCATCTCCTCCTGTGAAGGAGTACAGAGGGGGTCCGAGAGAGCCTAGGGCCTCTTCCTGTTTGCACTTGGTGGTCCCCACCTCAGGCTCCCCTGTGACTCTATGTATTTCTAGAAAGACATACTAAAAGGAAAAAGTCTAATGAAACCCCATTTGAATGAGAGAGTGACAGAGACTACCAGTCAAAGATAAACACTGCCCCAGATGCCAGCACGGCTCAGGCTTAGAGTCTGGAGCTACCTGGTCCAACAGAAATGCAGCGGGAACCACAGACACAATTTTACATTTCCCAGTAGTCACATTGAGAGAGTAAAAATAAATAGGAGAAATTCATTTTAATAATATATTTTATTTAACTCAGCATATCCAAAACATTTTCATTTTGGCATGTGATCAACATTTTAAGTTATTAATGTGACAGTTTACATTCTTATTATTCACATTAAGTCTTCAAAATCTGGCGTGTGTTTTACCCTTCAAGCAACGCACAGCTCCATCTAGACCAAGCTCATCTCACGTGTCCGTAGCTACTGGCAGACAGCGGCTGCTGGACCTGACCATGCACGACGCCTGAATTGGGCTTTTACCGCTTTGTCTCCTCTGGGTCTCCAAGGAAAATTTGTCCATCGCATTCCACTTTTAAATGTTTTTGTTGTTGTTGTTGAATTCGATCTCATTTTAGTTACCTGACCAACTTACAGCATCCATTGGTCCCTTTGTATTTATATCAACTCCAAATGGTATTTGTAAGTGTTCCCCAGTTACAATAATCATGTTAAATAACACCCAACTCTCAGTCTACCTTGGCCCAAAACACAGCTCCATCAAATCAAAACACCACTCCCTTTTCATCATTACATCTTAGTTCATTTCCTGCCTGTGAATTGTGTTCTACTCCCAACCAATTTGCACTAGTTTTACAAGAAAAATGCTGTGTACTGCCGTGGCAAATAGCGGTGTTTTCCACGTATCTCTCTTTCTTTCAAAAACCTTGCACTCTGGACAGATCTCAGTTCATTGCTCCTAACTACAGATCTGTTTGGTTGATACGTGAGAGATAAAAAAAATAAAAATTCAAGGAGGAGTAGGAATTGAATTGTCTTCTTGCTCAACCAGCCTAATTTTCAGGGAGCAAGGCAATGCTTTATTTTAATGGTTGGCAAGAGGCAGCTTGCTTCACATTCTCTCTCAGTTCCCTTGCCCGCAAAAGAAAATTGCTCACCTGTAAGCCAGCCTCCTTCCTCATTTCTCAAGGGAGGCAGTGGGAGGGTAAAAGCCTAATGCCACTTAAACAGAAATGAGCAGCTCAGATGTCATCCCAGCCCCAGCACAAAGGCGTAAGGGCCGAATTTAAGGGTTCAGAGAAGATAGTTTGGGAGCGTACATTTTTTAAAACTCTCTATCACCCTCCTTTTATTTTTTTTTCCCTAGGAATAGTCCTTATTTTAAAAATCTAGGTTTTCCTTTTAGTGGAAAGCAAGTTATTTCTTCAAAGCTTAATAGTGGGTAGATAGACAAGAGGTGGGTCACCACCCAAGAGCTAAGATGCCACCTGCGGTGAGCAGGCACCGCTTCCGGGGCTTCCCCCCGCGCGGCTGGAAGAGCCTGGAGTCCTCCTCCTCAGTGCAGCACTACGCTCTGAGTACATTCAACAAGCGTGGGCTAGAACCGCCTGCCCAGAGAGTAAAATCTGAAGTCTCATTGGTTCCCTTGGTACCAGGGTCTTCCTTGTGGGGCTTTTAGCTCCTTGGACAAAACAAGTTCTTTGGACAAAACTCCTGCCCTCACCAGACCAGCCTCACTGTGCCCTGCATCCGCCTACACTTCTTCGCCAGAGATAAGCCTGTCCTGGCCATCGCACACCAGAGGAGAGGGGCACGTCTTCCCCAAGGCCTGTGTCTCCTATCCTTATATCCTTACCACCCTTCCATGTCCCCGTTATCTCTCCCCTTGCCTGTAACTTCTTAAAGGGCTGAGACTCATGACCAGTTTAGTCATCCTAGAATCTCCCCGCAAAAGCTGGTCCCACCCCTTAATCCTGAAATGTCTTGAATGTGTGAACATTGGCAAAAATGACAATGACCCCATAACCTGACCCCCTGCTCAGTGACATGAGAAGGAGGAATGAACAGCTCAGAGTCACAGTATGGGCTCAAAATGCCAGATTCAAAACCAGGTCAAAATTTTTTTTAACATGGCATTCATAATCAAGTCAAGCTGTTCACCCTGGTCTGCCACGACAGAGTGGAAGAGAAGGGCACGGAAATGCAGACAAAGAAGAAGGTGACATTCATTCACTCAACTGAACACACACACACACACAGCAGTGAGGAGAGTGCAGACCCTAAACATCCATCTGTAATAGAGCAGCGGCTGTGTCTCTAGGAGCTAACCAGTCTCTGCTGGGAAGCTGATGTCCCCGAGGCTTCTGTAACTCAGGACGTTGAAGTAGTCGTGTGGCTCAGCATAGTCGTCTCCAGCAGGTGCGGCTTCTGCCTGCACACAGCTTCCAGGGGATGACAGGACGCTGGGACCCCATTCTTCCTGTTCAGGCGGCACTCTCCGGATGCCACTTCCCGCAGAACGAATTCGAAGAAATTTCCTCTAAAACAAACAAACTCCAAAGTGAGTATGTAGGGATGGTATTCAAAAATTACTCAATATGACACATAATTACAGTGATCTCTCTTTTCCTTTCCTACACACACACACACACACACACTCAGGTGAAGCTGTGTTCTCACCAACATTGACTTCTTGACCTTTAATGTCTCACCTTTGTCACCGCTGGGCTGCAGCGCTAACCGCTGCTGGAACAACACTTGCTACACAAGCAGTGTGTCTGCGCGCATTCCTTCCTGTTCACTAAGCTTCAGGAGGCACCTGCACCCCACTTCTCTCTTCCTCTTGACCACCCCGGCCCCATGGACCTCTTCCTCTCTAAGTGGTCTCCTTCCCAGGTTTCCATGGCACCGCTCCCTCCTGCTTCTCCTCTTCCTCCTGGTAACCCCACCTTCATCTTTGGCCAGCCTTGCTCTTTGTTCTGCTTGCACATCAGCTCCTCAAATAAACGGTTTTCCCAGGGTTCGGCTCTCTGCTTTCTCACGTTCAACATTGTCTTTGAGTCACTGCATCTAAATGACCATCTATAACCACCTTCTTCCCTCTGGTGATTCCCAAATCTCTACCTGAACCAACCCCGGCTTCTGCCCTGAGATCCAGACCCAGGCGCCCACCTGCTCACTGGGCAAGGCCGCCTGGCAACAGCCCCACAGCAAGCTCAGGCTCAGCCTGCCTCTGAGGCACACAACACCTGCCTCCCGCACGCACTGCTCCTGCCCCACAGCCTCTAACGTGCCTTAAGGCACCCATCGTCTACCTGGCCAGAAGCCTGGGAGCTAATGTTAAACTCCAGGTGGAGATAAAATCCCCTCCTGTTTTACTCCTCAGAAAATCTGAAATCTACTCCCTTTCCTATCCCTACTTTCATCTCTTCTCTCTCACCCATACTTCATACTCACCTGCCTCTAGAGACCCTGGGAGCTCTATCTAACTTCCACATGGCCACCAGCCGGTGGTGTTCAAAGATGGAAGCTGGACCATGCCATGCTTCTGCCTAAAACCCTTTGATGTCCCCCATTGTTTACAGGGGCCACAAGAGGACTTCAAGGTATCTATAAAACCACTTAAGTTGTGGAAAGAAAGAAAGAAAGAGAGAGAGAGAGAGAGAGAGAGAGAGAGAGAGAGAGAGAGAGAGGAGAGAGAGAGAGAGAGAGAGAGAGAGAGAGAGAGAGAGAGAGAGAGAGAGAGAGAGAGAGAGAGAAAGAAAAAGAGAAAGAAAGAAAGAGGAAAGGAAAGGAAAGGAAAGGAAAGGAAAGGAAAGAGAAGGAAGAAAGGAAAGAAGGAAGGAAGGAAAGAAAGAAGAAAGAAAGAAAAAGAAAGAAAGAAAGAAAGAAAGAAAGAAAGAAAGAAAGAAAGAAAGAAAGAAAGAAAGAAAGAAAGAAAGAAAGGAAAAACCATTGTATGAGGTGCATTCTGCTGGGAAGGAAGTCTACCATTCGGGAGACTGTGCGACGCCCCCCAAATGCCTGTGTGACTTGGTCACACTCACCTTCTCAGCTTCATGTCTTGTAGCCCTTCCCCAGCCAACACCCCAACTTCTAGTGTGAGGCCTGATGCCAGAGAGCTACCATTTTTGAGAACCCACTGTGAGCCTGTACTGGGCTGTCTTCTCCTGTAATCTCACCAACACCCCTACGGAAGTTCTGAGCTAGCTCCTAGGCACAGACCAGTGCAGTCATCTGCCCAAGAACCAATCCAGTTCTGACTTATGTCCGTCTGACTCCAGCTATGCTTTCTCCTCAACCAAGCTGCCTCTCACCCTGCGGCTTCTAGAAAGCCAGGCACTGTTTCCTGACTCCCCAGGTTTGTGTACGTTGCACCCATTGTCCGTTCTCTGCAGTTCCCTGAAAAAGTTGTCTACTCCGTCCTACAGACTCGGCTCCACAGCACATTGTCCAAGAAGCCTTCTCTGGCCCTGGCTGGGTGGCTCCATTGGTTGAAATGGCAACTCATACACCAAAATGTTGTGGGTTCAAATCCCGGTCGGGCAACCAATTGATGTTTGTCTCTCACACCATGTTTCCCTTTCTCTCCCTCTCACTCTCTCTCAAATCAATAAAAAACATATTCTCAGGTGAGGATTTTTTAAAAAAGAAACCCTTCTGACCTTCCAGGAGTGCTGCATTCTCCCCCTGGGCTAGTATATGGTCCTGAATGTTTGCTGTGTAACACTGAACGCTGCCACCTGACACTTTTTGTCTGCCCTCCGTGTCCTCAAAGTGCAGCCCCCTGAGCGTGGGGCCTGGACTGTGTTCCTCTGTGTAACCCCAGAGCCCATAACAGATGCCTAATATATGTCTTAGGACTGGCGCACACACACACACACACACACACACACACATTCTCCGACAGCCCTGTACCTAAAAGAACTGGATTTTCCAAATCAAAGTAGGGGCTCATGGTCGGACGCCTGCAGTCACCTGTGGGACAACAGGCCACCACACTGTTGGAGAAAACCAAGGATGTGAAGCCAGCCCTCGCACCCGCACCCGTCTGAGAGCAGCACAGGCCAGGGCTGCGCTAGGGCGAGGAAACCAAACACAGCAGGTCCCCACAGGACGGCACCCGAAATGCTTAATGACACCAGCACAAAGATGACACCCTTTCAGTCCTCCCGGAACCCACTCTAGAGCATGTCCCTCACCCGCACCGAAGACCTGAAGGACAGAATCACAAAGAGCCACACGCAGCAATGGAAAACAACAACAAACAAACCACATTTCATTCTGCCCCCACGCCCCCTCCCCTCCTTCCTGGACGAGGCATACCAGCACCACCACTGGCAGCAGTGCCAAGCTCAGCAGCACACAAATGTCTGCGGGGCACTGAGTGGGAGGGTGGGTAGGGCTGCAGGGATGTTCGCTGCGAACAAATAAGAAAAATCCAAGTGACACACAGCTGCAGGCCCGAGGGGCTGGGCTGGAGACAGGCCATAGTCTCGGAATCACACACAGGAGTCCGGCAGTCTCTCCCCTCCTACTGTTTCATTCATTCCTTTTCAGCAGGAGGGGCTGCACCTTATCTGCAAGTAGTCTGAGGAAAAGGGGGGTTATCAGAGCTCACGCTGGTGCTGTGCTTAAAAGAAGTGCAGCAGCCATTGACGCGGCCCATCCATCATTAGGGGGAGTGCAGGCAACTCGTTCTCAGAGAGCTGCCGTGCCCCTCAAGCTTGTGCGTTCTCCTTCTTGTTCTTAGACCGGCCATGCTGGCCTCTGAATCTGAGGATTCTTTTGGCTTCAAAAAGTCCTCTAGAAATCAGAAATATGTCGGAGGTGGGTCTCTCAACTGCTCCGTTTGCCTTTTGTCCTGCATGGGGGACTCTGTAATTGGAATCGGTGTAAAAAACAAGTCTGGAATTAACACACTGATGTCCTAAAGCAGGGATGTCAAACTCACTTTCACTGGGGGGCCACATCAGCCTCACGGTTGCCTTCAAAGAGCCGAATGTAATTGCAGGACTGTATGAATGTAGCTACTCCTTAACAGTTAAGTGAGAGCTCAGCACTGCTGCTGGGTAGCACAGACAAGGTGCAGGGCCGGATAAAACAAGGTGGAGGGTGGGATTCAGCCAGCGGGCCTTGTGTTTGCCACCTGTGTCCAAAAGGATCTGAGGCAGCTGCTGAGATTGCAGCTGGGTCCGGCAGGTACAGCACTGCCCCCGGGGGGATGGTAAGGAGGAAGGGCAATGCGCCGGGTAGCCCTGGTCCAGCAGAGGGGCACATCCTCCTCCCCTGAGCCTCACAGAAGGTACCCTGGGGGCACTTCTGCCAAAGCTTCTGGGCAAATAATATTCATTCATTTAGTCTAGTAGATCCATGCAATATAAATATTTATTGAGTACCGAGTATTATGTGGTATTATAATAAATAAAATTTATAATAATTATAAAACCATATATTTATAAGAGTGATGGTTATTAATACATGCCAGGAAAAATGCCAAGTGGCTTACTTGAATTATTTGACTTAAGTTTCCCACAACCCCATGAGAACAGCACCACAATTATTTCCGAGTCACCGATGCTGAAGCTGAGGGTTGGCAAGGCTGGTGACACGGCCAGAGCCAGGGTCCACCCCAGGTCTGTCTGACTCCCAAGGTCACAGTCCCACATACTGCAACCTGCTGGCTCCAGGGGCCTGTCGGGGGCGCTGTTGGTGCCCTGCCCAGACCCCGCCTGCCTGACCAGTGCCCCATCCCCCAGACCTGGGAGTGCAGACTGAGGGGCTCACCCTTGGGCCTCCCTGGTGAGCAGCCAGCAGGCAGTGACTGACTGAGGTGGGTTTTACAAGGCCAGCTCCCTGCCTCAAGGTGCAACCAGCTCTGCATACAATTCTTGCTTCAACCAAGTCTCCGGCTGAGCCCACTGCGTGCAGAGCTTTCTCCCCTTGGCCCCCTTCTACCTCCCTCAACACCCTTCACCTGAGCGCTCACTCACCCTACTGTGGCCAGAATCCACACATCAGGCTCTCTGTCCTGGACCTGATCTAAAACAGCCGCCCCTGGGAATGGCCTTGGATGGACTGTGGAAGCACAGACCCCACTGCCGGTGCTGAGAGGGGTGGGGCACAGATGGGAGGTGACTTTGAGCCGGTGCCAGAAGTGTGGGGGAAGCAGTGGTTATTAGGGCCGGGGGAGTGGGTGGCTTTTGCTAGACTCTCCCGGTGTGCTGTGCAGGAAAGAAAAATCTGTCAGCAACTGAGAGGAGAATGTGAGAGTCAAAGGCCCTCCTCAGCGGCATTTACAGAAGCGCTCTCTCCCGCAGGGAAGGCTGGACTTGAGCCTGCGCGAGTCTCCTCTACCAGGGTCTTGATGGGAAATCGGGGGTCTCACACGCTCTTATTTCTCATCCTGCAGAATCGCTGGGTGGCCCAGCACTGCTGAAGGATTGTTAAAATTCAATGAGCTAATGTACAGAAGCGCCTAGCACAGAGTACATTCCCAAGATGCATCAAAGCCAGAGTAGACCCATCAGCCTCCCAGGGGACTGGCCCAACCGTCCAACTGGCCCAGATAAGGGAAGGGACAGAAGAAGAATATGAACAACTTCACAAAAAGGCAAACAAAACAAGGACCCTGAAAAAGGCACAAAGAGCAGTGGGGAGATCACCTCTAAGTCTCTCTCTGGACAGAAACAGACTGTGAAAGGGCCAGGGCAGCGGGATGGGGTGTCATGACTGGGATGTGTGGCCAGAATCATTACCTTTCTGGTCAATGCGACTGCCGCTGTGACCGCTGTGCAGATGACCACCAGCAATATGACTCCAAGCAATAGGATCTGGAAGCCAGCGCCTTGCTCAGCCCCTGGTGGGAGGACAGAATAAAGAAAATGGGCCGACCGCTTCCCAGCGAAGTCGGAGCACCAGTGCGCAGAGGTGGGGACTGGCCGGGCCTTCCTCCAGCCAGGGCCCTGGACCCATCGGCCCAGCTCTTCGGATTCGGACAGCAGAGCACCTGCCGGGCGGGCGCGTCAGGGGCGCTGACACCCAGCGGAGGTCTGCCTGGCACTCCCGCCTCCAGCGCAGACCGTGTTTACACCCCCTCCCCCGATGCTACAAAACCTTGTAGTGATTGTCATGAAATGAAACAAATGATAACGTCCAGAAAAAATGGAAAAGGAATACTTTTATTAAACTTCATTTTTATAATCATACTAGTAGAAAAATAACTTAAAAATTAAAATAAAATTAATACTAATGTACAAAAAAGAAAAAAGCACATAACCTTTCACCTTAAGCCTCTAACACTTGTCTACCTTGGCTGTGGGACCCGAAGGGAGTACCATCCTTTTGCTGTTTTCCTTTAATTCATATCACACATGGTGCCTAATAAATGTCTGTGATAGGAATTCAGATGCGAATAAGTGGATTTCTATTGACATAAAATGTCAGTGGAAGGAGGAAGAGGCAGGAGGGAGTTTTAAAGAGAGGAGTGACATTTGGCCCAAGGGGGTGTGAGGGAAACAGGACAGTCGCCCGCCTTGCCCAGCTGTAGGTGGGAGGGTTTCTGGCCACTCCACCCCATCTCCCCCTCCTTCCCAGAAACTTGGGCAGAACTTGGGTGTCCAGGGAGAAAAGAGAAGGGTGTAGCAGAGGCCGGGGCCTCTTCCCTCCAATGATGGGCTTAGATTGCCGGGTAGGTGACTAAGGAACGCTGTCCTTAGGACAGGGCAGTGCCCACAGTCCCCACACGGAGCCAGGAAGGGTAGGAGAGGGAGCCCAAATTCCCAGAATGAGTTTCTTCTGCCCTGAGGATTCAGGGCCCGGCTTTGGCCCCAGGTGAGGAAAGAGGGCAGACGGGGAGCAAAGCAGTCGGGGAGGGCAGTTGCAGAGGGCTGTCCACAGAACCAGGAAAAGACGCAGGCTCTGGTCCGCACGCTTCATGGGCCTACGTCGGAGCCCGCGGAGAAGTAGCATGTGAGAAGAAACTTTAAGGTAACAGTTTCACAGATTTTGCTAACTCATAAAACTTAATCTCCAACACAATAAGCAAATTGCAGTTCCGAGGGCGCAGTTTAGGGGAACCAGAACAACCGAGTCAAAATCAGTGGTCATGCTCTGAGCAAGCCAGGGCAGAGGCCTTGCAGCCACAGCTAAGACTCACTTAGTGCTTCCCACGCCTGCTCCCAGGGCTGTTTCTAGGCATTTTCTTGCAGTAAGGAATTCAGTCCTGTGTCAGCACCTCATAAGGTCTTACAATTACCCTCATTTCACTAATGTGAAAACCAGTGCCCAGAGGAGTTACGTAATCTTGCCCGAGGTCAACAGCAGCGCCAGGGTTTGGACACGGGCTGTCTGGCGCCGGTCTGAGCTCATATCCACTCCGCTACGTTCTCTCTCAGGTGTGATAATAATCCTTTCTCACCTTCCAGACAACTGGTTCACGTGTCCAGATGGATAGTGAATGTGAGGTTATTTTGGAAACTATGAAGTATGCACAAATGTAAATTATCGTAAATGAAAGATAGAACTACCATATGACCCAGCAATTCCACTTCTAGGTATTTATGTGAAGAACTCCAAACACTAATTTGAAAAGACATGTGCACCCTTAGCTTCACTGCAGCACATTTACAATGGCCAAGACGGCAGCCGCGTCGTGTCCATTGACAGACGGCGCGTGGGGGAGAGCTGGCGCGTGCGCACAGTGGGACGCTGGTCTGTCGGAAAAAGGAGGGAATCTTCCCATTTGCAACAGCAAGGATGGACCCAGAGGGTATTATGCTGAGTGAAATAAGTCAGACAGAAAAGACAAATACCATATGATTTCACATATATGTAGGATCTAAAAAACAAATAAATGAGCAAACAAAACAGAAATAAACTCATAGAAACAGAGAACAAGCGGACGGTCGCCAGATGGGAAGAGAGATGGGGGAATAGGTGAAAGAGGAAGGGATTAAGATGCAGGAATTGCCAGATATAAAAACAACCACAGAGATGTAAGGTACAGCATAGGGAATACAGTAATAATATTGTAATAACTATGTATGGTGACTGATGGGCACTAAAATTATCAGGGTGAGCGATCACTTTATAGGTTATATAAATTTCTAATCACTATGTTGTTCACCTGAAACTAATATAATATTGCATGTCAACTGTCATAGAAAAAAAAGTTTAAACTTTTTTAAGCTTCGTTTTTAACCAGCTCTAATGCTTTATAAATTTGGGGGCTAATTCTAATTTGCATGATCCATGCTAAACTAATAAATGAGAAAATTTTCCAGATGACCTTATCAACTCGTCTTTCTAGTAAACACACATAAAATGTCCTTCTTACACCCAAAAGTGTGGGTCTCAGCCCTGCTGCACATTCAAGTCACCAGGGACACCCGTAGAGCCTGCCACACCCTGGCTCTGCCCCTAGGGATGCTGATGGAGTCGGTCCAGGACGGGGCATTGTCATCAGCATTATT
Source organism: Desmodus rotundus (assembly GCF_022682495.2). Lineage (NCBI taxonomy): Eukaryota > Metazoa > Chordata > Mammalia > Chiroptera > Phyllostomidae > Desmodus > Desmodus rotundus. Next base: position 91,871,300 of record NC_071388.1, on the reverse strand, counting down.
TAAAAGCTCCCAGGTGATGTGGATGTGAGCCTGGGGTGGGAGGCCCTGCTCCACCATGTTTGGCACGGATGCCTTTTCTATCCTAGAGGATGAGGTTCAGCAGCCCCTCTGCCCAGAGGGCGTACCTGAGTTTTGCAGGACCTCCAGAAAGAGTCTCCCTTTGTACATGCCATCAGGGAAGGTGTAGTAGATGCAGTAGTACTCCCCTGTGTCGTTCGTGGTCAGCGACCTGAGAGTGAGGTCCAGGTTGGGGCCGGGGGCCACTCGCTCCCTGAAGGCTGGGTGGATGTGCCATCCCATGTTAGCATGGTGAATGGCCAGCATTTGGTCCTGCTGCTTCCAGTCCACCTGAGTCACTGTGGCAGTGGTAGAGGAAAGGTGACACTGTAAGGTGACAGAGCCTCCTTCCTCTGCAGAAATATCCCTTGTGGTTATTATTGTGCCTGTCACAGCTCCTAGGGCAGGGAAAAAAGCATGCATGAGTCTCCGGTCAGCAGCTGGCCTTGGACCTTCCCACGGAAATTCCAAGGGGCTTGGCGTCCAGAATTGGCCTTTGGAATGTTAGTCTCCACAGTCCCTCCTGTCCCTCCCCCAGGGGGACTAATTGCCACACAGTGGAGCACTTCGCCATCCCAGGATACTCCGCCGCGATATAGGTCCGTGGCCTGCTCACCCCTTGCTTTCATGGGCTTACTTTGTCTCCCACCCAGAGTGCAGGCCCTGTGAGCCACTGCTTCTGTTTCACTGTATCTCCCAGCAGCTCAGTTCTGTGCTGGACTCATTCTCCTTTGAAATATGGCTGTTTGGGTGACTGCCACTTGGGGACCCAGAAAGCCCTCCAGGAAAGCCATGGGATCCAAAAGGAAGGAGCACTGGAGAGAAACTGTTTCTCCAACGCAAGGCCACCGTTTGGCCCCTACCCCCCTTCCATGGTTCAGAAAGCGACATAAAAACTAATGTGTGCTGCAGTTTTTAAATATTCGGGTCCCTTTTAACACAGAAGGAAATAGATTTAACATAGATTCAACCTATAATGGTAGAACCTCTAGAATCTGTGAAGAAAACAATTCTTGTACAATATTTTTCCAGAAGTTTCCTCAAGGACAAAAGTAGAGAAGATGGAGCAGTAGTGAAATTCTAAAAGCGAATTGACTATTCCTCCTCCTTAGTCCCTTTGTCTCCCGCTGCCTCCTTTCTTGGGTGGGCCAGCCACGCTTGCCCGACCTCAGGTCCTTCATCTGCCACCCACGACAGACCTGTGCCTCCTTCTCAGAGGAGGAGAGGGGGATGCAGGGCTCTGAAAACTGTGGTTCTCTTCCTGCAGGCAGACGCAGCGTTCACTCCCAGCCTCCCCCGTCCTCCTCCCCACTCTCCTTCCACCTTCGGTTCTATCTAGGCTGGATTTGCCCCCCTTACCTGAAGCCAGCACAGCAGCCTGCCTCAGCCCCTGGGCCCAGATCAGCAGGAGGCACCACTGCATGCTTCTGCCCAGAGGGCCTCCAGGAAGCAGATGTGGCCTCGTCTGCCACGGAAACGGGCCCACTGCAGATGGCGAGGCGAAACTGAGCTATGAGGAGAGAGGGTCTCGGAAAAACTGAGTTCAGCAAAACCAAAGACAGATAAATTTCTCAACAAGTACACACAGTGCACAGGCGAGCCACAAGAAAGATCATGAAGGAAACACATTAAAAAATAAGCAAAGCTGTGGTTAGAGGTACATTACACTGGTCTTTGGATTACTATTAGTCAATCTGCTGTTTTAAATTCTCTTACTGCACTTTTTTTTTTTAAATCAGCCTTTATTTAACAAGCTCAGGATATCCGTGGCACACCTAGGATTTATAGAACCTGTTACCAACGGGGTTCACTGTCTCTCCCTGACTTCACCCTACTAGAGAGTGTGCAAAGATAAGAGAAACTCAAGTCTGTTCACTTCTAGGCTAGGAACTGCACTCGAAATGTAAGGAGCCAGTGAGCAAGAGGCATCTACTATGGGGGACCAGACACCAGTGGGACACAAGTCTTGGACAAACATAGGAATTCACTTAAATGAGGTCCTGTCCTTGAATCTTCTATCTTCTGTTTTGTTCATATGAATTGAGACTTGGTTGAATTCCAGCTTAATCTCTCTGACCGAGTATTATCAGAGAAGACCAGAAGAATGAGTTTTCTTGTTCGTGGCAACCCCAGGAATGCAGAGTAGGGCGAGCTCCCAGTCGCCTGACCCTGGAAAGAGATTGGTTGACCCTCGCTTCCTTCGTTCGTTTGAAAGTCCCTGTGTGTCTACAAAGCACCAGACTCATAGCCAGCTCTGGAAATATGAGCGTAAATAATTACAGCCCTGCCCTCTGACAGTTCACAGTCGAAGCAGACTTTCTGGTGAAGCCACACTCTGAGGAGAGGAGGTGGAAGGTCCACACTCGCCTGCTTTCAGGGCTCCCCCCTGCTTCTCTGGGTGTGCTCCACAGTGTGTATCCCGAAACTACACAGCTCCCCCAGGGGAAGCATCCGAGGCCTGGTGCTCTGTCCCCTCGTTTCGGGCCAAGCACCCTGAGCATCCCACACCCTCCAGGCTCCTATCATCCTTTTCCACTGATGCTTCACCTCAGACCAGCCTCTTCTCCTTCCTAGGTTCTGCCTATTTCCAACTCTGCACCAGGGCCCATTCATGTCCCACAGCCCACCGCCAGCCCCTTGGAAAATGCATGCCTCACCAGCTTCTCACTGCCTTTCCCAAGTCAGCCTGTCCTTCTAGGCTCACATCAAAATACAACACCCTTTTCAACAGTCATGGCTCCTTTAACATGATACCTAACATGTGTCCAAGGAAAGGTGCTGAGGTTGAACTTGTCGTTCCAAAACTGGTTGCCAAGCCGAAGAAGCCAGGCATGGGAAAGCCAGGAGCAGCTGGTGGGAGCAGAGCACACAGTGGGGTAGATGCTGGGCCAGGATAAACGTACAGCTTGTGTTTCTACAGCAGGGGCAACTGGAAACCAGGGAGGCAAGACCTGTCTTATATAATGAAGAATACAAAGACATTCAGACTGGATTTTTTTTTTAAGTTAAGGAATTGTTCTATTTGTTTCTAAGCAATCAGTTCAAAGAGGAACACAGTCAAGTCCATTCTGATGAATGTCGTTCTCCAGAGACATTGGAGCTGGTGATTAACAGACTCTGGAGTAGCAAATACCTGGGTCCACATTCACCCTGGTCTGGTGACCTTAAGAAAATTATTCAACCTCCTTAGGACTCAGTTTCCTCATCTGCAGTAAGAAAAATAAAACATCCCCTCCCCTTTTCGTGGGTCATTGTGAAGATTTGGTGAATTAAAGTTCGGGAGAGTATTTAGAACAGCGGAACACAGGAAGGGTTCAATTCATCAGTGGCAGTATTGATGATAATATTAATTAAGGAAATAAAGGGGAAATCAGAGGAGAATCTCTATCTAGGGAGTGTGTTTTGCCAGGAGTAAACCCTGGTCTCTGGACCCCAAGACCTCCTCATACTGTCACACGCATCTGACATGAGAATGTGAGGGTAAAATGTCCCAGCAGAAAAGTGGCCTCTGTACCAGCCGGACCCTGAAGAATTCTTGAAGGAAGGTGTATGATGGAAGATTCTCCCCAGGGAACCTTCCAGAAGTCCCTGCTTGGAGCCTCCTACTGGGTGGGGCTCCATCTGGAACACTTGCTGGTCTGACCGGCCACTGGGAAGAGCAGGCCTGGACTGAGAGCTCCCAGGCCGCCCAAGCCTTTGCGTCAGTTGGCCACCTCATGGCACAGCATGAACCTCTGTAGTCAGTCAGATACTGACTCACCTTTCCATTTGAAAGTTTTAAAAGGAGCCCTGTAGTTTTCTCTGCCCTCACTTTTGCAGTTGTGGCCAAAGGGGTCTGGTTAGTCTTGTTGCAGCTACATGGATGTAAATACCAAGGGACTCTGTTTGCAGGTAAAGGGGAAGTAGTGCTGGCCTAGAATGCAAAACCCTCCCCAGGCCCCTCAATTCCTTTCACAGCCCAGCCTTCCCCTGGCCCTGCAGTACCGTGTGAGCCCACAGACACCCCACCCCCCATCTGTAGACAGGAGCCTGTGGCCATGGGCAGGGGTCACAGAACCGGGAGAACAGACGTGGTCACACTTTATATAAGACCTTTGACTTGTACACAGCAAACACTACCTAGATTTTTCTCTGGGTGCAAACCAATCTCTCAGCAGTGTCTTTGATCTTCAGCCTCTCCAAAGTCTCCCCCTGAGCTCCAACATGGTTGGGGACCTTCAGGGATACCACAACTTTCTCCCTCCCTCGTTTCCCGGCCTCTCATCAAGTGCAGCATCCTGCAGCCGGGCAGCAGTGAGCCTCTCAGCCAGGGGCTCTCACTCTCTGTCTCCAGACCAGCGCCTCCTGGTGGCGGGCTGTCTTGTGGCCAAGGGGGCAGCGGGCCCTGATGCCCGCGGTCTCCAAAGGGCTCTGGGAGCAGGAAAGCGAGAACAGAGAAGGGACTGCCCTGTGTCCCCTCCCCCATCTGCCCCATGCCATAGCAAAGCCGTCTCCCGGGGGAGCCATCGGAGCAATGGGGTAGTTGTTTGCAAGCCCTTTGTGGAGAGAACTGCCTCAGAAAATCAAAGGCCCAGCATGAAAGGAATGGCTATCACCCGAGGCGTTTTAATAAGTCTGTGAGCCCCGGGGTTTGTTGGCTGAAACTGGCTCCTGGTAAATGCGAGTGGGTAGAGTCTGGGGGTGGGATTGCTGACTGTAGTCAGTCCAGCCCCCTCGGCGAGGCAACTCTGAGGACCTCCCTGACAAAGGCTGCGGAGGACTTCAGTGGACTCCGGGGAACTTCCTTCCCCTCCCAGCCGTGAAACAGGAGAGAGACCCCCCACGACAGTCTGGAGTGCAGAGTCATAGAAAAGTCTTTGGGAAGAAGCAGCTGATCTCCCCTCAATTTAGGCCTCTCGCCCACAACATCACCCCCTCAACGCTCCTCCCCCGTCCTAGATAGGACCATACTGGCGTTCCACCCCTAGTCCCATCTGCCTTGGGAAAGGCGTCCTCTGTCCTGGAAACTTTCGTCCTGCGTCCTACTCTCTGGGGCCCTCAGCCTCCAGGGCAGCTAGGACTGGGTGAACGTACAAGTGAGCGCCTCATCCATTCCAGGAGCTGTGCCATCATCCAGGGCTCTCCCTCCACCAGCGAAGAGAATGCCAGGCCTAGGGCGTTTCACGGGCGGACTACAACGAACCTTTCAAGGGCAGGTAATTCCAATGTTGGTTAAAATATACACACACAGGATGTAAAGGGAAACTTCTAAATTAGTTTTATGACGTGAACTTCAAAATGATATAAAAATTGTTAGGATTACATACAGTCCTAACCTCACAAGTGTTGAGGGAGAAAAATTCTAAATAAAATGGTCACACAGACCCCAATAGCATATTAAGCAAAATACGTAATAACAAGGTAGAATGTATTCCAGGAGATTCAGTGCTAGGAAATCTATTAATATTAAATACTAGATCTACATAGAAAACTCATGGTTATTTCCTTTAATGCTGAAAAGAAAATTCAATCCCCATGACTGATTAAATAAAAAACATTCAGTGAAATAAATATTGATAAATTCTTTCTTAACATAGTTACATACACACACACACACCCCACCCCAGAGCCCACATCTCTTTTGATGGGAAAACACTGGAGGTTTTCCTGTGAGAGTCAAGAGTAAGACCGGGACGCTCACTATCGCCACAAACAGTGGCGCCTCAGAAACATCAGCCGACTTTACTAGGTGAGAGCGGCAGTTAGAGGCATGAGAATTAAAAGTAAGTATATAAAACTGTTTCTAGTTATTGATGGAAAACCCAAGAGAATCATTGGGGGGGACTCACAAAAATTTAAATTCTGCAAAATTTGGAGGATATAAAATTAATATAAATAAACAAGTAGTCTTTCAATATATAACCATTAACCAGTTAGAAGATATTTTGGAAGAGAAACTCATTTACAACAGCAGTAAAAAACGATAAAATACTTAAGAATAAATTGGACGAAAAATGTGCAAAAACCCACATGAAAAAACTTCACTCAAATAAGTTAGCTATCCAAATATAATTTTAAATGAAACCATACAAATACTAGAAGAAAACCTAGGTGACTTCCTTTAAAACCTAGAAGTAGAGAAAACCTTTTTAACTATGGCTCAAAATCCTGAATTGTAAGTACAATTTTGTAAGGAGTTTGACTACATAAATTTTTTTAATATATTTTAAAGATTATGTCATTACAGTTGTCCCAATTTTCCCCCTTTCCCCCCCTCCAACTAGTACCCCCATTTCCCCTCTTAGTTCATGTCCATGGGTCATACCTATACATTCTTTGGCTTCTCCATTTCCAATGTTATTCTTAACCTCCCCCTGTCTACTTTGTGCCTACCAGTTATGCTTTTTAATCCTCTACCTTTTCCCCCCATTTTCTCCCTCCCCTCCCAGCTGATAACCCTCCAAATGGTCTCTACATCTATGACTCTGTTTCTGTTCTGCTTGTTTGCTTGATTTGTTATTTGGATTCAATTATCGATAGTTGTGAATTTATAGGCATTTTAATGTTCATGATTTTGATCTTTTTTTTGTTTATATAGGTCCCTTTAACATTTCGTATAACAATGCCTTGATGATGATGAACTCCTTTAGCTCTACCTTGTCCGAGAAGCACTTTATCTGCCCTTCCATTCTAAATGACAGCTTTGCTGGATAGAGTCATCTAGATTGTAGGTCCCTGCTTTTCACGACTTTGAACACTTCTTGCCAGTCCCTTCTAGCCTGCAAGGTCTCTTTTGAGAAATCAGCTGATGGTCTCAGGGGAACTCCTTTATACATAACTATCTGCTTTTCTCTAGCTATTTTTAAGATTATCTCTTTAGCAGTAAAAACAGCCTCTTCAACAAATGGTGTTGGGAGATCTGGACAGCTACATGCAAAAAAGTGAAACTCAACCACCAACTTACACCATTGACACGGACCCCGGCCAGCAGGATCCTGTGTTGTGGCAGCAGTAGACAAATAAACACGAACTACAGAAATCCCATGGAAAAAAAGGGACGGCATGGCCACTCTCTAAGTGAGAGAGGGCAAGAGGGCTAGAGAGAGCTCAAAAGAGAGAGCTGACCCTTGCCTGGACAGGTTTTTATTGCTTTTCTGGGCACATTACATTGAGGATGGTCCTCATTTACTATGCACAGGTTCATCACAGGTGATTACCTTTTACAGACAACAAAGGACAGAATGCTGCTAATTGCTTCAAAGAGAAGGATGTTACAGATCAAGGGGGAAAGTGGTTGAACTGGTTACACTCCATAGTTGGGTGGTTTAGCACAGACTTTAGGAAGTTAAAGACTCAGTAAATATTTGCTGCCTCAATCCAGGGTGAGGGAGTTTTAGCAAAAACAAGTCTCATAGCAGCCTAGGTAAAATGAAGGCCTGATTCCCCACGGGAGAACCTGTCTGTGGGCATAGGTCCTGCCCGCCAACCTCGCTCCCCACTGGCTTTTCCGAGTTGGGTCTGGGCCACATTTCCCACGTGTGGAATGGTTCCCCATACACCATACACAAAAGTAAATTCAACATAGGTAAGAGACTTAAATATAAGTCATGGCACCATAAAAGTCCTAGAGGAGAACATAGGCAGGAAAATCTCAAATATTCCACACAGCAATGTTTTCACTGATATGTTCCCTAGAGCAAGGGACATAAAGGAAAGAATAAACAAATGGGATCTCATCAAAATAAAAACTTCTGCACAGCTAAAAAAAAAAAACCATCAGCAAAATGAAAAGGGAGCCAACCATATGGGAAAACATATTTGCCAATGATACCTTGGAAAGGGTTAGATCTCCAAAATATATAAAGAACTCACATGACTCCACTCTAAGAAGACAAACAATCCAATTAAAAGTGGGCAAAGGACCTAAAGAGACACTTCTCCAAACAGGACATACAGAGGGCCCAGAGTCATATGAAAGGATGCTCAGCATCACTAGCTCTCAGGAGATGCAAATTAAAACCACAGTGAAATACCACTCACACCAGTCAGAACATAAACAAATCAACAAACAACAAGTGCTGATGAGGTTGTGGAGAAAAGGGAACCCTAGTACATTGTTGGTGGGAATGCAGACTGGTGCGGCCACTATGGAACACAATATGGAATTTCCTCAGAAAACTAAAAATGGAACTGCCACTGCTGGGACTATACCTTAAGAATCCTGAAACACCAATCCAAAAGAACTTATGCACCCCAATGTTCATAGCAGCATAATTTACCATAGCCAAGTACTGGAAGCAACCTAAGTGCCCATCAGTAAATAAGTGGATAAAAAAACTATGGTACATTTACACAATGGAATATTATGCAGCAGAAAGAAAGAAGGAGCTCCTACCTTCGCCACAGCATGGATGGATCTGGAGAGCATCATGCTAAGTGAAATAAGCCAGTCGGTGAAAGACAAATACCATATGATCTCACCTATAAGTGGAACCTAATCAACAAAACAAACAAGCAAGCAAAATAGAACCAGAGACATTGAAATAAAGAACAAACTGACAGAGGAGAGGGGAGAGTGGATAAGGGGAGAAAATAGGGGAAGGGTCATCAAGGAACATGTATAAAGGACACATGGACAAAGCCACAGAGGGGTAGGATTGGGGGTGGGAGGTGGGGGTGGGTGCGGCAAGGTAAAGTGGTGGCGGGAAAATGGAGACAACGGTACTTGAACAATGATAAAAAAAAAAAGAGTATCGAACAACAACAACAAAGATCTCTTTTTATCTTTAAACTTTGGCATTTTATTTTCTAAAAAGTGTTTGATTTAAAACAATCATAAAGAACAAAAGACAATGGTAAAGTAGAAAAGAATATTTGGAACTTATTTCACAACCAAATGATTTATCTCCTTACGATAAGGAGATCCTAAAAATCAACAAAAAAAGACCAAGAACCCTGAAGACGTCAAAATATGTGAACTGATAATTCGTAGAAAAAGAAATACACATGTTCCTTAAACACATGGAAATTTCCTCCATCCCAGTCAGAAAAGAGAGATATACAGTAAAACTATACTGTAAAACCATTTCTCACCCACCAGATTAGCAAAAATCAAAATTTTTACACTATACTGGTGAGGCTACAGAGAAACAGGTGCTATCATGTTTTGCTGTTAGGAATACAAAATGATACAACTTTTTTGGGGATGAGAACTTGTCAATATCTGTTCAGAGCTCAGCTGGGTTGATGTAGGAGTCCCACTTCTAGAAATCTATTCTAAGGACATAACTGCACAAGTGTGAAGTGACATACGCACAAAGTTATTCCTTAAATCATTAGAGGTACTAGCAAAAAAACAACATGAAGCAACTGAAATGTCCATCAGTAGGGGCCTGGCTGCATAAGCTCTGACGCCTGGCCCTTCCTGAATAAACGACGCTCCCTCCACATCACGGAGGACTCGGCAGCCAAAGCAGGAGAGCACCTCACGGACATGCAGTGATCTCCAGAGACTTTGTTAAATAAGAAAGTGAGGTGCCAAAGGTCTGTCACGGTATGCTGCCTTTGTGGAACGGGAAAAGGGAGTAAATACATGAGTACAAATTTGCTCATATTTATAATAAAAAACGCTGTAAGAATTACTCAGAAATTAATTTTTAAAATTGGTTATCATTAGGTGATGGGAAAGGGGGTGGGAGGAGGGGATTGGGATGGAAGAGAAACTTATTTAGGTGAGCTTTTAACTTCTAAGACATGTAACTGTTTTGTATACTGAAACATTCATATTGTATTAAAAACAAAAAAGCAACACTATCCTTAAAATTGAAAGAAAAATGAAACAAATTAATCCAATTGCCTATAAAATTAGTAACAATCACACAGAGAAAAAATTCATTTCAACTGATTTCAAAACTTAGCTCCTTTATTTTCTGGGTGGTATATATTTTAGGGTAAAAAATATATTCTATTTATTCAAGTGTATGGTTATTTTGAATAAGTAATAACATTAAAGTTGTTTAAAACCAAGCTTTTCAGAAAATAGCTTGGTTTTAAATAGCTTAAGAGAAAATAGAAGTATAAATTGAAATAAGTAAAACCCTGTAATTTTGAATTTGAATTTGAACTCTCATTATAAAGTCATGATTTAGTACAACATACAAGTTGTCTAGCTAAGCCCATTGAATTGAGTTAAAAAAAACAATATTCTAGTAGCAAAGAGTGCTCCAGGAACCAGACTATGGTCTGTGATGCTGTTCTGCACCTGGGGAGCCGGAGCTCCTGAGAGAAATGCCTGGCTCCAGGTTTGGGGCTGCGAATGTACGAGGCAACTGTGGGGCATCTCATCCTCGTAGAAAATAAAGAATCTTTCAGAGATTAATGGGATCATGTCAAAAAGACCAGACCAATTTGCAGGGACCACAGCTCAGCCAGAGTTGGACCAATTAAAGTGTGAAAAAGAAAAATGGCTGTAAGAATATATTAAAGGCCTTAAATCTATAAATGACACTCCCAAAACAGAAAACTCCACCCTCCGCCCCCAAAACCTCAGCTTCATTTGTTACTATTAGAGGTAGTTACTATACCAACTCCTTGTTCTGAAAATTGGTAATTAAAGTTCAAAGGATTTATTTTGTCTTTCTACTTGGAACTGTATTTAAGGATAATTAAATAGCCCCAGTTGATGAGGGAAACCGCTTCTTCACAGAATAATTCCAGCTAATAAATATAAAATAAATTTGGTGAACCCTAATGAAATAGTTGATTTAATTAAGGATCATCAATGGAAACTAAATTCATCATGTAGAACGTGCTGGCAGAGCTGACGCTGCAACAGAACTGCTCAAAGACAGATCGCCCTGTCTCCACTTTGTCCCGCTGACTAAAGCCAAACACCTCTGGAGCCTGAACAACCAGACATCCCATGCCGTCTGCTGGGACCCGATGCACAGTGTACAGCATTAGCCATGAAATATGCTTGTCTGAAACGTTTTCCCTGAATCTAAACAGGCCTTTAGGCCTGACTTCTAGTTTGTAGGAAGCCCAGCACAGCACACAGGTAAACGAGCCAAATGAGCTCCACTACGAAGTAGAGAGAAAGGCAAATGCGGGCAATTGCTTCAACAAAACAATGTGGGGGAAAAAAGAGGGGAGGAAGACTATCTTAAATTAACATAAATTTAGGAGATATAAACCCTAAATGCAATTCATGGTCCTTGATTGGCCTTTGGTTTAAACAAAGACATTACAGGAGCAATTGAAAGAAATCAAACATGAATTGAGCATTAATTATATAATAAACGATTGTTAGTTTTGTTAAGTGTTATGACCTCAGTTGTGTCCCTCCCCTCCCCAAATTCATATGGGGATGGCCTAATCCCCAGCAGTACCCAGAGTGTAACCGTTATTGGAGACATGATCTTTGAATGGGGCGACTGTGCTAAAAGGAGGTCTTTACAGTGAGCCCGCACCCCGTAGGATTGCTATCCTTAGGAAAAGAGGAAACCTGGGCACAGAGAATCTGACGTGCGTGCAGAGGGACAGCCCAGTGAAGAGACAGTGAGGCGGGGACCATCTGCAAGCTGAGACGAGAGGCCGCAGAAGAAACCAACCCTGCTGACGGCTCGATCTTGGGCTTCCAGCCCTCAGACTGTGAGACAATAAGTTTCTGTTGTTGAAGCCGCCCAGTCTGTGGCATTTTGTTATGGCAGCCCTGGCAACCAATGCAGTGTGACAATGATAATTTATGTTGGAAAAACTTTTTAGAGATTTCTACTGAAGTTTTTAAGTGTAAAATGTCATCATGTCTGTAATTTTTAAATCCCTATAAAATAATGAAGAAAAGGTGATAAAATGATGGTAAATTAAGGTGATGGGGATGTGGATATTAATTATCTTTCTACCTCTCTGTAAATTCAAAATTCATAGTAAAAAGTCAGTTAAAAGAAAGGAAATGTTCAGACGCAGCCAGGAGGAGGAGGGCACCAGGCAGGAGGCGCCTGCAGCACGGAGGGGCAGGAGGACAAAGCACCCAGTGCGGGGGGGGGGGGGGGGGGGGGGGGGGGGGGGGGGTGCGCTGCCTGCCGCAGCATCGAACTCGGCTGCTCTGACTTTCAGTACCTCTGAACGTGGGTACCGGCTGATTAGCATGGAAGCGCACATTGCATCAGAGGAATTGCCAACAGCAAGACTGTGAGAAAGGAACGATTAACAATGAATCTGCCCTGGCAGGAGCTCCATCGGCTGGAGTGTTGTCTGGATTCGCCCAGAGTCGAGGGTTCGATCCCCGATCGGGCCCATACACAACAGTTCGATCTCTCTTCCACCCTCCTTCCCTCCCTCCCTCCCTGCCTTCCTTTCTGTCTATCAAATAAATAAATAAATAAATATTAATAAAAATAATTCGGTTTGGCTATAAAACATTACTAATTTCAGTCACTTACATGAACTACTAAACATTTAAGTATAAATACTGTTTAGCATAATAGTAAGTATGTATACAACTGAAAAATGCAGTTGGAAATATATAATTAATTTGAAATGTCATAATAATTAAAGGAGCTTTTCAGTATCGAGCCAGACTCCTCACATTGGAAAGGCAGTTCTTAGTCTGAGCTAAGGCTGCTTGATTCTCTGTCGCAACAAATCCACCAGCCACCATGCTTCTCCATGCCAGTCAGTCAACACATATTGAGCACTTACTTGGAAAAATTGCTCTGTGAGGCATTACGGTTGATACGAAGAAGAAGTTTACCCAAGGAGTTTACAATCTAATTAGAAAGTTTCATATCCAAAAATATTGTAAAATATAAGATAAGCTAAAATCGCAAATGACTGCTACAGATGAGCAAAGGTAGATTTGTAGGATGGTCACTTGTATCAGATAAAAGGCGGAAGAGGTAGTTGTGTGGATGAAGCAAGGATGTCTAATCTCAGAGCAAGGAGATTGTACCTGAAAAACATAAGGTCTAATGTGGAAGCAGTAGCAGCCTGCAGCCTGCAGCCAATGCAGAGACCGAGCCCCGGGGACAGTGTTAGCCACACCCAGGTTCAAGTGCTCCTAACACCTCAGAAACGGGATAGCACACTGGGCCATGCTTAAACTGAATGCTTACACACATGGATTGTGGAAAACAAAACACATTATGATTGTGGATGGTTTGTGGCTCAAGGGAAGGAATGAACAAAGTCTCAGTAAAGAAGGGGTTATTCATTCATAAGGCCCCACCTGGTCGCACAGGGGTTGATGTGCACTGCGGTCTCCCTTGGTCAAGGTCAAGTGGGAAACACAAATCCTCCATGGGCCTCTGAGAACAGCGGGGGGAGCAAACATGCGTCCTGTGGGGCTGCAGCGTGCCCAGGAGTGTCAGACTGTGCCCCACAGTCGTCCTGGCTCAACACAGGCTGTGGTTCTCTTTGCCTTAAGGAATTGAAGCTACCCGGCCAGAGTGTCTGAGAGAAAACTTTGAGGCAGGTGAGACATGATGTGAGGTCTGAAGAACGAAGAGCACAGAGAATTCTGCCAGCCAAAAAGAGGGGTCAAAACTGAGGGGCAGCCTCCCGACCTCTGTTTGGTTCTCAGTAAAGCCTCAGTAAAGCCTTTCCTTTCCACCACGGAGCCAAACCACCTCCCACCTCACCAGCACAGTCTGCAGTGAAGAGCCCAGCGTGGCTTATGTTGCTTCCGTGGTAGCCAGCACCGGAAACCCCAGCCTCCGTGGTCAACGCTCGTCATCTGGATTGCTCTTCCTGTAGGGCTCTAATCTGACCCAGTGTCCCACCCTTCCTGCCTCCCCACTCCCACTCTGTGCCTTGAGTCTCATGGGTTGTCATCAGCAGTACTTTTATCTTCAAAATCACTAGTTTTCACTAACCACTTGGAAGAAATGCAAATTCCCAGGCCTAGTGAATCCAACTCCAGTGGGGAGGTGGGGGGCAGAAGTCTACACTGTGAGGAGCCCCCCGGGTGAACGCACAGTTGCTGAAGTCCATCTGCAAGGACTCTCCTTCCAGGTCTTCATGGAGCAGCCTCCCTCGGCCAGTTCACTGCGGCGGCCACCTCCCTTCCTGCACCGTCACTAAAAGACCTCAGCCTGAGACAGCAGTGGAGCCACCTCTCCACCTATTATCTTCACCTCTAACGTCTGGTGTCACTCACCCCCGACCTGTGCACACACGACTCCTGAATCACCCTGTCTGAATTTCTTAAAAAAGAATCTTCTTTTCTTTTATCCTAAAACAATGATCTCCACATTTTCCCCTTTTATTTCATACACCATCACTTAAAAAGAATTTAAGTAGTGACCTCCCAAATGTGTGTTTTTATATAAAGTTTGCACACATATGATATGTAGTTATATTTTATACATTATAAAACAAAAACTGAGAATAGAAAAATTAGAGGTTAGGTAAAAATATTTAAATAACAAATGTGAGGAGATCTTCTGTATGCGCTTCAATGACTCATGTGGTGCAAATCACTTTGGAGACACCAGCTTGAAGAAACTGAGACCTTGCAAGGGCCGTGCTTCCACTACAAGTTTCTAGACCCAGAGACAGGTGGGCCTCTGACTAGGAGTACAGGTTAGACCTTGGCAGGTGTGTGATAGTAAATAGTTAACAGCAGGTGTCAGAGGGGGAAAAACTGCCGGGTTTGTAGCCTTTGTCAATGCCAGTGGCATTTCAAGGCTACCAACAGGATGTCCCTGAATGTGAGGGCAAAATTGTCTTCAGCAAGCAGGTGCAAGTTAGCTCTAGTGCTAGGTTTCCGGTTAGCTCTATTTTTCAGTTAATTCCCTTTCTTCCTGGGAACTGGTTTCCTAATTAAGCATTTTCTAATTAACGTGCTCCCTTTTAATTTCTCAAAGCCCCTGCTATGTTTGGGGTAATTCTTCAGTCCTTCCGGCTTTGGCGGGAGCCCCCAGGTCTGATTCGGGAGCCAGATGGGCACCTGGGACTTGTTCTCTTGGGAGTGAGAGTGGGCGGGGAGAGAAACAGGGACAGCCATGCCTCAGAAATCCCTACCCCCTGGCCCTGTGCAAAGCTATGGGTTCGTGCAAGTGCATCCGCCTATAGACGGGCGCTGGGATTTCAGCAGATGGCTCCCTCACCCGTGCTCCTTGACTCCAGTGGCTGCTGCTCCCTGCTGCCCTCCCCACCTGCAAACCCTGATCCTGACAGTAGAGAGTAGGCAGGAGCTCTTGAACTTTTTCATTAAGAGCCAAATGAAAGTGAACTGTGTGGATTAATGTGAGTGTCACTAATATGAATGGAGTAGTTACTAGGTGCCAGGCACAGCTCCAACTGCTTTCTGCGGTAGGTACTATTAGTATTCCCATTTTGCAGATAAGGAGGCAGGTTTGGAGAGGTTAGACCCTCTGCTCAAGGTCACATAGCTAAGAGGTAAAATCTGAATTTGAACACAGCCAGGCTGACCCCAGAGCCCTTGGTTACAGTGACTCACATTCTGCTGCTGAACAACCACCTGTGGGTGGTTGGTGCGGAGGCAGGCTCTGCATGGGTAGAAACCCAGAGAAGCGTGCCCCTGTCCTCAAGATGCTTCCCGCAAGCTTCCAGGCTCCTTAGGAAAGCAAGACTAATGTAAGTGAAGTAATTAGAAAATCTTAGCAGACAGTCTGTAATTAGCTCTAGTTTAATATCCCCCACGGCTAAGAAAAGTGCTTCCTGGTGGCGGCCGTGAGACCTGACCCCTGCCTCCAGAGCTATAATCACTCTTTTAAAAAATCAGAATCTAGGTCAGATGGGGCCCTCAGCCTCCAATCTGGTACTGTAATTCTCTCTCCCAGGGAATCCCCTGACTGAATGGCATGTCCATAAAATAGCCACATAAAGCTGCATTGTATGCACAGTTTTTTCCAGTTTTCTCAGACTAAAGAGAAAATATTTTTAAACCTCTTTTAAGAGGTTCTCAAGGGCCACAGAAGTCTGCGTTCTGGCCCCCCACCTCAGCCTCTCTCTCTGGTAGAATCAGTTCTTCAAAGTTGACCACGGGGGTCCACCCTAGACGGTACGTAGAAAATTAGCTATCTTGAGAAAAAGAGGAACTTTGAAAGTCCAAGCTTGTTCCTATTCCCATTGCTGTGGAACAAGCTACCCCGCAACTCAGTGACTTAAAACGGCAGCTACTTTTTATCTTCCACAATTTATGTGGGTAACAAATTCTTGGCCGGGTCAGTGTATTAGTTTGCCAGGGCTGCCACAACAGAGGACCACAGGCTGGTAGGTTTAAATACTGGAAATCTATTGTTTCACAGTTCTGGAAGTTAGAAATCTAAGACCAAGGTGTTGGCAGAGAGGGTTAATTTCTTCTGAGGCCTGTTAAAGTGATAAGATTAGGCCCAGGGTGAAGCTGCCCTTGCTGAGATCCACATCAGCAAACCAAAGCTTACTCAGTTTCTTTAAAAAAAATTTTTTATTTTTTTTTATTAAAAAAATTTGGTTCAAGTACAGTTGTCTCCATTTTCCCGCCACTTTCCCCCCGTCCCACTCAGCCCCACCTCCTACCCTCAGTCCTTCCCCGCTTTGGCTTTGTTGTGGCTTTACATATAACCCTTGATGACCCTTCCCCTTCTTTCCCCTGTTATTTCCCTCCTTCGTCCCCTCTGGTTACTGTCAGTTTGTTCTAATTTCAATGTCTCTGGTTCTATTTTGCTTGCTTGTTTTGTTGATTAGGTTCCACTTATATGTGAGGTCATATAGTATTTGTCTTTCACTGCCTGGCTTATTTCACTTAGCATAATGCTCTCCAGTTCCATCCATGCTGTCACAAAGGATAGGAGCTCCTTCTTTCTTTATGCTGCATAGTATTCCATTGTGTAAATGTACCACAGTTTTTTGATCCGCTCATTTACTGATGGGCACTTAGGTTGCTTCCAGTACTTGGCTATGGTAAATTATGCTGCTATGAACATTGGGGTGAATAGGTTCTTTTGGATTGGTGTTTCAAGATTCTTAGGGTATAATCCCAGCAGTGGAATTGCCAGGCCAAAAGGCAGTTCTATTTTTAGTTTTCTGAGGAAATTCCATGTTGTTTTCCATAGTGGCTGCACCAGTCTGCATTCCCACCAACAGTGCCCTAGGGTTCCCTTTTCTATCTTCAGCTCTTCCAGAAAAGGAAGCCCTTGTTACCTGCTTAGCTCCCTGACTTAGCTCCAAATCTTCCCTTTCCTCCAAATAAGCAAATAACTCTCCTTTAACCAATCAGGAAATGCCCAGTATAACTTCCTTGTCCTCCTCATTTTGGTCTTTAAAATGGTTTGTACAACTCTTTGGAGTCTCTTTCTATCCGCTAGATTGGATGCTGTCTGATTCGTGAATCATTAAATAAAAACCTTCTAGATCAGTAAATTGTCAGTGGAAAACTTTCTTTTAACAGGTCTCTTTCCTTGGCTTCTATATATTCTCCCCGCGTCTTCACCTGGTCATCCTCTGTGTGTGCTGTGTCCTAATCTGCTCTTCTTGTAAGGACACAGGCAGATGGGTCAGGGCCCACCCATATGGCCTCATTTTACATTAATCACCTCTTGAAAGGCTCTGCCCCCAAATACACTTCTGTGGTTCTGGGGCATAGGGCGGGTGATATAATTTAGGCTATAGCAGCGAGTTCTTTATTCCTTGTGCCTTCACTGTTGCACTCAATGGCTCTAAGTTGGCAGATGGCTGATCTGGAGGGTCCAACAGCTTCAATCACATGTCTGGGGCTTTGGTAGGGATGGCTGGAAAGATGAGCTCCGCCGTGCCTGTTCACAGGAGAAACTTCCTGTGGTCTCTCCACCCTGGCTGTCCTGGGGTGATTGGATGTGTTACATGGTAGGTGGTACCCCAAGTGAACTGGGCAAGACCTTTTAAGACCCAGCCTCAAAAGTCACCATCTTGTCATGCACTATTGGTCAAAGTAGTCACAAATCTGCCCCAAGATGAGGGGAGGTAACATGGACCCCCAACTCTCAATGAAAGGAATCTCAAAGAATTTTGGTCCATTTTTTTTTTAATTGCCACAATTTTTTACAACTTAGCCATATTATCCACAAAAATTCATCTTGTCCCACATGAAAAGATCTTGATAAACACTATAGTTATTCTCAACCCCCTGGGTTCTTCCTGCTTCTGAGGACTGGTGGAGGGGGCTCAGGATCCTAAGAAGCAAATTGTCCCTTTTGGGCCCTGATCTGCCATCTGACCTCACTGATTTCTCAAACTGTTTTCTAGTGACCCAGACACTAAGCTCTGTGGGTCCTTCTTCACTAACGTGGCCGCTCTGCTTGGTCCCAGGAAGTTCTGATACCCACAGTCTCCACCCCACCCACGCTCTCCAACAGGATCCCCTCCACTTTCCTTTTGAGCTATTTTACTGGGCTCATATCTCTCACTCCTGCACCTCTGAGCTACTGTT
Source organism: Desmodus rotundus (assembly GCF_022682495.2). Lineage (NCBI taxonomy): Eukaryota > Metazoa > Chordata > Mammalia > Chiroptera > Phyllostomidae > Desmodus > Desmodus rotundus. Next base: position 91,852,855 of record NC_071388.1, on the reverse strand, counting down.
TTGTACCTTGCATTCCACTTGTTCTCCTTCCATCTTCTTATTGTGAAAAATGGAATTTGGGTATGTCTGACCTAGATGGGACAGGCCTGCCAGAAACCTATTTGCTGGAAAGACAGGAAAGCAGAGAAGTCTCCCTAACAGAAGACAGCACAAGGCACTCACAGGCTGACTGAGGAGCAAGCTTCGGTTCTCAGAATCTCTGCTCCTGTCAAATCCTGAATGACACGTGTCACTTGGATACATCCTGGCTCCCATCCCTTAAACACAGTCCAAAGCCTGGATCCTGGTGAGAAACAGGGCTTTACATAAAAACTGAAAGATCTATTCCCCTCCTTACTTTAAGATCTCCTGTAACTAGTACATCACTAAGAAAGGGACTGGTCTTCCACTTGTCCGTGGAGGAGGGTACCAAAGCGTCCTGTGAGATGCCTGTTTTCACTGGAGGAAAGAGTCCACATGAATGAAAGTGGGGGTTGGTTCCAAGAAATCATGAGGTGGGAATGTCCCAGGGGCGGGAAGCCTACATTAAGAGTTAGAGGCACCAGGGAGTGGCATACATTTGTTTCTACGGAGGCCTGGGAAAGTCAAGATGAGAAAATTCATCATTTTGTCCCTTCTCCTTATTTTCTCCGCTTTAACATCCCTGGATGGGCAGTGTCTCTTCTTGCCCAGTGGCTTTCATTGTGCGTTATCATCAAGCTCCTTCCGTGAGGCAAGCCGAGGAGCGGTGGCACGGCCCCTGCCAATCCTAAGCCTTGTACCTTCACGCCCTGGGAGTTGTCTGAACTCAGTGTCTTCATCTGCATTTCTGGGTTATATCACCTGCTCATTAACCTCAAAGGGCTGTTTTAACAACCACATTTTGTAAATGACTTAAAATGGATAGAATCATATGTAAATATAAATATCTTAATTATCCCATGGCGTTGAATATCTCCTTTGTGACTTCAAAGGGCATGGAACGATTTTAATAACAACTTCTAGACTTTGCCTCTACCTGTGTACATAGCTCTTTCCCTTCCACACTGTAGACCTTTGGAATGTAGGGACATTGTCTCATGTATCTTCATATTCCCTGTGGCACCAACTGCAGAGCTTAGCAAACCACTGGGACTTAACAAATCACTAATAACCAAGTTAATTTTAAAACCTTCCCACCCTGTTCTTCCTCATCATGGGGCATCTCTTTAACTCATAACCAACCACCTTACCTCTTTTCCGGATTAAGACATAGCATTAATGATCGATTAATTAAATTTCACCGTCATCTCTGTGGGACTATGGGGCTGAAATTGTGTCTTTTCCCAGAGACTGCCTCAATTATCAGGGGTCATGAGTGTGAATCACACCTTCCCTGCTCCTGTGCACAAAGGAGTTTCTGCAAGGCCTGGGAGCTGAGCTCCTGAGCCGTTAATTTGAGGTCTTCGGATCTGTAGATCTGGATGCTGCGGGCTGCCTCTGCGGAGAGGCCTCATGACCCAAGGGAATTAAGCTTGTCTGGGTCTCCAGAGAAAGGCACCGTGTCAACACTGTCTCTGGCCGTCCCGGGTGGTGATGACAATGGGGTTTGGGGAGTGAGCACAGGCTGAGAGCTAGCATTTTTCTTTCATAGCACAGGTTCTCTTCTTCCTTCAACTCAACTAAAACTAAAACCAGTGTCCTTTCCAGCTCTCTTCGTAGACACCTGCCATTGCAGCAGTGACCCGCCCCTTCCCTCTCCTGGCACAAATCAGAGTGGCATTTGGCGAGGAGGCAGAGGGGTGCTCCCATTTAAATGGTCTTTTAAAAAGTCCTTACCTCTGTTTAAAGGGTGTTTAAAACAGGAGCTCCCTAGGAGTTTAATCTCATCTAACATATGTGTTACATAGATACTGGGTGCCCAGGTCTAAAAAAAAAAAAAAAAAAAAAAAGTCCTGGGCTCTTTCTTAGATGTGTAGTACCATGGAAAGAAAATGATGAAAAGGCCCTGGTTGAACTTGGAGGGAATAACCCTGCTCCAGTTATGACCACGTACTCCAGACTCATTTGCATAGGTGAGTCATTATGGGTGAGTCCATGCACCCCAGACTCATTTGCATAGGACAAGGAGTCCCAGGTTGTTAGTGACATACTAACTGGGTACTAACCTACTTCCACTCTGACAGATCCCTCTGGCCTGTACAACTGATGATGTGGGGGAAATTCTCTACTGGGGTGACCCACAGGCACTTCCAACTCACCATGTTCAAAGCTGAACTCAACATTTCCACCCCCAAACCTGCTCATTCCCTTGTGCTTTCTATTTCTGCTGGTGAAACCCCATCCACACAGTCATTCAAGTTAGAAACCAAGAAGCCATTCTTGATACCTAGTTTTTCTTCACCACCACACCCAACAGCCATTTACTAAATCCTTAAATTTTTGGAGTCTTTCCCCACCTCCACATCTCCAATGTCCATGTCCAAATGGAGCTTTCGCCATCCCTCACTTGGAATACTGCAATATTATGAGACTCTCTGTCATGAGCCTTTGGAATGGTCCACCTAAAACTCAAATCTGATGCTGTTGTTATTTCCTTAAGTCATGTCTGTAGCTCCCCTAAATCTATGGGAGAGAGTCCAAACATTTTGACAATGGTGCTTCATCTGTTACTCAAGATTCTTCCCCTGTTTAGGCCCTGCCCCCACCTTTAATCTGGTCTCTCCTAATCCACTCTGTACTTTACACATCTATCACCACAAACTGATCATTGTTTTTTCTTTGGTATTTGGCTGGAGTATGCCAGGTATTATGAAAAAAATTTTCTGTTTTCTTTAGGCTACTCTTTTCCTGGTCTTTCACTAGAGAGAGAAGAATTGTGGGGAAGGGTTTTTCTTGGTCTTTGCCTATTGGGGTTTCCAAGTTTGAAGGCATCTCCATCAGCCTGCAATTTTGGATATACAGGAGGCAAAAGGAAAACCCAGAGAGCTCGCCATGGTATTGTTCCCCAAGTCCTGAGGCTTGAGGCAGTCCACCTTTTTCCTTCCACCTGCCCGGGTCTTCCTGTGCTCCTGTTATGCCTGGGAAAGTTTTAGTTGTAGGAGGGAAGACTAGTGAGAAATGCAGCTATTCTATCTTGGCCAGGACCAAAGTCCATCAATTAAGCTATAATAAATAAATCAAAGGAGCTGCTTGAGAAATACATTTGGACCAGACCAGCTGGGTAGTTTGAAAGAAGTATATTCCTCTTTATGGAGAATATGGAAGAGGGGTTTCCCCAGGGAAGTACTGTGCTGGAGTTTTGGGATATACTCTGAGTATCGGAGTGATGTAGAGTTATTCTCACCATGGCCAGTGTGGCTCAATGGGTTGGAGCATCATGGGTTTGATTCCTGGTTAGGGCACATACTCAGGTTGTGGGTTTGATTTCCATTGGAGCTCATATGAGAAGGTGACCGATCAATGTTTCTCTCCACAGAGATATTTTTCTCTCTTTCTCTCTCCCTTCCTCTCAATGAAACAAAACAAAAAGTGTTTTCAAGTGAGGATTTTTAAAAAGAGAGAGTTTTTCTCTATCAAACCCTAGAGAGGAGTTTATTACAGGAAAAACCTGTAAAACTGAACACTGAGGAGAGTCTGAGGAGAGAGAGTGGCCGGAATAAATCCGACTGTCTTAACAAGGCTCACCAGACACCATCACCACAGTAATCAGTCTGACCTCTACCGAAGGTCAGAAAACCCCTAGAGCACCCCCATGTGAACTTCATTTACTCCCCTCATGGAAGGGAAGCCAAAAAAATCTGCAAAGGACAGTTTAAGTTCTCATATAGCAACAGCCGCACATGTCCAGCCACTAATAAAACACTGAATACTTGAAGAAGTTGGCATCTTTGGGCAACATTATGCAGCAGCTTTTAATTGGACAAAAAAAAAAAAAAAAAAAAAAAAAAACACAAGAAGCTATGGGCAAGGACTGGGACAGCCCAGAATGGAGAGGCATGGTTTGGGAGATCCCCCATTTAGGCTTTAATATGGATTATATTCAGGATCCCTCCTTCTTTCCCTTAGCCCATGTCCTATGGCTAAGAATGGCTTGTTGAGAAGGATAGAAATGGGATAAGTTAATGAATTTTTAGGTATGATCACCCCTATCCACACACCTAAAGACTACCAAAACAACCAGACTCGCTGACAGGGGCTTTGAAAGTTTTGAAATGGGGAATCCTGAGATCTGTTGAACTAAAATGGAACACAGTGGTCCATCTGATATTTTCCCTTTAAATCCCAAATTGGAGTTATAAATGTAATTATGGTTCTATGAATTAATGAATTCTGCTCTGACAGCATTATCTCTTTCATATTTCCTTCCTATCCTGAGATTTATTAAGTTTCATTCTTGGACTTATATGACCCATATCGTGTAGTCTCACTGCAGACTGAGATAGCCTAAAAGTGAGAAGGGGGAAATTCATAGATCTGGATAATCTGATCTAATCCCAGGCAAAGAAACCAAATCGTAAAGTGAATTTCCCAAGGTTGTTTAACAAGTCGGTCCTATCTCAAGCCTATACCTCCTCACTTTGAATTACTAAACCGCCCTCAACCAAGAAACTATGAAGTTTCCTGTTTTCTATTCGTGAATCTTTTTAGTGGGATATTACAGAGTGAGACTTTGACATCTAACAACCTCTGAAGCATCTGCTGTTGGCCTGGTAATGAAAAACAAGCCAAGAAATAGACATTTATTTATTTATATATGAATAATTGAGGAGTCAGGCAATCTGTCAGCAAATGGTAGACAAGTAGAACAGACAAAAAGCACATGGGAAACCTCCAGTCAGAAAGAATATTTTCTGACAAGAACAGAAACTCATGCTCCCCACAGCAGCCACCATGGGGAGGGGCTTCAGAGCCCACTGGGCATCTGTGAGACAGGTGCTGAGCTCTGTGAAGCAGCTCCAGGGCCCAAAGGCAACTCTCACACTCAGAAAAGGAGGAGGAAATGGTCCTAAAACTGTGGCAGGAGTGACGGTTTGCTTTTGTGTTGGAAGTGAATGGCTCTCCTGAGGCAGAAATAGCTGTCTCACACAAAGGGAAGTAAGTTCCCCAAGCCTATCACCAAAGGTGATGCTAATACTGGTGTTTGGGGTTTTTGTTTGTTGTTGGCGGGGCTTTCCGTTTCAAAGCAGTAGGTGGTTGTGAAAGACCTCTACTCGGGAAGGTCATTCTCATTTTGGTTCCACACTTGTCTTAGTCTGTCAAAAGGGTGTAAAACACCTTTTGCTGAGTTATAAGAAGAATTGAATTAGACAAGACATGTATTTGCTCTGGGACTACAAGCAAGGCACAGTGTTTCTTACTCTGGGAGATGTAAAGACGAATTCAACAGAAGCTTACAATCAGGAGAGAGAGTCAGGCTGTGCATGCCATCAGCCTCATCGCCAGGCAGTAGGTGAAAAGTGATGTTACGAGACAAAGGATGAAGGGCTAGAGAAGTATGAAGGAGAGTTTATTCCTAATGACAATGAAAGAGAACTGATGTTTTTAGAGGAAATGACATTCTAGTTGGGACTTGGACATTTAGAGAGGGAGTAGAACATTCCAGGTAAGGGCAAGACACCAGCAAAGAAGTGAAACCAGCAGGCACTGAGTCTGGAAAGGGCAAATACTCCAAGAGATTTGGGGCACAGGAGAAAGAAGGTAACTGAATTTAAAAGCTTTAGGATCTGGCTGATGTCCCAAGTGCCTGGGAAGATTTAGTCTTTTCTTTGTTTCCTTTTGCTTTAAATATGCTCTTAAGCTCCCATTGGGCTCCACTCTCCTAAGGGCCTGGGATGGGTGGGGGTGGAGGCATTCAGAAGATCACCAACACAAAGCTGCTTGAACTCACCTCCAAAGACATTTCAAGACCTTTCCTTTCCATTGGACTTGCCTTTCTTTCCTACTCAAGGTAGAAAATGGGCCAGCATTAAAATATATCGCCCATGTCAGTCTCTTTAAAAATCACGATTTTGATTTTCATTTTCCTGCCTGCATGTCATGGGACCCTGTTGCTAAAAGCCCAGGGCCTTCAGCTTTTTCCGTTTCTCTTCCACCACCTCCTTACAGAAACATTTGAAGGGCCAGCTTCACAGGCTTGCTACAGCGGCAGGAGTGGGACTCGCTGTCTCGAGATACCTGTGGGATGTGCACTGGGCAATTGGGTCCGCAGCAGCAAGAGGGGACTATCTGAGCGGGGCCAGGTGCCACGGAGTCCCTGCCATTCCCCCCCACCACCATTACCAGGGAAAAGGGAGAAGAAGGTGCAGCTCCACAACAGGGCCCTGGATGGGCCCGCACCGAAGTTCCTCTTCTTCCTCCGCCTCTGCGCTTCACACAGACAAGTGGCAGACGGAACCCATGCTGTGAGGAAGGATCTCTCTGAGTGTTTGGAGAGGATAAATTTGCAGAAGTCTCTAGGCCTAACAGCACAGATGAGCCAATGAAGGACCCGCTGCTGAGTGGGAAAGAAGTCCAAAAGCACCCTGCCTGGCTTGGGGACCTCCCAGGTGGAAAGAAGGTGGAAAGAAGACCTGGGCCAGGTCTTCCCAGTGACGGAACAGGGATTCTTCACTGCTGTATAGCAGAACCCTGGGCCAGATTCCAAGACATATTGATAGAAATAGTCTGTTTCTACTCATTGGCAACAGAACGGATCGAGAGAATAAAATGCACACTTTCAGAAAAGGTGAAACACGGAGCTCACCAGTTAGCCATACTGAAACACACTCCTAAAAGAAGTGGAGACCACAGAGAGAGAGGTGATACAGCAGCTGTGGTTCCGGGAAGCTGAATTTCCTGTGTGCGCCTGCGGCTGGAGGCAGAACGCTCTTCACCTCCCTCGGGCGGCTGGAAAGAGATGCCCGCAGGGCCCGTGGATACGCGGCCTGGGTTACACCGCGGAGGTCCCACGGAAGGTGTTACTCAAAACTGCACACACCGGCCTTTGGAAAATTAAACACAAAAGGGGTAATATGTGATTATAAATATTATGCAGTGTGTATGAATTCATACACATTTTCATATGCGTATATAAATACGAAGGCAGCAGATGTAGAGAACATTCAAGGAATGATAACTGTCAGGTTCACCTCTCCTAAACAACTTAGTTACTTCCAGAGGCAGCATCAGGTTCATTTAATCAAGAAGAAATACTCAAGAGGCTTCCATTACAACTGTAGGGTTTTCTTTATTAAGCTGCATGGAAGTATATGGGTGGTCATTATATTATTGTCTATTTGCCTGAACTGAAATGCTTTTGGAACACAAATATGGTTCTTTTAAAACAATTTGAGATATAGTTCCCAGATGTGAAATGCACCCATTTAAAGCATGCAATTCAATGGTGTCTAGTGTATTCACAGAGTTGTACAGACATCACCACAATCTAATTTTATGACAGATTCCTCACCCCCAAAACAAACCCCATAGGTACCAGCAGTGAATCACCATCCCTTCCTCCCAACCCCCACCCCGCTTTCTGTCTCTATAAATTTCCTTACTCTAGACAATCCAGACAGACAGAATCATACAACATGTGTCCTTTTGCGTCTGGCTTCTTTCACACAGCATACTGTTTTTAATGTTCATTCCTTCTGTAGCATGGGTCAGTATGTAGCTCCTTGTGGTGGAATAATATTCCTCTGTATGGGCATACCACATTTTGCTTCTCCTTTTATCAGTTGATGGACATTTGGGTTGTTTCCACTCTTTTCTATTATGAAACAGGCTGTTATAAACACTCATGCGCAGATTTTTTGTGTGGACATAATGACAAATTTCTCTGGGGCACCTACCTAGGAGTAAGAATTCTGAGCTGTAGGGTAGGGTAGCTCCCTCTTTAACTTTTGGAGAGGCTGCCAGAATCCTTCCCACAATGGCTGCACCATTTTACATCCTCACCAGCGATGAGGTTTCCAATTTCTCCACATTCTCTTCAATACTTGCTATTGTCTTTTAAGTTTTAAGTCATCTCAATGCATGTGAAGTGGTGTTTTATTGAGGGTGTGACTTTCACTTCCCAAATGGCTAAAAACATTAAGCATCTTTTTGCATGCTATTGGCCATTTGTGTATCCTTTATTTAGAAATATCTATTCAAATCCTTTACCATTTTAATTGAGTTTTTGTCTTTTGATTATTAAGTGGTAAGATTTATTTATATACATATTCTGGATAAAAATCCTTCTCAAATGTAACATATAATTTGCAAATATTTCCCCCTATTGTATGGGTTGTCTTTTCACTTTCCGTGTGATGTCCTTTGAGGCACAGAAGTTTTTAATGTTAATAAAGCCAAATTTATCTATTTCTATTTATCTATCTATTTTTTATTTATCTATTTATTTATTTTTATTTATCTATTATCTATTTCTTATTTTGTTGCTCATGCTTTTAGTGCCATGTCTAAGAAACAATTACTGATCCCAAGATCACAGAAATTTATGCCTATGTTTTCTTCTAAGAGTTTTATAGATTTAGCTTGTACATTTTTTGTGTCTAGTTCATTTTTGTCTAGTGTAAGGTATGAATCCACCTTTCTTTTGCATGTGGATTCAGTTGTCCCTGCGCCATTTGTTGAAAATATCATTTTTTGGAAAATATTATTCTTTCCCAACATAATCACCCTTTTTAACAAAAGAAGCTTTCTTTTTTTTCTGAAACTTATTTTTATAAGGACACAGTCATACTAGACTAAGGTTCACCTTAATGACCTAATTTTATTTTATTTTAAATATATCTTATTGATTATGCTATTACAGTTGTCCCATTCTTTTTCTCCCCTTTATTCCTCTGCATCGTGTAGCCCCCTCACACCATCACTCCCCAACCTTAGTTCATGTCCATGGTTCGTACATGTAAGTTCTTCGGCTACTCCATGTCCCATACTATTCTTAACCTCCCCTGTCTATTTTGTACCTACCATTTATGCTTCTTATTCCCTGTACCTTTCCCCCCTCTCTCCCCCTTCCACATCTCACCTCCCCACTGATAATCCTCCATGTGATCTCCTTTTTTGTGAATCTATTCCTGTTCTAATTGTTTGTTTAGTTCATTTTTGTTTTCTTTTTTTTTTTAGGTTTGGTTGTTGATAGTTGTGTTTGTTGATATTTTATTGTTCCTACTTTTGATCATCTTCTTTTTCTTAGATAAGTCCCTTTAACATTTCATATAATAAGGGCTTGGTGATGATGAACTCCTTTAACTTGACCTTATCTGGGAAACACTTTATCTGCCCTCCCATTCTAAATGATAGCTTTGCTGGATAGAGAAATCTTGAATGTAGGTCCTTGCCTGTCATGACTTGGAATACTTCTTTCCAGCACCTTCTTGCTTGTAAGGTTTCTTTTGATAAATCAGCTGACAGTCTTATGGGCACTCTTTTGTAGGTAATTGTCTCCTTTTCTCTTGCTGTTTTTAAGATTCTCTCCTTCTCTTTAATCTTGGCTAATGTAATTATGACATGCCTTGGTGTGTGCTTCCTTGGGTCCAACTTCTTTGGGACTCTCTGAGCTTCCTGGACTTCCTGGAAGTCTATTTCCTTTGCCAGATTGGGGAAGTTTTCCTTCATTATGTTTTTAAAGAAGTTTTCAATTTCTTGGTCTTCTTCTTCTCTTTCTGGCACCCCTATGATTAGGATGTTGGAAGGTTTAAAGATGTCCTGGAGGTTCCTAAGCCTCTCCTCATTTTTTTGAATTCTTGTTTCTTCATTTTGTTCTGGTTGAATGTTTTTTCTTCCTTCTGCTCCATACCATTGATTGAGTTCCTTCCCTTCACTGTTGGTTTCCTGTATATTTTCCTTTATTTCACTTTTCATAGCCTTCACTTTTTCCTCTATTTTGTGGCCACATTCAACCATTTCTTTGAGCATCCTGATAACCAGTGTTTTGAACTGTGCATCTGATAGCTTGGCTATCTCTTCATCACTTAGTTGCATTTTTTCTGGAGCTCTGATCTGCTCTTTCATTTGGGCCATTTTTCTTTGTCTCAGCACACCTGTAAGGGGCAGGTCCTTAGGTATTCAGCAGGGTGGCGCAACTCACATCACTGCATTGTAGTGCTATATGTGAGGAAGGGATCTAAGAGGGAACAATGACACTTGCTCGGCTCTCTGCCAGCTTTCAGTCACTTCCTCCACTAACCACAAGCAAATTGGGCCCTTCTGGTGCTGATTCCTGGGTGGGTGGTTTTGTGTACATTCTAGGACCCTGTGGGTCTCTCCAATGAACTCTCCTGTGAGTCTGGGAGTTTCTCCCACTGCCTCAACCCCTACAGGTTTTTTAAGTCAGAGGTTGAGGCTTTATTTCCCCACACTGGAGCCCTGGGTTGCGTGGTGGTCAGTCTCACTCTGCAGTTGTTCCTCCTCGTTTATCTGCATGCAAATGTGCGACTACCCACTCCACCATCTGTCACCTTGCCATGAGTCTTCTCCTCCCCAACTGCCCATTAATGACCTCATTTTAACTTGGTCATCTGCAAAGACGATATTTCCAAATATAATCATATTCTCAGGTTAGGACTCCAACAGCTTCAACCCATAACAGTAAATGTGTACATCTTGTAGAAATGTTGTTCTATTGTATCCTAAAGTAATAATGTATTATTGGACACACAAGGTAAGGCCAATACTATGTGAATGTGGGTTGAGTCTCCACTAAAAGAAGTAGATGCTACACAGATCAATCACCCTTAAAAGTAAAAGATGAGAACAGAAAATGGGGAAGACAGGCCTGAGATGGGTTCCTCTCTCTGAACCTTGACTTGGGCCTAGATTCCGGGGAACTGAGGCATATCGAAGGTATTTCTGGATGTCATAGGAAGCCTGGCCTCTTCCTTAAGGGGAAATAATGGTCTCTGAACTTGTAAAGGCAGTCCTGTGGGATTCTCAGGAAGACATACTGGGAACTGAAGGCTCTGAGAACACCCATAGGTCATAGTCAGTTGTAAGTTATTCTCTCTGTGGAAGTCCCTCTGCAATCTCCAGCCATCAGCAAAGTCTTGCTAAACTCACAGCCTGATCTTATATTAGAGAAAAAGTCTATGTCCCCACTTGGACTACAGAGCTAAAGGAAAGCAGAATGGTGGCAGACACTTGGCCCAGGAGTATGTCCAAGGACCAAAAATTACAGGTGACAATCTACACTCACAATGGTTTAGTTACCTGCAGTAATGCAGACTGACACAGGAGCCCTTGTAAGAAGCCCCCTGAGAACTCCCAGAGAGCAGACTGTGAGTATAAAATAGTTATTGCTGTGACCTAACTTATGCCAACTTCCTACTGAGCTATTCAGGTTATTTAAAAGTAGTGCTACTGATGTTTTAAATGACTGAAAATGTTAATCACTTCAGAAATATCTATATATCACTAAAGCCATATAGCAAAAGATAAATTTATTTTAAAAATTACTCTTTTCCAAGAAGCACAGATAATCTATTATGTAATTGCTCACATTATCGCAGTTATGATGCCATTTTATAGTGATTACTCTTGAACTCTTAAAAGTGGATATGACTAAGACCAAGGACCACACTTCAAGAACCACTGCTGGAAGAACTTTGTCTAAAATGTGTAGCATCCTGATACTGATGGGGGCACCTGTCCAGCACTTATTCAGACCAGCTCCTGAATAGCTGCCTGAGTCACGGCCATCCACTACTGCTTCCCACGCTGGGGAGAGTCCTACTCTCCTGAAAACAGAGCTGAGCTCTTTGCCTTGTGTCCTGACTGTACTTATGGCCACTAAATCCTTCGGGTGACAAAACCCTGTCAGATTTTCCCAGGTGGTGTGCCTGCTTGGTCTTTCAATTCTCTGACACTAGCATCTACATATATTATATAAGTGATCAAGCAGAAAAGAGCAACAAAAATCCATACTATATGTATTTTCAATTATGAAATATTAGATTTATTTACATCAGGAAAGCAAAAAGAGCATTTTTCTGCCACACTTCTTCATCAGCATTGTAGATGGAGGTTGTAACCAGAACATAAGACAGAAAAATAAAGTTTAAGGTTTCAGTGAAAGTCGACCTGCCAGCCATTTTGCTGGGAAGCCAGCAATGTCAGCATCATCATGTCTCTTCTCTTGCGCTGGTCAGATTCTCAGAAGAGAACATTCCAAACAGTAGTGGGGACAGCAAGACAGGTGGAGGTCCTAGTGTTCAGAGTGTCGGTGATCATCAGTCCTTTTCTTTCCACTGCTTCCCAGCACCTTCCAGTTTGCCTCTCCTTCTCTAATCCCAAGATCCTCTCTTCACTTTAATAACCAGCTACAGCTTGGGCAGGGGAGGGCAGTGGACCAGGGTCCAGCTCAAACTGCCATCACCATTGTCCACAAAGTGGCCTCCCTTCCTCACCAGCTCCCAAGCTTAATTTACTGGAAGATTCTGCAGCATAAATTGTGTTGCCCCATTATAGCAGTGGACTAGAACACCCTCAGGCTGCAGAATAAGGTTCCATTCTGTGGAGAAGCTGTTCATCCATCTTCTTTCCTGGATACTCTCCAGTGTTTGCTATTGTGAATATTCTTGTACATGTCTCGTTGGACAATTGTGGAAAAAGTTCTTTCTGGAAAAGACTTTCAGAGGTGAGGCCAAATCTTTTTACATGCCTTTACTAATGACAGAACCATCAACAATGTAAAAGAGGTCCTGAATTTCCATGCCTTCTCCAAGACTCAGTAGTTGGACTAGGCTGACTTTAACACCCAGCCCCTGGGTACAGTTTGAAATAGGTCAGCAGGTAAAACAAAGCGGTAAATAGGACTCTTTCTCTCCCCAAACCCTACATGACCAAATTCCTTCCAAGCATGTTCACATGCACATTCATGTGCATTTTAGGGGGCTCTCCCTGACACAACCGGAGTAAACTTCCAAACACACGTGTGAACTTCCTTCCAGAATAACTGAAAATTCAATTCCCAGATATTAAAAAAAGTGAAACTGAGGCTCCATCCACTTGTAGTCCAGCTGGCAGCAGCTGAACGCAATGCTTTCAGGGATCTGCAGCGCACTCTGCAGCCCGCGTGGACGTTCGCATCACGGAATTGTAGCAGTTCCGGGCAGCAGCGTTGGGCGATCCGTGACCTTCACTCGGAAGGAGTGGGAGCAGCTGGACCAGGCCCAGACGACTCTATCCTGAAGTGACACTGGACACCCGCAGACTCTTGGTCTCACTGGGGCTTGCGGTTCCCAGATCAGAGTTGACCTAACAGCCAAAGAATGGGTAAGAGACAAGGAAGAGAGTCCTTTGCTGAAGCCACCTTGCCAGGTGACAAGTAAAATCCAACACCAGCCAGCTTTGTCTTAGGGAACGTTGCTCCACAGCAGACTGACTCAGAGAGCCAGAAGGTCCTCCTCGTTGGAGCAAATCAGAGATCAGAAAGGGTTGTTGGAAATGCAGGAAGGGAACTTGAGGCCAGCTGCCATCTTCCACAAGGAGACCATCCTTAGGAAGATGAGCCTTGAACACAGTGGCTCCAGGACAGATGATAGCTTGCGCTCAAGGGCTTTGCAGAAGCAAGATTCTGCTGGAGATACTCTCTATGAATGTGACTCACAGGGACCAAATAAAGACACCTTGGTTCATGCAAGGAAGACCCTCTATGAATGCAAAAAATGTGGGAAATGTTTAACAAGTGCCTCCTTGTTCAACATCACACTGAAGTAAAGGCTTACAAATGCCAGGAATGTGGGAAAGCCTTTCATGAAAAGTTCTGGTGCGGCATGTAAGGATTCACTGGGGAGAATCCCTGTAACTGTGTGGAGTGTGGGAAGGTCTTCAGCCATAGGTCACACCTTACATGCCACTAATGGGTTCACTGGTGAGAAGCCCTATGAGTACAGGGAATGTGGAAAGACCTTCCACTACCCACTCTGTTTTTCCAGCACAGTATGACCTACACTGCACAAAAGCCCTCTGAGTATAAAGAATGTGGGATAGGTTTTTGCTATAGCTATTTCCTTGCCACATGCACAAGGAGACACACTGGGGAGAAGCCTTATAAGTGCGGTCAGTGAATGTGGAAAGGCCTTTGCTTTTGTCCAGTATAATAAGATCTACACTAGAGAGAAAAACCTTTGAGAGTAAATAATGTGGGCAAGCCTTCTGTAACAGATTTTCTTTCCTTTGACACTTGAGGAGTGGTGCTGGAGAGAAGCACTCAGAATGCACGGACTATAGGAAACCTATAGTCACACTGCTCATCCTTTCACCAGCGGCAGAGACTTCTTGCTGGAGAGCAAGATAGGCAGAAAGGCCCTTTGCCCGTGGGCCTACCTCAGTCAACAGCAGAGAACATATGCTGGGAAAAGAGCTTTTGGATATAACTATAAAGGAAAATCTTCTGACCTTGGGAAATATCTTATCTGGCTTCAGAGAATTCAGCCAGGAGAGAGATCTCTTGGTTATTGTGCACTTAGAAGAAACTTCAACACCTAGACAGGAATATTGTAAAAAGAACAAGGAAGGAGTGTGCTGTAGAGAAGAAAAAAAATACATGCACAGCTTCTTTCACTTTTCTGAAAGCTTAAACCTATGAAAATTTGAATACATTTCTCTATTTGGAGACATCTGACAGGTAAAAGGACCTTGTCCCTTTATTGTCATATACAGTATAGTCACTTCTGTCTGGTAGAATGAACATTGGGCAGTTGAGGGCAGATTTGTTGGATAGATTTCTTGAAAGCACTCTTTCTTCCAAAACATTGTCTCTGATCTTGAGGACCATAAGTCTTTGTGAGAAGTAGTCTTCGTAGGCTTAAGTCATAAAATACTTGAAACTTGTAAGAAATTAGAATATTAAAAATACTGCCTTTTGAAATTACTTTAGGAAATAAGGATCCACATTTGAATGGCACATTCTGCCTACATCACTTAAAACTAAGGCTTTAATTTTTAAAAAATCTTTCCTCAAGTGGTTTTGAACACCTAGCACTCATTGTTTTTTCTTGACTTGGGTGCACTTGCTTGTTGTCATTCATCTTCTCAGAGACATCATCTGTGGTTTCTCAGCTTCTTTAGCTCTCTATACAGGGACTTCTCCATGTCAATAACTTTCTAAAAGTTAAACTAGAGCTAAAACAACCTAAATAAAACTCAGCTACTTTAAACTAGCGAAAAACTCAGGAAAAAATGTAAATTTTTTAAAATGAACACATGTATTAAAATGTAAAACGTGTTTGACATTTGATATGTTAATTCAATTTCTAGAAATCTGCCCTAAAGAAATGTTCTCACAAATGTGGACAGGTATGTGTACAAAAAGTAATCCCTTCAATTTTGTTTTTCTACATGCACATTGAAAACAATCGAAATGTCCATCAATAAGGAAGTAAATTATGGCACCTCTGTTCTGTGAAACAATAAGGTGTCTCTGAATGTACTGACATGAAAATATCTCCCGGATATGGTGTCAGGTAAAAGAGAAGGTTGAATGGAATAAATCGAGATCTGGAAAGATGAACATGGCACCGTCAGCAGTGGCTCTCTGTGGGGAATGACCTGGTCCAGGACTGTAGGGAACTTTCAGTTTTTACTTTATATACTTCAGTATTGCTTGCACTTTTAAAAATAAAGAGCATGTATTATTTTGGTGATAAATGTTTCAACATTTTAATAAAAATGGTACCTTGGAATATAGGAAGTGATACCTATTATTTCTCATAAAGCATGAATTTTACAGGACTTCTAAAGTTCTGGTGTTATTATGCCTTAAGAAAAAAATAGATCAAGGATTCAGAGCTATTTGGCCACACTTGGTAAATAGTAAGGTAGTTTTAAAAATGAGTCAACATATAGATAAGTACAAAGAATGAAACTAGACCACTTTCTTACACCAATACACAAAAGCAAACTCAAAATAGATTAAACACGTAAATGTAAGACTCAAAACCATAAAAATCCTACAAGAAAACATAGGCAGTAAAATCTCAGACATTTCTCACATAGCAATATTTTTTCTGCTATATCTCCTCAAGCAAGGGAAACAAAAGAAAAAATAAACAAATGGGACTACATCAAACTAAAAAGCTTTGCACAGCAAAGGAAACCATCGACAAAATGAAAAGACAAGCCATTGAATGGGAAAATATATTCACCAATGATACATCTGATAGGGGGTTAATATCTAAAATTTATAGAAAACTTTTCAAACTCAAAAACAAACAATCCAATTTAAAAATGGGCAAAAGATCTGAACTGACACTTCCCTCAAAGAGAACATGCAGATGGCCAATAGACATGAAAAAATTCTCAACGTCACTAATCATCAGAGAAATGCAAATTAAAACTACAATGAGACATCACCTCATACCTCACCTGTCAGAATGGTTATCATCAATAAATCAACAAACATGTGCTGGCAAGGATGTGGAAAAAAAGGAACCCATGTGCACTGTTGGTGGGAATGCAGATGGTGCAGCCACTATGGAAAGCAATATTGAGTTTCCTCAAAAAATTACAAATAGAACTGCCTTATGACCCAGTGATTCCACTTCTGGGAATACATGCTAATAAACCCGAAATACTGATTCAAAAGAACATATGAACCCCTTTGTTCACTACAGCACTATTTACAATAGCCAAGATTTGGAAGCAGCCCAACTGCCCATCAGCAGATGAGTGAATAGGAAGAAATAAACATTCAACCAGAACAAAATGAAGAAACAAGAATTCAAAAAAATGAGGAGAGGCTTAGGAACCTTCAGGACATCTTTAAACATTCTAACATCCGAATCATAGGGGTGCCAGAAGGAGAACAGGAAGGCCAAGAAATTGAAAACTTCTTTGAAAAAATAATGAAGGAGAACTTCCCCAACCTGGCAAAGGAATTAGACTCCTAGGAAGTCCAGGAAGCTCAGAGAGTCCCAAAGAAGCTGGACCCAAGGAAGCACACACCAAGGCATGTCATAATTACATTAGCCAAGATTTAAGAGAAGGAGAGAATCTTAAAAGCAGCAAGAGAAAAGGACACAGTTACCTACAAAGGAGTTCCCATAAGACTGTCAGCTGATTTATCAAAAGAAACCTTACAAGCAAGAAGGTGCTGGAAAGAAGTATTCCAAGTCATGACAGGCAAGGACCTACATTCAAGATTACTCTACCCAGCAAAGCTATCATTTAGAAAGGAAGGGCAGATAAAGTGTTTGCCAGATAAAGTCAAGTTAAAGGGGTTCATCATCACCAAGCTCTTATTATATGAAATGTTAAAGGGACTTATCTAAGAAAAAGAAGACAAAAAATATGAACAGTAAAATGACAACAAACTCATAGTTATTAACAACCACACCTGAAAACAAAAACAAAAAGAAAAACAAACTAAACAAACAACAGGAACAGAATCACAGAAATGGAGATCACATGGAGGGTTATCAGCAGGGGAGTGGGAGGGGGGTAGAGGGGGGAAAGTTACTGAGAATAAGTAGCATAAATGGTAAGTAGAAGATAGACAGGGGGAGGTTAAGAATAATATAGGAAATGTAGAAGCCAAAGAACTTATATGTATGACCCATGGACATGAACTAAAGGGGGGGAATGCAGTGGGAGGGGGTGTGCAGGGCAGAGGGGAGTAAAGGAGGGAAAATGGGACAACTGTAATAGCATAATCCATAAAATATATTTAATAAATAAATAAATAAGCAAAGGACCTGAATAGATATTTCTCAAAAGAAGGCATACAATGGCCAAAAAGGGATATGAAAAAATGCTCAGCATTACTAATCATCAAGGAAATGCAAGTCAAAACCACAATGAGGGATCACCTGACACCTGTTAGAACAACAAAAAGCTGTGGTACATTTACATAATAGAGTACTACTCAGCCATAAAAAAACAAAGGGAATCTTTCTTTTTGCAACAGCGTGGATGGACCTGGGGAATATTATGCTAAGTGAAATGAGCCAGTCAGAGAAAGATAAGTACCATATGATTTCACTCATATGTGGCATCTAATAAACAAAATAAACTAACAAACAAAATAGAAACAGACTCATAGACACAGAGAACAGACTGACAGCTGTCAAAGAGGTGAGGGGTTGGGGGGTTGGGTAAAAAGGGTGAAGGGATTAAACAAAAAAAAGAAAAGAACTTATAGATACAGGCCACAGTACTGTGACTGCCAGAGGGAAAGGGTGTTGGGAGGAGGCCGGAGAGGCCGGGGGGCATGGTGATGGAAGGAGACCTGACTTCGGGTGGTGGACCCACAACACAATGTACAGATGATGTGTCATAGAGTTGTGCACCTGAACCCTAGACAATTTTATTATCCAATGTCACTCCAATAAATTTAATAAAAATTTAAAAAGTAAAACTAAAAATGAGTCGACATAAAGGTAGAATAATACATGTTGAAATGAGAGTTTTGTATAGGCACTTGTCAGTGAAAGATTTATTTTCTTTAAAATCCTAGTAACTCATAAATGCTCATTTACAAATGGTTACATTTTGTGTCAGGTTTTTATCTCCTTGGAGTTAATCATAAGGAAAGTACTTTGATTGCTATTAAGGTCAATCGATTGAGTATAAAAATACACGCACACAGATACAGACACATTTGCTGGCCACAGCTGATTTCTGAGTGTTCGCTGTTGAATGAATGTGCTTTGGTTATACTGGATTTAGTTTCAGACTGCGTGATACATGTTAGCATTCTGAGTGAAGAGACGCATAGTTGCTTTTTTCCAACATAATATTCATGCCAAGCAATCAGATGTATTTTCCAGTAAGGGAAAACAAGTTTGATATCCGCTGATTATACCTTGCGATTTGCCTGTATTCTCCCTCGCAATATTTGTTAACATCACTTCATTGGGAAACATACATCATCAGAAATATTTTCCCCATCTAGAAATAAACAAGGAGTGGGGTTTTCACACAAACAAACCTGGAACCCACAGGTAAAACCCTGCTTGGGGATTTCAGTTGTAAAGTTTGCCCAGCAAAATAGCCCTACAAGAGATTGACTTTGTAAGTTTTATTCTTTTTTAGCAAGAAAAGTTGGGAGCTGTGTCGTGATATAAGTAAATTCTGCCTATTTGGGGTCAGTTCCTGAAAGTGGATTGTGAAAGAGAAGTAAGAAGACCGTACTGGCTTTGGAGAATGTCTTAATTTGGGCTGCTGTAACAAAATACTATCCCCTGGGTGGCTGATAAACAACAGAAGTTTATTTCTCACAGTTCTGGAGGGTGGGAAGTTCAAAGCTAAGAAAGGTACTGGAAGATTCAGTGTCTGGTGAGAGCCCACTTCCGGGACGAAAGAGTTCTGTGGGGTCTCTTTTATAAGCAAGGGTATTAATCCCATTCATGAAGGTCCGTCCTATGACCCAGTCACCTCCCAAGGACCTCACCTCCACATACCATCCCAGTGGGGTGAGGGTTCGACATGTGAGTCCTGGCGAGACACAGACCGTCTGCAGCAGAGGAGAAGGTGACTGTTCGAGATGTCCTGTGAGAGCCATCGAGCGTCTCCCTGGTCGTGAAAGTGCAGACTCAGCAGACCTTGGAGTAAGGGCCCGGTGTTTTTAGATCATTTGATATAAGGAGCACGAGAACCCTCAGAAGGAGATGCGGAGTTTCGTGATAATGAGGCAGACAGGGTGTGTGAGCAATCCACTGGCTAAATGGAAAATAGAGGGAAATTCCACGTTTAAACTCCAAGTTTTGGGGGCAGTTCATTCTGGTTACAGGTGAAAAAGTGTTTTCTTAAAGCTAATAAAATCTAGGATATTTGGAGGTATAATTCTTTATATATTACATTTGGCTTGTCAAATATTTTTCATTGAAGGACTTTGAATGTATATCTCTCCTTTAATTTCTATTAATGCTATTAAGAAGTAAGCTACCAGCTTATTATGATTGCTTTATGGGTACAGGTCATTTTTCTTTTCTGTACCTTCTTTAAAGATCTGTTTATCTTTGGTATTCTGTAATTTCTATAGGGTGTAATGGGGTGTGGCTTGCTAATTTATTATGCTTGGTATTCACATGGATTCCTGTATTTCATCAGTTCTGGAAATTTTTCATTTATCATAGCTCTGGATGATATGCATTTCCCCCATTATCTGTCTCTATTATTATTTTCTGTAATTCCAATCAGATGTATATTTTACCTTCTCACTCTATCTTCTCTTTCCCTTCACTTACCTTCCCCGTTTTCAGTTTCTTTGTCCCTCCATGCTGTCAGAATAATTTTTTCACATCTATCTTCAAGTTTATTCATTCTCTTTTCACCTGTATAACTGAAGTTTTTAAACACCAGTGGTTATATTTTTCATTTTTACAAGTTCTAATCGGTTCTTTTTTAAAAAAGTTTTTGGTAGTTTCTTACATTTTCAATACTTCTTTTATTTTATATTTTGTACTCAATATTTCTAGTATCTGAAGTTTTTAAAGGTCTGATTCTGCTTCTTGATGTTTCTCTTGATTTCTTCCCATGCCACCTTATTTCCTCATGTATTTTGTGATTTTTAATTATGAGCTAATGTTAATTGAAATTATATGTGTACGAATTCTTTGCCTTCAGAGAAAATGTATGCGTGTTCCTGTCGGGCACATGGAAGCACTTCCCAACTCAGACTATTGTGAAGTCTCAACCTGGGATTTCAGTTCATGTTGCTGATGGGGATTCCAACCTTAGATCCAATGAAAGTGACTCATGGTTATAAATGTCTCAGGAGAAATGTGTTCTTCCCAGCATCCCAAGGCTGGGACAGACAGTTGTATTTGTGGGGCTTTCCTTGAAGGGCACTTTTCATCCCCTGTTTTCTCTTTCCACCAAGGACGTCATCTTTTGGGAGCACTACCTTTAAGCAAGAATCTTTGACCCCATTTTCCACCTTTCTGACACCTTGAGATCTGTCTTCTTTCTCCCAAACGTAGTTTTCTCTGAGTTGTGCTTTCTTGTCATTTTTGGCCTCTAGGAATTTTCCTTTCTTGAAAATACAACTATGCATTTCTTAAATATATAATCTTTCCAATTTTATATTCTTTTTAGGTGCATTGCACCAGAAGGATATTTTCAATATCTAGTATTCCATATTGCCAGAAATAGAACTTCTATTTTTTATTTAATTAGGTGTATCAGATTTCTGCAGCCCTTAGAATTTACCAAACAGTAAATTTTACCAAAAAAAAAAATGACAAACATAGTATTGGTGACTTTTTATTGCATAAAATAATATAAACAAACAAACAAACAAAAATCTAAGTACCTCCTACCACACTATCATCCCATAGTAGAATGTTGAAAAAACAGATCATGACTTTATTATAGTTTGTATTTTGCTGAGATTGGTGATGGTGTTGTCATACGCCATCATTGGTCCATGGACTGGCATTTGGAAACCACTAAGCTATATCATGTCTTGAAGCATCCTCTATCTGAAAGAATTCTCACTGTGAAATCTATTAACCAGAAATTTCAACTATGAACATCAAGTCAACTGCCAACTGAGCTAATGCCATTAAATTACTTGTTTGCAACTGAGCAAATAACTTCCAATTTATAAAAAGAAAGAGAGCATGAGATGTCAAGTCAAAACCTTGAGTCCCGCCTCCATTCGGGAAAGTCACTTAGCTCCTTAGCCTCAGTTTCTTCCTCTGTGACAATACGTTACTCATGTGGGTACTTTGAGAACTAATGGGAGAAGTGTTCACTGGGGTTATTAACTTCTCTACTATCCCCCTCCCTTACAAAATACAAACCAAATCCCCCCAAAAGGACTAAGCACCAAACTTGAAACAATAGGACTTTCTTTTCATTATGGGTCTAGAACAGGAAATGTGTTCCATTGGTTCCTTTGATTCCTATCATGAAGGAAGAAGTGAGGGTCAACTATGACTTCTGGGAGAATAAAAGGTACTGGCAAGAGAGATAAGCCTGCCAAAATTTAAGCTTCACAGAAGCTAGGACTTTGTTCGTGGCTGCCTCCCCAGTACTTGTAACAGTGCCTGGCACATGACCAATGTTCAGTAACTGAATGAGGAATAAAAAAACAAAGCAGAGCCCTAGAACAAAATAAGTCACAACAAAACTACTACCCACATTACCGAACGGGAGCAGAAATGCTGTGTTCCACTTTAGTCTTCCCCTGATCTCTCCTCGACGCCCTCTACTTCCCATCCTCCCCAACACGCAGTGCTTCCCCAACAAGTCCTCACAGTCCCAGAGACAGAACCTGGCTTCAAGAGAGCACAGGCAAAATTTAAAAATCAATGTGTTGAACCACCTTTCCAGAGTCCTTGCGATCTGTGCATGAGCCTGGCGTAAGTGACTGTGTGCACGGTGCTCATTGCAGGCTCTGAAGGCCCTCACAAGCATCAATCAACTGTGTACTGAGAGAATGGTCTGCTAAAAGCGATGAATAATACCAGTTAACATTCATCAAGCATTTTCATTATGCCGGGCTCTATACTAATGGCCTTTTATGGATTACCTCATTTAATTCTCAGAGCAACCCACCCAGATGGGTACTATTTTTATCCCCATTTTATAGAATCTTAAAAAAGGTGAAATAGCTCATTGGGGGGTCACAATGTTGCTACTCTTGTCTGCAAAATTCACGCACTTAAGGCATTATGTGTAATACAGATTTTATACCACTTCCCAGTCTTTGGCATGGGCTACATATAAGCATATCCATATTATAGGGTGACTTTTCTTTTCAAAAAATATGTTTATTGATTTCAGAGAGAGAGGAAGGAAGAGAGAAATATTGATCAGTTGCCTCCTATACACGCCCTGACCAGGGATCAGACCCACAACCTACATGTGTCCTGATTGGGAATCGAACCCACACCCTCCTAGTGTATGGGATGATGCTCCAACCAACTGAGCCACACGGGTCAGGGCATGATGTGAACTTTCTTAAATAAATCTATTCTCTTTGATGTTCTTATACTAGGATATCAAGTTGAAAAGATAAATATGGGAAAAGAAAACCAAGTCTAAAAGTGAAAATAGAGTTTGAAGTGACCTAGAGTAAGAAGAAAAAGAACTAAACTACTCCCCTTTATCATACTGTCTTTTTTTCCTCCTCTAAATATCTTTGTCCTGTCCCTTTCTCTTCTTTACCACCACCCTCACGCTCAGATTGACTATGTCTTACCTTCACTACTGCTGCAAAGGCCTCCTAACTGATCTCTCCACATCTACTCTGACCACGCCCCCAATCCTAGTGATCCTTCCAGAAAGCAAGCAAGCATGAGTGTTTTTAAAATTGTAGAGCAACTTTTAAAAGCTGATCTGATTGTGTTCATTCTCCCACCTAAAACCCTTTTCAATGGCTTCCCTTTTCCCCTAGGGAAAAGTAAAAGTCCGTAATGGGGCCTATGGCCCAGCTTGTCTGACCCCTACCCACCCCCCAGCCACGCTGCCTCTGGTTGCTTCCACTTCGGCTACAGGGCTGCTGCATGTGCTGTTCTCTCACCTGAGACGCTCATCCACTACTTCTCCATCTGAGGCAGTCTGACTCATCTTTCAGACTGCTTGGCATTATGTCATTATTCAGGGCACGCCTGTGCCTGCTGTGCATCAAGAGATGTGGTTGAATGGGTGAGGAAAGGAATGACTCCATCGTGGTCCATACACAAGGTCTGCCAGCATCTGGTTTTCCTTCTGAACCCTCCTGAATGATGGTGCTGGAGCTCTTCCACCTCCTGCCTCTGCCACGATTGGCTCAGGGTCGGGATTAGACTGGGCCTGCAAGTGGATGTCATGGCTCAGGTTTGTATGACTTCAGGGGCTGGGATTATTCTTGGAAGCTCATCCAGAACCAGTTCTTCCAGCCCTCAAATAATTTTTGTAGCCACTTAACATCTGGTAATATTTCTGCTGAAATTCATTAGGGTGAATTCTGTTGTATGAAGCTGAATCCAACAATACGAGGCTCAAAGAGTGAGCCATAAGCCTCTGGGGCACTGGGTATAGACTTGTTCAGTCCACCCAGAGGCCAGTCCTTAAGTTGCTCCCTCTAATTGCCTTTTTCTGCTAACCCTGTTAACTGACTGGCTTCCTCTTTGTGTGTCCCATGAGTCAGTTTATGGACTCTCCCAAGGAACTCCTCATTACCCCTACTACTTAGGCCATAAAAAAGTCTGAGGCGGTTGGCTTGCCCAGAAGTGGTCCCAGCTGAGAGGGCAAGCAGAGTGGTGGTGAGATTGTTGGGACGGAGTAGCATTAGGCCTAGTCTGGTCAAGCAGCAAGACGTGAGGCGAGAAAGACAAAAGATCCTCCGTGGTCTTCTGATTCACAGGTTAAGGCTACCTCTCCAGATAGTCCAACATCTACGTCACCAGTTTCCAAGGGCATTTGCACCACCTGTGGAAAACATCGGATCCGTGAGCACCAGGTGGTCTTGACAACTCATCCCACCCACCCACCCCTGCACATAATGGCTGTATCAGCAGACTCTGAAGGCAACCACTGAGTTTCTTTTCATTACCAAGTAGATATAATACCCTGACAACAAAACAGAGGACACCAGTGTCTCCTCACAATATCACGACCAGTTGAGGCCACAGTAAGAAAATCAGCTTGCCTAGATGAGGACCCTTTCTCTTCTTGGGTAGCCAGGATTTAAAGGAGAGACTCTGACCTGTGCCACTGGTAATTGACTAACAGTTTTACACACTGAACTGACCCTGAGAACTGAGATATCTTCTTTCTCAGTGAAGAATACACAACATGATCTCGAAGAACTGCACAATGGTGCAAGCCAGAGGCATAAGGTGTGTGTAGCAGACTCAGAAACAGGCAAGTTAATCTTGTTGAAAGGATTGTTCAACTTTTGTTTGTGTTTGCCAGTGTTAGTGTTTTGCTGGCTTAAATTGTTACCTTTTTCTGGTTCCTTCTACTGCTCTATTTTAATGGGACCCAGAAATCCCTCTCCTGACCCTTTATCAGAATCAGAAAGTGAGGCAGAAGAAAGCACTAAACACCTAAATGAGAGTTCTGGGAAAGATTATGATTCCTCTGAAGAAGAGGACATGGTGATGCCCAAACTAACACCTCTTTAGAGACTTAGCTGGCAGGTTAAGTGCCTTTTAAAACGCTCAACAACTTGGCCCTGGCTGCTGTGGCTCAGTGGACTGAGTGCCAGCCTGTGAACCAAAGGGTCACTGGTTCCATTCCCAGTAAGGACACTTGCCTGGTTGTGGGCCAGATCCCCAGTAGGGGGCACACAAAAGGCAACCACACATTGATGTTTCTCTCCCTCTGTTTCTTCCTCCCTTCCCCTCCCTCCCTCTAAAAATAAATAAGTGAAACAAAAAATTATTAAAAAGACATCTTGGAAACCTTTAAATCCTAATTCATGGTTACATCATGCTAAACTCTTAGATCCAAGCACACCAGTCCACGCACTTGGAGAGATAGGTTCTCCCATTGCTCCTATTGTGTACCCAAACTGGAACCAACTTGAAACCAACTCCTTAATGGCCACCTCTGGCTTCTTGTGGAGTCCCAGCTCAAAAGCCTCTGACAAGTCCCAAGAGTGGAACACTGCAATTTGCCACGAACCTTGAGTAGAGCCACTCCCGTGACTGAATACCGAAAACAGACCCCTAATTCATCCCTTTCTGGTTGTTGCTGTGGCTGCTTAACTAAAACAGTATGGAAACAACCCACACTGAACCCATCAACAGTACTTACACTGACTTCCAAAAGGCAGTTAACAAACTCTTAACTGTATCACTATAAAGATCCACCATTTGTTCTGATATCTCTGGTATTGCTAACTGAGAAAGCAGTACAAAGTTACACAGCCCAGAGTTGAAAAAGGAATGCCTCCTCAACCAACTGCCCTGTCCTGACAAGCCGAGTATACCAAGTGCTGGATATATATCCAAGTGACTCAGCTGCAGAGAATGTGGGAGCTTTCCCTTTGGCAGACCCTGTGGATAAAATGAAAACTTCAGTGGAGAATTAGTCAAAAGGGACCATACTGCAAAAGATAAATTAACTATTCTCCACTTTCAGTCCTCTCCCCTGTTTACTCTGCCTATTGGAATGGTCTCTAACTACATATCTAATTATTTTTTTAAAGATTTTATTTATTTTTATTTTTAGAGAGAGGGGAGGGGAAGGAAAAAGAGGGAGAGAAACATCAATGTGTGGTTGCTTCTTGTACGCCCCCTACTAGGGACCTGGTCTGCAACCCAGGCATGTGCCCTGACTGGGAATCGAACCTTCAACCCTTTGGTCTGAAGGTCAGCACCCAATCCAATAAGCCACACCAGCCAGGCCTAGGTGCCTAATTATTAATGGGAAGGCAAAGGTAGGCTGCTATCCCTTTTGATACCCATCCTTCACAACAACCGTTGTGGGAAGTGGAAAGTCAGCTGGTCCCAAGAACACCTTCCTGAGCTTAGTCTTTTTGGGCACTCATTTATTAGGAAGGTAGTTGAATTAAATTGAATAACTAGGCAAAAGAACAAAGTGGGAATATGATTTACATCCTAGCGTTTATATTGATAGGTCTATATATGGTACACTTTAGGGTTTCCTATTTTGGGGGGAGAAAGTGGAGTTTCGAACCTAGCTTATACTACTCTGGACCTATTACAGCACCTGCAATTACAGCATGGACACCTTAAACGTTTCCTCCAGGCTCTCTCTAGCTAAGTTGACCTATAAGATGATACCTGGTGATTAAACAGACACCTTTTCTATAGGATATATATTTCCTGCATCTTAGCACCCAGACTTAAGTCAACAGGAAATAAAACATATTCCAAAAGACCAAGGGGAAAGGATTATTAAGAGGGCATTTATGTTTTCAATACTACCTACTAACGGGTTGAAGTATTTCAGTCTGTACGTTTCCCGGAGCAGTACTTCATGCACTTTCCCCATCTACTGCAAACTTTCCAGGATCACTTCTAACTCTAAAGAAACTTTCTACAGAAAACCTCAGCCTAATACAACCTGAAGTTAGAGTTTTTTAGTATCACTGTTTTTCTACACAGATTGGCTTTAGATGTATCTGAGCAAGGAAGTGTACATACTGTTGTAAATGAGTCTTGCAGTGTTTGTTTAGTTGAGTCAAAATGTAGAAGTCAACATAAAGCACAGGAGACTAGACCTTTTCACACACCCACAATAAAGAGTGAAACCTGAAAAAAAAAGGCTGAAGCTACTTCTATCAATCACTTCAAATGTAAATAGCGCCCCCTCCTATACGTCCCATACACTCTGTACAGCACACTTCAGTGTACATTTTGTCACGTTGTGTTAGACGTACCTGTTTACTTTAACTCCCACTAGACGGTATCTGCATCAGATGAGCCTATTTTGTGCAGTATTGACTCCTAGTGTTTCACACTATGCCCTGCATGTAGTAGGTGCTCAACAAACAGTTCTACAGTTTGTCAATGAATAGATAAATATCTGATGTTAGTGTGGTACTTCTTGCTGAATCCCAGGGTCTTTCCCCAACTCTTCTGACTCAATTCTCGACCAGTCAACAAAACACTGCTACAGGAAGAGAGAGAATTGCCAAAAGTTCACTGCTTGAATAAATAAACTCTTCTCAATTTGGTCAATCATATAAAAATTTCATAGTCTCACGCTTCCTCTTGGGAATGTCAAAATTCTATAAGGAAGTTATTTTATAACCTCTGAAAAGCACTTTCCTCAAGTTATGGTTTTCTTTGGCTTGGAACTGACTATATCTCAGTATTGTCTGTTGAGGTGTAATTGTGATGAGATTTCTGAAAGGCAAAATAAAATTCTTTGACCACATCACAGTTCTCATTGGCAGCTCCTTCTTTTAAAGATTGGCCCTCATAGATCTTCTTTCATACCCACGGTCCTGCATAGCAAACAACACACAAATGAATAGAAAATGGTGTCAAAAAAACGACCTTGAACACCAATACCTGTGTGTGTTTGTTTGCTTTTGCCATTTCATTCAACTGCTAGCTGTGAATTAATTCTCCCAGTCAAAATTAATTTCTCCCTCCTCTGTTGCACAATACTACTTCCTTTATTCTGCAAGTATAGTATCTAGCACTTCTTCTCACATATTGCAGAATCAAGTTCCCCAGTAGCCTTGTTTAGAAGCCGCTATACCATTTATTCAAAGGCTGGAGGAGAACAACAAACTCTCATTATGATGAGTGTCCTAGATGGTTGAGTAGCTTCTCTCACTAGATAAAAGACTAGTTCTCATGTACCAGGCTCAAAACACTTGCATTCAAATTTACACGACAGCAGTATTATAAGTGATATTCCTTCCATGCACATAAGATGTGAATCTGCTACACTGTTACTCGTGAGTGTGTCTCCGAATACCTGAATCAGAATCGCCCTGGGCTGTGATTCGTTAATCCCTGCAGATTCAGGCGGCATGGTAGTAGCGCTGCTGAATTAGAGATCCCACCTGGAAGAGAGGACTCAAAAACATAAAATACATGCTGGGACCCCATCTGTTTGGTAGTCCACTATGTTTTCAATCGTAGGCCTCACATCATTACATGTTGTTCAAAAGATTGTTGTGATTGCTGCTGCTTTGAAATTATTTTGCCCACTGAAGTTTGAGGACTGCTGACTAGCTATATGACACATCACAGTAGGCGATATAAGGATACATAATAAAATCACATAATAAATTAATTAAATATTCATGAGAGAAATATGAACAGAATATTAGCAAGGGCTGATGTAGAGATAATTCTGCATAGAAGTCTCTAGAAAGACATAGAGCAGATTATTGTCAAACTGGGTCATTCAGAATGCCCTGGAAATAGCCAATCAGAGAAGCAATGCAGAAAACTCTGGGGTGGCCAAGCATGAGCTGGTTTGGAGAGGCAAACACGTCTTGTGTGCCAGATATGAGCGAGTCCGTCATGATAGCTTACGGGGCCTGGGGCGGAGAGTAGAGGTGGGACGAGGGAAACCGGCGGAGGTAGCCTGACTATAACGACCAAGACCAGGCTGTGAGGCCCTTTGGCCATATGTGCTTGCCCCTGTATTCTCAGAGCTGGAAGCTATCTCAAAAGGCACACTGGCACAGCTGTGGTCTGACGCAGTAAAAGAAGGAGTTGCTCTCAGACACAGAGCTTCCACACACTTGCTCGCTTTGAAGTGTGTAGTTGTCCTTCCATTACCCCCAGGTGACCATTTTAAGTTGCTTAGAGGCCTTTCTGTTACATTGACCAGTCAGCTCAGAGAGCCAAACACACTGGACTTGTCTGGCTTATGATTTATCTGAAAAGGAATCCTAAATGGGGCCATGAGTTATTTTCAGTGACCACAACTTTACAGCCCAACAGTAAATTCTGAGATACTGTGGGCAGAGCCCGGCTCCCAGTGTCTGATCATTTGTTCAAGCTTCAGAACGAAGAAAGTTGAGGAGAGACTCGGTGACAGATTCAGCCTGACCACATTTGCTGGGGGATTGCAGATCTTGGAGACAAGGGCAGGCCCCCTCTGTCCCTGCCTCTCAGCGTGGCAGGGTGAGGGCAGGCTCCCCACCGGCACAGCCAGCCTTCAGTCCCAGAAATTAAGGCAAGAATGAGGCCTGCAGTGGGGAGGAAAGCCTTGCTAGGCCACAAGAAAGGTGGGCAGGAACCCAAACCAAAGGGTTATTCTGGACCTTTCCCTGTGGTTCTACGGGACAGGAAAAGCACCCTGGTCAAGGTCTTGCCACTACTCTCATCTCATCCACCTCCAGTCCCTCCAGTCTCACATGGAAACAGCAAAGCACAGCCCTTTGCTCAGCATCAGCCTACCCACCTGTGCCCCTGAGCTTGCACTTTGCTGTAAGGAGGCCCACACTCAGCAGTAATGGCCAGAGCTTCCTAAATCCTGACCTTTACACCAAGGGTCTGCTTAACCCTCCCAGCACCGCATGGAGTGCATTCTGTAATGAAACCATAGCACAAACAGGAAACAGTGGCACAAACAGGAAACAGTGGCACAGAGAGCTGCCGTCACCCAGCCCCCATGGCACCCACTGCGGGGCGGCAGGGCTGGCACGCGCACCCAGGCCCGTTCCAACTCCACACCCACACGCTTGGACTCTACAGTGCACTGCTTCTCAGGCAGAAGTGAAGCTTGGTCATAAAGGCAACCCAGCTTCCATGAGAAATTTGAAAACTATATAGAAAAGACACCAAAAGGAAAATGAAAATCACCTCCCATTCCACCACTTCCACCTTTCGGGGAAGCGTGTAAAGGAAAAACTGAAAATCCCTTCGTATTTCTAACTTTGGCTCTCATAGGCATCCTTTTCCTTTAATGTTTACACACATGTGTGTATATGCACATACTGTGTTAGTTTAAGAAATACTGGCTGTTTCCACTTGCACAATACGATTACTTTTGTGCATTGCTTTATCACTTAATATGACATCTACTTTAATGATTGTGTAGTTATCCACTGTCTGCTGGACCATAATCTATTCCACCAGTGTTATAGCAATATCCTTGTCCGTGTATCTTTATGTACCCATGCTAATAGTTCCGTAAGATATATGTCAATGACTCGGAGCATATGCATTTTTCATTTTTCCAGTTGTCAAATCACCCGGTGGATTTTAACTCTTCTTGATGGCAAAAGGGGTGTTGTTGGTAATGAATCTACATTATGTAATGAAAGTCACACATAACTTACTTAAGCATGATTGTATATAACACTGAGTAAGTGATATAAAAGGTGTTTCTCACATACATTTCAAATTCTTTCTCCCTAAGAAACTAGAGAAATATTTTGCTTGTTGCGGGTAAGAAAATGTGTCTCTTTCTGGCTCCTCTAGAATTCTCCCCTCTGCTGGGCACTGAGGAGAACTGCATCCACATGAGTCCACCTTGGGACCGATCTTCCTTGTATATGTGACTTTATGATTTTCTGAAAATGGACATTCTTGATACCTTTACTAGTTCAAACTAGTTTTTTTTTCCATTCATAAATTTTATATTTTTATTCTTAGGAACAGTGAAAGAGTCTCAATATGCTAGAAGCAAGCAACATTGAGCACACAATTTTTAACTCTTTTTGAAATAGATCCTTATATTATGTTTTATTAAACGACACTATTCAGAATGTACTTCAAATACCAGATCTTTATGAATAACTCTCCTCAAATGGCTGCTCTCTCCAATACCCTCAGCAAAACACTTGCTGCTGATTTTTCTGGTTGCCCGGCCTGCCCCCGTGTTCCTGGGCTGCTGAACCTGATGGCTCCATGTGCTCTGCTCAGTGGGGGGAGGGCAGCGTCGCTGGTTTTGTTTTCTGTTTTTGTTTTGTTTCTTTAAGAGTACCTTCCAGATTGAGTTGGTCCTAGTCAAACCCTTCAACTTCCCTCGTGACTTCTGCCACCCCCTCCCACTCGCTGCCCTTCCAGCCAAATGCCCATCTCCTCAGGGACCCTCTGCTGTCAGCCAAACCCAGCATGGCCACTTTTTAGATCAACACAAACCCCTCTCCTTGACCTGGCCCTCCTTGTACTAATTGCTGTCCCGCCTGAGAGACAGTGTAGCCAAATGCAGAGCACGTGGGGCTTTGGAATCAGATACTTGGGCATCCAAATCTGACTCTTAACCCTGTTGTCCGTGTGGTCTTAAGCAAAGCATTGAACCTCTCTGGGACTCAATTTCCTCCATTATAAAATGGGGTTAATGAAAAAACAAACTCACAGGACTGTTGAAAGGACCTAGTATTCGGTGTCTGGCACACACAGATGTAATAATTTGTGACTATTCTTGATACCACTCCACAGCCAAACTTCTCAGATGAGGCGTTACTGGTAATGTCATATAAAATTGTTTCAGACTTGGGAATTTTATCAAGTTTCTTTGATACACGAGCTTTGGAGGAGGCTCTGCCTCTTCAGCTTCATCAGCCTTAGTGTCAGTCCCCGTCTGCTGACAGTCTGTGTGCAAGCGGGACACCTACACAGCCCCTCAGGGAGGGTCCCATCCCCAAGGACGGGACACACAGGAGCTGCGATCTTTAAGCTCTTACTCAGGTATGAGAGCTCTCCCTGCCAGCCCTCCCATTCGAGACCCAGCATCAGGAAGTGGCTCAGCTGAGGCCAGGCAGCAGGCCAGCAAGCTGGTGGGCAGGCATATTTTGGGGAAGGACGCTGAGACTGCTGCTCCTCGCACCGTGGCTCCCAACCCAAGGCGGTTAGGGCCTGTGTGGGGTCTGTGTAGTAAGCACAGTACCTGTGAGCAGAGAGGCTGCTGACATCTCGTGGGCGGGGCCCCAGGCATCACAGATCCTGCACTGCCTGGGACGGCCTCACCCAGTGAGAAAGGTCCCCCCAAAATGCCAATAACACTCCTTTGGAGAACCATCTGTAGGGCTTGGACCTCAAAGAGTCATTATCATTGTTTCCCACCCTCGTGAACTGGGCCGGAGCATTGGGTGAGCTGCCAGGCGCCCTTTGCCCCCTTGAATGGGGGCTGAGTTACAACTACAGATGAACCAGGCCATGCCTCCTTCTTGAGCGCCACATCGGTGCTCACCTGGCTGCACACGCAGAGCAGACAGAAGGCAAAGGCGTACTGTCTAGTCAATAAAGCTTTGACTTCAAACCCCTAGGAAGTACCCTTGCTGGTAAACTGCTATTTGGCATCTTGCCTACAAGTTTATGCCCAAAGAAAAGCCAACTCAAGGGAAAAATTATTCCACTGAACCTTGGGCCTCCCAAGGGGAATATAACCCACTGCCCCAGGGCCCAGTGATGGCACTGATTCTCCCGCAACTCTGCTCCCATCCCCGGAGCATGGAGTGTGCCAGATACGGACAGCCTCTAAGTCTTATCTGAAGGACCCCCAAAATAATAATTAATGATCAACACTTTCTGACTGCTTGCTATGTGCCAGGATCTATGCTTATACTTTATATACATTATCTCACTTAATACCAAGTGACATAAAATGAAGCTCACATGAGAAAAAAGCAATTCCATTCATACTAATCCAGTCCCTGGGCCTCTGTGGGTGAGTCACTCTGGGCCTGCTGCACTCCCAGAATCCCTCGGGTGTCTCTGCAGCTAGAATCCTGAGTTGGGGGCTCACCCACACAGGGAGACAGGGAGGATTTGTCTCTCACATGCCTTCTGCCATTAACAGAGATAAATCCAGGTATTGTCATTACAGTAATGGCCTCTGAGACTAAGAGGAGTTAAAGAGAAAGTCAGTGAATGCCAAATATCTTGAAAAATCTATTCATTATGAAGTCACCTTCTAATGTGTTCGGAGGAAACAATAACATCTATTTTCACTCCAGACACTGCACTCTGTGGTAAATAAAATCACGAGGTGGCTCTATCCTCTAAGTCCCCAGAAACTGTTTCTAATTATTGTCAGAAGCACATCAATTACCAATAGAGCCTCCAGGCAGCCCTCGATGTGGCTGTGATTAGAAACATGTTTTACTTCCATTTCTTCCGTCAAGCCCCTCAGCCCTGCGCATATTAATTGCTCTGTCTTGGCCATGGGCCTACTTTCCTCACCCTCCTCTCTGAACCGTGTGGCCTCTCAGGGCTAAGTCGGCATCTTTGTTTGGCCTTGGCTCTGCACCTCACCCTCTTTGACAAGCAACTCAGTACCTGCCAAAGGGCTCAGTCTCCCTTCAAAAATACTGGGGCTCTGGTAACCAGATATTTGATAAAAACTGCTTCAATTTTAAAAAAACAAAAGAAAAAGAAAGAAAGAAAAGAAATCCATGGCTGGGTGGCTCAGTTGGTTGGAGCATCGTCCCATACACCAAAATGTTATGGTTTCCATCCCTGGTGAGGGCACATATCCCTGGTCAGGGTTGTGGGTTCGATCCCTGGTCTGGGAGCGTAAGGGAGGCAACCAATTGATGTTTCTCTCTCATATCGATGTTTCTCAAACTCTCCCCCCCACACACCCACAAAAAAATGTCCTCAGGTAAGAATAAAAAAGAAAACATGCTGGGCCAGGTACTATGATAAGCACACAGCATACATATCTCAATGAATCTCCCAGAAAGACACTGCGAGGAAGATACGATCATTAGCTCCATTTTATATTTAGGAAAACTGAGGCACAAGGAGCTTAAATAATTCTCTCAGAATCACGTAACTAAGGAACAGAGAACCCACAGCCACACATGTGGAGTCTGTCTTTGCTCCCAATTCCTCCCAAGCCCTTGAGCTCAGGGGCAAGTTGGGCTTCTCCCTTACTGTCCCTCCCCCTTCTTATTACTGACTTCTGCCTGACTACTGACTCCCACTCATTCCTTTAAGATTTTGGTTTAGGTGGACTCTTTCCAAAGCTACTTCTATTACAATTCTTGGTTCTTTCAGCTAGACTTCACGAAGTTGGGTTCTAGGGAGCACCCCCTTGGCCAACTACAACACGAAGGGTTGTACCTGCCGTACAGAGAAATGGCCCCCAATGACTTCACCTCCTCTCTTTGGTTCTGCCATGCCTCAGCTAGCCATCCCACGCTGGTGCCCCTGACTAGATGTCAGCAACAACCACGACTGCAGCTGGACTGTTCCAACATCTCCCTCTCCGACCACTGCCTCCTGCCTTTGCAGCTCATCTTTTTTAGTCATCCAGCTCCAACAGTTCATGGGCCACACCAGGACCTACAAACCATTGTTCTTGGCACATTTTTATTGTCCCTAATTCCTTCCTTGCCTCCTGCCCACCTTACCCAACTGGGATCTGTGGGCCATCATTGTGTTAAGCTGCGTGTTCACCTTCAGCTGTCTCAGCCCACTCTCCCTTCATTGCCCTCTGCTGGCAAAACCCTATATCTCCTCCACACCAGCACGCCCCTCACTACATGCCAGCAGCTGGACAGTTAAGCAAGACTGAAGAAAACAACCATGCAGACTGGTCTCACTTCCTTCATCCCACAGATCTCGTGCAAGGCCCCCAGTGCTGCCTGGCAGCCTACTGTATTTCCCTAGTCCACACACTTTCCCAGGACTATGTCTGCCGCTCCTCTCTCTCCTCAAACGTCCAACACCTTCTGTTCCCCCTCAGGAACTCTCAGCTGATAGCTTCACTCCCCGCTTGACTGAGAAAATTGGAGCAATCAGAAAAAGAATTTGAACGGATTTCTACCATTACATGTACCCATCTCTCTGCATTTCTGTCCGTGTACTTCACCTTCCCTCCTGTTGCTGCGGATGAACAGTCTGTCTTCTATCTAAGTCAACCCCTCCACTCTGCAAGGGCCTCACCCCTCACGCCTGCCCAAGGACATTCATTGCTTTAGCATCAGTTGTCCTTCTCTACTGAATCAGTAAACAAACATGATGTTATTCTCCAATCAAAAAACACAAACAACTTCCTCTGACTCCACATCTAAATTAAATTCCTGCTCCATTTCTATTCTGCTTATGACAAAACTCCTTGAAATAGTAGTCTTTGCTTACTCCAATTTTTCTCGTCCATCTTTTCTAGAACACATCCCAAGTAGATTTTTGTTCCTCCATTCTGCTGAAACAGCTCTTGTTTAACTCACCAATGACTGCCCATTGCTAAACACAGTGGGAGACTCTTACTCGGCATTGAACTGCCATACTACTTGACTCAGGTGCTCACACCTTCCCTTCTCACAATGCTTTCTTTTCTTCCCTCTCTCATCAGATGATCATCTCCAACCCCTTTGCTTATTCCTCCTCATCTCCCGCAACATTTAGGTGTTGGAATCCCCTAGGGTTTTAGCCTTCACATCTCTTCTCCTCTAGCTGCAATCCCGCCTTGGCCAACAGCTCCAGCCTAGACATCTCCTTCGACATCCAGACTCAGGTGATCAACTGGCCTCCTCGCTGTTTCTGGAACATGCTCCTGCCCCCATGGCTCTGTGCTAGCTTCTTTCTCTGATTCTTCCCCCAAAAGAGCTTGTTCTTTCCGGTCTCCACTAAACAATCACTTCAGAAGGGAGCTCTTCACTGCCTACCTGATCTAACACCGAGCCACCGTTAGTTACCTTCACCACTGCTTCTCCCTACCCCTAACCCACAGTGTTTTTTCCATAGCATCTGTCTCTTTCTAGAATATTATAAATATAATTATTTATTTATTTATATTTGTCTCCCTTCAGTGGAACCTAAGTCACATGAGAGCTTGAACTGCTCCTTCCTCAACATCTAGAATAGTGTTGGGATCATAGTGGGCACTCCCCTTAAATGTACTTTGAATAAATGAATTTGCGATTTGAACCCATGCAGTCGGACTCCAGTGGCCTCGAGTCAGAATGGTCGAAGAGGAACATCCTTGTCATGCAGGACTCTGGGAACTATTCGAGAATTTGAAAAATTGGCGGTCTCACCTAGTAAGGACAGAACAGAAAAACAAAAGTTGTGGATCATAACCTTATTTTTGCCTCCTTTCTAGTGGGCTGAGAAACCCCATTTTTACATCTGTGTTACTATGAGATGTAAAACGCCCGTGTATCCTGAGAACATGCGGTTTGACCTGACACGTAACTGCATCCACAGATCATTAAGGTTTCATATCAGTCTTTTATTTTTTTTTAATTAACCAATCTCTATTTCAACTGCCATGTTCTCACCCCACCTCCTACCTCTACCCTGTGGCATTTTCCCCATCCAACCACACCTGTACCCATTCATGGGTAAATCTGCGCCCACGCAGGCAGACAGAGCCATCTTGCCCTGCTTAGTTGAGAAATTTGTAACACTACAATCACACCTGCCATCTGAGCAGAGCTGGACAGAATCAGAGCCCTTATTGAAGTAAGGATGGGCTTTTAGCCCTGTTCTATTGAAAAAAAAAAAAAGAGCTAACTCTGTTTTGGGGTTTTTTTTGGTGTTTGGTTTTTTTTTTTTGCATTCACCTAGATATTCGTGCTAGACCTTGCATGAGAAAGAAAAACACTTCTCTCTGACCCCTGTAGTGATCACCTGGTGCCTTGAAGCAGGAAACTTGATTGCCCTCATCTCGGCTGAGTTTCAGTTTTACCAATCACAGAATGACTCAACCCCTTTTTAAAAGCCAGCTGTGACCATTGACTCTGTGACCTCCTGTGGTGGTGAATTCAGTTGAAAAAATAATAATGATAAAATAACACAAGTTACCGAAGCTATTATGCTTCAATTATCAACCCTTTGGGGGCTGGAGAAAATAAAGCAAGTTGTCCGGACCCAGGGAGTTGGGGGTGCACATTTCCCTTCTCCAGAGGCATCTTGTGATGTGCCCCACACCAGCGGTGACT
The DNA here is from genome assembly GCF_022682495.2 of Desmodus rotundus. NCBI lineage: Eukaryota > Metazoa > Chordata > Mammalia > Chiroptera > Phyllostomidae > Desmodus > Desmodus rotundus. Next base: position 91,815,690 of record NC_071388.1, on the reverse strand, counting down.
TCCCAGGACAGCTTTCTCCCCGCCGCTCCCCAGCAGCAAGAGCTGCTGACACGCAGGCTGACAAGCAGCACTGAAACTTATCGAGTGTGTCCTTTCGGCTTCGAACCTCATGGTCTGTCCTCCCCTGTTGTCACCCGGCTCTTGCTCATTCACTCACCACTCACACTGATCTACAAAATGATCAAAGAAAAACTCCACTGACTCACCCCTGCACAGACCAGCAGGAGGACTGGTCAAGGGTGTGCGTTAACTATTACTAGATTCTAATCCATTCTTTTCAACCAGCCCACTGACTCACTCACTCGCACTCTCTCCCTTCCTTGCTCTCATTTTTCAAAAAATAAATAGATGAATTCTGGGTTGGCTGAAGATTTCAGCACTGTGACTGCTGTGCAGATGGATCCCGCTGAAGCTGGTGCTGGCTCTCTAGGGAGTAGCATGAAATGCTGGTTTTCAAAACCTGAGCAGCGTGTAAATGGCAGCTAAAAAGGAAATGCAGACTGGTGCTGAGTGTTAATTGTCTCTTCCTCTCTTCCTCACATACTTCAGAGACTGTGTGGTGGCAGAAGACAGGAAAGCAGGCCTGCCCCCTCGTGGGGTGGGCTTTCTTTCTTTCAAGCTGGACTGAGAGAATAACACCTAGAATCTAAGTCAAAACATGGAACAGGATTTTGTTTTATTTTTTTTTCTTCTTCCTTTTTCAAGTTCTCATCTGATGAAAGTCAGGGAGGTGGCACTGAGCTTGTAATGAAAGTAAGATTCTGCTGAGAATGAGTCAATGAGATGTGACACAGAAAGGGGAAGCAGGGTGTCTTTGGTTTGAAATGACAGGCGATAAACCACGGGGGTGCCTGGTGAGATTTTAGTCCATAACTAGGTAGCAACCTGTCAAATACAGGCCCCTTAAATGCATCACAAGAATTCTCACTTCAGATGATTTCAATTCCAGCTCTGCCTGCGTGAGTGTGTGAGTGTATGAAAGCATGCATAGCGAACATAACTGAATGCCCAAACACACCGCCATGTCCTGTTAAGGGCACAACAGGAATCCCATCGGGGCAAGGGTAATAGAATTCCCTCTATTACCTTCCTTGCTTAGGCAGTGACAAGGTCTTATGACCACATCCCAGGCTCGGAGCCATTCATTTTCATCCCTGACCATTCGTGTTAGCTTTCTCCCAAGACAGCAATCAAGCAGAATCTTGACTGACTGTCTTTTTTTTTGTATGTGTTTTGTCTGAATGAAGTGGGGTTATTTGAATTTATGCAGGTTTGAATAAGATGGGGAAATAGAAAAGCAACTGAGAAAATTGACTATCAATTGGCAGGAGAAGAGAAGGATCTGGAACTTTTTCTTTAATTGTAAAATCCCTGGGCCCTACCTGAGCCCTCGAACCCTGGTCCTGTGGCCTCCCTGTTTCTCCACACATTTATGAAAAGGCTGTGATTCATGCTGCTGTTGCTGAGTGCCAACTCCATTCTAGCTCATCAGCTGGAGGCAAAGATGAGCAATCACAAATGAAAACAAGTCATTGCCTGGATCCACTCTCTCCTGCGTGATCAACAATATGTAGGTGAGCTGGTCCCCACCCTGTACTTCACATACATGACCAAGAAGAGTGTGTAGCTACACTTTCCAAAGACATGGCCCCCTCCTGCCACTGCCCCCAGCTTAGCTGGGTGGGGTGCTCTACACTCCAGCCTCTCCTAGTACCTTTCCTGACAGCTGAGTGAGCTCGACCAAGGATGGGAAAACCACCAACTGACCTTGCTGCAAGTACAAAGTGGACTCACTCAAGCTGTGTGTGCATGAAAGTGGCAAGAAGACAAAGAATGTCATTTCAAGGAACAGGCAAGAGGGTGGTTGTGGGGTTAGAAGGGGGTTCATCTTGGCTGGCGCCACCCCTGAAAGAGGTTCCCAGGCTAGGAATAGGGCTCAGGTATGGGAAGGCCTCCTGGACAGCCAGGCCTCTCTCATTAGAAGCACCTCTTGAGTCTGAATCCAGTCACCTTCCGGTTACAGTCTGATTTTCCCAATCTATTTTTCTCCCAAAAAGGGAGTGGGCCCCACATGCAGGTCACCTAGACAAAATGACTGCAGAGTCACCACCAGTACATGGGAGTACTGGTGTTTGCCATTGAAGATGGTGACGTTGGCTAATGGGCTTTAAAGTGTGACTTGGTCTTCTCAGCCCTGTTTGTACAAGGAGTCTGTCCTTTTAAAGGGATCCCAGAGCAGGTGTCTCCACAGAGGTGTGAAGGGATGGGGCTGATGTTTTCTCTTAGTAATAACTTGATTCCAGTGGTAGGTTATATGTGAGCCAACAAGAGCTTCAGGCAAGGTCTCAAAGCTACTTAAATGTCACTGACTGCCTAGTGAGTGCAAAAGGGAGCTGTTGTCAGAAACACCCCCTCTCTTCTGTCGCATAAGCTGGCAGACCTACCGAAGTGGCTCACCTGCAGCCTGGCTGCAATTTGACCATGGCAACCAAAAGAGATGACATAGTCACTGCTGCCAGTCCAGCCCTTCCCACAGGTAACCAAAATAGATCCCTCATAAATCAGTTCTCCAAATCTATGGGACAGGAGTTCAAACTAAGATTATCTGGCAGAAGCATGTGATGGAGGGTGGGGGAAGGTTGATTGAGAAGGGATGTGATGTGATGGAAATGTCTCTGGAGTGAGGGAAATGTCCTCTATCTTAATCATGCAAGGGTTACATCAGTACCTGCATTCATCAAAACTGAGCAAACCATACATTTTGTGTCTGTTCACTTCAATGTATATATATTATAATTTCAGGGTAAAAAAGCTACTCTATTTCTTCTAAGCCACAAGAGGGGCAATTCTGCTAGTCCTCACCTCCAATCTACCTTCTGGTACAAGTTGAGGAAGAGCAGCCCAGCAGTTCTATTCCTAGCTCCCTCTGTCCCACGGTGTACCGTGGTAGATCATACCCAGGCCTTCCAATCTAAAGCCTGAATCTGAAACCCTGCCCACCACTCACCAAGCCTGTGACTTTTGGAAAGTCCCTTGATCTCTCTAAGGCTCTTTTTCTACATCTGTAAAATAGAGGGTAAGGATCCCTGTCTGCCCTATAAGATCATTGGAAGAAACAAAAAATAATGTTTTATAAACTGGAAAGAGCTACAGGAATACATGTTGTACACTGTTTCAAAAAGATTATCACATATGTTTAGACATATGGCAGAAATGGACAAGCTTCTTGGTATAGTGTTAAAACTCCAGTTGGACAAGCTGCCTTGAAAGTCTCCATAAACAAGATGTAACTAAATAATCATAATAAGTAGTATGAATTTTCACTCCACAGCATCCAAATATGAATAATGTTATATGTCCTCATTTCTTTAATCATAACATTTATTCCAAGTTTCCACCGACCTGACAGCAAGAAATTCACTTTCAATGAGTTTGGAGGTGTGCTGATCAATTCTAAGCATAGTCATTTCTATTGACACTTTCAGATTAATCATATTTTCCAGAGACTGGAAAATATAGTTCTTCACTCTCTCTGCTACCACTCTTGTGACAGGGATGGCAGAGTCAGACTTCACTACAGTGCTGGCTTCTCTTTATAGGGTGACACACACACAGTGTTAACACCTAATTTTCCCAAAAATTCATATATATCACCATATATGTATATACATAACATTATCAACATCTCCTTCAGCATCTGGAGCCCCCACTTGTAAATCACAATATAAACTGATGGAGGAAGGTAGACTAATGTGTGCCACTCATTTCAAGAAGAATGTGAGGTGAGAAAAAAAACTCTCCTTACCTCCGGACCATCAGATGCTCTTGGGTTGGAAGAGATGAGGTGGGTTAAAACCTGACACGAACAACTCTTAAAGTAACTTGAGCTGAGAGTTGTCTTGAATTATTGTAATGGCTGCCAAGGTGGGAGAAGAAAGAGAGCCCTGGGATTGCCCTAGGGAGAGAACAAAGACCTATGGGTGGGAGGAACAGAAAAACACAGACAACCTAAAAGTAAAGAAGGTATTTCTAACAAAAGTTGTCCAAAATGGAGTAGGATCTTTCAAAGTTTATAGAAATTCCTCATCACTGAAGAACTTCAAAGAGACTGTGATAAGATAAAATAGACGTTGGGCTAGAGGACTTCTATATTTAATATAATTGGTTATGATTCTGACACTAGGGGAGAGATTACAATTGCCAGAGTATCTTCTTGGAATTGTCAGGTATGCTTAAATTACCCTGAGAGAGAGAAGCAACAACACAGAGGAGATTTGCAACAGGCCCCCAGGGTGAGGGATTTGGACTCTGCTGGCTGGACCAGAGGTCCCTTTAAGAGCATGTGGCCATCCCAGGCACTGTTTCTTGAGAGGCTGTGGCTTCCCTGGGCCCAAAGTGAGCTGCTGTCAGCATCCAAAGGTCCACTCAAATGATATGAGAAACAACAGGAGACTCTAGACAGCATAGCAGGTCCATCCCTGATTTAAGATTTGAGACAGTGATATAAAGTTACAGTCAGAAGTGGGTATGCTGATAAAAACAAACAAGCAAAAACCCAGGCAGTGGTTCTTAACTGTTTCAGGATCCCTTTGAGAATCTTGAGAAAGTGATAGCAACCTCTCTGAAGAAAAAAAAAAAAGTACATTTGCACAAACACACACCATCATGCTTAAAATTTCAAGGGCTTCTTTAAATACCCTATAGTTTATTTAAAAATTAGAGGCTCATAATACTAGGCACCATCACAATACTAGGCAGTTAGTTGTTGCTGTTGATAATATGGTGATAATGATTGATTGGCTTACTTGTACAGCAGTTTTCCCAAAGACTGAACAACTCTGGTATATAAACATTATGGTTGCATTCCAACAAGTTCTAAAGTAGGAAGATATCATAACCCACTTATTCCTTTCCCTGGTATCTTTTCACCCAATGGCAGAACAAAGAGAAGCCAGGGAAGTAGGTAAAGATGTCTCAGAAGGTAGCTCTTTTGTGCTCCTGTGGAGGCCAGAATGTTGGCCGAACCTCAGTCATCACAAAGTTGATACACAAGTATATTTTCAGTTTACTATCCACAGGCACAGAGTTTGACTATTGCCACTTCCCAATTAGCAATTCTTTTAGGCTATCCCAGGCTGCTGTGCCCAAACACGTCCAGAGACAGTACTGGCTCCATTATCTTATTTTAAAATACCTTTGTCTGGTATCTAAACCAATTTGAGGTTCTTACCAAAAGAGCAGTAAATATGGCATGTTAGTTATAAGTTGCTGTAGAACAAATTACCCCACAACCTAGCAGCTTAAAACAGTAGATATTTATTATCTCACAGTTTTTGCGCAACAAGAATCTGGGCACAGCTTACTCAGAAGCCTGTCTCTCGAGGTCTCTCACAAGCTACAATCAAGGTGCTGGCTAGGACTGCAGTCTCATTCAGAGATTGACTGAGGGAGGAACCACTTCTAAGCTCTTCACATAGCTGTTAGCAGCAATAAATTCCTTTTTGTCTTCTGGACTGCAGGCCTCACGTCCTCACTGGCTGCTGCCAGAGGCCTCCTTCAGTTCCTTGCCACATGCGTCTCTCCACCACATAGCTCACAACATGGCAACTAGCTTCCCTAAGAGCAAACAAGCAAGATAATGAAAGAGAACAACAAAATGGAAGTCACAATTCTTTGCAACCTAATCTCAGAAGTGGTATCACATATCCTTTGCTGTATTCTACTCATTATAGATGAGTCATTAACATCAGCCCACACTCAAGGGAGGGGATTATATAAGGGTGTGAATACCAGGAGGGGAGCATCATGGGAAGCCATCTTAGAGACTGCCCACCACACATGTGTTCAAATTCTGATTCTGTCACTTATTGTAGGACCTCAGGTAAGAAACCCAATCTCTCTCAGCTTTGGTTTTCTCCTCTGTGAAGTTGGAGTAATAATGCCTAATTTGCAGGGTTGTGATGAAGATGAAAGGTAGTGAATATTACCATTCCTATACCTAAAACAAAAAACAGCAAGTCAATGAAAAATGGGCAAAGCACTTGAATAGGTATTTCTCCAAAAAAGACACAGAGTGGGCAATAAACACATAAAAAAGATGCATAACATTACTAGTCATTAGAGAAATGAAAATTAAAACCAAAATGAGACACCATTTCATACCTAACTAATATGGTTATCATTTAAGAAAAAAGAAGAAGTAAGTGTTGGTAAGGATGTAAAGAAAGTGGAACCTTTGTATATTGCTGATAGGAATGTATATGATGCAGTAGCTGTAGAGTTTTACTGTTCCTCAAAAGGTTAAACAGAATTATCATTCTGTTAATGCTGAGCGACCCAGAAATTGTACTCAAAAGAATTGAAAACAGAGACTCAGACAAATACTTGTATTCAATATTCATAACAGTGTTATTCATAATAGCCAAAGGTAGAAATAACCCGTGTCTATTAACAGATAAACACTACAATGCTCTTCATATACATATATATGTACAATAGAATCAATAGAATATTTTTCAGTCATAAAAAAGAATGAGATTTTCATGGACTTCCAGCCAAGATGGAGGCATAGGTAGACACACTGTGTCTCCTCGTACAAACAAAAGAAGGACAACAACAAATTTAAAAACAACCAGAACTCCCAGAAAAATGAACTGTGTGGAAGTCCAGCAACCAAAGAGTTAAAGAGGAAACATTCATCCAGACTGGTAGGAGGGGCTAAGACGAGCAGCCAGGGTAGAGAGGACTTGTGGCAAGGTGGCAGCTAGCAGAGCAGGTGGTCCCACATTTGCATGCAGATAAACCAGGAGGAACAACTGGGAAGCAAGACAAACCACGCAACCCAGGGTCCCAGCATGGGAAAATAAAGCCTTAAAACCTATGACTGAAAAAACCTGTGATGGTTGTGGTGTCAGGAGAAACTCCCAGCCTCACAGGAGAGTTCATTGAAGAGACCCATAGGGTCCTAGAATGTACACAAACCCACACACCTGGGAATCAGCACCAGAAGGGCCCCATTTGCTTGTGGGTAGCCCCAGGAAGTGACTGAAAGCCAGCAGAGAGTGAAGCAAGCAGCACTGTTTCCCCTCGGACCCCTCCCCCACATACAGCTTCACAACACTGTGATGTGGGTTGCCCCGCCCTGGTGAACACCTAAGGCTCCACCCCTTATTACATAACAAGTGCACTGAGACCAAAAAAAAAAAAAACCCCGGCCCAAATGAAAGAACAGATCAGAGCTCCAGAAAAAATACAAATAAGTGACGAAGAGATAGCCAGCTGATCAGAGGCACAGTTCCAAACACAGGCAATCAGGAAGCTCACTGAATTGGTTGAGTATGGTCACAAAATAGAGGGTAAATGAAGTCTATAAAAAGTGAAATAAAGGAAAATGTACAGGGAACCAATAGTGATGGGAAGGCAACCAGGACTCAAATCAGTGGTTTAGAGCTAAAGGAAGAATTAAATGTTCAATCAGAACCAAATGAAGAAACAAGAATTCAAAAAAATGAGGAGGGGCTTAGGAACCTTCAGGACATCTTTAAACGTTCCAACGTCCAAATCATAGGAGTGCCAGAAGGAGAAGAGGAAGACCAAGAAATTGAAAACTTCTTTGAAAAAACAATGAAGGAGAACTTCCCCAATCTGGCAAAGGAAATAGACTTCCAGGAAGTCCAGGAAGCTCAGAGAGTCCCAAAGAAGCTGGACTCAAGGAGGAACACACCAAAGCACATCATAATTACATTAGCCAAGATTAAAGAGAAGGAGAGAATCTTAAAAGCAGCAAGAGAAAAGGAGACAGTCACTTACAAAGGAATTCCCATGAGACTGTAAGCTGATTTCTCAAAAGAAACCTTACAGTCAAGAAGGGGCTGGAAAGAAGTATTCCAAGTCATGACAGGCAAGGACCTACCTGCAAGATTACTCTATCCAGCAAAGCTATCATTTAGAATGGGAGGGCAGATAAAGTGTTTCCTAGATAAGGTCAAGTTAAAGGAGTTCATCATCACCAAGCCCTTATTATATGAAATGTTAAAGGGGATTATCTAAAAAAAGGAGATTAAAAATATCAACAGTAAAATGACAACAAACTCACAACTATTAACAATCAAACCTAAAAAAAATAAATAAATAAAACAACGAACTAAGCAAACAACTAGAACAGGAACGGAATCAGAAAAGGAAATCACATGGAGGGTTATCAGCAGGGGAGTGGGAAGGGGGTAGAGGGGGGAAAAGATACAGAGAATAAGTAGCATAAATGGTAGGTAGAAAATAGACAGGGGGAGGTTAAGAATAGCATAGGAAATATAGAAGCCAAGGAGCTTATATGTACGACCCATGGAAATGAACTGAAGTGGGGTAATGTGGGTGGGAGGAGGTGTGCAGAGCGGAAGGGAATAAAGGGGGGGAATGGGACAACTGTAATAGCATAATCAATAAAATATATTTTTTAAAAAAGAATGAGGTTCTGAAATAAGCTACAACATGGATGAACTGTGAAAACATTGTAAGTGAAATGATCCCGACACAAAAGAACAAATATTGTATGAATCCTCTTACATGCAATATCTAGAATAGGCAAATTCATAGAGATAGAAAGTACATTAGAGGTACGAGGGACTGGGGGAAAGGAGGAGTGGGGAATTACTGCTCAAGAGGAATAGAGTTTCCATATGGGATGATAAAAGGGTTTGGGAAACAGAATAGTAGTGACGGTTGCACAACATCATGAATGTAATTAATGCCATTGAACTGTACACCTAAAAATAATTAAAATGGCAAATTTCATGTTACACATATTTGACCACAATTTTTTAAGAGAATATAGTGTAGTAGCTGCTCAACAAATTGCAGACTTAATTACTTAACCATCAGCAGTGATCATGCAGGCAGTAGATTTGAATGCCTACACCAAATCTGGGATGTGAAAAAGCTTCTGGGGCAGGGGGTGAAGGTCAAATATGTTTCCACCGGCAGCTGCTTCCTTGCTTGCTTTTGGGGGGGCACTGCATTTTCCACAAATTCTGGGCTCTAATAATCTGAGAAAGGATGAGGGGAGAGATTGCTGTATCCCCTATGATAGTTTGGGGGACAGAAATATGCTCATGGTCTCAGGTGAAACTTACACAAAAGCAAAATTTGCCTTTGTTAGATCATCCTCTCTTCACCTTGGTTCCCTTCAGGATATGAAGTGATTTCACAGTGTTCTAAAGTTGCCCCGCTGTCTTTCTATAGTGGTTACTTTCCCATGGCAACCTCCTCCAGTGTTTAAGGGCTCAGGCTTGAAGGCAAGTGCCCTGGGGTTTGAATCCCAGCTCTGCCATTCTTGAAAGAGTGATCTTGAACTGATTACCCACTCTTTCTAATGTTTCAGTTTCTTTCTTTGCAAAATGATAATAACAATGCCAAACTTATAAGGTATTGTAAAGTATAAATAAGATAATGCCTGTAAATGACTTAAAAAGGTGTCTTATAGGGAACCTATCTGCGTGGAATGGCAAATGTAGCCCAGCCCTATTGGAAAGCCGATAGGCACGTGTCAGCACACAGGACATCAAACCTACAGATTGGCTTTTCAGTGGGAAATCAGGCCTGCATTAAACCTAGGCTGCTTTGAGGGTTGCTCTTGCTAGAACTCCCTCACCCTGAGTTGGAGGAGCATATGTTTACTGCATATCTTTAAAGTAACTTCCTGAAGTCTGTGCTAATTCTCCCAAGGATGGAGTGTAACCAGACCAATCACTCTTATTGTGCCCTTGCATTTACAACATTTTTTCCTTGTTAATCTGTAGGAAGTAATCGGTAACATCCTTTCCTTTGTTATCTGTAAAAAGTAATCACCTAAAGTAAACCTGAGCATAATGAATGAGAACCTTCTTTGATGTATGCTATTAGAAAGCAATAAAAGCCTGTCAAGGCAAGGGTCGAGGCATTCTCCCCTTGAGAGAGTGGCCAAGGTGATCTTCTCTTAGAGAGTGGCTGTGCCATCCCTTTTTCTCCACAGGACTTCGGTAGTCCAGTCCATGTGAATTTGTTCGTTGCATCCACAACTTATGGGCTCTGCAGGATGGAGTCCTCATCAGTGTCTGGCACGTATCAAGTCAAAGTCACAATAAATGGCAGCTAATATTATTTTAGAGCACTGTAACTTTTATGCTGAATTTTATAAACATCTGTCTGTGCAATTTTAAGTGAGGGAAGGATTATTTACCTAGATTCCAGGTATCTGATGAATAAAATAGACCATTTCTCCATTCAAATATTTGATGGACATGCTATGTGAATGGTATTCTATTGGACCTTATCATACAATTTTGATTCACATCACTAAAGATGTGGGGGTAGGAAAGGGTGGTGTAAATTGCATAGTAGCCATGGCAGAAGTCACTGTATGAATTGGATGAAATTCCTAAAACAACTGATATCTTCCAGGTAGCTCCTAGTGCCCAGATCACCTGTGTTACAAAAGTTTTTGAAAAGTCAGTATGACTGTGCCAACATCTTTACATAGGGCACACTGCTTCCTGAGTATGACTAATTATGAAGACAAAGTCTAACCCTCCTTAGAAGGAAATAAGACTCATTACTCATTTTGATACTGTTTATGATGATTATTTGATAGCTAAGCCAGAAGGCCAAGGAGCACCTGTTTGAGTTCATATTCTGTAACACTCCAATAGACAGCTTTTTCTTTAAGAACGTAATAGAGAAAGATGCAGCGTGAACCTATGAACCCTTCTGGGTTGTGAGGGAATGCTATGGACCGTTACATCCTGGCTCAAACTTCCCCTCCAGGATATGTTAAAATTATTTTAAAAGAGCTATTGTAGTAGCCAGTTTCATATGCTGATTGTTTTATATAACTGATTGTAATCAAATAATTGCTTTTCTTTTAAAATATTCCAATACCCTATCCATGCCTCCTTACATCAAAATATTCTAAATTAAAGATATTAGACAATATTTACCCTAGTCTTCAATTTCTCTCTTCAGAGTGCAAAATGTACCTTTTCACACCACAAAGAAAACTCTTTTTATTTATTTATACAATGAATTCAATAAATATTTGCTTATTCAACCTTTAGTTATCGAGTGCCTACTATGTACAAAGAAGAAAGCAATAACATATTCTCCCCCGTCCATTATAATAAAAGTAGCAGTGATGATAACAAAATACAAATGATCATCAAGCTTCCACTTGAATGATTTTAGTGACAGTTAACTCACTATATATAAGGGACCAAACTCAATATTGGCAAACTCTAATTGTTACAAAGTTATTCATGCACTGAGCTGAGTATAGGTGAGGCCTAGTTCCAACAGAACATCTGGCATAAGTGCCCTGCCAGGCAAAAATTGGGGACACTGCCAAAGCTATTCCATATCAAATACTGAAAAGATCCCCTTGGCACAGAGACAAAATTCCCTATGGAATTTTCTCCTGGCTCCAGCTACTTCTCCACTCCCTTAAGCCTTCAACATCTCTACACTAGTAACACAGATTTACAAAATAAGTAAATACTCACATTATACATTTTTCTTCATTTTCAACTTGGAAGTTGAGAAACTAACCACCTTACTCTTAAAGAGCCTACTCCATTATTTTTTAATTATATTTTATTGATTATGCCATTACATTGTCCTGATTTTCCCCCCTTTATCCCCCTCCACCCAGCACCCCCACTGCCTCAGGCAATCCCCCCTCCATTGTTCATGTTCATGGGTCATTCATATAAATTCTTTGGCTACTCCATTTCCTAGGCTGTACTTAACATCTCCATGGCTATTCTGTAACTACCTATTTGCACTTCTTAATCTCCTCACCTCATCACCCAATCCCCAATACACCCCCTCCCATCTGGTAACCATCAAAATGCTCTCTGTATCCATGATTCTGTCTCTGTTCTTCTTGTTTGCTTAGTTTGTTTTCTTAGATTCAATTGTTGATAGATATGTATTTATTGCCATTTTATTGTTCATAGTGTTGATCTTTTTTTCTTAAATAAGTCTCTTTAACATTTCATATAGTAATTGTTTGGTGATATAGACCTCCTTTATTTTTTTCTTGTCTGGCAAGCTCTTTATCTGCCCTTTGATTCTAAATGATATGTTTGCTGGGTAGAATAATCTTGGCTGTAGGTCCCTGCTCGTCATGACTTTGAATACTTCTGGCCAATCCCTTCTAGCTGGCAAAGTTTCATTTACGAAATCAGCTGACACTCATATGGGAATTCCCCTGTAGGTAACTAACTTCTTTTATCTTGCTGCTTTTAAGATTCTCTCTTTATCTTTAACCTTTGGCCTTTTAATTGTGATGTGTCTTCAAATGGGCTTTGCAACCATCATAATTGGGACTCTCTGTGATTCCTGGACTTGCATGTTTATTTCCTTCACCAAATTAGGGAAGTTTTCTTTCACTATTTTTTCAGATAGATTTCCAATTTCTTGCTCTTTCTTTTCTCCTTCTGGCACCCCTGTGATGTGAATATTGACCTCTTGAAGTTGTTCCAGAAGTTGCATATACTATCCTCATTTTGTTTGATTCTTTTTTTCTTGTTGTTGTTTGGTTGTTTTTTGTTTCCTTTTGTTCCAAATCATTGACTTGATTCTCAGCTTCATCCACTCCACTATTGTTTCCCTGTAAATTGTTCTTTATTTCAATTAGTGAACCCTGCATTTCTGACTTGTTCTTCTTTATGCTGTTGAGGTCCTCACTAAGTTCCTTGAGCATCCTTATAAACAGTGTTTTGAACTCTGCATCAAATAGATTGCTTATCTCCATTTCATTTATCTCTTTTTCTGGAGTTTTGATCTGTTCTATCATTTGAGCCGTGTTTCTTTGTTTTCTCATTTTAGCAGCCTCCCTGTGTTTGTTTCTATGTATTAGGTAGAGCTGCTTTGACTCCATGTCTTGGTAGTGTGGCCTAATGTACTATGTGTCCTGTAGGGTCCAGTGGCACAGCCTCCCCTATCACCCAAGCTGGGTACTCGAGGTGTGCCCTTTGTATGGGTTGAATACACACTCCTCTTGTAGTTGAGACTTGTTGTTGTTGGCAGATCAATGAGAGGGATTTACCCAGGCCAGTCAGCTGCAAGGATTGGCTGTGACCACTGAGCGTCAACCTCCACCATCTGTGGAGGATCAGCTGTACAGGGACAGGGTGGTGGTGCTCCACTGGGTATGTTGGCCATGGGGTTCCCTGGGTGGTGCAGGCCAAGGTCAGCCCCACCTGTGTTTTGCCCAGGAACACTCTGCCTGAGCTATAAAGCAATCTAAGCTGGCTACTACTTGTGCTGGTCTTGGAGATTCCCAGGCAAAGCCAAGGTATGAATCTAGGCTGGCTGCTGCTAGTGCCATGCCTGGGGATCACTGAGGACAGCTATTGTTTATTTGATAGGATTTAGGAGGTTGTGGAGCATGAGCCAAGACCAGCCACTCATATGGAAAAGCACCTTGGGTGGTCCCATAAGTTGGGTGGCACAGAGTTTCTGGGGATCTCCAAGGTGAGTCAAATAGTGTTAGTCAGGTTGATGGAGTCTCAGATATGGCACAAGCTTGCTGATTCTGTGGGCAGAGAGCTTAGAAAAGGGATAATGACCTCTGTCCACCTTGAAGCCAGATACTTCACTTCTTCCCTACATACCACTGGTGCCTTTCAAGCTGCTACCCCAGTGCTGAAGCTCAGAGTGAGTGAATCTGAGTAGGTGAGTTCATGTGTGGGATCTTTAAGAGGAACTGCTTGCGGCTCTAGGATTTTCTTCCACCCACTCAATCCCCTGTGGTTTTTCTGTCCAGAAGGTGTAGGGACTTATCTTCCACATATTTTCCACTGGAATTCTGGGCTGGGGACCTGGTATGGGGCTGGGACTCCTTGCTCTCCCAAAATTCTCTCCCAAATATGTCTCCCAAATTTTTATCCACCACACGTGGGTGTGGTACCAGCCCATTCCAGGTCTATGCCCCCCTGCCAGTCTGGTTGGATGTAGTTTCTTTAGTTCCGTAGTTGTCAGACTTCCATTCAACTCAGTTTTTTACAGTAGTGAATGGTGGTCATTCTATATTTTAGTTGTAATGTTGATGTGGTTGTGAGAAGAGGCGAGCCATGTCTGTGTATGCCACCATCTTGACCAGAAGTCCTCTAGACTTCTTAGAGCAAGCTAGTGATTGTGGAGCATAACTCAACTTCCTAAAGATGAGTAAGCAGAGGAAAATTACTGGATTTTTATAAAAGTTTTGTAATTCAAAACAAAGAAATTTGGTTCCTATTCCAGTATGACAAAGTTAGATACAACTAGACTGATTCTCCTACATATAACAGCTATAAACTTTGCATAAAATACAAAATGTGAACTATCTGAAGGTACTGGAAAGTATACAAAAATAGCTAGATTCTAGAGAAGTGTTGGAACTTGTAAAAATGAATGAACACATGGTGCATTTCCCTTTTTATTATGCTGTTTATCATGAAGGCAGGCTGCAGTCAGTAACTGCTCAGAACAACTAAAACTGCAATACGAAACTAGAACTTAGCTGGTTGGAAGAACCAGCAGACAGAATTGGAGGAACCACAGCCACTAGAAATTGAGAGGTGAATCCCAGAAAATACAGAGCCAGAGCGGATGAGCCCTACATTCTGTGTATAAATTCTGCCTTAGTATCTGGTTGACTCCTGAACCACACATTTGTGAGGAACACTCCAACTAAAGACAAAAGAAATGAATTAAGACTTCAGTTGTCACCTAAAAGACAAACTTTGCATTTTGAGAGCAATCAGGTCAATTTTCTAATAAAACAACAAAAGCAAAATAAACCATTAGTATAATATGGCAGAATCCACACTTACCATTCACAATGTCCAGGATAAAATGAAAAATCACTCACTATACAAAGAACAAGGAAAAAGTGACATTCTCAGGAGAAAAAGAGATTAATGGAGAACAACTCCAAGATGACTCAAATGTTCTATTAGCAGCTACTATAACTATAATTAATGAGTTAAGGAAAATGATGCTTTCAATGAATTAAATGATAGAAAATCTCAGCAGAGAAGTAGAAACTATATTTACAAAACAAATGTAAGTTCAAGAACTAAAAAATTACACATTTTAAAAAATCACTGCATGGACAGACAATGAAATAGAGATAACAAAGGAAAGAATCAGTTAAATTAAAGGTAAGTCAATAGAAATTATCCAATCTGCAGAAGAGAAAAATAATTAGAAGAAAAAATGAACAGTGCTTTCAGAGACCAATGGACAATGTCAAAATATGAAACATTCATGTAATTAGAGTTGCCAATGGTGCAAACTGTTGAAAGGAAGCATAAAAATATTTGAAAAAAATAATGGCCAGACTTTTCCTAATTGTGGTGAAAAACATAAATTTACACACTCAATTTTAGGCAGATTTAACTACAGGCAAAATAAATACTAAACAGCATCACAGTCAATCATGGAATAAATGGCATCATCGTCAAACCACTGATTATTAAAGATAAAGAGAAAATCACTTTAAAGTCCTGAAAGAAAAAAGTCCTGGATTTTATATCCAGAAAAAAAATCCTTCAAAAAAGAAGGCAAAATAAAGAAAACTAAAGAATTCATTACCAGCAGACATGCAAGTATATCAGAAAGTATATAGGAAGTTCTTCAGGCTAAAGGAAAATGAAACCAAAGGGAAATAAAACTTTCCACAAGGAATGAGGAGCATCAGAAACAGTAATACCTGGTAAATACATAGGACTATTTATTCTGTTCATTTCCTTAAAATACACACAATTGTGTAAAGCAAAAACAATAACATTACCTTGTTGGAGTTTATAATGTATGTAGATGAAGCATGTATCACAACTACAGTATAAAAGATAGAGGTGGAAATAAATGGACCCTTATGGTTGGAAGATTTCTACATTTCACGTGAAGTGGGACAATATTAACCCTAACTAGAAAATAGAAAGTTAAAGATGCATATTATAAACCCTGTAGCAACCAATAAGATGTGATACAATAGGTATAGCTAACAAGCCAATAAACAAATTAAAATATAATTCAGAAAATATATAAATAATCCCAAAGGAAAGGATCACTCTAACACAGGAAAAAATGTTTTCAAAGGAGAAATTTCTCCAAAATATTCTTGTTTTTTTTACAATTCTCAAGCAATAACATTTTATATATGAAACTAACAACTATAATAAAAAGAGAAAGCAGTATAAAAGAATGGAAGACTTCATGAAGAATTAAAAGAAGCAAATCATTGTGATAATTGGAAACACTCATAAAACAAATAAATAACAGATTGAATGCTGCAAAAAAAACACTAAAGAACAAAATTAAAAACATTGCAATTAGAGGAAACAGGAATGGTGTGGTATTTGGGGGGGAGAAGAACGAGAGGGCAGGGCTTGGAAATCCTGCATAGGAAACATGAGTGGACTGAGGGTCAAGTTGAACTATGATGTGCCTCCACTTCTGCTTCCCAGGGAAGACTAGGGAAGACTACCTACAATTCTTTATAATGAAAAAGAATTTCTACTCACCATTTTAAAAATAATAACAATGCCAAGTATAATTCTTTAGTCAGAAATATGATGAGTCATCTAAAAGATAATAAAAAACAACCTGGATATAAAATCTCTAATTTTATTAATAAAATCTGGGACTTGGGGGAGGAGACAGGAAAGAAGTTGATGAATAATAAATTTTTTTCACAACCCACAGGCTATCATTATACTTTTCTTTCCTTTTTAAATAAAAGCTATGAGATATCATTTTTACTTGAATATGGCAGGAAAACAAACTAAAAGGGAACTTTAGCATTACTGAACTTCAGAAAATTATTTCTTCAAAACAAGAAATTTTCCTTTCAAAAATATTTTCTTTGAGGTAAAAAAAGTTAAGAAAAATAACATTAAGAGGTTTAAATGATTTTGTGAGAGTTTTTTTATGTTTCCTAATGGGCATCAGTTTAAGTTTCTAAGAAGTAATACTTCAGCTGTCCCTTAAGCATGTGAAGATACCACCAAAGCTAAATGGAAAGAACAAAAAAAATGTGTTTTTTTAATGTTAATAAAGAACAAATTTTGGACTTCTGGCCAAGATGGAAGCATAGGTAGATACACTGTGCCTCCTTGCACAACCAAAAGAAGGACAACAACAAATTTAAAGCAAAAAACAACCAGAACTGACAGAAAATTGAACTGTATGGAAATCCGACAACCAAGGAGATAAAGAAGAAACTTTCATCCAGAGCGGTAGGAGGGGTGGAGATGGGCAGCCGGGCAGAGAGGACACGTGGCAAGGTGGTGGCTGGCAAACCAGGCAAGGTGGTGGCTTGTGGTCTGTGCAGTCCTACATTCACGTGCAGATAAACTGGGAGGAACAACTAGGGAGCGAGACAGACCATGCAACCCAGGGTTCCAGTGCAGGGAAATAAAGCTTCAAAAACCTCTGACTTAAAGCACCTGTGGAGGTTGATGCAGTGGGAGAAACTCCCAGCCTCACAGGAAAGACCATTGGAGAGACCCACAGGGTCCTAGAACGTGCACAAACCCACCCACCCGGGAATCAGCACCAGAAGGGCCCAATTTGATTATGGGTAGTGAAGGAAATGACTGAAAACCAACATAGAGCAGAGCAAGCAGCAGTGTTCCCTCTCGGACCCCTCCCCCACATACAGCATCACACCACAGCCACATGGGTTGCCCCGCCCAGGTGAACACCTAAGGCTCCGCCCCTTACTACATAATAGGAACACTGAGACCAAAAAAAAAAAAAAAAAAAAAAAGGCCCAAATGAAAAAACAGATTAAAACTCCAGAAAAAATACAACTAAGTGACAAAGAGATAGCCAACCTATCAGATGCACAGTTCAAAACACTGGTTATCAGGATGCTCCAGGAACTCACTGGATATTTCAACAGCATAAAAAAGACGCAGCCAGTAATGAAGGTTGCATTATGTGAAATAAAGAAAAATCTACAGGGAACTAACAGTGATGGGAAGGAAACCAGGACTCGAATCAATGGTTTGGAGCAGAAGGAAGAAAGAAACACTCAACCAGAACAGAATGAGGAAATGAGAATTCAAAAAATGCGGAGAGTCTTAGGAACCTCCAGGACATCTTTAAACGTTCCAACATCCGAATCGTATGAGTGCCAGAAGGAGAAGAGAAAGACCAAGAAATTGAAAACTTCTTTGAAAAAATAATGAAGGAGAACTTCCCCAATCTGGCAAAGGAAATAGACTTCCAGGAAGTCTAGGAAGCTCAGAGTCCCAAAGAAGTTGGACCCTAGGAGGAACACACCAAGGCTTATCATCATTAAATTACCCAAGATTAAAGATAAGGAGAGACTCTTAAAAACAGCAAGGGAAAAGGAGACAGTTACCTACAAAGGAGTTCCCATAAGACTATCAGCTGATTTCCCAAAAGAAACCTTAAAGGCAAGAAGGGGCTGGAAAGAAGTATTCCAAGTCATGACAGTCAAGGACCTACATGCAAGATTACTCTATCCAGCAAAGCTATCATTTAGAAAGGAAGGGCAGTTAAAGTGCCTCCCAGATAAGGTCAAGTTAAAGGAGTTCATCATCACCAAGCTCTTATTATATGAAATGTTAAAGGGACTTATCTAAGAAGAAGATCAAAACTATGAACAGTATAATGACAACAAACTCATAGCTATTAACAACTGATTCTTTAAAAAGAACAAAACAAAAACATACTAAGCAAACACCTAGAACAGGAACGGAATCACAGAAATTGAGATCACATGGAGGGTTATCAGCAGGGGAGTGGGAGGGGGAGAGAGGGGGAAAAGGTACAGAGAATAAGTAGCATAAATGGTAGGTAGAAAATAGACAGGAAGAGGTTAAGAATATATAGGAAATGGAAAAGCCAAAGAACTTATATGTACAACCCATGGACATGAACTAAAGAGGGGGAATGTGAGTGGGAGGGGGTGTGCAAGGTGAGGAAATGGGACAATTATAATAGCATAATAAATAAAGTATATTTTTTAAAAAAGAACAAATTTTGAAATTTTGGGGGGAAATTAATAGGAACAAGTTGCTCTGAAATGAAAAATAACCTATAAAAAAGACATTAGTTTTAAGAGGGGAAAATTAATATGTCACAAGAATATGATTAAATCTAGTTATTATGACAAGCCAGAAGAAACTACACATGAATACAAAACATCAGTTGGCCCTCTTAGTCTTCCTCAAATATCTGAAATTTTATCTCATTATTTCATAAAATGCCACTTTTTCATTTCCATCAATTGCTCAAATCACACAGTGTAATTTACTTCAGTTTTGTGACATAACGTTCTCATATGAACTTAGTTGTATTTCTTTGTTGTTGCTGGTGCTGTTACTTTTCTTCATTCATAGAGATATTTTTTTACCTTTCTCTCATCAATAACATACTTTGTACCTCCAGGTTCTTAATGATCAATTCATAATATATGTGCCTCTTTTTTACAATATTTTTCATGTATCTTGTGATTTAAATATACAATTTGGATTTTTAAATTTCTGTCCTGCTAATCAGTTGTTAAACTAAGAAATTTTAAAATTTCTTTCAGGGGTTAATTTAAATAGTTATTAACTCTTCATACTAAGGGGGAAAATCAACCCATAATAACCCAGAACTGACACAGGTATTAAATCTGGTAGATAAAGACATTAAAACTATCATTACAACTGCATTCTTAAAATTCAAAAAGTTAAGTAGAGGCATGCAAAAAAGAATAAATTAAATTTCTAGATATAAAAACTACAATATGGAAGATTATTTGTTGGATGGAATTAATGTCAGGTTAGACATTGCAGAAGAAAAGATTAGTGAAGCTGGAGTGAAACAGAAAGTATCAAAACTGAAACAGTAAGAATTTTTAAATATGAGACAGAGAGAGAAATAAAAATCAGCCAAGTTGGAAAGAAATAAAACTGTCATTTTCAAATGACATGATCATCTTTGTATAAAATTCAAAAGAATGTTTTAAAAAAATCTACTAGAATTAATAAGTGGAAATAAATACTAGAACTAATAAGTACAAGGTTGCTGGATACCAAATCAATATATTAAAAAAGCAATTAAATTTCTACATACTAGCAACAATCAGAAATTGAAATCATAGAATAATATCATTTACAATAGCATTAAGTATATGAGATCCTTAGAGATAATATGAAGAAAGTAAAACTCCAGAGGCAGACCAGGCCATTTGTTTATCTGGGGGAATAAGTGTGCTGCACTGTGAATTTGCAACTTCAGAGGACACAGAGATAAGAACACAAAGACATTCTTGGAAACGGCTCAGAAAACAGGAGTTGGGGCTCTGAGGATATAGAGGGGGATGTGATGGGGATATAAAGGCTGGAATACAAAGGTGGGAATATAGGAAAAGAAGTGGAAGAACTGGACATTAAAAACTACAAAATATTGTTGAGAAAAACTGAAGAAGATCTACTGTATTTTTTGGACCATAAGACACACCTAAGTTTTAGAGGAGGAAAATAGGAAAAAATTTTTTGAAGCAAAATATGTGGTGAAATATTTAATAACACAAATAACATAATATTTCACCAATGTACATGTAAGCTACATTCGGACTATAAGACACACCCCCATTTTCCTCCCAAATTTGGGGGGAGAAAAGTGCGTCTTATAGTCCAAAAAATATGGTAAATGAAGAAGAGCTATGCCTTTGTCCATGTGTTGAAAGATTCAATATTGATTTATGAGGAAGACCCTAACTAGGTCTAAAGAAAAAATGCACCCCAATGAAAATCCCTTCAGACTTTTTTGGGTAGAAGTTAAAAAGCTAATTTTAAAGTTCACGTGGAAATACAAAGTACCTAGAATAGCCAAGTGATTTTGAAAAAGGTCAGAGTCAAAGAGGTCTGCCACTACTTGATTTCAAGGCTTATATACTACAGTACTGGTGTCGAGATAAACATATGGATCAAGGGAATGAGCCCAGAAATACACCTTACATTTTTGGTGAAGGTACAAAGGGAATTCAGTGGAAAACATAAACTTTTTTAAAAATTGGGGTAGAAAACTGAATATCCTTAAGTAAAAATCTGAATTTCAACCCAAGTCCTGTACCATAAATAAAAATTAAGTCAAAATGTATCATAGGTCTAAATGTAAAACCTAATACTATGTAATTCCTTAAAAAAAAAAAAAAAAAAAACAGAAAGACTTTGTAACCTTGGGTTTGACAAAAGTGCCTTACCTTAGACACCAAAGCGTAATCCCTTAAAAAGAAAGTATTAATAAATTTGATAAATTGGACTTAATTAAAATTTAAAATCTTTGGTCTTCAAAAGATACTACTTAGAGAATGAAAAGACACATACAGACCTTAAACAATGTATTGGCAAATCATATAACATATAAACGTCTTGTATCAAAATGTAAAATGAACTCTCAAAACTCAATAAGAACAAGTACCCAACATAAAGTAGGGAGAGGATTTCAATAGACCACCAACACAAAATATAAAAATGGTAAAAAAGCACATGAAAATATGCTTAATATCATTATTCATTAGGGAAACACAAAATCACAATGAGATATTGCCTCATATCTATTAGTATAACTAATATTAAAAAGCCTGTTCATACAAGTGTTGCCAAGAATGCAGGGAACTAGAACTTTCATACACTGTTGGTGCGAATGTAAAATAGTACAACCACTTCAGACAACAGCGTCATACATATCACATGAACCAGTCATTCTATTCCTCCTAGGTCTTTATCCAAGAGAAAAGAAGCACGTTTCTACAAAAAGATTTTTAGGTGTATCCTCATAGATGTTTCATTTGTAATAACCAAAAACTAGAAATGGATAAACAATGGAACACTACTTAGCATTAAAAAGAAATGAATTAGAGTTCCGGCCAAGATGGAGGCATAGGTAGAGACTCTTTGCTTCCTTGCACAACCAAAAGGAGGATAACAACCAATCTGAAATCAATAAACAACCAAAAGTGCCAGAAAATCAAATTGCATGGAACTCCAACAACCAAGAAATTAAAGAAAAAAACAACCAGAACAACCAGACCAGTAATGTGGCAGACTGTGTGGGCTGACTCAGAAAAACCCCAGTGACATGACAGACCTTGGGGGTGGGGCTGGCTGCCGAGCTTGGAGGGCTGCGTGGGAGGGGCTGACTTAAGGGGACTGAGGTGGCTGTGGGCTACGGTGGTTGCAGCAGTAGGAGAAGCTCCCAGTCTCACATAACAGTCTGTTAAAAACTGTGCTAGAGAGGAGCAGGAGAGCCACACTGTTCCCTCTCCAGCCCCTCCCCAACAGGCAGCACTGCAGTGCAGCAAAGAGGGTTGCCCTGCCCAGGGGAATACCTAAGGCCCCACTCCCTTACAACCTATCAGCTGCACCAAGACAAAGAAATAGGGCCCAACTGAAAGAACAGAGTAAAGCCTCAGAAAGAGAGCTAAGCGAGGAGAAGATAGCCAACCTATCTGATGGAGAATTTAAAGCCCTGGTAATCAAAATGCTCACAGATCTGATTGAGCTGGGTCGAAAAATGAAAAAACAAATGAAGGATACCCAAAGTGAAATAAAGCAGAATGTTCAGGGAACCAAAAGTGAGAGGAAGGAAACCAGGACTCATAGCAACAATTTGGAACAAAAGGAAAAAATAAACATCCACCCAGAACAAAATGAAGAAACAAGAATTTGAAAAAGTGAAGAGACTCTTACAAACCTCTGGGACAACATGAAATGTTTCAATATCTGAATATCTGAATGATAGGGGTGCCAGAAGGAGAAGAGGAAGACCAAGAAATTGAAAACTTCTTTGAAAACATAATGAAGGAAAACTTCCCCAATCTGGCAAAAGAAATAGCCTTCCAGGAAGTCCAGGAAGCTCAGAGAGTCCCAAAGAACTTGGACCCAAAGAGACACAAAGACACATCATCATTAAGTTACCCAAGATTAAATATAAAGAAAGAATCCTAAAAGAAGCAAGAAGAAAGGAGATAGTTACCTACAAAGGAGTTCCCATTAGACTATCAGCTGATTTCTCAAAAGAAACCTTACAGGCAAGAAGGGACTGGAAAGAAGTATTCCAAGTCATGACAGGCAAGGACCTACATTCAAGGTTACTCCATCCAGCAAAGCTTTCATTTAGAATGGAAGGGCAGATAAAGTGCTTCCCAGATAAGGTCAAGTTAAAGGAGTTCATCGTCACACAGCACTTATTATATGAAATGTTAAAGGGACTTATCTAAGAAAAAGAAGATCAAAAATACAAACAGTAAAATGATAACAAACTCACAACTATGGACAAATGAACCTAAAAGAAAAGAAAAACAATGAAAACAAAAACTAAGCAATTAACTAGAACAGGAACAGAATCAGAGGCCATCACATGGAGGGATTTCAGTGGGGAGGGGGAAGGGAGGAATAGGGGGAAAAAGGTACAGGGAAGAAGAAGCATGGTTAGTAGGCATAAGGTAGATGGGGAGAGATAAAAAATGGTATGGGAAACAGAGAACTCAAAGAACTTATAAGTATGACCCATGGACATGAACTAAGGGGGGGAAATATGAAGGGTTGGGGGGTGGGGCAGAGGGGGGATAGAGGGGGAAAATTGGGGAAACTGTAATAGCATAATCAATAAAAATATTTTTTAAAAGAAATGAATTATTGGTACATATACAACATGCAAGAATACAAAATATGCCAAGTGAAAGGCAAAAAGGAGTACATGCTGTGTAATTCTATTTAAATAAAATTCTTAACAATGCAAATTAATTTATAGTGACAGAAAGCAGCGCAGTGGGTGCCTGGAGGTGGGTTGGATACAGAAAGGGGTAGGTGGGAGAGATCACAAATGGACACAAGGGAACTTCGGGGGGCAATTAGTATGTTCACTATCTTGACCATAGTGACGTTTTCAAGGGTGTCAAACTTACACTGAAACTTACCAAATTCCACATTTCAAGTACAGGCAGACATTATTTTATTGTGCTTCACTACACGGTGCTCCACAGATGTTGCATTTTGTACAATTTGAAGGCAGAACCTCCACCAGCAAAAAGATTGTGACATATTTTTTTATGATTCCTGCTTTTTTTATAATACTTGTGTTATTGAGGTGGGTCTGGGACCTAGTCCACAATACCTTTGAGGTATGCCTACCTGTGAAGTTTGTCAATTACACTCCAATTTTAAAAAAGAACTTCAGGGTTGATTATGAAGCATAATTTGCATAAGAGACACTGCATTAGTCCTCCACCTCGGGTACCAATCCCTCCACCAAGGTGGCCCTTCTGCTCAAAATGTGCTCTGTTCCACAATGGCATTGCAAAGACCTGGCTAGTCCGGAGTACAAAGGGAATATTCCCCTCCTGGTTTTGTAAACTGTTGTTTATGCAGCCTAAATTTGCACAGTTTTAAATGTTTTGTGAACATTTCCTTTATTTTAATCAGACTGCTAAATCTTTTTAAACTTATGATCTGGCTTCTAGTCAAGATGGTGACATAGGCAGGCATAGCTCACCTCTGCACACAACCACATTAAAATTACAACTAAAATATAGAACAACTATCACTCAGGAATGTCAGAAATCAAGTTGAATGGGAGTCTGACAATTACAGAATTGAAGAAACCACATCCATCCAGATTAGTAGATGGGGTTCAGGCTAGGAACAGACTGGCCCCACACCCACGTGGATAAAAATTCAGGAGGGATATCTTGGGAGTGAGGAGTCCCATACCCATACCAGGGCCCCCAGCCCAGGATTCCAGTGTCAGGAAGCTAAGTCCCCATAACTTCTGGCTGCAAAAACTAGCAGGGATTGAGTTGGTGGAGGAGGCTTCTAGCCCTAAGCAGTTCTTCTTAGGGAACCCACAAACAGACTCACCAACTCAGACTCATTCCCTCTGAGCTCCAGAACCAGGGTGGCAGCTTGAAAGGCACCAGTTGTATACAAGGAGAGACAGAAGTGTCTAGAATTGAGGTGAGCAAAGGCCATTGTCCCTTTGCTGAGCCTTTCCCCAGAGAGCCAGTAGGCTGGTGCCATATCTGAGACTCCAATCAGCCTGGCTAACACTGAGTGACCTACCTTGGGAATCCATAGAGCTTCTATTCCACCCAACTTATGGGCCCACCCCACTTATGGGCCCACCCAAGCTGCTTTTCCATAAGAATGGCTGGTCTTGGCTCCTAAATCCTATCGAAGAAGTAACAGAGCCTTAGGCAGCCATATTAGAGTCACAGCTTGGCTTCAGCTGGGGATCTCCAAGCCCAACACAAGTAGCAGCCGTCTCAGATTGCTTTATAGCTCAGGCAGGGTGCCCTGGGCAAAACACAGGCGGAGACTGATCCTGACCTGCACCATCCTGGAAACCCCAGGACCAACGCACCCAGAGGACAGCTACAGACCACGTTGTAGCACCACCACTCTAATCCTACACAGCTGATCCTCCACAGATAGTGGAGGATGACAGTCAGTGGTCACAGCCAATCCTTGCAATTGACTGGCCTGGGTAAATCCCTCTCATTGATCTGCCAACAACAACCAAGTCTCAACTATAAAAGGAGGGTATACTCAGCCCACACAAAGGGCACACCTCCAGTACCCAGCTTGGGTGATAGGGGAGGCTGTGCCACTGGACCCTACAGGACACCTATATTAGGCCACACCACCAAGACACAGAGTCAAAACATCTCTACCTAATATACAGAAATAAACACCAGGAGGCTGCCAAAATGAGAAGACAAAGAAATATGGCCCAAATGAAAGAACAGATCAAAACTCCAGAAAAAGAGCTAAACAAATTGGAGATAAGCAATCTATCAGATGCAGAGTTCAAAACACTGGTTATAAGGATGCTCAAGGAAATTAGTGAGGACCTCAGCAGCATAAAAAGACCCAGTCAGAAATGCAGGATTCACTAATTGAAATAAAGAACAATTTACAAAGAAACAACAATAGAATGGATGACGTCAAGAATAAAATCAATGATTTGGAACATAAGGAAGCAAAAAACAACCACGCAGACAGAAAGAAGAAAAAAGAATCTAGCACCTAAACAACAAAACAAACAAGCAAGTAAAATATAACCAGGACACTGAAATAAACAACAAACTGACAGTAACCAGAAGGGGTGGAGGGGGATAGTGGGGGAAAGAAGGGGAAGGGTTATCAAGGAACATGTATAAAGGACTCATGGACAAAGCCAAATGGATGTAGGATTGAGGGTCAGAGGTGGGGGTGGGTGGGGTGGAGAAAAGTGGTGATGGGAAAATGAAGACAAGTGTAGTTGAACAACAATAAATAAATAAATAAATAAATAAATTTTTTAAAGAATCCAAAAAATGAGAATACTATAAACAGCCTCTGGACAACTTTAAGTAGTCCAACTTTTGCCTCATAGGGGTGCCAGAAGGAGAAAAGAAAGAGCAAGAAATTGGAAATCTATCTGAAAAACTAAACAAAACTTCCCTAATTTGGTGAAGGAAATAGGCATGCAAGTCCAGAAAACACAGAGAGTCCCAATTTTGATGGATGCAAAGAGGCCCACTCCAAGACACATCATTATTAAAAGGCCAAAGGTTGCCCTGGCTGGTGTGGCTCAGTGGATAGAGTGCTGGCCTGCGAACCAAAGGGCGCAATTCCCAATCAGGTTACATGCCTGGTTGCAGGCCAAGTCCCCAGTGGGGGATGCTTGAAAGACAACCACACGTTGATGTTTCTATCCCTCTCTTTCTTCCTCCCTTCCTCTCTCTAAAAATAAATAAATAAAATATTTTTGTAAAAAAAAAAAGAAAAAGGCCAAAGGAAAAAGGCCAAAGGGTAAAGATAAAGAAAGACTCTAAAAAGCAAGAGAAAAGAAGTTAGCTACTGGAAGGTTGCCAGATGGGAGGGGCAAGGGGTAGAATGGATGAAGAGGTGACGGGAGTAAGCCTTGGAGATGTAAAGTACAACACAGGAAATGGGGAAGCCAAAGAATTTATATGCATGACCCATGGACATGAACAATGGTGGGAGATTGCCTGAGGGAGTGGGAGGTGCTGAGAAGAGTGGGGCAAAGGGGGAAAACTCAGGACAACTGTAATAGCATAATCAATAAAATATAATTAAAAAATAAATAAACTTATGATACAATCAACCAATTCTTCCCAAAGTCTTAGTTCCACAAGTAGTGTAGAGTCAGATCTCCCTAGCCTCTAGCTAGATAAATTGGTATTTTACATGTGGCAAATGTATTTTATAATTTTAAACTTTTTATAATATTATAAATATAAATTCTTTCTATTTAACCCTTCTGAGTTGTAATTGCACTAACATTGCAATATACTAGCAATCCCTCCCCACTTTGCATTAACTTAAAACTGGAAAGTAAAATTATCTAGATTTTTAACTACAAGGCCTCAACTTTAAGTCACTTCATGTCTTAATTGTCTCTATTTTCCAGACTCTGTTACTGCACGAGTAATAAAGACTGCTGTAGAACCCAGTTACTTTGCTTAACTACCTTGTGAATAATTGAAATATATATACTTATACATTTTATAATATATGAATATATATTTTTATATTTACATAATATATGGATGTATATTTATACATTTATATTTATTTATAGATATATTTATATATAAAGAACATATATTTATATATATATTCAATCCTCACCCAAGGATATGTTTTTTTATTGATTTTGAAGAGAGAGTAAGGGAGAGAAAGAAACATCGATGTGAGAGACAAGAGAGAGAAACATTGACCAATTGCCTCCCGTACACGCCCGGCCAGGGATCATACCTGCAACCTAGGAATGTACCCTGACCAGGGATTGAACCTGCAACCTTTCAGTGTACAGGACAATGTTCCAAACAACTTACCCACCCAGCCAGGGCTGAAATGTTTTTATAACATTACATTTTATTGACTGTGTGATTGCAGACATTTAACATGGCCTCATTTCGATGTTCACACTTGCTAGGGTGCGTCACCTTAGACGTGCCTGGTAGAACAGCACAATGTCAGCTGCATTTCTAAACCAGATTAAGGTTGCACATACTTGGTTTACATTTTATACAGATTTCTGAAAGTATTTCCCAGTTACCACAAATAAGACAAAAATGAAAAAAAAGTAACTTACATGAAATAACATTCTCCCCTTAGAATCCAGGGTCTTCCTTTAGAAAAGGTTTTACTGCTATTTAGCAGCAGATTCATAAGCTCACTCAGCTCCCCCTTTCTTCCCACCCCCCCTTTCTCATCTTCCCCCTGCTTCCCACAAGGCCAAAAGCACTTGACAAGCCTCTGGCTCAGCGTCAAGGCATTCCTTTTCAAAGAAAATCACTGAAGAGTAGATTAGAGCTGATTGGAGATACCTACCTGGGGGAATTTCCTAAGAATTGACCACAGACAAGCTTCCCCTGTGTCTTAGGAACGTTGTTTCTCCTTCA